>NC_083316.1:4624803-5304803 GCF_963455315.2 Globicephala melas | reverse complement strand
TGCACATAAAACTAAGATACTGAAGCGTCCTTGACGAGGGTACACTGGAGAACGGCTTTAGAATGAAAACTTCTTTGACGTTTTTCTATCCAATAAAAATCCTTACAAAATACTGTTCAAGTAGAAGTTTGCTTGAATCTTCATTAAAACATAAGATGAACTTTTCAAAAACAAATCCAAAAGTCTCAGACCGTCTTCTACCGCGCTTGCTCCCACGGCTCTCACTTCCCCCCACTCCTAGGAGCCAGCGCTCTGCATCCCACCACATTAAGTGCAAGAGGAAGAATGCAAAGCAGTCAGTTACCATAACGGTCATTAAATTTTTATTTCCTGCAATCTCCCCTCCGTGCTCCACCGTCTCTTCCTTTCGCTCGCGTCTCTAGCCTTAGCTTTGAATGCAAGGAACCTACTTTAGCCTTAACACGCGTGCAGACACCCACCCGGCTATGCAGACCCAACCCTGGTCCTCCGCGCGGTGGTGCAGCTGGGCCTCACCTGGTGGGAAGATAGAGGCCCGTGCTGAAGCTGCCAAATATCTGCACCTGCAACAGAGAGGGAGCGTCTCAGACGCGGCCACGCGGACGGCCCTGCCCCGCCCCTTCTCACGCAGCAACGCTGCGAGGGCCCAGCGGTCTCTCGGTCTGTAAGGTAAACGCCAGCCCCGGAAAGGAATCTTCAACAACTCAGCACTAACGGGCGTAACAATTCCTGGCCTCTCCCACAGCCCACAAAGCCAGGGCCTGCTGAGAGCCCCGCAGCTCAAGCCCGTGGAAGGCACAGGGCAGTCTCGGTCTGTAAGGTAAACGCCAGCCCCGGAAAGGAATCTTCAACAACTCAGCACTAACGGGCGTAACAATTCCTGGCCTCTCCCACAGCCCACAAAGCCAGGGCCTGCTGAGAGCCCCGCAGCTCAAGCCCGTGGAAGGCACAGGGCAGGGCTCTGTCCCAGGGCACCGAAGTGCAAAGCCGGAAGTGCCCTGTGTCACTGTGCCCTGGAGGGGAAGCCCGGGGCCGGCCAGAGGGCCGTCTCCCGCTGGCCCCGCACTCCAAGTGCCCACGGACCGCATCTCAACGTACACGCGTTCGCTCTCTGGAAAAGTAGTGTGTAGTTTCACAAAATGAAACACACACTAGGATGCGTGACACAGGGAAGAGGTAAAACTTCTCATCTTAAGGTAAACTTAAACCAGGAAGAATAACCACACTGTTCCAAAAAGGAATTCCCTCGGGCCGATGGTCCTCACACTTGAAGGTGTCAGAACCACCAAAGTTCGGCAGAGATCCCACCTGGGCAGGCCCAGGGTTTCTGACTGGGCAGGGGCAGGGCGCGTGCATCTCTAACCAGCTCCTCGGTAAGGGCGGCCACCCATCTCAGGACCCCCTGGAACCTGGAAGCATGGCCTCGGCCACGTCTGCACTGATCCACAGACACAGGCGGCCACAGGGTGCTGACATGAACTTGTAGCGACACAGAAGTGCAAAGGGTATACCCACATCAGCCGTCGGCCAAAGATCTTTAACCACAGTTTCGATCCTTTTCACCACCTCTCTTCTCATGGCTGCTTCTTCAGGACAAGGGGACATGAAGTTATAAAAGTCAATTATTTCCTCATGAAGTCTAGTGGACAAAAGAGAAACAAACTAGAGTTACAATTAAGCTTAACCACACTTCTCATTCTGCTGTTAGAGCAGCATGACACTAAAATATATTTCTGCCCACTTAAAATCCAGTTTCTTGTTCCCTCTGAAAGTATATAATGAAATGAACACTCTGTGGTGGATGAAATTCCACGGTACGGTTTAGCACCACAGAGTAACACGAGCAAATTTTGTTGATATAAATATCAAAACTTTCAATTGGCATTTAAAGGCTTATTCAAAAGAAACATTTCAGGGACTTTACATGAACGAACTGGGAGAACTCCATCCGTGAAAGATGGAGGGTGATCCCAACTGAGGCAGCGCAGGGAAACCCAGTGGGTTTCTCACCCTGTCCGGGCTGTGCTCTGCACCCGTGGGCACCCTCACTAAAGGTTCTGAGACAGGCCAGGCCAGGAAGACGTGTGTCCTCGGGAGCCTGGCGGCCCCAACTCTCGACAGCCAGGTCTGCCTGGCCCACCAGCGGACAACACCCTAGACCCCGCACCCAGGGCCCACGACCACATCTCTCAGGCAGAGAGCCCCACTCAACTCAGCACTGGAGCAGCCCCCTCATGATTCCCGCAAGGAGGCCAGCACCAAGGTGTGCAGGGACACGAGTCAGTTCGGCCCTCTCTCCCTCTCGGTCTTTCCTAACAAAGGTCTAAACAGCAATGGTTTCAGGAGAAAGGAGCGGGCTCCAGAAGCTGCCTCACACCCCTGCCCCAAAACTCACGTCTCCGCCAGTCCCCGGAGGTGGCGACGGGGAGTTAAGTCTCAGCTGAGGATCTGGGCCGCAGACCCAGGAAGGAAGCACAGGCCGCCCTCGGTTACTTTCAGGGATTTAAAGACGGGCAAGCAAATAACGCGATCCTAGGAATTACGTCAAGTCAAAGCTAGCTGCTTCCGTTCTAAGTTTGATTATCAGCACGGAAAAGAGAAGACAAAATGAAATTTGTTCAATAATACTATCATGTTAGTTAGCTCAACAGCTAGCAAGACAGTCCACCCGACAGCAGACAACACTTAACAGGACCTTCCAGCGCCAAACGACAAAGGTAAGGACAGGATGTCTAACATCTCACCTGCCCTCGGCTCTTGTTTGAGGCCAACCTCACTCTCTCACCTTCAGGACTGCCACCCCCACTACTCACTTGAAGTGACCATCCTGACACTCAGTTTAAAAGCTACTCGAAGCCGCTGACAGCACACATGGGACACACACAGGAAATAAACGCCCGACACGCTTGTTCACGGTGCATCTGCAAGGTCAGTGAGGCCATCACTGATTGGAGCCCTGACGTTATCACGTTTAATTTTTTAAAAAAAATCACGCAAAACTTCACCCCAAGCATGCTGCTGATTCAGCCGTGAGTCCCGTTTTTAGTAAGCCCAAAAAGGTAGAAAGTCATGCAACATTAAAATGCAGTAATTTTTCCAAAATATCTACCAACTCCACGATTTACCAGGTCGAGCTTCTAACATCTCAACAACTACCCAGTGCCGACTACATCCTAAGCCTTTAACTGCATCTCTTCCAGCAGCTCAGCAGGCACGTCACGTCCGCGGCGTGGCCGATGGTTCCCAGCGCTCGGCAACGTCGTCAGCAGGACCAGATGTGTCACGTTAGTGACCACACCGGGGACCTCCCCCTGTTAACAAGTGACAGTAACACTGTCACCGGGCAGCTGTCAGGAGACAGCACAGGGCTCCTCGGGGCAACAGCATGTGCCACTGGACCAGCCGTCACCTCGCTGAGAAGTCAGTCCATCAAAGCACTAAGAGCACACGCTCTCCTGCAGCTCAGCGCTGCTCTGCTAACACCAGGAGTACAGAAGCATAGAGACGTTAGATAAGGATATGGGCCTAGAGCACCTAAGCAACTGGCCCAGAGACACGGAAGAAGGACAGCAAACCTGGTGTGGCAAAACCCTATCCACACCCCACAAATGTAACACATTAAACCATCTAGGAAACAGGCCATTCCAGTTTGCCAAAATGTCACTGCCAGTCTGCGCCTGCAGGGTGGAGAGAACTGTCACATGTGAAAGAGCAACATGAAAAGTCGCCCGTCAGCTGCCCAGGAGGCACGGACACGGCCCAGTGTGACAGTGTCAGTCTCGTCAGATGTCTGTTGACCTGCCTGTCACAGAGAAGGGCGCCCCTTCTCTGTGACAGGCAAGCACGCCTCCCCTCCTGATTCAGGAGAGATGAGTAACGAGGCCGCGGCGTGCCCACATCCCAGAGCGGAGTGCCAGCAGAGCACACGCCTCCTGATTTCAGAGTTGGGTTCCACCAATAAGATACACTAATGAAACGCCTACCTGAAATTTGTATTAAACTGCATCTAAAAATTAGCAACGGCTGTAACAAATATTAGGAAGAGTATTTTTGCTTTGCCTTCTGGGAATGGAAGGGATCCTGCTGGCGGCCTGGCTGGACAGGGTGGCTCTGGCCCAGCCCCTGCAGGCTCTTACTCGAGGCAAGCAGGGACCGGGAGGCACTGCGCGACCGCTGGGGCCACCTGAGGACCGCGTGGCTCTGGAGGGTGATGCACCACTGGTGCAGCAGAAAGACACGAGAAGGTCTAACGACCATCATGAGGCCCGGGCAGATCCAAAGAGCCCTGCTGCTGCCTCCTCCGGCTCAGGCTCTTGGTGGAAGGAACGCAGAGAGGAGAGAGGAAGCACAGAGGGCTGGGAAGGGTGGGGCAGGCAGTGCAGTTGTGGGTTGGGGCAGCCCAACAGAGCCTGCAGGCGGGAGAAGCAGCGCCCTGCCCTCCAGCCGGTGTGGTGACCCGCCCCGGGCTCTGTCCAGGGAAGGTGACCTCCAGGGCCCTGATCTCAGCGCCGAACATCGCTTGCTTACGGTGAGCATTCAACCAGTATGTGTGGGATGAATCAAGTTTTGATAAAATGCATATTTTGCTTATGACTTTGTCACTTAAGATCTACCTTCCCTGTACAATGTCATCAAAAATCAACACCCAAGAAACAGTTTACCCCTGTACCGGATAACTTGCTTTGTTAGCAGAAATTACTTAAATGGCCAACTGTCCTTTTAAAAAAAATGTAAACGGTGATAAATAAAACAGCTGGGATTATTTATTCAGTACCACATTACAAGTAGTTTCCTCACTTTAAGAAACGACCCATGATGGTTAGGACAACACACTTTCACAGTAAGTGCCAGCGGCCGCGTGTGCGGCCATCGCCTCCGGCACTGAACATACACACGGCTTGGTTCTCCAAAGTGCTTTGCTGAATTATGTCTGTGAAAAGTTTTGATCTTTTCTACTTGAAAACGAGGACAGTTACTCTTCTCACATATCAGAACCTCAGAGGAAGCTCACAGATGACAAGACGTCTACATAAAACCACACCCAAGTCTCCTCCATGGCTCACAATTTAGTCACCGCATCTCCTAGAGCTCACGTCACTCCACTAGCTTTCAGCCTCCAAATCTTCCAAGGAAATTTCTATGCTGTGACCACCATGGAAAAATTCCTCCATCATGGGTCAGAGAGGTAGTATCTCAAAACCAGCAGGAACAACGATCGCCTGGAGGGCCCAGGCCACTTAAGAGGCCAGGGAGCACCTGCCAGGCCCCAGCAGAAGGCCCTGGGGAGACCTTCTCGGAGGGTTTCCTAAGGGGAGAGCTCCCACAGCCCTTTCCCCTTCCCCTTCCCTAGTCCCAGCGTGCTGGCCTGTGGCCGGCCTCCAGAACCGTGATCCCCGCAAGGCTGAGAAATGCAGCAGAGGGAGAAGGTCGGCTGGTCCCCTGGGATCAGGGCACCATCACTCTGTTACTTTCACTCTTTGTAGCCAAGCCTAATCCTGACACAGCAGCGGAAAACCAATGAAGTTAGCTTCCTGCCTTGTTCTACATTTGAAAACATAACACAGACGCAGAGTTAAATTACTAAATGAAAACATCAGATAGAAGTCAGGGGAAAAAAGCAAGGGAAATCATCAGCTACCTCGAACTTGAAGGAGGCCTTTCCAGACTCCAACACAAAAATGACAATCGCAACGCAAAGACTGAGAGAGTCAAATAATTACCAAGAAATTCTAACAAAAGACATGCGGAGTGTAAACAAATTAAAAAGCGAACGTCAAGTGCACATGTCAGAAGCAGGAAGGACTTGTTCAGAAAGACCAGGCCTCTCTCGGGCTGGACCTCACGCTCTGGGATCAGCTGACAACGTATCTCAAGAGGAAGGCATCCCTCGCTGAGCCCGAAACCCCACGCCTGGACACCTGGGCTCCAGACCCCCACACACACGCTCGCGGCAGGGCTGTGGGTCAGGACGGGCGCCGTCCGCCCACCAAGAAGAGCAAGGGGAGGCTCTGTGACAGACAGGTGACAGACATGCCCCGCATGCACGTAACCCAGGAGAAGGTCTAAGAGGCCACGTGCCAAGGCGGCCAGGCCTCCTCCTGCAGGTGACGGATGAGCTGGTGAGAATGGCCACCTCCTACTCCACACGCGGGCGCTGCTGGAATTCTGGGTTTTTACAAGAATGTACTCATCATATGCATAAATTTAAAAGTGAAGTGGAGAAAAGATGATACATTTTAGAGGGAAAACAACTGCCCGAGAGGATATTCATTACACCAGTGATTATATTTAACATTTGGAAACAACAAAACATTAAATACAACACAAAAAAGTCAACTATATTTCTAGATGACAAGATTACTTGTAATTTTTAAATTCTTTTTGCTTGTATTCATCTCCTAATTTTAACAGTGAATATTGATCGCTTAATTTAAAGAAAAGAACATCAAGTTGGTCAGGCTTCTAAGCCCTGACGCCACTCTTCCCATCCCGCCCCTAAACACCAGCGAGGTTTCCAAGCCCCTCAGTGTACCTGGTGCCGACACCTCTGCCAGGCCCTAAAATCCATGCGGAGTGGGGAGGCACAGGCTGCGGACAGGACTCCTGTGACAACACAACGTTCTGCAAGCGGCTACCGGGCACCTGAGGCGTGGCTGCTACGCCTGAGGGCCTCAGGTTGTAGCTTCACTTAATTCAGTCCCAACAGCACGTGGGGCTCGTGGCTGCAGTCCTGGCCGCCGCTCCCTCGTCTCCACCCCGGTGGCCGAGCAACGCTACGCTCAACACAGGCAGAGCAGGCGGCCCCAGGACCGCACGTGGTCTCTGCAACCCTCACTCCTTCCATCCCGTGAGACGCCACCGTCCAGGAATGAGGGGCGGCTTCCCCAGGGGGCACAGGCCTCGCCTGGGGGCCTGGGGAGAGTGCACCCTGCCCACACACCTTCCAATGGGAGACAAGGGATAAAAACACACCCTGGTCCTGGGGCTCTCAAAGGTTCTCTAAGTAAACGTTTTAGAATCTTAGGGCTAAATGTGGACAAATAAGAGCCATGTCTGTCAAAAGCAAGCATTATAGTTCTTGATATAATTTAAACACATACTCACTGCTCCATTTACGAAACTAGGATTTAAGAGCCCGACAAGATGTTTGTAACAATGGTGCCTGATTAGAGCATCTTCCAAAGTAACTGATGTAATTGTGGAATTGAGCAAGGCTATTCTTTCATCATCACGAAAATGTACTCTTTTTTCCTTAACATTTCAACATGTCTAAAATTGGGATACATCTTTCAATCAATGGCTGAGCATCAAATCAATGCAAAACTAAATATTTTTCTTTCTTCATGGTACATTTCATAACAGTGCATCTCTTTAGGTTGGCTGATCTGCAGGAAGTTGTCTAGATGAAGTTTATATGGGGCTGGCCACAAAGTTCGCTCGGTTAATGAATATGTTGTTCAATAAAGTTCTTGGTGAAAATGAAAAAGGCGTCTCTTACTTAATACCGAATGAACTTTTTGGCCAACCCAATATTTCTGCCCTGTAAGAAAAAGACAACTTCGAATGGGTTGGGTTTTTGCAAGTAATAGCACCTCAAATCCAAAGAAATATGGGAATCAGAAGCTGACCACAAGGCATCTTGTGGGGAGATGGCAGCAAGAGCAACAGAGAGGACCCACTGGCATGTGAGGCCCGTGCGGCCACTTTGCAGCCACGAGGCCGAGAGCGAACTCTGGAAACCTCCGCACAACGCAGCCCTCATCCTAGGCTGAGGACCCGAGTACCCGCACCACCGTGGGCCCTAAAGGGATAAGGCCGGCAAGGAGCGGCGCTCTGGATGGCTTTGTGTGGTGGTGGCTTGAGCCTCTCAAGTGGTCTCATCAGGTGGGGCACGGTGGGAAAGGTCTGCTGTCTGTGTGCAAAAGGAACCCTGCGGGCAGCGGAGGCAGGAAAGCGCCGCGCGCCTGATGCCTTGTCTCCGAGCAGTGGATTCTGAGACACTCTAGCCTTGGCTACTGGCCCATACAGACCACACGCAACTCTGAGAGTCAATCTGGAAGAATCTCAAACTGATACAACGCAGTGGAGCAAACCCTGAACTGATTCACTTCCTGGCTATTTTAAGAAAGATGAAAATGGTGAGACCAGAGTTTTCAGTGCATTTTAGTTTTCATCATGAAACTACTGGAAAACAAACTTCTGAACATTATTACCAAGCATGCTTTTAATCTAGATACTAGAAAATAAAGTTCACTGAAAATGAAAAAAGACATTTCTCATTTACAATCGCTCTCTTGTAAGAGGCCAAACCCATTCAAAAGGTAATGACTGACTTTTCAATTTTTAGTACATGTCCCAAATTAATTTTTGCTTTTGGTCCCAACTTATCAAGATCAGCAATGTTTCCGTATCTGTCTCAGCAGCTGGTATATGGTTGCTGTGAACATTTATGAAATCCAACTCAATGAGCTTTTTTAAAGAGCAAAACATGGATTGTTAAGTTAGAGAACCAAACTATCTACTTTCATAGCTAATAAAGCTATTCATGAAAAGAGATGACCCATTTCAGGAGGATGATATTCGATTTCAGAAGCTAGGCTGGCAGGGTTGCAGGGTCCCCGACTCTGTCTAAATCTGAACGGAAGCCAGGGAAGGCTGGCTGGTTCTGCAGGGGGCACCCACTGCCGGCTTTTCCCTGCCTCCTGGCCTGGGAGCCTCGGTGTCCAGCCCCAGGCACAGCTGCTCCCTCTCCCATTCCCAGCCCAGCGCCACCTGCAGGTTGTTCCACGGGGACGTCTCTGTACGCAAACAAGGAGGACAGGCAGACGCACTACAGCAGGAAAGAGACACGATGACACAAGGGACCAGAAGCGAGGACAGTGAAGTACATTTAAAATAAAACAGTGTGGACAGAAAAGGGGCAAAGCTAACAAGCCAAGCAGTTACTGACGCGGGTCTGCAAGGGGGAAGCACAGAGGGTGGCCTGTTCCCCTAGATCTGAAATCCACACAGCTTTTTCTAAGGAAAGCCATGGTCAGAGGTCAGATTTCATTCACTGCTTTAAAGAACAGAAGAGCCAGATGAATGAACGCAACCTCCTCCGACGTGGTTACGAGACGTGTCAGCACCCAGTCCTGGAGGTAAGAGCTGTGCTCTCAAGTATTAACTCATCCAACTCTCCCAGCCCACCGTCCCCAGGGCCCCGCCCTACTGCTGCCCTGAGTCACGCCTCCCCTCCACACCCTCCAGGAACCTGCTCAACTCCAAGTGCTTGTGGAAAACCAGGCTTTTTGATTACAATGTAAAATGCCACAGAAAACACTAGAAACTCACTTCAACTGTTAATTTATTCTCTCCCTCTCCCACTCCTTCCAAGTCTTCTTAAAACCCTCAAAAGCCTTGAAAAGCCAGCGGTTTCTCAGAAGCTGGAGCTCCCTCCCCTCAGCTCCACAGTGCTCACTGTCTGCATTTTTGCCAAAAGCAACGGCTTGGGGAAAGTATTTGGAGTTATAACTACTGGAGTTTTACGGTAGATTTTCAAGCCCACATGGATGCATTTACACTAAGACAGCGGAGTCCGAGCGCCCCGGGGGCCCAGGCGGCCCGAGTTAGCAGCTGCCTCTCCACCAGCTGCAAAGAAGGGCTCTGCCGGGCAGCGACCAGTGAGACCTGCAGCGAGTGACTGAATCACTTCTATTTTGGGGATGGACGATCCTTTTTTTTTTTTTTTTGCGGTACGCGGGCCTCTCACTGTTGTGGCCTCTCCCGTTGCAGAGCACAGGCTCCGGACATGCAGGCTCAGCGGCCATGGCTCACGGGCCCAGCCGCTCCGCGGCATGTGGGATCTTCCTGGACCGGGGCACGAACCCGCGTACCCTGCATCGGCAGGCAGACTCTCAACCACTGCGCCACCAGGGAAGCCCAGATGATCCTTTTTAAAACTCCCATTTCCTGACACAGTTAATGAGCTAATTATAAATCATTTTATTTATTTTTAATTATGTTACAGGCCAATTAATGTCTGTACCACTACTTAGAAAGTCTTGAATCAGACCTTCAAAGGTTGTTTATAATCTAAGTTCAAAAGTGTGAGGAAGCTGACTGAAACTGCAAAGCAGAAAGCCTGTGTGTTTCCAGAGCGTTCCTTCCAGCGCCCCCATCAGCCTGCCCGCGGGGTCTGCACCTCAGCCTCTCTCCGCTCCTGCAGCGCCCTCCTGTGCACAGCTCCTTCTCTAGAGGGACAGAGCCTCTAAAGAGCCTCTAAAATGTTAACGGGAGAGGGAGGCCCTCAGAGAAGCTGCTGCACAGGGAGGGGCCCGAGAGCTGAGTGACAGACAAGAGGCGGCAGCGGGAGCCGGGCTGGGGGCGCTACTGCACCCGGCCCAGGCCACGGCCAGCCCAGGAAAGAAAGGGCTCAGACCCACAAAAGAGCCGGGAGCTGGAGCAACCTAGAGGGAAGCACCCCACTCATGCGGTACGTCCTCAACCCATCATGGGCAAGAACGACCAGTGGGCCTCAGCCCCCCAACACTGGTGTCCTACGGAACCCACAGTGCACTCCAGGACCCCCAATCTGGAGGAGCTCATGGCCGGGAGGGCCGCTGGGACACAGGGGTGCCAAGAAGGCACTTGGCTGGGCCCCGTGCACTGCTTCAGGCCACCGGCCACGCAGCCTCGCCGGACAGCCACAGCACAGACCCCTGCAGGCCACGGTGCTCGGAGGGAACCGCCAAGTCTGAAAGCAGGATGGCCCGGCCTTGCTCGCTAGCTCAAGTAGCTGGATCATTTTTGAGATGAAAACAGCTATATCCTCTGTCCTAATTTCCAGAGATGCTTACCCTCGTGAAGGTGAGCTGGATAATCTTTTGGGAAGCAGTATGTGTGAGAGCCTGAAAAGATGACTTCCCTGAGATACTACACAATACCACCCGTACCACCAGCATGTTCGTTAGTCTCCCAAATAGTCCTTGAGGCAAGTATTATTCAATATTTTCTCCATTTTACAGATTTTAAGATTTTACAGATTTTAAGAAAACTATTCATTAGACAGATGGTAAATGGCCCAAGATTCCACGACCAGGACTCAAACCCAGAGCTGTGCAGCTCTCGATCTTGACGTTCAGCCACAGGGCTGTGAAGCCACACTCAGGAAGTGGCCCAACATACAGAAGCATGCAGACACATGCACTACGGGCTGTCTACAAAAAGTGAAAAGCTGTAAACATCTCTCCCTAGTTATTTAGGAAATAATATACATCAATTCCATCTTTAAAAATTGTTTAAAAGAGTTTTTTTTTTGCGGGCCTCTCACTGTTGCGGCCTCTCCCACTGCGGTGCACAGGCTCCGGACGCACAGGCTCAGCGGCCATGGCTCACGGGCCCAGCCGCTCCGCGGCATGTGGGACCCTCCCGGACCGGGGCACGAACCCGCACCCCCTGCCTCGGCAGGCGGACTCTCAACCACTGCGCCAGCAGGGAAGCCCTAAAAGAGCTGTTTAAGACAGGAGGAATCACTTATCTAGAGTTAGATTTAAACAAACAAACAAAAATGACACATTTAGGGCTTCCCTGGTGGCGCAGTGGTTGAGAGTCCGCCTGCCGAGGCAGGGGACGCGGGTTCGTGCCCCGGTCCGGGAGGGTCCCACATGCCGCGGAGCGGCTGGGCCCGTGAGCCATGGCCGCTGAGCCTGCGCGTCCGGAGCCTGTGCTCTGCAATGGGAGAGGCCGCAACAGTGAGAGGCCCGTGTACCATAAAAAAAAAAAAAAAAATGACACATTTAAAGTAGCATTGAAAATAAGAGAGACATATGCTTTGTTAAGAACAGAAAAGTGTTAACAACAGGAAAATTACGGGTAGTTTCCTTTCTGTATTTTCCAAGTTTCTTCAGTAAGTACTTTATTGCTTTTATAATCATAGCCAAGAAAAAGTGTCATCACGTCAGCTTTACTGACACTGACTTTACTCCAAAGATCAAAGGGCAGACATCACTGTGCTTAAGTCTTCTTTGAGACTGGCTGTCTTTGGCCTTTACATTAAGGCCAAACCCGCGTGGGCTTTCCCTTTGGCTCGGCCCATGCCCAGCACCCTGGGGGCCCAGGAACTACTCGTGTGACTCTGCTCAGCTCCAAGGTGCAGCAAGGCTAAAGGCCCCTTCACCCCTAAAGTTCTGGTTCTAGTACCACCCCAATTCACTGGTTTAGCATACACGCCCCCCTCAAAAGACAGGGCTCCTGAAAAAGCTAGCCTACAATCCCAGAAAAACCTCTGCAGATGTAGATGACTGAACCCAGAGACCTGTGAGGAAGGGGGTGTTCTCTCAAGTACCCCAACCCTCTCTGGCCACACCACACCAGGGACAGCTAACGGGCTTCCCCACTGTCCCAGCGCCCATTGACGGCACTGCTGTCAGACAGCTGTGTTGAGTAGGATTCTGAGGCTATATTCAGACTTAGAAACTTAAAATTCATTGGTGGTACTATCCTACCAGTATTCCTATTATGATGATAAGTAACTGACACGTACCACCTGCCTGCTCTGTCCAGTCAGCGTACGACACGCTTCACGAGGATGATCCTGAGAACCACCACCACCTCCCGTCTTACAGATGCTCAGAGGCTGGACAACCAGCCTGAGCCTCACGTCTGGTGTGAGACTTCCTGGCACAAACCTCTACAGTGTGTCTGTGCTCACGCTGCTCAGAGTGCGCCCCGGAGCTCCACACCCCATCGACTGCCCCTCCCAACTGCCTCCTGCAGACTTCTGGGGCCTCAGCTCCACTTCCACGGCGCTAGCTGCTCCCTCCCTGGCCCTGACCCCTCGGTGGTGATGCTAGATGATGCTAGACGGTGATGCCAGGTGATGCGAGACGTGCGCAGCCTCTCCCCAAGACACTGTCCTGGTGGGATAAGTCATCCCAATGACCCTCAGGACAGGAGAGCCCATGTGTGTAACGCACCTGACGGAGGGCATGCCAATCACCTTCCACGTCACCAAGAGGGGCAAAGCACTCGTTAAGCCTGTGTCCAGTCCCGTGCGGCCTGCAGATGTGACCAGAGTGGGCGCTCGTCATCACCAGGTGCCAGTGCGCATGGCCACACGAAAGCCAGGTCTCCCCACACACCCGAGTGTCAGCATATCTGAGCGTCTGCTATAATTAAAGCTACTTAACGTCCCTGTATCCAATATTTGCATATATATCAAAGCTTGATCTACAGTATTAGAAAAATAAAAACATAACTTTTAATTATCAAATGTTTACTTTTCACTCAATCAGCAGGAATGTCTCCATCCAGTGTAAAGGAGGCCGTAAATCATTTGTACCAATTCTGCTCAGCATGAACTAGGCGTGTCTACCTCTTCAAGTCTCAGGAGACAGGCCAGGCTCCAGGGTTCTGGCTCAAGATGGCAGGAAGAGCACACATCAACCTCCCAAGACCCCACCATGATGACCAGAAAAAAATGTTAAGAAAAAGGACAACACAACAGCGCTGGAAAACTAGCAAAAATAGAAAGGCAGGGAGGAAGGGAGGGCAAAGCAAAGAACTTAACGGATCCAAAGGTTTAAGTCAATATTGAAGTACAGAAAGCAGACGCAAGTCATCACTGCACAGTCATTTACCGCCAACCCACGATGGACCAGGTGGTGCTCTGACACAGGCTATAGAGTGAGCAAGACAGAATCAGTAAGTCCCCCATGCTTGCTGAGCTGGGTTAGAGGCACGGAGAAGGGAGCAAAGTAAATAACCAAGATCAACCCCAAGTATAAGCACACTACGCCGAGATTCCAAATGGTGGCCACGGCTGTCTTTATGGCTACTTTAAATCGTATGGTCAGGGACGGCCTCCCAAAGAGCTGATACTGGAGCCAAGACAGAAGGGCAAGAGGCAGCCAGATGTGCAAAGATCAGGGGACGAACCTGAAGGCCCTGAGAGGAAGTCAGCAGGGCCTAGAGGACAGGGGTAGCCTGAGTCTGACACACCAGCAGCGAGGGTCTTCTGTTCCCCGGGCTGACTTCAGAGCACACGACACCAGGCTTCTGAGGACCCCGAGGCCATGAAAGGACCGGGCCAGATGAGCTGGGCCCTAAGAGGCTGAACTAATTCAGAGAACAGACTTCAGGCCCCCAAAAAGGTGGCCCACGGACTCGCCCCAAGACTCGACTCTCCACATGGGGGCCGATGGGTCCCAGAAGGTCGGCCAAAGACACAGCAGCCCCTCAAACCTGCAGCCTGACCTGAGAGGGAAAGTTCTAGGGGATGTCGGAGGGCTCAGAACACCCTCAGGTCGCATCAGCAGAGATGGCAACCCATGAACATGGCACAGCAAACAAAGAGGAAGAGAAAGGGGCCCAGGACATCATGAGAACAAGGACCCCAGTGTGGGAGCAGACGCCAGCCAGGATCAGGAAAACCCACTCCCACGCTTCGTTGCTACAGAAAACCTCAGTGAGAACGTGGTCGTAAACACAGGGTGAAAAGGGGGCAAGGAGCTGCAGGAGAGGACAGCGAAGCCACTGTGCCAACACCTGAGAAGGGCCCGTTTAAGGAAGACGGACAGAGAGGAAAAGAGAGTCAAGCCGTCCACGTGGAAAAGGTGGAAGATGAAACCAGGGCCGCGCCGAAGGCCCGACAGGGGACCAGCCCCTGAGGTCAAGGCAGAGCCCGGCCTGCGGGTGGAAGGGCAGTTGCGGTCCAGGAAGGGCTGATGCAGGGCCAACGCTGCGGAAAGGACCAGGTGAGCACAAGAGGAAGGCGCGGCCAGGCGGGCATCCAGAAGAAACCACCTCCCTGAAGCAGGATCAGTCCCGCCCCAGATCTCTGACAACATTCGCAGCCAGAGACATCGGGGAGCATGCCAAGGTCGTGAAGCGGGGACCCTGTTCTCCAGGCACCCAGCAGGCTTTGGGGAACGCGGAGCACATGAGCTCTCCTGTACAAACTCGACTCCCAGCACGCAGCACAGACGGAACGCAGCAGGGCCGCATGGACCCGTGGAGCGGGCTGAGGGCTACCAGGCCGGGCCGGTCAGAGTGGAGTGAAGGGCTGTACACAGAGCCCATCCCGCAGGGGGGCCAGGCAGTACGGCCCTTGGAGCCCTGCCGAAGATGTCTATCAGAACGTGGAAAGCTGCCGGCGTCCCGGTGAGAGCCTGGCACACAGCATGAAGTCTACGCAAAGACAGAACCCAGACTAATCGACTGCAAACTGTAGTGTTCAGGGCCAAGGCAGGATGGCAGGATCCGCTACGAAACCCTGCGGGACCCTCAGCTGCTCTGGGCTTCAGTCTCCTCATGTGAAACATGAGGATGCTGATGGTGCCCCCTCACGTGGCACTGTCAGGAGGATTTAATGAATACAGACAAAGTATTTAGAATGGGGTCTAGCACTCAGTAAGAGCTCAACAAATGGTAGTGATCATAATTGCAGAACAAAATACAAATGCCTAACTCATGGTGGCAGACAAACAACATAATGCAAATCAGGAGCTGGGCGGCTACATAAAGCGTTGTCTTAGTCTGCTTGGGCTGCTGCAAAGGGATACCACAGACTGGGCGCCTGAAACAACAGACATTTACGTCTCACAGTTCTGGAAGCTGGAAGTTCAAGATCCAGGTGCCAGCAAGGCCGGGTTATGCGGAGGGCCCTCTTCCTGGCTCGCAGACTGCCGACTTCTCAATGTGCCCTCACATGGTGGAGAGAGAACGAGTGAACTCTCTGGTCTTTCTCATAAGGGCACTAATCCCATGATGAGGCCCCACCCATGACCTCACCTAAACCCATCACCTCCCAAAGGCCGCACCTCCTAATGCCACCACATTGTGGCTTCAACCTACGATCTGAGTGGAGACAACTCAGTCCATAGCAAGGGCTAACATCGCTAACCTACATAGCAGCAGACAAACTGAAGTGATTTCATTAAAACTTTAACTTTTCTTTGCACTTAGCCACATAAGGTTTTTAATCTTCTTTATATTCTTAGTCTCAGCAACATCTCTTAGAAACTATTATTTCTTTTTGAAGTTGAACATTACTTTCGATTTCAAGCAAAATTAATAATTTAGTAAATTGTATTTAAGGAGAACATAAATTGTAATAGAAGTATTTCTGTTGATCAATGCATGTGTCCGTCCATACAGGGCTTAGAGAGATGCCTACAATGGCAGTCACCTAATGGGTCCATGGTTATTTCTGGGTGGTGGGGTTGAGTGATTTTTAAAGCTTTCTGCTTTTTACCGAAAAATACACACAAATCTGTTTTATAAAAACAATATCATTATTTAAAAATCAGCATAAAGCACAGTCCAAATCAGTCTCTCATTTTAAAGCAACGAGCAAACAGAACCATAGAGGCACGGTGTCACGCAGAGCCGTGCTGTCACCGGTTCATAAAGGAGCCACTGGAGAGCCGCAGGGTGATAGACCAGGGCCTGCTGCTGGCTCTGCAGGAAGCTACTCAGATTCCTCTTGGGTCCATCTGCGGGGTGCCCGAGAGATGTACAGGGATGGGGCGGAGCTTCATGATGTCGTGTGCTACCCCTCCTGAGAAGCCAGTAGTCATTTCTCTTGACCTAGAGACTGGAACTCAACATAAGCAAGTGTTTTCTTCCTATTGTTATTCCTCTTTGGACAATCCCCTCTTTGCTCCGAGGGTCCAGCAGTTAAGAAGACGGGCTGTGGCATCAGACTGCCTGTGCTCCCGTGCCAGCTCTGCACCTATGGGCAGTGTGAGCCTCACACCCTCTCCCACACCACCCCCTGCTACACAGTAAGGAGACAAGAGCCCCTCCCTCTCCTGGGAGGGGCGAGGGCTCAGTAGGGCCAGCGACGATTAACACCATGACAAGTACTGAGGACCATTCACCTGATGGGAGCAGAGGAAAAGGTGAAGCATCCAGCTGCTACGGAAGGCTCCGGAACACTGAGCCGTCTTCCCAGCCCAGCTTTTTACTTACTTCCTAGGGGCTTACTCTGATCCCAAGAGGCCCTTTTTACTCTTACCAATTTTGCAAGCTTCCCTTCATTCCAGGCCTTAGCCTATGACAATTCTCACAGGTCCCCATTCTTTGGAATTTGGTCTCAGTTCTATACTCTTATTTCTATCCATCATACTGTACTTAGGTTTTGTTCATCTGTCTCTTGTGAGGCAGTCTTCGAGAGAGGCACCGACTCTTTAGACAGATTCCTCACCCACGTTTTTACAGGAGATAATTTCTAACAACACTTCAGAATTTCTTTGCATTTCACAAGCCTCTTTTCTATTTCAGTCATTTCAGAGTTATACTTCAATTTTTTGATCCGTTTGCTTACGTTTAGAAAAGACGCCAGTAACCAAAATCCTCCTTACTGCGTGGCGCTAAGCCCCCTGCGCCCCTGCCAGTTCACCAAGTTCCTGCTTCTGGCTCTTTTCTCTGGGGGCACCAACCCCTTCCTGGGAGGCACCAGTGAACACAGGGGCTTTCTTGTCAAGCAGGCCTGCGCTGAGGCGCCCGTTCTTTTACCTTCTAGTAGCACCCTGGGCGAGATGCTTCTTCATCTACCAAGACTTAAAACGAGTTACTGTCCGGGGGAATTGGGAGAAAGCAGGATCTGCAGCGAAGGCAGCGCCTGACACCAAGGAGGAAGTCGGCAAACGCTCGTCAGTCCTGTTTCTCGGCCTTTCCACTGTCTTCCAGAAAAACACAAGCCAACGATTCATCGGATGCTTCGTTTTTCATAAAGTGTAACTTCTAAGAATAACCCAGATGGCAGGAGCCCTGCTGCCTCCACCACGACTGCCCCCAGGCAGCTTCGGACGTCTGGGGGAAGCAGGAACTCCTTGTACTACAGCACCAGGATGGGCTTCTGGTCCCCCAGCGCTCCCCCACCCATCTCCCGCATCTCTGTCATTGGTCACCTGACTGGCAAAGTCCTTATGGGAGGACCTAGGCCCCCTCCCCCAGTCTGCTCTCTCTAGGAAGGCAGAAAAGCAAATGGCCCTCAGCAGACACACGAAAGCCAGGTCTGCAGAGCAAGCTGCTAGTTTCCATTCCCGCGTCTTGGGGGCGGCTCCTTCGTTTCAGGAACTTCGTTTAAGCTCTTCACTTAAGAACTGTTTGCAGCTCCCCAATGTCAGAGCTAGACTGACATTTCCACATGCAGCACCTTTGGCCAGATCACATTAGCCTGTCTAGGCTTTGCTTTCCTGTCTCCAAAGCAAGAGAAAAACTACCCGTTTCATGGGCCTGCTCTGAGAACTCAGGGAGGAACCTCGTGCAGAGGGCCGACCCCATGCTGGAGTCCCTGTGCTCTGCTGCTGCTGCCCAAGGACACTGCCCGGTGGGAAGAGGCTGGATTATGTCATTAGCCCGTGTGCACAGGTGCAGAGAACCACCACCTGCCTGCTGGACCAGACACCCCGAGCCGTAGGAAGCCATCTTATACTTCATGTGTTACTGAAACAGCAGCCCTCTGAGAAGGATTTACACTAGAAACGCAGAAACAATTTCTGGAGCTTTGCAGTGGCGACTCGCTGAGTAGCGCAGCTTTCGCTGCTGTTGGAGTTTGACTGAGTCAAGTAAGGAATCTAAAGTTACTGCAGTTCGGTGCTGTCCAAACATAAGACCATTTAAATTTCAACTAAAATTAAAAACAATTAAACTCCAGTTCCTCAGTCCCATCAGTCACATTTCAAGTGCTCAGTGGTCACACGTGGCCAGCGACTACTATACTGGGCAGCACAGAACTAGAGCCCCCCCCCATCCTCACAGAATGTTCCACAGATGGTGCTGTTCTAGTTCTGACCTTCCCAGGCCCTCACTTTTGCTTCCTGCACTATACACAGAACATGTGCTAAAAGCTGCAAAGAGCTCAGAGAAATAGGATAACATCCACTCCTTCCACTCTGCAGAGAACAAGACCAAAATCCCAAACAACTCTAAGCAAGTTACACAGGGCAGCACACACATACCTGATAAATACATCAGGAAAACCCTGAAAGCTCTGGGAAGACAAGATTCTTACTTAAAAATCTAGAGGACACACGACTCAGGCATTGTTTAAATTTTTAAAAATAGAAAAGTTTGCCTTGGCTCAAAAGGAGAAAGCATTTCCACGCATCAGGTGGGTCTGTCTCCAGCTGTGCCCGCTGCCTGCCCTGAAGACACCAACTGCAAGTCTTCAGCAGTCTCTCCAAGAGAAAAGTTTTGGCCTGAGAGGGAAAGTTCTCCGTATCCGGTTGGCAACAAGAAGTTTGGTTTCCATTTCTTTAGAGAAGAGAGGAGAAAAGGAAAGGAGCAGCCCTCCTAATTCCCCCACGTGACCACTCACACAGCGAGCCCACGTCTCCTTTCTCTAATAAGCCCTGCAAGGGCAATGGGGCAGGCCCTGCTCCACGGGTGGGACGCTGAGGCTCAGAAGTGAGAACCCTCGATGAAGACAGCCATGTCCAGACCCAGGAGCCAGGCTACCCGAGATGCAGGCTAGCCGGCAAGCTCAAGGCCTCGCACATGCTTCCCGATGCTAAAGGGATGGAAGAAAAACAAACGCACAAGTAGTTCGATTTTTCATTTCCCTTTAACTACTAGCATTCTAGCCATTCCTTCAGATTCCCAGGATTCCAGAAACGTTAAGATCACCTGAAATCTCTTTCAAACATGAAAAGATATAAACTACCTACATCCACGTGTTATCACTCAGGAAATTAACTCTGATCTCAAACCACAGAGAGCTTAAATGATTGTTCGGAGGCAGCTGATTTGGGAACTAAAAAAGAGCACAAACCCACAATAAAGAGGCACGGTGCTGATCATCAAAGCCACTCCCCACCAGGGGGAACCTCAGAGCCCTCAGTCAAGTCCACCCTGTCGGTGCAGAGAGGGACAAACTTCAGAGCCGAGCCTCGCTGGCCAGGGCGGGGCCCAGCCTCCGTCCCCTCCCACCAGCAAAGGGAACACAGGCCTTGGAAGCCCAGGCCACGTGCGTGCGAACAGGTGACAGGATGCTCACCAGGTACCAAGTTTTCTAACTTTTCATGTCAGGTATTAATTTTATAGTAAGAAAAAGACCAGTTGGAACTAAATGGAGATGCCTTTCTAACGGAAAATAGAATTTTTGTTGAATGTTTTGTTTTTACATTCTGTCACAAGGCATAAAACTGATTTAACCGCACTCTTCAGGAAGGCAGGCAGATACACTGCAAGAGATTTCACTTCATTCTGCATTTAAATAACTTCAGAGTTGGCAATCAAGTCTGCAGAAATTCTAAGACAAACAGCAAAAGTTATTTTTAGCATTTGGTTTATTTAAACTCTGCAGACTGGCCGCACCTCACTTGCCCCTCTAAGCTGCCAGCGTCCTTCTCTCTTCCTTTCCTTCTTTCATTCACTCACTCACCAGACACTTACTCAGCAGCGGCTTGGTGCATGCTTGGCACTGGGAATGCAGGCTAGGCCGCAGCCCATCCTCCCCCGAAGAGACCCAGCAGAGCAGGGGTCAGTTTTTAAGAGTAGTGGTGACTCCACAGAAAGGGACAGAGCTCTGAGGCGGGGCTTCTGGGCAGGACACCACTCCCATTAACCTGCGCTGCAGGGTCTTCTGCAAAGCAAGGATGGACTGTGGGGATCCATGTACTGACTACGGAGGCGACTTGGGTGAGTCACCGACCTTCCTCCCCCAGCACAGGAACGGCACCTTTCCTAAGCTGACCAGTGCAGGATACCTCACAAACGGGACTTTTCAATCACTGTAATTTCCATATGTTCATCCCCATGGCTTTCACATAACCTCTTCTCAGATGACATATTTTAAGAAGAGTCCACGTGAGAAAGGCACAGAAAGGCACTCGCAGCTATGATCACTCTGGCTGTCCCTGAGTTCAGGGGTGACAACCAGGCCAGAGGACAGACAATCTGCAAGAGTCATCGTGATGGGCTGGAGTCCAGTCAGAGGAGAGAAGTGCTGGAAAAGAAAAACACAACCTGTGTTCCCACAGCATAGAAGTCTACGTATGAGAGAACACCTGCACGCGCAGCAGGCAGCCCCCAGAAGATTCTGTACCCTGACCCCCGGCACCTGCGGCCGTGATGAAATTGTCACTGCTCCTGTGATTATGCTGTATGACTACGTGCCCTAAACACAGACAGTCACTTGGGTGGACCTGACCCAACTCCATGAGTCCTTAATGCAGAAGGCTCCCTTCAGCTGGCAGCGCCATCTAGAGATTCAAAGCCCTGTGGTGGGTTTGAAGATGGAAGGGCCTCGAGCCAAAGGATGCAGGTGGCTTAAAGGAGCTGAGAGAGGCCCCAGCGGGCATCCAGCAAGAAATCAGGGGCCTCAGTCCTGTAACTGCAAGGAATGGAATCATGCCAATGACAGGAGTGAGCTCACAGGAGGACCCTGAGCCCCGGCAGAGAACACAGTGGGCAGCCCCGAGACTTCAGCCAGCGGGGTGCCTGCGCAGAGAACCCAGCCCCCAGCGCCAGCCTCTGACCCACAGAACCTGTGAGACATCAATGAGTGCTGCTGTAAAGCCACTGAGCCTGTGGACATTTGTTACACAGCAGCAGCAAACCAGTGCAGCGTGGAAATCCTAGCATAAGACATTTCCTTTTTAGTGCAAATCCCAAGTCACTGGGGAGAGGCACCTGTGAGCACCTCACTGGGAGGCTCGTTCATACTGGGGGCAGATGTCTGGGGCACCTGTCTCGACTACGGAGACCACCCACCTGCCCTTCCTCGGGTGCCACACCCACTCAGCACCCTTCTGAGAGGAGAAATCCCTGACAAGCTGACCAGAGTCTTCTAGGCAGGCCTCTGCACAGCTGTGCTGGCCAGTGGCAATTTCCAGGTGACGCCGTGGCTTATGACAACCTCCTATGACTCCAGTGAGAGATTCAGTCACCCCTCCCCGGTGACCCTGCCTTCTGGCTGTACCATCAAAATCAAGTTTCTAAATCTGAACATCACAGGTTTTTGTTTGTTTACTACAACCCTCTTCTACTTCACAACCCAAAACCCAAATCTTAAACCATAATGACCTAACCGTGGCGCACAAATCCTTATTTTCCAAGGATGACTGTTATCTCTCCTTCTATTTACATGAATCCATTTAAAATGGGGGCCAAAATTTCATATTAAACAGCAACCAAAAGAAGGTCTGAGACTTTACTTTGAAAAACAGATCTTAAATTCTGAAAAACTTGTTTACTTTAAAACACTTAAAAATACGTTTAGGAGCAATCAAGTCACAACCACGTGTCACACCTAAGAGGCCACAATGGCACTGCCTTGGCACTGCTTTTCCAACCAGAGCTCACAGCAGCAGGACGTCCGCTTTATCCCACCCTGACCTCCACAGCAGGAGCAGTCGGGAGGCCATTCTTCACAAGATCATTCGAGAGCCCACTTTTCAGAGGACTCCTCATATCCTGACCCTCCACTTCCAGAGCTCCGTCCCGCCCCTCCCCCTCCCCCTCCTGGGCAGCCCCGTCTCAGAGCGTCAGCTGTGCTAGCTTTGCCCATCCTCCTTTACCAGCACCAAGGCATCACTTTCCCCGACTGTCACAGCCACCATCTTGTGCTGGATTTTCAATTTCACTTTGCAGAGAGACTGGTCATGGCGCGAGGGGCAGGGACAAGGATGCAACTTTCACACAGGGAGGAGCGTCCGAGCAGGAGCTAATTTCATGAACGGTCAGTGCAGCAGCAAACTCGTGCCCAGCGCGTCACCCTCGGGCCCTCCAAGGATTAAACACTCAGAAAACAAGGCCCACGTGTGCCACCATCTCACAATAACCATTCCTGTGCATCCCCGGATGTCTGCAGGAAGACATGAGAATGAGACAAAGGCAACAAGAGTGGTGACAGCCATGGTCCATGGCGGGTCCTGCTGGCCCTTCACCTGTGCCCTCCCACTGGTCCCCTAAGGACGAGCCGTGGGAGACCATTCGTTGGACTGTAGGTAGTGCCACGTCAGGCTGGAGGCACAGAGGGAGAGAGGAGGGATCCTGAATCTTCTCCAGGCACTGACTCGGGAGAAAGAGGAAAAGAGAACATGTGTGGAGTTAGAAAGAACCCAGGCCGGGGCCCAGCAGGGCACGCTGGCCTCTCCCCAAAACAACATCTGTCGGCTTCTCACAAACTTCAGGCTAAGTGAATTTTCTCTGAAGTAACAGAAGATGTTAAAAAAATGAAATACTGTCAAGGGACCTGCAGGGAGGGTGCTGCGTGTGACTCTGCACACTGCGGGCAGGCCTCAGAGGACAAACGCTGAACCTAAGCCAGGGCAGGGCCCGGACTGCAGGCATCCGCCAGGGCGCTGGGTTCTCTCCCATTCCAGGATCTCCTTCCTGGGGGTCTGCAGGCACCAGGAAGGATGCGGCAGAGTACCTGAGGTCCACGCTCCCACTCTCACTTATGCAGGACTTCTCTTTACCTTTGATCTGGGAAGGTTTCTGAAGCTGTTGAGACTGACCCAGGCAAAGTCACAAAGTACTGCTGGGTCAGGAGACAAGGGCCAGAGAGAGTGGCGGCAGCCAGAGGCCGGGACACATGCTCAGGGTCAGTCTCAAGACTGAGAGCTCAACCAAAGAAACTGACTAAGAACTAGAACCAGCGGCAGCTCCAAAACAAGAATTTGACCTTCTCCACTCTGAAGGTTCTCGCACTAATTCCTGTGCACTTTCACCTGCTTTTTCATCTTAGGATGCAAACAGGTTGGCCACCTTACAAGGCGGCTGCCAGGCAAAGTTCCCAAGGGCAGAAACCCCCCCAAGAAAGAAGGGATGGTGCCAGCTGCTACATGGGCTACCAGGCAAAGGCCCAGTGGGGTTCAGCTGACGCTACTCACACCCCCCCACCACCAGCAACTGCTTACCCTTTCTTGAGGACTGCAGACACTGTCTTTCCAGAAATGCTGTCCTGAGACTAGATGGGCTGAGCAACATCTCATCAACAAGATTTTTTTCTGCTGGCTGGCCTAGGCGATCTCTTATCCTCAGTTCTTTCCCTGTCTAAGCCACAAGTGAGGGACCTTCTGGTGGCCTTCCTCATCACTCTGGGTAGGCTGGAAGCCTAAAGAAAGTTCCAGACACAGCTATCTCTTGATACCAAAAAGTCAGTTGGAGAAGCCCAGCAGGCCCATGGCAATGTCTTTTCACGAAGGACGACGCCTCCCTCCGGGGCACTCTTCCTCCGCTCCGCCCTTCTAGATGGGCAGTCCGCTAGGATTCAGAGCAGCGAACCAAGCGTAGGGTATTCACCCTTCCAGGCAAGTGACAGGCAATCCTAGTAGACTCCTCCTCTAGGCAGGGATGGTAGAGAGTGGACAGGCCCAGGGCCACCCATAGAGGCGGGCAAGAAGGGCAGCCAACACAGCCCGCCTATTTAGGTGGGCCAAAACACAGAACTCCTGGCCGCTTCGGAGCCCACTCTTCAGCCCTACATGACTTGGAGCCGACTTCTAACAGGCTGATGGGGGTGGAGGCGGGGGACCCTGACAGAGAGGGAGTGGAGACCCCAGGCAGGGCCCAGAGGGGCAGCACCCGGGAAGCAGGCCAGGTATCAGGCTTTGCCTCTAACCTAAGGGGGGCGAGGGAGGTGCCCGGGGATGGGACCTGACCCAAGCTGCTGCCAGAGGAGAAAAGCCCACTGGCCGTGCCGGGAACGGTCCAAGGGGGGCAAGAAGGCGTGATGACCACCTCGGGGTTCATGAGCAACCTCACTAGAGACGACGACAGGCCACGTGACAGTGAGGAGGACAGGCAGAGAGAGACTTGACAGGCAGGGCTCATGGGCCCTAGGTGCGGGCAACCCGGACTCAGGTTTCCAAGTCAGGGTCCTGAGGCTGTGTCTCCCATGCCGACCCCATCCCCAGATCCCAGGGCAGCACCTGGCAGGTAGTAGGCTCATTTATTAAGGAAAGCGACAGCAACCTATGTACTGAGGCATACTAGAAACTATGGGTGAGGAAACAGCTTCCAGAGCCTGAGGAGTTTGCACAGGGGTATCACACTGGCACTGCTGGCAGCTCATGAGAGGAAGAAGTGGGACTCCAGACGGTCTGGGCCCAAAAATGCTCTACGAGCAAAGACCACACGCCTTCTGTTTTCCAAGTGCTAAGACACAGAGTCAATTCCAGTTACAAGACAGGCTGGAAACCTACAGGTCCCCCAAAGAACTCTTACGTTTAACGCCATACATCAAGAAACTGTGTCCGGGACTTCCCTGGTGGCACAGTGGTTAAGAATCCGCCTGCCAATGCAGGGGACGTGGGTTCGAGCCCTGGTCGGGGAAGCTCCCACATGCTGCGGAGCAACTAAGCCCGTGTGCCACCAACTACTGAGCCTGCGCTCTAGAGCCCGCAAGCCACAACTACTGAGCCAGAGTGCTGCAACTACTGAAGCCCACGTGCCTAGAGCCCGTGCTCCACAACAAGAGGAGCCACTGCAATGAGAAGCCCGCGCACCACAACGAAGAGTAGCCCCCGCTCGCCACAACTAGAGAAAGCCCACGTGTAGCAATGAAGACCCAATGCAGCCCAAAAAATAAATAAATGAAAGAAAGAAAAGAAGAAAGGAAGAAACTGTGTCCCCACCACCTCTTCTTAGAAAGTTCTACAAGTAAGAACTGTAGAAAGAGAGGGAAGAGGAGTCTGGGCTCCTCCCTGGGGCTGAGTGCATGCTCAATGCTTCAAGGAATTTAAGAAAGCAATGCTTCCAACCCACACCAGGTGAAACGAGTTGCAGAACGCAGCTATTACTGTGTATCATACACTCTCTAAAGTAGTATCAACTTAAGTGTTTTACAACACACTTCAAAGCAGAATAAACACAACTATGAAAAGAAGAAGTTACTTGAAGAGATAATTTTAATACCAAGCAATTGAGGAATTTCTAAGCCTCTAATGTTTTCCAACCCTAACACCCAGGAAAATCATTAGATGCCCTTTAAGTCAGCATGAGATTGTACAAGGAGAGTTTATGATTTAAGTCCTGAAATACCAACATAAAACCTACATACAGATATCTTGTTTCCAGTGCTCAGTAAAGCACAGGAAGGTAAGAGGGCTGGGTAAGTAGCACTCACACCTGAGCAGCGTCACCTGGGACTGCACGCACGCGCTCACACACACACACACACACACACACACCCCTCTTTTTCACCAGTCCTTGCGTCTGTAATTGCACAAACACACACACACACACACACACACACGCACACACGCACACACACACACACACACACACACACCCTCTTTTTCACCAGTCCTTGCGTCTGTAATTGCGGAACTTCTAATCCCCTTTAGGCTGTTGTGGAAATACGTAAAGCAGAAGTGACGCTTTCCAGAGAATAAGTATTTGCTACAAACGTTTTTTTACTTTCTTTGAATGATACTAACTTGTTTAAAAAAATGCAGATGATGCTATTTGTCACTTTCGGCACAAAATTAAACCGTAACATTGAAACCCCCTCCCGAAAATGTAATTTTTAAATTCGCTGTTGGTTAAATTGTATCGTTACAAAAAACCTAATCCTCTTTCAAATGTATTTCCGCGGAGAAACAAAGTTAACATTTAACCAATGTTTACCTTCCACTTAATTCAAATTCCTGGCAATACTATAATTCTCTGCAAGGTAACAAACTCCACACCTATCTGCACCCCACTTTGACAAAAGGTCCCTAACCTGTCGGGGTGGGGTGGGAGGAGATGGAGAGAAAGTTAGGCGACCTCCTTTCCAGTTTCGCCAGGGAGAAAAGGAAAACATCTGCACAAATCGGACTCAACGGTCCCTCTCCTACACTGTTAGTGCAAGAATCCGGACATTTCACTCGTTTGTTAAGAGGAGTTTAAAATGGAAATAACAACCTCCCAGGGAGTCGGACGTTGGCCTCCAACATCCACCCTCGGGAGCCCGGATGGGGACCTCCGAGCTCCCGCGGTGCTGCCCGGGGAGCCGCGCGGCAGGGTGGCGCGCCCGGCCGGGCCGGGATCCCCACGGGCGGGCGCCGCCCCCCCCCCCCGCCCCCGGTCCCCGCGCCGCGCCGCGCGCACTCACCCCTGGATACCCGGGCTGTACGCGCGGCTCTTCCACGGCGTGCCGGGCCGCGGCGCCTGGGGCCCGGGGCCGCCTCCTCCGCTCAGCGCGGCCGCGCGGCTGCCGGACAGCAGGTAGTTGAGGCCGTACGTGCTGGCCTTGTTCTCGCGTTTCCGGCGGCCCGGGTGGAACTGGTGCTGCGGCGGGGAGCCGGCGGGCGCGGGGCCGCGCGGCCCGGGGTGCCCGTTGGCCGCGCCGGGGCCGGTCGAAGGACCGTCGGCGAAGTGGAAGAAGGCGCCGCCGCGGCCTCCTCCCGCCCGGCCGAGCGAGGCGCTGCTGGAGGACGACGAGGAGCAGCCGGGGCTCTCCGTGCCCGACTCGGCGTTGGACGAGGACGACGACGACGACGACAGAGACGGCGACTTGTGCAGGCGCCGGGCGCCCTCAGCCGCGGGCCCGAGCGCCGTCAGCAGTGCGGGGGGCAGCGCGGCGGGGCCAGGCGCGGGCGGCGGGGGCGACGCGGCGGGCAGCGCGAGCCCCGCCAGGCCGCCGCCGCCCAGCCCGGCCGTCCCCGCCGCGGCTGCCGTGTCCAGTGCCGGCGAGTTGAGGCAGAAGTAGGACGCGAAGCCCGAGCCGCCGCGGCCCACGCCCTGCGAGGTCTCCCAGATCTGCATCCACAGGGCATTGGCTGGCCCCTTCTGCTCGGGCTGGATCCAGGCCACGCGCGGATCCATCCACGCGCCGCCCCGCGGGCCCGCGCGCCCGTCCGCCCCGGCCCCGCCCCCGCCGCGCCCCGAGCCCCGGCCGCGCCGCGCACGGACGGACGGACGGGCCGCGCGCGGCCGGGCGGACGGACGGGCGGGCGGGCCTGCGCCGCGGCTCAGGCCGGCTCGCGGGCGGCGGCTCCCGTCGGGGTCCCGGCTCGCGGCGACCTGGAGGGGCCCGGGCAGGCCGCGGCGGGCTGCTCAGGCCTGTCGGGCTCCCTTCACGCGGCGCGGGGCGGGCGCGGGAGCCGCGGCGGCGGCGTTCCACTCGGGCCGGCGGGAGAGGCCATCGGAGGGGGCGGGCGGCAGGGCCGAGGGGGCGGGCCCAGGCGCCGCGCAGCCCGGGACCCGCGGGAGGGCCGCCGCCGTGCGCCCGGCCCTCGGTCACGCTTGCGCCGCTTGCTCCGCGTTCCTGCAGCGGCGGCGGCGGCGGCGAAAAGACACTCTCAGCGGCGACAGGGCGCGGGGGAAGGAGGGGGCGCCGCCGCCTCCGCTCCAATGAGGGGCGGGGAGGGAGCGGGGCGGGGGCTGGCGGGGAGGAAGCGCGGCCGCCCTTGCCGGGACCGGAACGCCAGTGCGCACGCGCTGCCGATTTCAAATCCTCACTAGACACCGCCGCCTTGGTTACCGCGCCTGCGTACTGGGGTTCTCCTCGGCGAGGGCCGGGGGGGCGCGGGGGGCACCGCGACGGAAGGATACGCGACAGGGAGGGGCTGGAGTGGGGCGGCGACGGCGGCGGTTTCGTGGGCCTTTCTAGACCAAACTGGGCTGCGGTGGGGCACGGAGAAGCCGCGAGGCGGCGCGCAGTCCTCGGCCCGGCAGCGGCCGACAGCCCCACCTCCCTCCGCCGCGCAAGGCTGAGGCGTGGAGACATGCGCGCTGGCCTTGGGGTACCGGCAGCCGCCTAGCCGCGCCGCGCGTGCGCAGGGACGGGAGGCCGGCGCTGCCGGTGGACGTTCTGCACCCCCGTGCGGGGTCCTCGCCCTCCGCTGGCCGACCTTCCAGACCTGCGTAGGGAACTGACAGCCCCCACTGCGGTCCCGTCGCTGCTCCAGGGAAAGGACAGAGATGCGCGAAGCCCCCTCCCGTCCATCAGGGTCCTGCGTGCCGCCGGTCACGCTGCGGTCCCTCGTGTCGGCGCCCTCACAAGTGCTCGCCGGCGTCCTCCCGGAGGAGCAGGTCTTACACCCTGCGCCCGGCCGGCACTGGCCCCTGAGCGGCTGCCAGGAGCGGGGCCCAGGGGTGCCCTGGCAGAGCCCTAATCTGCCTGTTTCCTCACAGGCTTTTTTAGTTTCATTTAAAAATGACTTTCTATGCAGAAACGGGTGTTAAAACTTTCAGTTTAGCTCACTGGAGCGATTTCCCGAGGCAAGCTTGGCAGTGCTGCCCATCAGAGAAACAGCCCGTGTACGTGGGTGTCGGACGCGTGGCCTTGGCTGTTCGAGCTGGCACGGGTTCGCAGGATGCATTGGAGAATTGCCCAGCTGTCTGCTCTTTGAGTTCCCCATGTCCAGAGGATGCTCTGAGCCGGGTCTGACAATAGTATTGTTTGGAATACAAAGCTAACCACGCAGTCTGTGAGATCCAAAGCAAGCCTGCCTTTGCCATGGCAGCCCAGACTGCCTGCCGGACCCCGCGGACCGCGGCCCCCCCCCGCCCCCGCGCGTCCTGGTCTGAGTCCGGGGAATGCGTTCCCGGGCCAGGCGACTTCACGGCACCGAGCCAGGGACCTGAGGCTCTGTGCCTCACTCCCACAGCGCCTGGGCGCCATTCCTGTTAAATATGTGGGAACGAGGCGAATTTCAAATGGTCTGTTCCTCGTCTGTGTCAGAGGTGAGTCGACGTTACCAAGTGCTTGACGCCTCAAACCTTGTACCGACATGAAAAGTCCGTGTGTTGCATACTAAGGTTTTTTGCCAGATGATAAAAGTGGCTCTTTGAGTTCAGACGTTTTTCAGTACCTGTATATTGTACATGTGGAAATTATGATCAAGTATTAGAACATGTCCAGTTAAATAAACTACAGAAAATCGCACACAAGCAAGTTAGGCGCCATTCTGGAACTCCTTGCTTCCAGTGCCTCAGGCCAAAACCCCTGGAGTCATCCAGCCTCCTCTGTCTCCATAACCAATACGCCCTCTTGGCTTCACCTTCGGAAACAGCCAAAGCCCTACAGCTACCCTCAGTCCACCCTACCCCCTACCTACACCCCCCTTCAAGCCACCAATATTTTTAGCCTATTTTAAACAGTGCCTTCTAGCTGGTTTCCCCTATTCCATTCTTAGCCCTTTGGCATTGTCTCCCTACAGCCACTTGAGTGGTCCTTTAAAAAACGAATGTGGACTTAAAAAATAATAATAATAAGATCATGCCACTTTTCTGCTCAAAACCCTCTGGTGGCTTTCTTTCTCACTCAACCTTACTGTGATCTACAAGTCCCTGCATTGTCTGGTGCCCTATCCTAGCCTGATCAAGTCACAAGCCAGTGGGCACACTCCTACCTCAGGGCCTTTGCACTTGCTGTTACATCTGCCTGGGATGCTCTTCCCCGAGATGTCCCTCCCCACTCTCAGGTCTTAGTGAGGACTTCCAAGTGGCTCTGTTTAAACTACAAAGCTAGCCTTCAACACTCCCTGCTACCCTACCCTGCATTATTTTTCTTAGCATTTATCTCCGTTAGTTTCCTAGGGCCACATAACAAAATACCACAAACCAGATGGCTTAAAACAACAGAAATTTATTCCCTCACAATCCTGGAGGCTGAAAGTCTGAAATCAAGGTGTTGCCAGGGCCGTGCTTTCTCTGAGGGCTCTGTGGGAGAACCTTACTCTTAACTTCTGGTGTTGCCAGCAATTCTTGGTGTTCCTCGGCTGGTAGGTACATCACTCCAATCTCTGCCTCCATCGGTGCATGGAGTTTTCCCCGTGTGTGTGTCTCTTCTCTTCCTATAAAGATACCATTTACATTGGGTTGGGACTCACGCTGTTGACTTCATCTTAACTTGACTACATCTGCAAAGACCCTATTTCCAAATACAGTTACATTCTACTGGTACCCAGGGTTAGAGCTTGAACGTATCTCTTTTTTTTTTTGGTGGGGTGGGCGGACACAATTCAACCCGCTATACCATCTAATCTAAATTTTGTTTACCGTGTTTGTCGTCTGTGTCCCCTCACCCCATTGGAATATAAGCTCCACAAGGAGAAGAAGTTTTATCTGTCCTTTTCCCTGCTGGGTGCCAACTCAAGGACGGTGTCTGGCACATTACAGGTCCTCAGTGAACGCTGGTGGGGTGACCAATGTTCACCTAACCGACCCAATGGGAATGAAAGCAGGAAGTTGCCTTGCCGAGCTTCCAGGAACTAGTACACGGGTTGTCGTTGTTTACTTGTTTTCAACATTTCAACCTCCCCCCCATGACCTCCCACTCTGTCTTTGCCTCTAGCTAATCCCCCTTAGTTTGATTCATCAGCCACCAGTCAACTTCTTGTAATTATATCCAGATTTTGATATTTATGCATTTGATCAGAAATCTTTTATGTAAATTAGAAGCAGTATATTACTTTATGTAAATCAAGAAACAACACTGAGGGCAAAATGCAGTCTCTGAGACTCTGGGCAGGGGAGGTCTTTCTCTTTGCTTATCAATTTTCACAGTAAGCCCAACATTTACCCTTTTTGGCCAAAACCCACTCTTCTCTCGCTCTCCTGATATTAAAGGAGAGGTGATATTTGAGATTACATTATGGTTTTAGTGTTCTCACGAACAAATGGTTTCCAAAGTGTGTTTCATGGGCTTTCTGTACCAGAATCAGACATGCTGGTTAAAATGCAGGGATCTGGGGCTCATCCAATCTACTGAAACTTTCTAGAAGTGAAACCCAGGAATCAGTATTTTAAGTAAATTCCCTGAACAATTCTTAAGCACGGTAAAGCTTGAAAACCTCTGCCTAATCCAAGATTTCCAAACTCAATTGCTCACAGGAACTGACTAGGTAATATAAGTAACTGACAAAAAAATCAGTGTGTGTGTGTGTGTGTGTGTGTGTTAGCTACTGCTGAGTAACAAACCACCGCCAAACTCAGTAGCTTAAAATAAGTGTTTGGTATAGCTCACAAGTCTGTGGACCAGCTGAGTGGTTCTGCTGATCTGGGTCAGACACAGCTGAAATTGGCTTAAGGTGACTTAGGTGCTTCAGTCAGCTAGAGGGTACCCCAAAGGCTGGCTGACCTAGAGGGGCCACACGCACAGGGCTGGCAGTTGGCTGGGTAGCAGTTGGCACACCAGGGTTGACTGGCCCATGTGTCTCTCATTACCTCTCAGGCTGGCCCCAGCTCATTCTCAGGGTGGCTGAATAGGATTTCAAGAAAACAAACGGGCATGCACGAGGCCAGACTGGCATGCCTTCACTTCCTCCCAATTCTGTGAGCCCAAGCAGGTGACAAGGCCTTGGCAAGATTTAAGGGGTGGAAGAGTAGCCTTCACCCCTTGATAGAAGAGCTGAAGTCACATTTCAAGGGTCATGGGATGCTATGAAGGGAATAATTAGGGCCCCAGAGTGACATGAATGAGGAATGGTGGGAACGAGGGGCCCTGGAGAGCACCTGCCTGCCGTAAAGAACCACAGATGCTGCTCTCCAGCTGGCAGGAATACAGGACTCACCCAAGGTACCAGAGATGGCCTTTCTCACAGGAAACTGGAAATGCAGACGTGAGCCTGAAATGTCCTGTTTTGAAATGTCAACCTGTAGGCGAGTGCTGCTGGTTGCCCATTCAAGTCCTTTGGCCCTGCTGCCCCCCCTCTGTTGTAGCAGGCAGAGCCCCCTTTCTGCCCAGGTGTCAGCATGGCCAGGTAAACAGGAAGGGCCCACCTTCCTTGGATCAGAGGCTGAATCATGCCGCGTCTACGTCACTCCTGGGGGTCTCATTCTCCCTGCCAGCACCAATATAAGCACGACACATGACTCTGTCCTAGAGGACAGGACCTGTGGGAAAGGCTGCTGGACACTCCTGGGAAAGTCTTCAAGGTGAACATAAAAGAGACATCCAAGAGGAAACTCCCCTCTTCACCGCTGGACACAGTTATATAGGATGCCTGGCACTGCTGCAGCCACGCTGAGGCCAGTAAAGAGAGGGGACCAACGCTCTGGGGGCCGAGCAGAATGATGGAAAGAAGATGCCCTTGGTTGCCTCACTGAGCAACAGAATGAGCCACAGCACAGCCTCCCTCTGCAGACCCCTTGGCGTCCGAGGTGATGACCACCCTCACTAGTTGAGGCATTTTCTGGACGGGTCACACTTTGCTGCAGAAATCACCTTGATACAGCAATTTAATTCAGAAAATGCCACCATACAGTGAGAGCCAGACTCGAATAGTCAGTGGGTTACATGTAGCTTATGGGTAATCTCTGGTCCCTGGGAGGCAAATAATATGATGGAGAAAAAAGAGGTGAGAGAAAGCGAGAGAGCGATCCACCTGTGCTGTGCCCTAGTGATTCTGTGTTCGTGAGCAGAGGTTTCCTTCAAAGAGCTATATTCCTGCAAAGGTGAGTGCTGGACTTTTTGAAAGTTGCAAGCACTGAGGCCACTCGTTAAAGGAAATCTAGAAAATATATATATATATATATTCTATATATATAGATAGATATAATGGAATATATATATATATATATAATGGAATCACTTTGCTGTACAGCAGAAACTAACACAACATTGGAAGTCAACTATACTTCAATGTTTTTTTAAAAAAAGGAAATCTTGGAAGTGAGCATTTTGGTATAATAAATGACCTTCTTCTTATCATTAATTATGGAAATTTTCAGATTTATACAACAGTAGAGAGAATCTATATAATGAGCCCCTGTATACCCATTACCCAGATCCAGTAATTATCAACTTGTGGTCAACTGTGTTCACTCATATCCTCACGCACTTTCTTCCCTTCCAAATACGTTGAAGCAAATCCCAGCTAATATATCATTTCATCCATAATATTTCAGTAGGTATTTCTAAGTTATAAGCACACTTGCTTTAGAACAAAACTATGATATTGTCCCATCAAGGTAGTAATAATAATGTCTTGATATCATCAAACGTCTGATCCATAATATAATGAATATCTTTGATTATCTTACAAAAATTTTAATAGGTTGTTTTTTCCCCAAAGTTCTGTATATTGCAATGGTTGATTTGTGTCTTCCCAGGTTTTTAATCTATGATTTCTCCCTCATCTTTTTCTCTTTTCTCCTGCAAGGGTTGAGGGGGTTACCATCTGTTGTTGAAGAATTTGGTTCCTTTGTCCCACGGTCTGGATCTTGCAGTTATATCTCCCTGTGGTAACATCTAACGTGTTCCCTGTCATCTCTCTTTTCTGTAAATTGGTCTGTTGGATCTAGAATCTTGATCACATTCGGCTTTGGTCTTTTTTGGCAAGTGTGACAACGGCGGAGGTGGATCTGTGTCCCTCAAGTGCCTTTGATGAGCATCACCTAAGACCCTCCGTCCATTATTCCACCAGGGCGGGGTCACCACATTTCAACAGCACAGCCGTCCCAAGATGCCCCTTCCCACCTGAGACGCAGAAGGTGCCATGCAGATCGTCTGGTCTAACTCCTCACAACCCCGGATGAGGACTCTGAGGCTTTCCTGAAACCCAAACTTCTAATCTTCTGGCCCAATCGGGTCGACTGGAGTGGGGGGCTCAGCAGAGCAAGTCCTGGCAGTTAGACCCCATAAGAATTAACTTCAGTATGTCACGCAAATATGACATAACGGAATACGGAAGTATTCCTGTGGAAGGCATATGTAACAGAATTTGGGAAATGGTCTGTAGGGAATCTATAAACAGGGAGCCCCATAATCATGCTGTGACTCTCTCTTGTCCGAGGATGGACACCCTGACCCTGGTGGACACACATGGTCCTTCACCATGAGATTTGAGGGGGGCAGGGAGATTTTCAAAAGGCTACACCTAAAAAACCTAAGGTAAGATGAATATGTCAGCTTGGCTGTAGCAATTATTTTACTATGTACAGGTGTATCCAATCACCATGCTGTACACCTTAATATGCACAATTTTTCCTTAAAAGTAAAATAAAGAAAGAAATGAGGTTGAATTTTTAAAACTTTATACGTAAGTTCAAGCATATTGAAAAAAATTTGGTTTTGAGAAAACAGAAAATATACGTTTCAGAATGCTTCAAAATTAACACTAAATAAATGTATAATTGACAATATTAGAAGTGTGTGAGCATAAAAAGTGGTAAGCCTCAGTTTTCTGCAAAATCATTTTATGTGGAAAATCTAACTTCCTCACAATGTAAGATAAATGAAGTGTATTCCATGAATGTTGTTCTCCACCATTTTAATGTCTCTATGATAAATAATAAAAAATAGATCAGTGGTAAATATTTGGAGCCAATTTTTTTTAAAGGCTCCACCTAGACATGAAAGAAACCAGCTTCATTTTCCCTAGAACAACAGCTGACCTGCTCCTCTCCTTCCCTTGTCTTCAAACAAGCACCCTGGAAATTAAATCTCCCAGTGTGGTTTTTAAGTTGGTTTTTCCATCCATGTCTTAGTGTATTCATTGAGAATAGTTTCATCTAAATGGATAAAGACGATGTGGTACATATAGACAATGGAATACTACTCAGCCATAAAAAAGAACGAAATAATGTCATTTGCCAACAACACGGATGGACCTAGAGATTATCATACTAAGTGAAATAAGTCAGACAAAGAAAGACAAATATCATGTGATATCACTTTTATGTGGAACCTAAAATATGACGCAAGTGAACTTATCTGTGAAACAGAAACAAACTCACAGGCATAGAGAGCAGACTTGTGGTTGCCAATGGGCGGGGAGGGATGGATTGGGAGTTTGGGGTTAACAGCTGCAAACTATTACATATAGAATGGATGGACAACAAGGTCTTACTGTCTAGCACAGGGAACTATATTCAATATCCTGTGATAAACCATAATGGAAAAAAATATGAAAAAGAATGTGTGTGTATGTATATATAAATAAAACTGAGTCACTTTGCTGTACAGCAGAAATTAACACAACATTGTATATCAACTATACTTCAATAAAAAAAAATTTTTTTTAATTTTTTAAAGAATAGTTTCATTTAAAGCAGCAGAAAACTTCACTAACAGTGGCTGTATTTGTTTCCTGGGTCTGCCTGTAACAAATCACCACAAACATGGAGGTTTAAAACAAGTGTAATCCACTCCCTAATAGTTGAGGAGGCCAGAAGCCCAAAATCAAGGTGTCGGCAGGGCCGCGCTCCCTGCTTCCTCTAGTTCCTGTGGCTCGTGGTGTCCCGTGGCTTGTGGCTGCATTGTTTCCTTCTCTGCCTCTGTCTTTCCACGCAGCCCTCTTCCTGTGAGTCGCCCCGTGCTCTCTCCTCTTCTTATAAGGACACCAGTCACTGGATTCAGGGCCCACCCTAAATTCAGTATCATTTCATCTCAAGATCCTTAACTAATTACAACTGCAAAGACCCTATTTCCAAATGAGGTCATATTCTGAGAATCTAGGTGGACATTAATTTGGGGGTCGGGGAAAGATACTATTCAACCCACTGCAGGGTCTTACATGAAAACAAAGAGTTCTTTTTCTCCCATAACTAAGAGTCAGAAGAAAAAGCACCCCTGGCAGGGTGGTTCAGTGTCCGAGGATGTCCGAGCTGACCCACCCGTGGCTCCGCTGGCCTTTGCTCCAGGGCTGCCCCAGGCCCACTTGTCATGTTCACAGTCAAGGATGGAGGGAGGTGAAGCAGGGAGGTGTCTCCTGCTTGTGGCCCTTTTTATCAGAAAAGCAGACATTTCTAAAAAGAAACTAGATTTTGCCTTATATCTCGTTGACTAGAACCAGTTATAAGGCCACCCCTAACTGCAAGAAAAGCTGGGAAATTATATTGAGACACAGAATGATCAAGAAAGGCCTAGACTAATCGTGAGACATTGCTTGTGCTGGGCGTATGGCCGTGTTGACAAAGACCGGGGTCTGTTAGCTCAGAAGAAGCAGGCAGTGGGTACTGTGTAAGCCCAGTGTCTGCCACCCCAGGCTCTTCTGAATTTGGTCCCTTGAGAGCTTGTTTTGATAAAATCCAGGTTCAGGTCAACATTGACCAGGGTGACCCCACCGAGATAACGTGCCCTCTGATTTCTTGTCAGGATCAGCAGATGGTCCCTTCTCCCACCTGACTCAAAGGCGGGGCTTCTCAAGTGGGGTGGATTTTGCCTCCCAGGAGACATCTGGCAACGTCTGCAGACACTTGTGATTGTCAGGTCTCAGGGGTAGCTGCTGAGCCTCTGCTGTGTGTCAGGCACAAAGATGACCAGCACAGTCTCTGAACCACATGCTCTGGGTGGAGAAAACACAGTGATATGCGTGGCGTGCAGGTTGTTGACAGGGATACAGAAAAAGGGAGCCTGGAGCAGGTGTTGCCAGAGGATCCTGCGGGATGCAGAGAAGTAAGCCAGCAGAGGGAGGTAGAGGCAGGCAGACGAAGGATGTTCCAGGCCTGGGGAGAGAAACAGCCCTGAGGACAGACACGTCTGCCGTCCCTGCATCCGGGCCCAGGGGATGGCCACAGAAATCTAACACGAGGCTGGCGCTGTAGACCAAGGCCAGGCCTGGGAAGACCATATTCCACGCTGCAGCACTTTGGAGGCTATCGGAGTCCCCATGAAAAGATTTGCACTGAGGAGTGACAGGGTCTGAGCTGTGTTTTAAGAGGCTCACTCTGCCTTAGGAGATGGAATTGTGATGCACGAGGGACAGAGGTGAGGAGAACGTGGCCTGGGGAGAGAACTAGAAAGTCAGTAATGGGCACAGTATTAGGTTTGCACAGGAATATTTAGGAGAAGATAAACTAGTTCGGGTCAGTAGCTGTAGATGGTGTAAGAAACACCCTCAGATCGCAGTGGCAGGATGTAGTGAGTTTCTCTCTCATTCACATCCCCATCCAGCTGGGCCTGATGGGGCCTGGGTGTCGGGAGGGGAGGGACTTCACGGGGTCCCTCAAGGATGCAGGCTGCCTAATTCAGGAGTGCAGCGGTTCCCTGGCTCCTGGCAGGCTCCGCTGGTTCTCGGCAGTGGGCTGGCAGGAGAGGGAAGGAGCAGGATGGCGGGTCCTGCAGGAGGTTTGGGGCCAGGCCTGGGGTGGCCGGCGCATCTTCGGCCCACATCCCAGTGGCCAGAACTCAGGCTCACGGACCCACCTAATCGGAGGGAGTCTAGAAAGTGTAGTCGAGCCGAGAGCCCCAAACCGAAAGGAAACGGGTCTGGTAAACACACAGCACTGACTCTGCCGTAGAATACTTTTCAGAGGTAAAACCCTCGGCCCTGTAATTGATTCCACCTGGAGGAAGGGACGAGGGAAGAGCCGGAGAGCTTCCAGGTTTCCAGCGAGGAGCCTGAGAGCAGACCCGCTGACGGAGCCCGGCCCTAACGACGAGTCTGACCAGGGCTATCCTAAAAGCACCGCAGAACACTTAACAGGCACCACCTGTTTTACTGTGTGCCCTGCATCCCATTGGAGGAGAAATATGGATATAAACGCATGTAAGTCTACGATGTAAAAGACACCCTGCATGTGAAACCAGAAAACTCTCGTTTTTCAGGATCTCATTCTTAGCTAGAAGAGGCCCCTTGGCTTTGTTGTTTCTCCCACTCCCTGGAGAAGCCTTTACAACCAGAAGCACCTACTGAGTGTTTATTTTACACACCAGAGTCTCAGACACTTCCCGCAGCTGAAGTCGCCAGGGGCTCTGTCCCCGCCCCTGACAGAGGTCACTGGCAGCCAGGTCCATACGTTACTGCCACAGCCCCTGGCGTTCGTAAGCTACGGCTCCATACAGGGAGGCAGTCGTAGGCAAGTAAACCCAGACGCTCTGTCTCACAGAGTCTGCTGAAACTTCCCTGTGCTTTAGGACTGTAATGGGGCATACAGCCCATTCTTAAACCCAGATCTGTTTCTCTGGTTAAGAACAGGGGCTGTGGAGCCAGCTCACTTTGCAAACACTCTGCCATTTCCTGACGGCTAGGCCTTGGGCAAGCTGATTAACCTTGGTGGCCCTGATTTGCTCATCTGCAGAATGGGGACAATAGTTGTAACCTATGCGTAGGATTGTGTGCAGATTAAAAGAGTCATACATGTGAAGTGCTTACCGGAGTGACTGGCACAGAGCACAGGTGCTACATGTGTGTTTGCAATGTTATTTCGCGGAGATTCTTAAAGAAGCTAGAATTTTCCTGGCATCCTTAGTTTCCTAGTTATCTCCTCCTCTAACTGAGGGGAAGATGCAGTCAAAGGCCATGCTCTCTGCTTTCGGCTCTTGGTCAGGATCCAACATCCCTGGTGATGGAAGAGAAGAGTTTATTGCTCTGCAGGTCTGAAGAACTCATTCATTTTTCTATTTCTCTTCAGTCCCAGACAAACCCTCTGGCTGTCTGTTTTGTTCTATTGTGCAAAGCAGGACTTGGACGGGTGGAATGGAAGCATCCCTATTTCCAGTCATTGCTAAACCATCGCTTGAGTCAAGATCTCCTGTATATGACATTTAATAGCTAGAGACGAGAGGGGCCTCAGGACCCACAGACACGTGTCCTTCCTCACAGGCCAGGGCGACAGGATTCTGGGCCCAGCAATGGAGACGGCGCCTACACCCCCAGCAGGTCGCCCCGCATGCTCTGTGACGGGCAACCGGGCAGAGGGAGGAATCCAGGCAGGGAACCAGTCTGGCGCCACGGCAGCTCCACGGAAGAGATACGGGCGCTGGTCCCAGGATGTTGGGGGCTGACGGGGACCAGTGGGCAGATCCAGCATGGAGTTTGAAGGTAGAATTATTAGGATTGACTGAGGAGTGAGGCAGAGGGAAGAGTAAAGGGTCCACCCGGGTTGGTGGCCTGAGCAGTTGACAGCCTTCCTTTCCCAGATGGAGACACAGGGAAAGCAAGAAGCATCCCTTTTGGAAACGTTAGGTTTGAGATGTCCCTGCCTGACATCCTGGGGAGATACCCAGGAGGCGGTTGGCCACATAAGTGCTGTGTTTGGAAGAGAAGCTGGGCTGAAGAGGCGTGTCTGGGAGGGAACTTCACTGCTGGCCTGTAGTGCCGATGGGTGAGCTCAGCCCCGTGGGTGTGGTTGGCAGGGCAGCCAAGGGGGGATGGGACCAGCCTGATGGCACAGGGCGAGGCAGCTCGTGTCACTGTGCGAATTCGCTGCATGGCGTTTTAAACCTGTTCAAATTTCTGAGTAGATTTAAGATGTGTGTTGTCACTTTTCAAGGCCGTATTCAATAAAATATTTCAACAATTACTACATACCCTCGGGTAACTGGCTTAGGTCCACCGAGGCCTAAAAATAGAAAGTTACAGACCTGCGGGTTCTCTTCTCCTGACTGTGAGGCCTCGCAGGCCCAGCCAAGCAGTGCTGGAGGTGAAGGTACAGCTGGGCCCGGAGACTTGTCGGCAGAGGCGTTTCTGGTGAATTCCATGCTGCCAGGAGGGCAGATGCAGGCAGTGCTGGGGATCTCCTCGTCCAGCAACCCGCTACTTGTTGAGAAAAACATTCTCATCCTAACGTCGCCTTCCTTCTGAACTTGAGCCATGACAGGATCATGGCTGGAGTCCCCCATCACGAAGGGCCACAGCCCTTCATGAAAGAAAATGGGAGGTGGACGGTCACAGGACACAGGACGGTCACCTTCCCTAAAGCACAGGGCACCCTCCTGCCCGAAAATGAGGGAGCAATCAAATGAATCCGTTTCTGAAGTTTCAAACCAGTACACGATGCCGCAGTGCTTCCTTAACAGACCACAAGTTGTGAAAAAGGCATGGGTTTCACCCCCAGCAAAGAAACGATGACAAGTACCGTGGTTTAAAAAATGTATTGGGCTTCCCTGGTGCCGCAGTGGTTGAGAGTCCACCTGCCGATGCAGGGGACACGGGTTCGTGCCCTGGTCCGGGAGGATCCCACATGCTGCGGAGCGGCTGGGCCCGTAAGCCATGGCCGCTGAGCCTGCGCGTCCGGAGGCTGTGCTCCGCAACGGGAGAGGCCACAACAGTGAGAGGCCCACATACTGGAAAAAAAAAAAAAAAGTATAGGACAGGATGCTAATCATTGTCGTTTTCCGTTTATTAATTCTCTTGAATTGGAGGAGTGTTTAATTTTAGCCATGAGGTGCCTTAGTGCAGCTCAGAGAGAACATGGTCATTCTATGGGAAGTATTTTTGGGCCGGACTCCTGCTCTGGACTTACAGTTGCATTTCAAGAGTTTGGGATTTGAAGGGAGTGGGCAGGGTTATCAAATACCCCTACACAAGGGGGCTGGAAGGAGGGTGCTCCAGCCTGGGGGGCTCTGCATGATGCATTTGCCTGTCCTGGCACAGACGCTTTGAAGGAGGACCGTGCCCTAAGGTAGAGATGGGCCAGCGTCACCGGAAGTCACTTTAGCCTTCCTGGAGGGGAGGGTGTGGGCATTGAGCTGCAAAGAACACGCTGGCCTGATACACGCTTCCTTTGGCCTACACTATGTTGTTCAACGTTTTAAAATATAAATCGCTGGAATTCCCTGTCCTTCCAGTGGTCAGGACTCAGCGCTCTCACTGCCGGATCCCTGGTCAGGGAACCAAGATCCCGCAAGCTGAGCAGCGTGGCCATAAAATACCATAAAATGAATAAAATAAAATAAAATTCACTTGATTAGTCAGCTTTGCTCGTTTATGCTGCAGTAACAACCCCCAGCCCCCGTCTCAGTGGCTTCTAGGAATAACACGGCACACTTCGGCAGCACCTCCCAGCACTGTTCCACATCATACTTTCTTCATTCAGGGACCCTGGCCGGAGGATCAGTCCCCAACTCAGGCACACGGCGAGGGAAAAGGAAGACATAGCCAAGCCGCACCTTGGCTCTCGGGATTCTGCTAGGATGTGGCGGTGCCACATCAAGTCACACCCCACTGGCTGAAGCCACGCCCAAGGGAGAGGATGGGATGCGTGATCCTCTGACAGAGGACGGAGAACAATCAGGGATAATGGAGATCCAATACCACCTCCGGACAAAGGATGTCACCTTGCACGCTCCACATCTCACCAGTGGTCCACCCCACTCATAGACAATGCTTCTGTGTTCCAAGGTGGCGCTGGAATTTGCAGACTCTGGGCTAATAAATGCAGGGCTGTTCATTGCCTCAGTCTGGCTAAGTTTAAAAACAGCCATTAACAAGTCCATTTCTTTTTATCTTAAAAATATTTAAGACTAGTGGATGTTCTGACCTCAAGATATTTGGAAACAAGAACGAAACCATTTCAACTGTCAAAGTTTTGCTTTGTCTTTGTGGCCGTGTCTTTCTCGGTTCTTCTGTAGATAAATTCGTCCACTTGTGCATTCATTATGCAATGACTGAACAGACCTACGTGGAGTCCTTTTGCCCCCATGGGATGGGTACAGGATGGACAGCAGGGAATACCGCAGGGATCATCCTCCCATCAGAAAGTCAGAATGAGGACTCGAGGTCAAACACCTTCCTCAGTCCCGGGGAAGGTCCCACCCCCCGTGAGCAAAAGACAAATGCCTGGGAAAAGGAGGTCAAAGTTCTGGGTAGAAAGTTTCAGTGTGACCGACTCTGTGCACAGGAGATGGGCCATGAGCCATGTCAGAGTGACGTGACCTTGGTGACGTCCCCTTCTGCTACCCCGGCTGGGGACAGGGACAGTGCCAACCTGCGCACCCTTTGGCACAGCTCAGCGGGGTGTCCCATACACAGTTGTCAACTGAATAAAGCAACCGACATTCAAGATCCTCCCAACCGGACCTCAACCTCCAGACCAGCTTCCCTCCAGGCACTCTGCCACTTGCTGGTGCCCAGGGTCTCAGAGTTCTTTGCTCACAGCCCCTGAGCTTAGCGAGCCGCAGTCTTTCTTGTCTCTGACCTGCGTTCAAGGTGCACCAATTTTCTGGAAGTTTCTCTCAACCTCATCTTTCCCTCTCCCAGTACAACTCAAACCTCCCAGACCCAGGTCCAGCCAAAACCTTTGCAAGGCTTTCCTGGCCACATTAACTCAAAGTGATGGAATCAGGAAGTGGAGATTTACAGTCATTCTGAACGTTACTGTAGTGATTTTGAAAAGGAGTGATGGGCTTCTCCCACTGCCTGGAATCTGGCAACTGTGGGATCCCTTGATTTTTCACCCTTTTACTCGGTGTCCCAGGTGGACCATAGGCTTCATCACAGCAGGAGTCTTACCTCCTGAGCATCTGAGCCCTGCACTGGCCCCAGCCCCTCAGCTGGCCGGCAGGAGGCGCTCAATCCACGCAGGTGTGACGTGTTTCCAGCTGCTTCTCTGCTCCTTTGTAACTCACGGGACAGGCACAGGTCCTTCTGACACTGCCTGGGATAACCCAGTATCACAGGGGAGGAAATGTCCTTAACCGCAATTGGGTACAGATCTTTTAAAAGAACTACAAAAGTTTCAAATTAACAGAAGACAGACACCATTCATCTCCAAGTGCTCCAGGCAGCAAAAGGGGGAATCTGTAAGTATTTAAGGAGTAATCACCGCACATCAGGGTGCCAGGCTCTGAGCTGCCCACTATCCGGAAGACCTCAACTTAGTGGACAAGAGAGAAGTTTTTCCACACTGGTTTGAAAACATAAGCTCTTATTAAGCAAAAATCAAAAGATTGAAACGGGTCGCTTGTAGGATTCAGTGAACTCAGCACAATTGCTGACATGGATTATCTGGGTGCTAAAATTCCAAAAAATTGTCCCAGAGTAGAGGGAGATATTCAATTTATTTTGTTTTCATCCTTAGCTCAATCAAATAATATTTCTAAAATTCACTTCCAGAAGCCAGACAAAGATAAATATACGATATCAGTTATATGTGGAATCTAAAACAAACAAAAAACCCCAAAAAAGATACAAATGAACTTATTTCCAAAACAGGAAGAGACACACAGACATAGAAAACAAACTTACGTTTACCCGAAGGGCAAAGGGGGGTGGGGGAGGGATAAATAGGAGTTTGGGATTAACAGATACACACTATTACATATAAAATAGATAACCAACAAGGACCTACTGTATAGCACAGGGAACTATACTTAGTATTTTGTAATAACCTATAAGGGAAAAGAATCTGAAAAAGAATATATATATATATATATATATATATAACTGAATCATTGTGCTGTACAGCTGAAACTAACACAATATTGTAAATCAACTATACAGCAATAAAATTTTTTTAAAAAATTTGCTTCCCATCCTTTTGAAACAGAATATGTGCTTTATAATTAAACACTACATTTTATCATAAAGTTCGCAAGTGATCTTGGCTAAGTTTTTTCCCAAAGAAACTGGCTCTTTTTCAGGACAATGCACTCAGCGTGTTTTAGAGACACAGACCAGAGCGTGTGTTTTCCACCAGGCACACAGCTATTGGAGGGAGATGGGAGAAACTTTGACCTCGTTTCTTTACCACTAATTTCTAAGAATGAGTTTGTGAAAATTTGAAGTGTCATAGAAAATATATGCACGAATCCTGTAATTAGGTCATTACTTAATAAAGGCCTGTGTAGTAACAGACAGGTGAACGCATTTCATGTCTAAACAATAAAATGATAAAATCATTTTTTTTTCCAGGGGAGTTAGAAAGTTTTATTCCAAAAGCATCTTGTTTGCAAAATGTCTAAAGCAAAACAAACATGCTGTGGAGACAAAGACATTTCCAAATTCAAAAATTTTAAATTGCTGTAAAGAATTATTGCCAACACTGGCACATTACTTACAGCTGCTACTTAAAATTTTTGAAAGCTAGACATGTTTAAATCCAAATTGTGACCCCTTAGGATCCAGTCTCCTGACGTCTAAAATGTGACGTATAATTTCATGGGAGAAAAAATATTTACGGTAAAGTTAAGCCCAATACTGAAAAATATCTTCTACATTTGTGAATTTTTTATGAAAAAGTAATTCGAGAGAAGAACATGTATACTGTTTTCAACTGGTGGATCATGAAAATAAAACAAGGGTTCAATGGGTTAGTATAATATTTTGAGAATAATGCTCAACCACAGTGAAGGGATAAACAATTCATAGAATACTTTTTCTGACTGTGAGTCACACTTAGAATTTCTTCACCCATTCAAATACATATATTTATTTCCACCATATATGTATGCATTTATATTATGCATACACAATGGAAATAAATATATGCGTTTATATTTCACATTTAAAACTTTAATGCATTTGAATTGATTTATGTGTAAACTGTGAGATAGGAAATCTGATTTAGTTTTTCCAAATAAGTAGTCATTCAATCCAATATTTCTGGGCTTCCCTGGTGGCGCAGTGGTTGAGAGTCCGCCTGCCGATACAGGGGACACAGGTTCGTTCCCTGGTCTGGGAAGATCCCACATGCCGCGGAGCGGCTGGGCCCGTGAGCCATGGCCGCTGAGCCTGCGCGTCCGGAGCCTGTACTCCGCAACGGGAAGAGGCCACAATAGTGAGAGGCCTGCGTACCGCAAAAACAAAAACAAAAACAATCCAATATTTCTCTGACTACTCTGATTGTGACATACTACATTTTTACAAACACTTGATATGTTTCTAAAGTTTCTTTCTGTATTGATAATTAGTCTGTCCATTCTTAAACCAGAAAATTACCATTTTAATTATTAGATTGTACATTGGTATGTCTAATGTCTGGTAAGGGGGGTGGTTCCTCTCCAAAGTTTTATGTTACTTTACAAGAAACAAATTATCTTGTATGTTTCAGTAAAGGTATTGTTCCAGGTAAATCTTAGAATAATTTTGTCAAGGTCAAAAAAAGACCCAATAGAGTTCTATAAATCCAAATGTATTAAATTATATTACATTTTTAGATCCTCTAAATCAATTCTATTACATTGTATTAAATATATATAAGAATTAATGTAAGTCTTCCCACCCTGAAGAATGTTATTCTCTTCACTTATTCAAGAATTTTATATCTTGGGACTTCCCTGGCGGTCCAGTGGTTAAGACTCTGTGCTTCCAATGTTCCAACGCAGGAGGTGCAGTTTCTATCCCTGGTTGGGGAACTAAGATCCCTCATGATGCAAGGCGGGCCAAAAAAAAAAAAAAAAAAGAATTTTATGTCTTGAAGTAAAGTGCTAGTAGCGACTTGACAGGGACTCTGCACATTCTGTGTTTTACTAGTATCTTTATTTTTTTAATTGAAAATATGTAGATGATTTTTTAACTTTACTGCTATTGCTGCTATTTCAGAAAGATATTGATCTCTGTGTATTGGATTGCTAACCAACCACTCAGTTTGAGTTTGTCATTAATTAAAACAGTTTTAATAAGTTGATTCCCTTGGGCTTTTCAGGCAGACAGTCAAATTGCCTGTAAAATGAGATAACATTGTCTCCTACTTTGCAATATGCAGCTTCGTGTTTTTTTCATCTTATTTCATTGTCTAAAATTTTCAAATGAATGATTAACCATAGCAGTGATTGTAGGCATTTTTCTTGTTCTTGATTTTAATGGGAGTGCCCATATTTTTTCACTGCTAAATAAATTTACCTGCTTATTTCCAGTAGGATTTTAGATTTTTAAGAAAATGACATTCTAGCTCTAGAAGCTTTTTTTTTAATTCAGAAATGAATATTATCAAACACCTTTCTTATATTTATCAAAAAATCATAAAGCCGTTCCACTTTTTTTTGTGTGTGTGTGATACGCGGGCCTCTCACTGCTGTGGCCTCTCCCGTTGCGGAGCACAGGCTCCGGACGCGCAGGCTTAGCGGCCATGGCTCACGGGCCCAGCCGCTCCGCGGCATGTGGGATCTTCCCAGACCGGGGCACGAACCCGCGTCCCCTGCATCGGCAGGCGGACTCTCAACCACTGCACCACCAGGGAAGCCCAAAGCCTTTCTACTTTGACCTATTTATTCATTCAAGAATTATAGAACAAGGACTTCCCTCGTGGTGCTGTGGTTAAGAATCCACCTGCCAGTGCAGGGGAGAGGGGTTCAAGCCCTGGTCCGGGAAGATCCCACATGCCACGGAGTAACTAAGCCCATGCACCACAACTACTGAGCCTGCATGCTGCAACTACTGAAGTTCACACACCTAGAGGCCATGCTCCACAACAAGAGAAGCCACCGCAATGAGAAGCCCACACACCACAATGAAGAGTAGCTCCCGCTCACTGCAACTAGAGAAAGCCCGTGCACAGCAATGAAGATCCAACGCAGACAAAGAAAAAAAAAAAAAAAGAATTGTAGAACAACTTAATTTATGTTAAATCTTACTTAGACATGGTGGATTATTACTGGAATAGACCACTAGACATTAATATTTTATTAAAGTTTTTGCATCTGTGAGACTCATACGTAGTTTAAATAGTGACATTTGTTCCTTAAGGATTTCATGACAATGATTTGTAAAATTATCTTGTGACAGCAATGTTACTGAAGACAGATTTCTGATAACTTTTAAAATTTCCAGAGTTCTTTGCTGGCTTTCTATTTCCTATCGAATCTATTTGAGTTATCTGCATCTTTCTAGCAAAACATCAGTTTTCACATTTCTATAGCATAAAGTTGTGTTTCTATCCATTTCTGTTTTGTAGTTCTAAATAGTTGTTGCCTTTTTTAAGCTCTGTTGTTTGGTCACTGAAGAGTCATTAAAGTTATATATTTGTTCTGAACTGTATAATCTAACAATGTAAAGTGACACCCCTGTGCTCCATTCAATCCGCTGCTTCTCGCTGGTGAGTCAGCATTCTATCAGGATAACAGAGCCACTGTGAGCATTATGAGAATGAGGGACTTATTTTAGGACCCAGGGCTGACAGGTGTGGGAGAGGCTCGGGCACTGAAGGTCTGTGAAGGGGGATGAGGGATCTGAGAAGCGGTCACTCACCAGCTCATCTGAAGCTGGTGGACATACGGGGGCTTGCAGGTCTTGCTTCCAAAGTGAAACCACAAAGGGCGAGTCCTTGGTGAGGGCCAGGGATACTTCTGCCTCAAGGGAGGCGCTGCCTCTGAGTACAGCCATCTGTACAGGTCTACAACCAATTGCCTGGTGGTAGCCTGGGGACACGGTTTCTCAGCAGGACCAGGAGTCAGGAGGACAAGTTGGACCCAGAGCCAAAGTTTAGCAATATATAAACATGATGATACGTCAGGTCAAGTTTGGGGTAATTACAATAGAAGGTTTAACATTTGAAATCAATCCACCTAGTTTACCACATTAGCATAAAAAGAAGAAAAAGCATATGATCATCTAGATAGATTCAGGGAAAAAAAGCATTTTATGAGATTTAACACCCATTCATGATTATAAAAAATCCCCAAAAAACTAAACTCTTGAAAACCAGGAATATAATGGGCCATCTTTAATAAGAAACATCAACAAAAACCTTGAAGTAAACCTCTTAATGATAAAATATTGGAACTCCCCCCATAAAATCAGGAATGAGACAAGGATGTCCATTGTTACACATTCATCATTATATGGTAGGTCTTCCGTTTGTGACAAGCCAAGCAAAAAAAGGCAAGAGAATTATAAAGAAATAAATAAACCTCATTATCTGCTGATGGCATCATTGTGCACATAGAGAAGCCAAAGCAATCTACAAAGTATTCAAATTAATAATCAAATGGGGCTGAGTGACTGAATACAAAACCAACACACACACAAAAATCAATTGTATGTCTATATGCCAGCAATAAAGAAGCAGAATAAGAATTTAAAAAAATGTATCATTGACAATAACATAAAAATAAAATACCTAGAAGTAGATGTATCAGAATATGTGCAGGAATTTTACATTGAAAATGATGAAGCATTTCTGAGGGAAATTAAAACAGACCTATGTGAGTGGAAAGGTACATCATGTCCATAGATGGGGAAAACCAATATGCTAAGGATGCCAGGCCTCTCAAATTGATCTGCGCCTTGAATCCAACCCTAAGTAAAATTCCAGCATGTCTACTATTGTGAAACTTGGCGAACTGATTCCAAAATGCATATGGAAACGCATAATGCTGAAACAGCAAGAAAATCTTGAATCAGAACAAAGCTGGAGTCCTTCTCCGCTTAGTTTCTTCCTTTAACTTTCAATCTGCTAATATCAGATTTTGTAGGCATGACTCTCATGAATAGTACTCACATTTTCAGAACTTCCTGAAAATTTTCTTTCTGATTCTGGGTTATTACACCATTTATATTTTTTATTCTAGTTGATAAATAATTGCTTGCTTCTGTCTTCTTGTTCTTTGCATTTATCTTCTACGTCTTTGTTCTTTCTCCTCGCCTTCATTTTTTTTTTCTTGATGGTATGGAGGAGAAGCTTTATATTTCGAAGTTAGATATCCTGACCTTTAATTCTGGAAATGGTTATATTGTTGATTTTTAATACAAGCTCATGAGCTAGCCTTCTCTAATTTTCAGAGTAGAGATCTAAATGTTACTTTTTGATTTACTATCTATTGCTCCATCTCACCCAATCCCCCAAATACACATATGCACACATACACACACGGACACATGCACACCTTTGCACACACATACACATAAACAAACACACACCACACTATTTTTCATCCTATCTTCTCCAGTCCATGTTTCCACATTTTAAATGTAATCTTATATCCACTCATTTAATTTCACCTTTTTTCACTTTCTAAAACTTCTTTATTGAGAATAAACTCATTATTTACATTCCAAGAGTCCTGTGCTCACTACATCACATCTGCAATTTTCTCATTCTCAGGCCCCAGCTTTGGCTGTATGTCCCAGCCAGCAGGAGCCCATCTTCCTGTAACTCATTTCAGTGTCCTGCACTGAGAAAACCTGAGTATTTACTACACACTGGTAAAGTGCATTATGGGGTGTTTTTGGCTCTTCCATTGGCTAAAAATTAAAGTGGGATCAACTTAAAGTGACATGAAATAACAGAAACAATACATTTATGGAAGCATTGTTTTTTTAATTTTAAAGAAAAACATTTTTAAAGAAAAATAATTACGGGGGACTTGTCCTTCCAGACATCAAACAACACTGTAAGAGTATAGTCTTCCAAGAAATCTTGTATCTAGTAAATTAATAAGCAAAGTAGAGAACGCCAAAACAGACCCTAGTAGATTCGGAATCTAGGAAATGAAAAGAAGTGGTATTTCAAAAACCTGAGGAAAAGATGAAATATTGGCCTTTCCCAGGAAAAAAAAGATACCCACGAAGCCCTGAGGCAGCAGGTTCTCAAACCTCAAATACTTTGATCTCAGACTGCCAGGCTCCAGAATTGTGAGAGCATGAATTTCTGCTGTTTAAGCCACCCCGTATGCAGTATTTTTCAAGGGCAGCCCCAGCTGACTAAGACAGTGAGTCCTACTTATTATCCCACCGCTGGTCCCGGGGGCTTCAGTCCTGCCTGAATCAGACATTTGTGCAAACCACACATCTATTTACGTGTGTACTGACTCATTAACAACTCCCTGCGAACGGGGCCTCCGCTGACTCAGCAAAGAAGGCTCTCAACAGATGACAGTTACATAGTGACGACTCATTAATTCTCCCTCGAGTATAAAGGCTCAAACCTGAAATATACAAAGAAATCCCGGTGGGTTCTTCAGTTCTCTGAGTCCTAAACATGTCTCGATTGATTTTTTAAAAGACACTCAGCGAATTCAGGCGGCATTGGACTCGCTTTGCATCTGTAATGGTGATTTTCATCCTTTTTGGAAATGTCAAATGCCATGTTGCTTGATTTTTAATCACTTCCCCCAACTTGCTCAATTTTAAGTGGCCTCATAGTATTCTCATGAAATGAGTTTAAATTCTTCTGAAGAGATTTCTATGACCTTCCTAAAGATAATTTCAGATAACTCCAACTCAAAAACACAAGAATGGGGAAATTCCCTGGCAGTTCAGTAGTTAGGACTTGGCATTTTCACTGCTGTGGCCTGGGTTCGATCACTGATTGGAGAACTAAGATCCCACAAACTGTATGGCCAAAAAAAGCACAGGAATGGGAAAAGGGTAAGCAACTGGGATTGGAAATTGTGACACTCAGCTGGGACTATTTATGTAACCACGTTATAGAAAAATTCTTAGGTCTTTCCTGCAATCATTTTGAACCTTAGCAAACAGGTGCAGGTCATTTGTGGTTTGATCTTTACAAAATTGCTGGAGGATTCTCAAGACTGTCCAGGGGTCACCTCCTCCGAGAAGACTTCCCTGAACTTCCTGGGGTGTAGGAACATCCCTCCCCCGCTAACTCTGGAGCTTCCACAGCACCCTGAGGTTACCCTAACTCCGCCATCACCGCCTGGCAGCCTCCCCCTTCTGACTGTGGGTTCAGCTTCCTGGTCTTCACATCCCCAGGGCCCACTGCAGGCCCGGCCCCAGCAGGTGCTCAATGAATATGAAGGATGGAATAATCCACCGTGAAAGGAAGAGTGACACAGGTGGGGTTTTAGAGAGCAGGAATCTGCCATCCTAACTGTTGGCGCCCCTCTGGTCCAACCCCAAGTACGTAGCAGCAGGCAGAAACCCAGTAAGCCTCTGTGATTGATGACAGCCCCCCAGTGGGGATGGGTGGGTGAAGGAAACAGAGCAGGTGCAGGCCCTGTGTCCTGTGCCCCGGCTCTTCCCTCCGAAGCGTCCCTGATTCTCCAGGCCGCCTACACCACCCTTAGCTCAGCCTCTGCACAATTCCCAAAGCCTCAGATCTGCCCAGGACTGTTATAAACTCTTATTATGAATTTCTCTCCATTAAAGTTTGGTGTTATTTTAAGGACTTCCCTGGCGGTCCAGTGGTTAAGACTCCGTGCTTCCACTGTAGGGGGCATGGGTTCGATCCCTGGTTGGGGAGCTAAGATCCCCCATGCTGTGCAGCGTGGCCAAAAAAAAAATGTAAGCTTAGTATTTTTTTTTTTTTTTTGCATATATGTCATCTTTTCAAGATCTGAATTCTCCAGTGGAACTCTGGTGTGTCTAGGGGACAGATATGGCTTATCTGATCCATAGGGGCAGCACCCTTGTCTCTGGCTGGGCCATTTTGAAACTCTATAGAGATAGGAGTTAACATGCACAGAACTGAGGAGTCCCCTTATTAAACATGCAAGTGAATCTTGTCCTGTCAAGATACAAGTGCTTTCTACCCTGTAGAAAGGATGATTCCAAACATCCTAGGGCCTCAATTGGCAAATTCATCTATATATATATCTATTCTGCAAATTCTCCTTTGAGCTGATTGTAACGTCTTAGCAGTTCTCTCACTAATAAGAGCCCTGAGTAAAAAAAAAAAAAAAAAGATCTGAATTCTCTAAGAAGAGCAGGACCCTTGCTTGTGAAGTGTGCTGGGAGGCTTAATTTTATGTGTCAACTTGGCAAGGCCATGGTGCCCAGTTGTTTGGTCACACATGAATCTAGGTGCTCCTGGGAAGGTATTTTGTAGGTGTCATTAACATTTACAATCAGTTGACTCGAAATAAACACTCCTCTTGATAATGTGGGTGGGCCTCATCCAATCAGTTGAAGGTCTTAAGAGCAAAAACTGGTTCTCCAGAGAATAAGGAATCTTGCCTCAAGGCAGCAGCAGCAGCTCCTGTCTGCGTTTCTAGCCTGCCCTTCCTGCTGGCCTGCCCGATGGAGCTCAGACTTCTCAGCCCCACGATTGCATAAGCCTATTTGTTCAAATAAGTCTTTTTGTATCTATTTCTCTGTATGTGTGTGCCTGTCCCTCTGTCTATCTATCCATCCAACCATCCTAGTGGTTCTATTTCTCTGCAAAATCCTGACTGATATAGGTACATATTTAAAATATAATGCAGGGGCTTCCCTGGTGGCGCAGTGGTTGAGAGTCCGCCTGCCGATGCAGGGGACACGGGTTCGTGCCCCGGTCCGGGAAGATCCCACATGCCGCGGAGTGGCTGGGCCCCTGAGCCATGGCCGCTGAGGCTGCGTGTCCGGAGCCTGTGCTCTGCAACGGGAGAGGTCACAACAGTGAGAGGCCCACGTACCGCAAAAAAAAAAAGAAAAAAAAAAAGAAAAAAAAAATATATAATGCAGGTTTCCAAACAAGTGCACCTGTACAAGGCATAGTCATTCCGGTGGAACTGTCTGGTTGACTTTCTCTCTCAATTGAATAAAATGTACGGGGAAATTGCTTTACTTTCTGCTTTTCTTATACCTCAGAAACCTGGCTGAGATTAAATCAAGTTGCTAGTATGTAACTGACGCTTCTTGGCTACAAGTTATAAAAAGTTTTGACAGACAATATTAAACTATGACTTTTAACTTTTTATTGCTTATGCATATGACATCATGGCTACAACTTCCATTACTGAATCCTGTAGTTTTATGGGGAAAAGTAATATCCTTCCATTGTTATTGGAGAGGGGTCTGCAGACCTGGGGATGAAGTCACTCTCTGAGAGGGAATCTAGGCAGAGTCATGAAAAGCAGAGGGGACCAGCTATGAGTAGACACTTCAGGTCCAAAATGCTTAAATCTGAAGCTGCATCACTGTTCACAACAGCCAGGACATGGACACAACCTAAGTGTCCATCGACAGAGGAGTGGATCAAGCAGATGTGGCACATATATACAGTGGAATATTACTCAGCCATAAAAAAGAATGAAATACCATTTGCAGCAACATGGGTGGACCTAGAGATTATCACATTAAGTGAAGTAAGTCAGACAGAGAAAGACAAATATCATATGATATCACTTATATGTGGAATCTAAAAAAAAAAGTGATACAAATGAACTTATTTACAAAACAGAAACAGACTCACAGACATAGAAAACACATTTATGGTGATGAAAGGAGGAGGGAGGAGGGATAAATCAGGAGTTTGGGATTAGCAGATACAAACTACTACATATCATATAGGTAACAACAAGGTCCTACTGTATAGCACAGGGAACTATATTCAATATCTTGTAATGAACTATAATGGAAATGAATCTGAAAAAATATACATATACATACACATACATATATATGAATCACTGTGCTATACACCAGGACCTACTGTGTAGCACAGGGAACTATACTCAATATCCTATGATAACTTATAATGGAAAAGAATCTGGAAAGGAATATATATGTATAACTGAATCGCTTTGCTGTGCCCTTGAAATGTAACATTGTAAATTAACGATACTTCAAAAAAAAGATCTGAAGCTACTGCTCCTCCCAAGAAAGCCCCCGTTCCTTTAGCCCCCATCTTTGCTAACAATAGCACCTCCATCTTTCCAGTTGCTCAGATCAAAAACCTTGGAGTCATCCTTTCTTCCTCTCCTTCTGTTTCACTCTGGCTCTTCCTTCCCTGTGCACCCAGGACCCACCCCCTTTCAGCATCCCCGCTGTGAGCACCTCAGTCCCAGCCACCATCACCTCTGCCTTGAGTTCAACCATAACAGCCTTGTTACATACAGACTGAACCTGTGCATCCCCCCAAATTCATATGTTGAACACCTGATGCCCAAAGTGATCCTATGAGGAGGCGGGACCTTGGGAGATGATTAAGTCATAAGGGTGGAGCCTTCATGAATGGAGCCAGGGCCCTTAAAAGAGGTGCCGGAGAGCTCCCTGGCCCTTTCTGCCATTGGAGGATGTGGGAAGTCTATGACACAGAAAAGGACTATCAGCCCACCATGTCGGTACCCTGATCTCGGACTTCCAGCCTCCAGCATTGTGAGCAGTCAATTTCTGCTGTTTATGAGCGCCCCCAGGGGTGGTATATTGGTACAGCGGCTGGCCCAGCTCCCCCTGCCCTGTCTGCCTCCTCTGCCTAGCTCTGGCCACATTGGCTTCCTTGCTCTTCGCAAGCCCCCCAGGCTCCCACCTTAGATCTTTGCCATGGCCCCTCCCTCCGCCCACCCCCCTCCTCCACATATTCCCCTGGCTCCTTCCCTCCCCTCCGTCTCAGCCACGCCCGCCTCGGTAGCCCTGATCAGTACGCCTTTCTCTCCTCCACGATCCTGATGCCCCCAGTCCTGCCTGAGTCTGTCATTCTTCTCCCTACAGCACTTTGCAACTCCCAGCGTGCTGTGGAATTCACTTCTTTACTGTGCTTATTGTTTCTGTTCTGTCTTCTTCCACAAATGTGAGCTTTGTTCACTGATGTTTGCACAGTGCCCGGAACACACACACAGTAGGTCTTCATTAACTGTTGGTTGAGTGAATAAATGAAGGGTGAGTAAAAGTACTTTGTACTTGGCATGGGCCTGGGGCAAACAGGGACTCTTCCTACAACCACCTGTGATGGACAATCAAGGATGCACTGGTCAACCAGGCCAGGAGCCAACAGGAAGAAAGGATGGCTCCAAGAGATGAAGAAGTTGGCACTGACCAAGGGAAAAGGAAGCTCCCTGGCAACCAGCCTCTCGAAGGCCAAGCGATGTCTCCTTGGAGAACACCTTCTCCCCTTTGCGGTTATTTCACATTCAACCAAGGAAGTTCTGACCAATAGCAGAGGCTTTGGGGTACCAGAAGGGGTGCTGGGACAGGAGGTCTTGTTATTTTGGCTGATGGACAGAAGGATCCCAAGTTGGATGTCTCTCGGTGGCGCTCTGACGGGTACATTGTCCCCGTGGCTGGTCCTGCACTTCCCCTAAGCAGACCTGTGGTTGTGAAATATTGCACCCCACTCTCTGCCTGCCCAACAGCCTGTGGCCTCCTCTCCACAGTGCCTGGTGGTCGGGGAAGAACAGACACTTTGGGAGAGCAGTTCTTGAGCCCAAGGCGCTGCCACTGATGCCCTGAACCCCTTGGGTCAACGTATTACAAGGGGAAGCAACCACAAAGCCCAGCGTCGGCCTGCATGCTAGGTTCCCTGCAGGAAGGGAGGACAGTCGAGTCCCCAGCTCCAGAGATTTCGAAGAGCCGTTCCATCCTTGGGCCAGGTGTGGTCCCTGCAGAGATGCAGAGAGCTGTTTGTGTGGATGGAAGGTAGCACCAGACCTGAGGTGGGCAGCCTGAGCTGTCACAGCTGAAGCCAGAACCCATTGTGGCACTGCCCTGTGTCCAAAAAGGTGGAAGAAAGGAAAGAGGGAAGGAGGGAAGGAGGGAAGGAAGGAAGGAAGGGAGGAAGATAGGAAGGAAGGAAGGCTGGAAAGAAGGAAGGATGGAAGGAAGGAAGGATGGAAGGGAGGAAGGATGAAAGGGAGGAAGGATGGAAGGGAGGAAGGATGGAAGGAAGGCAAATAATTGCTCACCTCCCTGAAATAAAAATAAATATCAATATTTATTACCAATATTGAATATGAAACTAACAGCTGTTCTGTGTGTGTTATTGGTGAAAACACAGAAGTGCGTGGCACGGCTCTTACAGTCACTTTTCTCTTAGGGGGAGAACATGAGAAACAACCATGGAAGAACCCACTGAATCACTCTGTACAAATGACAAGTGTTACTTTGAAGAAGGCGAGTGAGGAGAGGTCAAGTTCACTGAAGAAGGCTTAATAAATATCAGAAGCAGACCCTGAACTGGGCTAAGAGCCACCTTGCTTGCGGGGTGTCCCTGTTTTGGCTGCTCAGATACTGTCTCATTTAATCTTCTTTTTTTTTTTTGCGTTACGCGGGCCTCTCACTGTTGTGGCCTCTCCCGTTGCGGAGCACAGGCTCCGGACGCGCAGGCTCAGCGGCCATGGCTCACGGGCCCAGCCGCTCCGCGGCATGTGGGATCTTCCCGGACCGGGGCACGAACCCGTGTCCCCTGCATCGGCAGGCGGACTCTCAACCACTGCGCCACCAGGGAAGCCCTCATTTAATCTTAACAACAACTCTGCAAGGGAACTACTATCGTTCCCACTTTACAGACAAGGAAACTGAGGTGCAGAGCAGTAAGGGATGTGAGGAATCCCGTAACTGGTGAGGCGTGGGGCTGGGAGTCTGTGCAGAGCTCCTGACTCTTACTGTAGCACCACACTGGCCTCCACCAGTGGAGGGCAAGATGTGAGAAAGGGATTCTAACCTGGCCTTGAGGGGAGATGCTATGGCAGGGGTGCACCCCTCCCCAGGGCCTCTGACGTCCTTGCCCACTGCGTGGCCTGCAGCAGTGGCCAAGGCGAGCTCCAGGACGGTAGTGGCCACACAGTCGGTAGAGAGAGGAAAAGAGAGTGGGCCCTCAACACACACACACACACACACACACACACACACACAGAGCAGCTCAAGGCCCAGAGAAGCCCCGCTGTTCCGTTGGTTCTCTCCCTTCACCATTTTGAAGTAAATTAACTATAATGCATCAGGTTAAAATGTTCCCCTACCTACTTACGCCCTCTATTGGAAATTACAGTTGCCAGATCCAACACAGTGAATTCAGGCAGGGATATAAATATTTAAAGAAATTCAAAAGCAATGTCTTTGAAAAGTGAAGAATTACTCCTTGAAAACGATCACTACTGCATTTATTATGGGGGTCACAGATTAAGGTATTTTATAATAAAATATGTCTTAAGGGTATTTTTATTTATTTTTTTTAAGAAAACCTATTTCCTTTTAAATTTTTATTATTTATTTATTTATGGCTGTGTTGGGTCTTTGTCGCCGCGCGCGGGCTTTCTCTAGTTGTGGCGAGCGGGGGCTACTCTTCGTTGTGGTGCTCGGGCTTCTCATTGCGGTGGCTTCTCTTCTTGCAGAGCACAGGCTCTAGGTGCATGGGCTTCAGTAGCTGTGGCTCGCGGGCTCAGTTGCTCCGCGGCATGTGGGATCTTCCCAGACCAGGGCTCGAACTCGTGTCCCCTGCATTGGCAGGCGGGTTCTTAAGCACTGCAACACCAGAGAAGTCCGTTAAGAGTATTTTTAAATCCTCTTACAAATGGAGAGAAAATTTAAGATTTCCTTTTAAATGAAGGTAAGAAATGATTCACGGCAAATGGATGCCTCAGGCATATGTCAAAACTCAAAGTGGTTTTTAAGATTCTCGGGGAGGTTATGGAGAGTCTTTGATGGCCAGTGACTCATCTTATTCATCAATCATTTCACTGTCTGTCTCCCATGGATAGGGGGTCAAGAATTATGGACTGTGGGCCAGGTCCAGCCTGCTTCCTGTCTTTATAACTAAAGTTTTATTGGGGCATAGCCATGTGTATTGGGGCCATATTGTCTCTGGCTGCTTTTGTATTAGGACATCAGAGTTGAGCAGCGGTGGCTGGGACTCCCCTGACTGGGCAGGCATCCACATCAAGGGTTTCTCCACGTTGTGTAGAACCAACTATAAAGCAGGCATGAGGGCTTCTCCCCAGTCAACTAGACATAACAAATCTCCCACGAGGAAAATGAGGCAGCTCGGCAGGGACGGAGGTCAGAGTCTGAACCACATACTCATGCAACTTCCTTGTGCCTTCTATACCAGCCAGGGGCCAAGCACATAGACACAACATCTACTTGGTAATGAAATACTCATGCATCCACCCACACCTGGTAGCTTAGATAGCACCTAGTCCAGAATGAGGCATTCAGCTCTCAAGGACACCGATCCTGTGGTCAAAGTTCCATAGTTTCCAAGGCCTATTACCAAGCCAGGTGCTTTTATTCAAAGAGAAGTCTGCTGCTCTGCAGAAGAGAGGTCTTTTCTCCAAAAGTGTATGGTTCTGTCCCATGGTCCTCTTGTTGGGGTTTCCCAGAGAGGCAACACACAGGGAACATCACCCATCTGCTCTGTCCTGAGGCTCAGGTGGCAGGGCAGTTTGGATTGTAATCTGCACCTGCTACAGAATCTTCTCTCGCTCTGAAACCCCACTGAAAACTGGTGGTCTTTCTGGTTATTCTGTAGATAGGTTGGACTAGCAAACTCAAACGTGGAATGTGTTGCCTCCAAATTCTGAAAGTGCCCCTAAGTATTGAATCTGTTTTTATTTTTAAGTAGAAGTTGTGTGCAGCAACTTTTCTTTAGCCTTCAAAGAGTATTCTGGGGCTTCCCTGGTGGCGCAGTGGTTGAGAGTCCTCCTGCCGATTCAGGGGACACGGGTTCATGCCCCAGTCCAGGAAGATCCCACATGCCGTGGAGCGGCTGGGCCCGTTAGCCATGGCTGCTGAGCCTGCGCGTCCAGAGCCTGTGCTCCACAACGGGAGAGGCCCCAACAGTGAGAGGCCCCAGTAACGCAAAAAAAAAAAAAAAAAAAGTATTCCGATGTGCTATAGACCATAGAGGCCTAGGGACATTATCAAGGTAATGGGCCCATGAATTTTCTTTGTATTTATCTCACCTGCTCTAACTGTCATGGTTCTTATATGACATCTGCTATACACTGAATTATGTCCCCCAGATTCATATGTTGAAGCCCTAACGCTCAATATTACTATAGTTGGATATGAGGTCTTTAAAGAGGCCTTTGAGGTTAAATGAGGTTGTAAGGGTTGGGTCTAATCCTATATGACTGGTGTCCTTATAAAAGGAAGAGACATTAGTGCTCACTCCTTCTCTCTGAGTACACAGAGGAGAGGCTGGGTGAGGATACAAGCAAAAGGCAGCCATCTGCAAACCAGAAAAAGAGATCTTGCTGGAAACCAACCCTGCTGGCCCCTTGATCTTGGACTTGTAGCTTGCAGAAGTGAGAAAATAAATTTCTGATGTTTAAACTGCCCAGTGTGGTGTTTTGTTATGGCAGCCTGAGCTGACTGAGATAGCACTGAAGGTACTTGTTATTTCTTGATCAAATCCAATCTGCATAATTCCAGGCACATGCAGGGTCAGTGTGATATTCTGAAGGATATCAAAATAATCAAGTTCTCCACAGACTAGATTATGGCAGAGAAGACAAGCAAATACAATGCTGAGGCAAGATTGTGAAGGTATATTGTTGGCCCTGCCAAGTAAAAGCAAACTTCTTCTGGTACTTGCAAGTTGGAAAATAATCAATGAAAGCATTTGTCAGATAAATAGCTGCATATCAAATGCCAGGAGATCTGTTCATATTTTCCAGTAAAGGTACCATGTCTGAAAGAACAGCTAATATCGGAGTCACCATGTAATTAAGTTTGTGGTGATCCATAGTCCAATTACCTTCTGAAAAGATCAAGGCTTGGGCTACCCTGGTGGCGCAGTGGTTGAGAGTCCACCTGCTGATGCAGGGGGTGCGGGTTCGTGCCCCGGTCCGGGAAGATCCCACATGCCGCGGAGTGGCTGGGCCCGTGAGCCATGGCCGCTGAGCCTGTGCGTCCGGAGCCTGTGCTCCACAACGGGAGAGGCCACAACAGTGAGAGGCCCCAGTAATGCAAAAAAAAAAAAAGATCAAGGCTTGTGTATCTATCTTCCAGTTTGACAGGATCAGATCCTAGGTGTCCAGAACAGTGAATCTTGACCATCTCTCAGCCTTCTTTTTACCTAAAGACAGACCCCTTTTCCCTGTTTACCTCACTGCCTCGTGGTATTCTTGGCAAAGCAATCATCTCAAAAACTTAATGACTGCTGATATATTTGCCTCCAGTCACTCTCAGGTACCTATAACTGCACCCAAAGACATTTCCTAAGCACTGTTCTGGAATCTCCTTTGTTTTCTGGCCTCCTCACTCCTGTGACTCTCTCTCCACAAAGAGGCAGCCTCTTGGAGGCCACTGGCTTGAGGGGCAGTCTACCCGCTCACTCACACCTTTGTCCCAAGTCATGTTATTTCACTCAGAAAGTTCACCAAAACTGAAAAGTCAGCTCAATTACACTTTATTCCCATATTTTACTGTTTGGGGACTAGAAACAGTTACCTTTTGCAGCCTTACAAGTTCCTGAATTTCTGGACTCTCTATTACCTTTCCTTTTCTGCTTAAAAGCAGCCAACTATTGCCTGAGTTCATCTCTTCCTTGGATTGCCTTGCCAAAGAGAGCCAAGTCCAATTAAAACACGCTTCTAACATTCCATTTTCCAGTACACCCCCTATCGTGATGGGGTCTGCCTTCCAAATCTCTGCAGGTGACCCTTTGGTCGAATGATTTATCACTACATCACATAGATGTCCAGCCACCCAGCATGCTGTTTCTTCACTCTCTCTTGCCCAGCTGCTAAGAAAAGAGCCACCTATTTTTTGTCACCCAAACAGCCCACTGCAAAACAGCAATTTCCATGGTGTTAAATAAGTTACGGTAGTTGTTGTAAACGACACCCAAATTTCAGTGGCTCGACAAAGTAAAAGTTTCTCATGCACTTGATATCCAATGCAGATTTTCCAGCTGGGGCACCTCCCTCAGGCCGTGACTCAGCAATCCTGGCTCCTCTGTCTTGAAATGCTGCCATTTCTAACATGTGGCTCTAGATTTGCTACAGCAGAAGAGGAGAAAGGATCAGGTGTGCAAGGTATTTTATGGGCCAGCCTAGAAGTATCATCTATCATATCTGCCTACCTCCCACCGGCTGGAATTAGTTTCAGGGCCCCATTTGTGTAAATGGAGCTGGTAAATGTCATCCTCCTGGTTGCACAGGAAGAGAATTAAATGGTTGATAACAATGAGAATTATTTCTGCCAAAGACTGGTCTGAAATGTTACCTGCTGTCTTTGCAGAATCAAACGTTTCCCCCTCCACTTACACATGTCTTGAACATAATTTGTATCACATACCTGCCACCTTGTGTTAAAAATTTATTTTATTGACTCATCAGGTAATGAGTGCCTCAAGGTTGAGAACTGTCCTGTATTCATCTCTGTAGCACCTGAGCCTGAGCTCTGCCTGCCACTTGGCAAGAGCTGAATGAATGCTTGTCAGGAGGATGTTGAGAGGGGAGGGAGGCGAGTGGAGGAGAGTGGACATTGAATCTATCCCCTCTGCAGGGTAGGATGGGTGTTCTCTATTATGTGAACTAAAAATGCTGCCTGCCATATCAATAAACAAAGGATGTAGCAGCCATTAAGCCATCACGTTACAGTCTCCTGACGGTGAGCCCTGAGGGAACTCAGGATAGAAACAGGATGCCCGCCCATCAAGCCCTCAGTCACTGCAGCCACCCCACAAAGATGCACCCTGAGGAGACTCAGGATGGGAAAGCACAGGATACTGGCCCCAGACAGCTGAGGTGCACATCAAAGGAACGATTTCAGTGAGTCCAGACTCTTGCATCTTCCCATACAGAGAAGAGCACCAATTTCCTTAACTTGAGATGTCTGGTTTTCTTTAATTAACAATAATCTTTTGACATTCCCACTACCCAGTCTTTTTTGCAAAAACTCCTCTATAACCTGGCTCCCCACCTTGTCTCTTCAGAGTGATCTGAGATTCTTTGTCCCCGGCTTGAGTCCTCATTTTTTGTCCACCGGATTAAACAACTCTCAACTTTTAGGTTGTGCATTATTTTCAGTTGACAGTTTGAAAGAGAAAAATTGGGAGCTATTATAAGGCATATTTTCTAATAAAAATGAAAGTAGTGACCCCTGAGAACATGGCTCTGCGAGCAGCACGGAGTGTGCCAGCCATGGTCTGCAGCCTGCGTGCCATCTCTGTGCCCAACATGCCCTGCCCGCCGTGGCCCTGGGGACTGAGGGTGGGCGCCGGCGGGGCGCTGCGCACCAGCCCCGCTCTGCTGTCGGTGCGTAAATTCACAGACAAACATGAATGGGTAACAACAGAAAACGGTGTTGGAACAGTGGGAATCAGCGATTTTGCACAGGAAGCTTTGGGAGATGTTGTTTACTGTAGGCTGCCTGAAGCTGGGACAAAATTGAACAAACGAGGTGCTTTGGAAAATGTGAAAGCTGCTAATGAACTCCATTCTCCTCTATCAGGAGAAGTAACTGAAATTAATGAAGCTCTAGCAGAAAATCCAGAACTTATCAACAAATCTTGTTATGAAGATGGTTGGCTGATCAAGATGACACTGAGTAACCCTTCAGAACTAGATGAACTAATGCGTGAAGAAGCATATGAGAAATACATAAAATCTATTGAGGAGTGAACATGGAACCCCTAAGTAAACTAGTTTGAAACAACTTAATCTAGCATAGTTGTCTTAAATTAGTAGCTGATAGATTTTTTAAAAGCAACTTTTAGCAAAAGAAACTACTTGTTACAATATTGCCTGAAGAAAATACCCCTTAACTTCCTAATGATGTCAGATAAACCCTATGCATCTTTTTCTCAACAGCCTATGATTTTTAGGCTAGTCTCCAGTTATAACATTCAGAATTCCTGAAATTATGTGTGGTAAAACTAGTTATAAAAATTATGTAATTCAAGAATAACATTGTTATCTTAACCTTATACAATATTGTAAATTGCTTACAGCCATCCCTGGATTTGGATCAAAATACTCAATGATTTTCCCACTGGAAATAAATGGCAGTGGAGAAAAGTTTGTGAGTTGTATAGTGTCCAATGAAGAGCATTACTCTCTTAATTTTGCAATATACTGTATTTGCTGGTACTATTTTTGTACAGTGAGGCAACAGCCTTGCAGGAAAATAAGAAACGGTTTAATAATAAAATATTCAACTTCTTAAAAAAAATGAAAGTAGCAGTATGCTCCTTTTCATTTATTCAAGAGGGAAAATTGTCCCCGAGCCCCACCAGCCTTGGCATTCACTTGCCAATCTTGAAACTCCCAGTGCTTTATTCTCAACACAATGAACATTCTTAGTAGAGGCTATTATTTATATGTCTTTGAATAACATCTCTTGTCCTGAATTAAATTATTACCTATAATAGAAAAAACAGCTGTAAATTATGGGCATTGGACATTCTCAGGACCCACGTTGCACTCAGTACTGGGAGGGTAATGTACGGGGAGTCTGTCCCCTGAAGATTTAGGACGGCACCCCAAGGCTTCTCTTCTCAAGGAGCCCAAGAGAGAAAACCTTCTTATTCAGGCAGAACCAAGTCCAATTAACTGATGGAAATAAACAGAAATGTGGAACAGTAGCCCATTTTTGTGCTATTAACCTAGGAAACGCCTAAGGACTCCTGATGAAGCTGCACGAAGGGATTCTGAACATCATCTGTGAGGTCTCCTGGTCCCTCAGCAGGGACGAGTGAGTGTGGAAGAGGATGCTTCCTGGGGGACAGAGGGGACCAGCCACCAGGATGGATATTCCAGGAGCTGTCGGGTGGTTGGGGAGTGCGGAGGTGGGCACCACATCTAGGAGGTACCATCAGAAGCGTGGACAGTGCAGGTTTGTACTTATCTTGACAGTTTTCTAGCAGATGCAAGTGTCTTGTTCTAAAATCAGAACAAGACTGGTGGTCCAGTGGTTAAGACTCCGTGCTTCCACTGCAGAGGGTGCAGGTTCCATCCCTGGTCAGGGAACTAAGGTGCTGCATGCCTTCAGGACGGCTAAATAAATAACTAAATAAGTAAATTAAAAAATGTGTTGAGTAGATAGACTACACTTAAAAAACTGGGTGACTATTATTGGTATATAAATTAAAATAAATAAATAATCAGAACATGTGACAATTTTCTGACAGGTAGACACGAAGTGTCTTGAGGAAGGGCACATTTTTATAACTTGCCCAGCCCTGGCCATCCCCACCAGCCCTCCCTCCCAAGAGCCCAGCTTGGAAAGCGGATTAGCTGTGCAGATGGGGGCCACATGTGTCCAGCTCTGAAGAAGGCACTCCCTGGCTGGAGTTAGGCACCTGCCTTTGAGAAATTCATCCAGCAGAAAGCTCTGCGAAGCAGCTCATCAGTCACCTGTCCATTTTCCCTGGGCACCTTCAGCTGGAGGCAGTGGAGCTCAGCCCTGGGAGAACCAGAGCATCAGAAGCTCAGGGTGCGGGCAGCCTCTCTTACCTACCATGGGCTCCGCCCCAGGGCATCACACATCACACGTCTGAATGGTCTGTCCGAATGGGCAAAATGCCCTCTTTCCACTTAGCTATTGTTTCTTTAATTAATTGACTTTACTTTTTAGAGCAGTTTTAGGTTTACAGAAAAAAATGGAGCGGAAAATGGAGTTTCTGTATCCTTCCCTCTCTCCACACATAGTTTCCCCTATTATTAACATCCTGCATTAGTGTGGTGCCCTTGTTACAATTAATGATATTAAAAATATAATTTAAATAAAGTAAAACCTAAATAGCATTTACATTTGACAATTAAATTATTATTTAAATGATGAATTAAAATGAATAATTATAATAAAATAATACATTATTATTAACTAAAGTCCATAGTTTATATTAGGGTTGCCTTGATGTTGTACATTCCATGGGTTTGGACAAATGCATAATGACATGTGTCATACAGAATAGCTCTATGGCCCTAAAAATCCTCTGTGCTCTGCCTACTCAACGCTCCCCTCGCTCCCAACCCCTGGCAAGCACTGATCTTTTTACTGTCTCCATATTTTGCCTTCTTCAAAATATCATATAGTTGGAATCATACAATATGTAGACGTTTCAGATTGGTCTCACTTAGCAATACGCACTTACGTTTCCTCCACGTCTTTTTGTAGTTTGAGAGCTTTTTATCTCTGAATAATATTCCATTGCATGGATGTACCATAATTTCCTTATTCACTTATCTTTTGAAAAACATCTTGGGGGTTTCCCTGGTGGCACAGTGGTTAAGAATCCGCCTGCCAATGCAGGGGACATGGGTTCGAGCCCTGGTCTGGAAAGATCCCACATGTCCCCGCGGGGCAACTAAGCCTGTGTGCCACAACTACTGAGCCCACATGCCACAACTACTGGAGCCCACATGCCACAACTACTGAAGCCCACACGCCTAGAACCCGTGCTCTGCAACAAGAGAAGCCACTGCAGTGAGAAGCCCATGCACTGCAACAAAGAGTAGCCCCCGCTCGCCACAACTAGAGAAAGCCCGTGCACAGCAACGAAGACCCAACGCAGCCAAAAATGAATAAATTAAATAAATAAATTTAAAAAAAATCTTGGTTGCTTCCAAGTTTAGGCAAATGTAAGTAAAGCTGTTATAAACATTCATGTTCAGGTTTTTGTGTGGACATAAATTTTCAACTCATTTTAGCTAGGTTGGCAAACGTCTAGGAGCGTAGTTGCTGGATAGTATAGTAAGAGTATGTTCAGCTTTGTAAGAAACCGCCAAGCTGTCTTCTAAAGTGGCTGCACCATTCTGCATTCCCTCCAGCGATGATGAGACTTCCTTTTTTTTTTTTTTTTTTTTTTTTGCGGTACGCGGGCCTCTCACTGTTGTGGCCTCTCCCGTTGCGGAGCACAGACTCCGGACGTTCAGGCTTAGCGGTCATGGCTCACGGGCCCAGCCGCTCCGCGGCAAGTGGGATCTTCCCTGACAGGGGCACCAACGCACGTCCCCTGCATCAGCAGGTGGACTCTCAACCGCTGCACCACCAGGGAAGCCCGATTAGAGTTCCTGTTGCTCCACGTCCTCACCAGCATTTGGTGATGTCAGTGTTTTGGACTTTGGCCATTTGAATAGGTGTGCGGTAGTATCTTGTTTTAATTTGCAATTCCCTACTGTTTTAATTTGCAATTCCCTACTTGATATGCTATCAAGCATTTTTTCATATGCTTGTCACTCATTTTTTCCCTATGGGCCTAAAGGAGATATTTGTAATTCAAAGCAGAAATAATTGGCTTGTCATTATGGGAGGAATACTTTTCTAGACTGATTGGGCCAAACACTCCCTTAACACATCTTTCAAAAGTGATGGGAAATGATACTAATGCCAAGTAACATTTTCTTTTTTACATGCTTTCAAATTAGACGGTACAATCAATGTTAAAACAATGGGGAATAATTGATGCCCTCTCCAGAGGATCCTAGCTGGGAATGGAGTTTTCTCAGCCACGTGGAGCCTTTGAGACCAAATCTTGCTGATGTGCAATGTGCGGAAGCAACCAATCTAGACTGTTGAATACTTTGCAAAGAGCTAGACACTAATTAACTTGAGATAGTTCTACAATACTGCCCCCCACTTGTGTATTTTAGGTCATGCAAGCCAGAGTTTTAAAAAGAGAAAGGCAATTGTCACCTCATTGAGAGAATTGGCTTGTTTTCAATTCTATCAAACTGAAGAATTTAAATTTAGTGTCTGCGCTTGCTCCAGCAAATTCTCCATGAGCCAATATTTATTAAGATGTTAACGTTATCTCTTAAGGACCACCCTGTCAGCCACAGTGAGAGACGCAAAGAGCAAAGAGTGGTGGCTCCCTTGTCACCTTGATGGGAAGACGGGATTAATACACAGACAACAGCCCGGACAGCAAACGTCTACAAACAGGAATGCAACTGCCAGAAGTTTCAACGTCCAGCTTGACCATGACGCTCGAGCTCTTTCTGTCTCTAGTTTGACATTGACAATGGAAGCTGTCTGCCCTGAAGCGTGCCACCCCAAAGAAGGACCTCCTCTTAGTGGGACTGAGTGACAGAGCCCAGTGGCTGTCTGTCTGAGATCCTCAATGTGTCCTTGCAATGGTCAGTGTGTGGGCACCATGGTTCCTAGAGGCCCCCTACTCACAGCTTGAGTTTTCCTCCTTAAGCTTGGGGGATAATGAACTGTCAGGTCTCTGGAATGTCTAAGTCAGCGTTTCCAGGAATTCAGGCCAGACTCTTCCCAAATGCACCCAGACTGTGGAGCTCGACTGTGAGCTTCGTTGCTGCTCATCTTCATCCTGGCCAAGCTCTGTCGAGCATCGCTCTATGAGGCAAGACGGGAAGTGAGATGTCTTTAACACCCTTGGGCTTTGTCTTTAGCCCAGGGGCCCTTCATTTATCATGGTTTTCACTCCGCTCTGGGTATTACATAAAACTTTTCCAAATATTCCCTCCAAAATATAGAGTTTTAACAATCTCATTCATTCATTCTTCCTCAACCAACTCATTCACAGATACTGAAGAACCCACTCTTCCAGTGTAATCTATACAAAGCAGCTGGGTTTCCAGTATCTTCCTAGAGGAAATGCAAACTGAGGGAGGTACCCTGGCAAAGGGCAGATCTCTTTGACCAGAGGGCTTCATATATACAGTCTTCAAGAGATACCACCTCCCCTTTTCCATTTGGAGCAGAGCAAATGCTCACCGGGGGACTAGCTGCATGGATGATGTAAACCCTTAGTCCTCAGCCTAATGCTAAGGCAGCCCTCCCCAGCACCCATCAGCTCTCCATGTTCCAGTCCTGTTGAATCCATCTTGCTTCATTTCTGGTGGGCTAGAGAGTCCCATCATCCTTCCTGAAAGCAGGAGAATAGTATCTAATCCTTCCTGTTCTTCCCTATATACAGACACCTGTCCATCTGCCAACAGACGTCTAGATAGACCACTAAGTGCTGAGGGATTTTTATACTGCTTCTTTAAACATATCTTCATTTTATGTAAAAACTGACTGCTTTAGGAGACCCAGGAATTGATGAGGTAACAATCTAATATTCCATTCGTATTGTATTTGACAAAGGTGAGGATTTTATAAATGAAGGTGAACATTCTGAAATATTACCTTTGAGTTCCATTAGTCAGTGGCAATCTAAATATGATTTTCCAACCCCATTTTCTTCAGGGAAAAGTGGAGAATGTCATTTAAAAAAAACCTGCTTTCAGCAGTTTTTAAACTGGTTCGTAGTTGAATGATAGTGTTAATTAGATTCCATCATTCTGTGGACAAGGTCCTAGAAGTTCAGAAAGACTATTTTACTGACTTAGCAGTTCCATTTACTATCTTCTGACAAGTTGGGTTTTGAAATGACTTAAAGCAGGAAGGACATTTTGACCAAACCTGATGTTAGCACTGGGGTTAGAACAAGGCAGTTTTACAAAATGTTCTGGTTCTTTGTGAGGTTAAGAGGATGTCCTGATATGTGTATATTTGTCTTAGCTGCTCTGAAAAGTTTTCCATCCTCAGTCCATTGTGGTTTTCAAACAAAAAAGCAAACCATCATACTCTTTATAATTGTATTAGTTACCTATTGCTGCATAACAATTGTACCACAAACTTTAAGGTGTAAAACAACACACGTTTATGACCTCAGAGTTTCTGAGGGTTGGGACTCAGGGGCACAGCTTAGCAGGGTCCTCTGCACAGGGTCTCACCAAGCTGCAGTCAAGGTGTCAATTGGGTTGGGATCCCATCAGAGACTCTAATTGGAAAGAATCTGCTTCCTAGCTGGTGTGGTTGTTGACAGCCTTCAGTTCCTGTGGTTGTAGGACTGAGGGCTTCAGCATCTTGCTGTGAGTCATCTGGAGGCCATTTTTACCTCCTTGTCATGTGGACCTCTCCATGGGGCAGATTCCACCATGGCAGCTGGCTTCTTCAAAGCAGAGAGAGCATCTTACAAGATGGGTGTTACAGTCCTATATGTCATAATTACACATAAAAGAAATTGAATCAGTAATCAACACCTCACAAGAAACAAAAGCCCAGGGCTTCCCTAGTGGCGCAGTGGTTAAGAATCTGCCTGCCAGTGCAGGGGATGTGGGTTTGAGCCCTGGTCCGGGAAGATCCCACATGCCACAGAGCAACTAAACCCGTACGCCACAACTACTGAACCTGCACTCTAGAGCCCACGAGCCACAACTACTGAAGCCCACATGCCTAGAGTCTGTGCTCTGCAACAAGAGAAGCCACCACAATGAGAAGCCCGCACACCACAATGCACAGTAGCCCCCACCCGACACAACTAGAGAAAGCCCGCGCGCAGCAGTGAAGACCCTATGCAGCCAAAAATAAATAAAAATAAAATAAATAAATTTATAAGAAAAATAAAAAGTCCAGGACCAGACAACTTCACTGATGAATTCTACTAAACATTCAAAGAATTAATATTGATCCTTCCTAAACTCTTTAAAAAAACAGAAAAGGAAAGTAATCTTTCAAACTCATTTATGGGGCCAGAATTACTCTGATACCAAAACCAGGCAAAGCTGCCACAAGAAAAGAAAATTACAGGAAAATTTCCCTGATAAACACAGATGGAAAAATTCTCAACAAAATATTAAAAAACCAAATTCAACAATGCATTAAAAGGATCATACGTGGACTTCTCTGGTGGTGCAGTGGTTAAGAATCCGCCTGCCAATGCAGGGAGCACTGGTTCAAGCCCTGGTCTGGGAAGATTCCACATGCCACAGAGCAGCTAAGCCCATGCACCGCAACTACTGAGCCTGTATGCCACAACTACTGAAGCCCACGCACCTAGAGCCCATGCTCTGCAACAAGAGAAGCCACTGCAATGAGAAGACTGAGCACCGCAACAAAGAGTAGCCCTCGCTCACCGCAACTAGAGAAAAGCCAGCGCGCAACAATGAAGACCAAATGCAGCCGAAAATAAATAAATAAATTAAAAAATTTTAAAAAAAAAAGGATCATACACCATGAACAAGTGGGGTTTATTCCAGAGATGCAAAGATGGCTCAATATCTTCAAGTCAGTCAATGTGATATACCACATTAAACAAAATGAAGGATAAAAATCATACAATCATTTCAATAGATGCAGAGAAAGCATTTGACAAAAGTAAACATCCTTTATGGTAAAAACTTTCGACAAAGCAGGTATAGAGGGAACATACCTCAACATAATAAAAGCCGTATTTGACAAGCCTACAGCTAACATCATACTCAGTGGTGACAATCTTTTCCTCTAAGGTCAGGAACAAGACAAGAAATCCTACTCTCACCACTTTTATTCAACATATTATTGGAAGTCCTAGCCAGAGCAATTAGGCAAGAAAAAGAAATAAAAGGAATCCGAATTGGAAAGGAAGAAGTAAAACTGTCATTATTTGCAGATGACATAACATAAATATAGGAAACCGCTAAGACTCCACCAAAAAACTGTTGGAATTAATAAACAAATTCAGTAAAATTGCAGGATATAAAATCAATACACAAAAATCTGTTGTGTTTCTATACACTAATAACAAGCTATCAGGAAGAGAAATTTAGAAAATAATCCCATTTACAATTGCATCAAAAAGAATAAAAAACCTAGGAAGAAATTTAACCAAGGAGCTGAAAGCTCTGTATACTGAAAACTACAAAATATCAGTGAAAGAAATTGAGGAAGAACGCAAATAAATGGAAAGATATTTTGTGCTCATGGATTGGAAGAATCAATATTAAAATGTCCATACTACCCAAAGCAATCTACAAATAAATGCAATCCTTATGAAAATTTCAGTGGCATTTTCACAGAAATCGGACAAGTAATCTTAAAATTTGTATGGTACCCCAAATAGCCAAAGAAGCCTTGAGAAAGAGCAAAATTGGAGACATCATCCTCCCTGATTTTAAACTATATTACAAAGCTATAGGAATTATGGTATTGACATAAAACTATGGGTTCGACTCTAAATTTTGTGGAAGCTTGATTTGAATGAGGTTTTTAGAGCTGAAAGTCTTGTCTCCAACTCCCAGCAGTAACTGCAAATCTCAGAGTTTGTGTTGTAAGTATGTATTAGAAGTGGGCTTGATCTGCAGGCACTGTCCGCGATGCTGGGCTTACCAGGGGAAGGTGAGGTAGCCTGCTGGAGATGCCTTCTCCATGAGCTGACCCATTGGGTATCCATCCGCTTTGGCATTTCTCTTCTCACTGAGATGTAATATCAAGAGGGTCCTACCCCATAAGACAGAGGTTTCTAGAAATGGAATCAGTGGGCAGAGTGATTCAAACTGCTGTGCTGTGGAGCCCGGGACAGACATTCCCTCCTGGATCCAGCAGAAATGGAAGTCACAGGAGGAAGCCTGGCCCTGGAGAAGCAACCTCTGAGGAGGGCAGGTATAGTAAGCTCTCTGCCTTGTTGGATTTCAGATTTAGCCGAGACAGCCAGTGGATTGTTTTCCCATAAATAGCAGCAGACTGAGTGGGTAGCAGAGAGCAGATGACTGACGCCTTGCACAGTCATGGGAGGGAGGAGCCTGGGACTCAGGTGGTTTGGATGAGAAGCAGGTAAAAGGTAGAGAGAGAAGTCCCTGCCAGGCAGAGTGCCAACTGCTGCCAGGTCAAGTGAGGAGAAGCTTGGCACTGAGCCCTGGGGGTTGCTGGAGGGATTCTGAGTCAGTGAAGGAAAGGGACCGTCTGTTGGGGCTGAGGGAAAAATCACTTGGGGTTAAAACAAATAAGGCAGCTGGCAATTGTAAAAGATGACAGCTTCTGCAATACCGCTTGACTTCAGCCCCTTCATGCTAAACAAGTCCCGCATTCTGTCCTCCACCTTGTGCAGCAGCAAGGCTTAACCACAAAGTTGAAGGGCAGAAAGAAAGCCCAGTTAGGCAAGTGAGGACAGCGTGGGAAGCCTGCCTCTTCCAGACCTGGGCACAGTGAGGGGAGGAAGGAGGGGCTCTTTGAAACTGCCCCCGGCTTGGGCCCCTGCTCCAGCCCCAGGGCTGCCACAGCAGAGTGATTTTGGCAGAGGGAGGCCAGATATGGGAAAGCACGCTGCTTATAGGAGACTGCAGATGCTGAGAGGCAGCTCAGAAGGCAGCAGGTCTGTGGGCAGGGCGGCCAGCTCCTCTCCATGCTGAATGAAGAGCTGTGGGTTGGACCCCTGGATGCACCTGGTTCCCCAGGGATTCTGAACGATGAGGGAAGACTGCCCTGGCCACTAGAGAGAGGCTGGGACGCTGGTCCCCGAGGAGAGGCTATAGCCTCAGCAGTAGCAGGGCAGTTTCCCTGCAGACCAGCCTCCTGCCTGGGATGGGCGGACAGCACCGGAGTCCCACGTTGAATCTCAGCTAAGAGTTGGTCCCAGTGGGGGAGGGAGACACATGTTCCGATGGGCAAAACAAAGACAGCGGATTCTCCCCAGGGGCGTAGCGGAAGTCTGGAGGAACCGGGGCCCCTGAATCACGCTGGAGCTACAGGCTGTTAAGTCGCGACTTATTTGGCAATCTTGGACTTCATCATAGCGCAAGGATACCCCAAATCTCATCCTTAGTGATGCTAGTCAAGGCTGAGTCTGCGCTTTGAGAACAAGATCCAGGTAACAGAGCAAAGAGGCAGACGTAAGGGCCCCAAGCTGGCCCAGAGTGGGGTCTTAGCTTCTGGAAGTTGCTTCTGTGCAAGAGGGGTCACCAGGGGACACCCCCAAGAGCCATCAATCATGTGTACCCACTCACTCGCTTCCAAGCATACAGGATTCCAAGACGATTATGGGTCTAAAAACACACAGGCCAGCTGTGCTCGGCAATACACTTGAATGACCTCCAGCCAGAGGCAGCGACAGGCACACTTGTCCAGACTGTCTGTGTGAAAGCCACCAATTCCCCACAGGACACTTATTTCAGGATCCAGACCCTCGGCCCACGTTGGCCCGTCCTAGAGCATGGAGCTTTTCTACCTTGGTTTTCTTGTTGAGTGAGAAGCAGTGTGGGAGTCATTGTTTCATTTAACAAGTGTGTTTTGATCCCTGACTATGCCCCAGGTTCCCTACCAGGTCTTCAAGTGGACCTCGACGGACGGGCCCTGGGATAGTGCTGTCCAGGGCGGATAAAACGTAAGCGGCGGAGGCCACGCTGTGCTCATATCTAATCCTTGGAACCCAGCCTCCTGGGCACTGATCAGCCTGGGTGAATGGAACACTTGAGGTTGACGTCTCTGTGTATGATGGCTGCTAGCCTGCTGTCCAGACAATCACTTGGGAAAATGCCAGAGATCTCTATCATAGGAAGGCATAAAATGTCTATCAGAGGAGGATTTGCCTGCAGAAAGTGGGAAGAACAGCTAACCCTCTGCACATTAAAAGAAGTAGTCTCCTGGCAGCCGCTACCTATTTTTTATGCTGGTGAATCCATGTTCTATGTAAATAATTAGCATATAACCAACCATTTGATGTCTGAATAATTTTAACAGGTTAACAATCAGCATACTGGTTTCGTTGCCTACGTATCCAACAGGCTCATACACTGTCATCCCCATAACTCATTCTGCAAATGCTCTTCTGGTGTGTCCGAGAGTGATTTCGTGAGGAATTCTGAGGCATGTGGTAGAAAATGAAATAGAAAATGACTTACGTCTCTTTCACTGTGGTTTGGAAGAGATGCATCTTTACAGGAAAAGGCCATTTTTGGACTAGCTTTTTAAATTAAATTTTCAAAAAGAGGGTTAAAATGTTGTCAATAAAGATTATATTCTTAGGAAGGTTTGCTTTTCTCTGGTCAAACAAATTTGCATTGTACTTGGAGAACCTCCACTTTGAACAGACCTAGTTTTTAAATGATTTGAAGTAAATGTAACAGTATTTAATGGGGGGAAGTAAATAAGTTATGACTTATGAATCTTACTGAGGAAAATGTTCATTCTTATTCACTACTTGACCAGCTTCAAGTCTCTATAAAGAGCAGAGGGACACTGTGAAGTAAGGATTCTTACTGTGCACACCATCCTTTGTGGTGCCAAGGCTTTGAAAATGAAGTTATTTTTATTTATCCAAATTGAAAATTTATTTTCTTTTTAAATACAGCATTTTAAGTCTAAATTATATTTTGCCTGCCAACTTGAACTGGAGTCTCTTATGGTACTATGGTCTTTACTTCGTATGTGATAAACAGTTTCCAAATCCTCTAATGGCACATTTCCAGTTCAGTATGCCATGAAATCAATACTTCTGAGCTTTGATAATGAAGGAAAGCTTTCAGTAATTTTAAGTCCAGGCAAGATAAATATTAGGAATGTAACTCCTAAAGCTTCCAGCGGTGTGCTTATTAAATTCACACTGTCAATGGTCTTCAAAGAACAAGCAATACATTTAAAAAATTCAATCACTTTTACAGTTAACATTTCCTAAAATTCAATAGAAATTCAGCTTAACCTTCAAACTCAGAATTAAGAGCCTAAGAATATGTTACGGTGTTTTTGTATATAGATAGATGGTATGTTGTAGACCAACAATGTTCTACATTCATGATCAAATAGTGATAAAATGTAAGTGATAAAATGTAATAGTGATAAAAATGTAAGACCATTGGGTCTTTAATTAGCATTAAATATTTGACAATTCAAAACAAAATAAGGAAAAAAGGAAGGGAGAGAGAGAGAAAGAACGTAAGAATGAAAAGAAGAAAACAAGGAAGAAACGAAGAAAAGACAGGGAGGGAGAGAGAGAGAGAGAAAGAGAAAAAAAAGAGAGGAAGGAAATTTCTGGTTTTCCAAATCGGTCTTGCTATTTTCCATTCCCCCCAGCCAGGTGGGTGAGACTTTGAGTTGCTTCACATCCTCTCCAACACTTAGTATGCTCAGGCTTTTCATTTGAGCCATTCTATCACATGTGTGGTAGTATGTTTGTGGTATCAATTTGCATTTTCCTAATGACTAAAAATGTTGAACATCTTTTCATGTGCTTATTTGCCACAGGTGTATTTTCCTTAGTGAAGTTCAGATCTTTGGCTCATTTAAAACTACAGCCTTTCATGGGACTTCCCTGGTAGTCCAGTGGTTAGGACTCAGTGCTTCCACTACAGGGGGTCAGGGTTCGATCCCTGGTCGGGGAACTAAGATCCCACAGGCTGTGCGGTGAGGGAAAAAAAAAAAAAAAAAAAAAAATTAAAAAGAAATACAGACTTTCAACTTCTACTCCTCGGTATTTATCATGCCCACCCCTCCCCCAACACCTGTCTGTGCAGGTCTACCCCTCCCCCAACACCTGTCTGTGCAGGTCCACACCTGCTCTTCTCCTGACTCCTCACCCATCTCCCTGTCCTGCCTACTCCTCTGCATCACGCTCATGGCTACCAGAGAAACCTCCGGAGCCTCCAGGTCTGATGTCATAGCCCCTCTCAGGCATGCCTGTGGGCTCTGAACGACGGGACTTTCTGTCCTTTGCCGGCCACATGGTGTCTTCCTCACACGTGCCTCACCTGTTTTATCTTAGCCCCTCCAATTCCCCCTTTCTCACTTATTTTCACCAACATTGGACTAAATTCGGTCCCAGAAGCCTCCTGGCCTTCCACTCCTCTGGCCTCTACAGATATGGCCTCTGCCCAGACTGTTTTCCCCAAATTGTAAACATACAATAGCCACTGAGCAGACTGAGGGCCCTCTGTCCTTTTCATTTCCCATAATGCAGCATCCCATTGTATTTTCCTTCTACACTAGACCCCAGATCTACTGGGGACACAACTATATTGTGCCTTTTAGCCCCCTTGTCTAATTCCGTGACTGGCCACGGTGGACCACAGGTTTCTCCAGAAACGTACTGAGTAATCTAACCCTGCATTTCTCTTTTGGGATACAGGGATACAGTATCTGTCATCTGTTAAACTTCCTCATTCAGTGTGTAGGAACTGTCGTCAAATCTCAGTGGTGTTCACGAACTCCTTGTGCTGCTTCTGACGCCCCCAACAACAACAACGATAGCAAAGGAAGGTGTGAGACCCTCTGCCCTAAGAACAGGATGGCTGCCTGTGTGGAGCTCTCCAGAGTCCTGTGAGTTTCCATGTGTACGGCTGCTCCAACTCAAGGCACGCCTTGCTTACAGCCCGTTTTCTCCTTTCCTATTTACAGCATCCTGGCTTCACTTTCCTCACCATCCAGACTCCACTGTCCACTTCCGTATTCTTTTCTTTTTTTAATTAAAAAATAAAAACACATAGAACTGCAAAGTATAACATAGCCACCCAGCATAAATATTATTTGAAACATAGATTTGATATATTTGCTTTAGATCTTTAGAACAAACATGCCTGGAAGCCTGAAGTAGCCCAGATTCTCCTCCCCATTTCCAGTCTCCTCTCCTTGCTGCCGAAATGTTGGCTTCCCTGTGCACTTAGGCTGAACAGAAATACGGAGATAGGGATTTTGGAGGAAGAGAGAGATGGCTTTATTTTTCTGCCAGGCAGAAGGGAAGATGCAGCAGGCTAGCACCTCCAGAGCTGTGTCCTCCCTCCTTGGGAATCAGGGAAGATTTTATATGTGGGGCTTGCAGTCCAGGGTATATGATAAGGATCAAAGTAGTGAAGGTCTTGCATTCTTCCTTTCCTTTGCATTATTTCAAAACAGTCATAGCTGGCGTCAGGCCGCCCCGTAATTGGGGTCCCGCTGTCTGGTAATTGCAACCGTTTGCCTCTGGTTTATTGCCCGGTGACCTTGTTTCTGAAATGCAAAACCTATAGTGGGTGATTTGTTACGAGGGGCGTACAGATTGTAAGTGCTGGACATAATAAGATTAGGGAGTGAGAGGCAGGGGATGTAACTCACACAGAGTTAGGGGTGATGGGTACCGAATGTAAATTACACAGTGTCAGGGAGTGAGGGAGTGAGGTTAGCTTTGTAAAGTACAAATCTAGTTACTCCAAATTAGTGACAGTTAAAGTAAACCAAGGCGTGATTAACTCTTTCAGGCCAGGTTATGTTTCTTCTCTAGCCTGTTCGCTGTCCCTTTGTTTTCCTTGCTCTCAGGGGAGGGAGGACTTCATTTCTATTTTTTTTGCTGAAACATCCTCCTCAAAGACAACCATGATCAAGGACTTCTGTGTATCCAATCCCTGTTTTTATGCTTTTACTACATGTGCACGCACATTCTCCACAGATACAGCGTTTTGTTTCCCTCTCAACTTGCAAACACTGTATCATTCTCCAGTGATTGTCGTGCCGCTTGCTTGCTTCCTTCACCGGAAGGCCAACCAGGGCTTCCTGTCTAGTTTGAGTCCACCTTGTTTCACAGGTCACCTTGAAGCAATCCTCAGATCAGCTTATGTGGACGGAGGTTCTTGAAATCATCCCAGTTAGGGAAGAATTGGGGAGAAGGCTTTTCTGTTATGCCCATGAGTCAAATGTGGGACCGTCTACGTGGTGCTGTGTTTCCTTGTTCTTGGTCGTTATATTTTCTAGGACAGCCTTGATTTTGCCTTCTACCTCTTCTATCAAATTCTCATTTTCTAAGTTCCTAGATTCATTGTTCTCAGATAAGTTCGTTTTCATAGCATTCTATTGTTTTGCAAGTGTAATAACATGATTTTTTTTAAAAGCTCGAGGTATAAGGGACATACAATGAACTGCATATATTTAAAGTGTATCATTGGATGCACACAGCTTCACATAACCAAGATAACAAACATCAACCCCAAAGGTTTCCTCATGCCCCCTCCCCCTCGCCCTCATTCCCAGGCAAACGCTTATCTCCACACAATGCAGCAGGTACTCTTTTTTATCTGGCTTCTTTCAGCCAGCATGATTTTGAGACACATTCATGTTGTTGCTGAGATCCATAGTTTATTCCTTTTTATGCAGGGTAGTATTCCATTGTGTGGATACACAACAACTGGTGGACAACTGGATTGTTTCCAGGTTTGGGCTACTATAAATAAAACTGCGATGAACATTCATGTAGAAGTTTTTGTATAGATACGTGCTTTTATTTCTCTTGGGTAAATACATAGGAGTGAAAATTTGGGGTCATATATTAAATGTATGTTTAAGTGTTTAAGAAACTGTTAACGCGTTTTCCAAAGTGGTTAGCTCATTCCCCATTTCCTCTAGCAGTATGTGAGGGTTCCAGGGTCTCCACATCCTTGGCAAACCTTGGTTGGTCATTCTTTTTAAGTTTAGATATTCAAAGAGATGGGCAGTGGTATCTCGTTGTGGTTTGATGGGTGTTTCCCTAGTGACTCAAGATGGTAAACACCTTTGCACGTGCTTACTTGCCATTCGAATGTATTCTTTGATGAGTGTCTGTTCAAATCTTCTGCCCATTAAAATATATTTAAAACATCTATTACTGAAGCTTGAGAGGTCTTGACATATTTGGATACAAGACCTCTACCAGATGTGGTTTGTAAACCTCTGTCAGCAGGCGGAGGAAGTCAAAGTATAAGTTCAGCTCATCATATTTAACTGGGAGCTTCTAAGTGAACTCCTAAAAACCTAAAATCATTCCTAAGGTGCTAAAAAATAAAGGGAATTTTAACAATATAACTAACATGTTTGAATTAACTATAGAACAAACAGCACCAACTTTAAAAATGGTGTTGTTATTTTATAAAAAAGGTTTGAGGCTACAAAGGAAAACTCAAAATCCACAAAGGAGAAATCTCACAGAAAATGGTCTCTACTATATCCACACATGTGAAAAGAACAAAAAATGTTTAAATAAAATCCCCCCAAATGGTTGAAAAGTAAAAAGCACCATTTCAAACAAAAAAACTAGTTTCCTAACAATATTTGGATCAAAGCAAATCTAAGAAGTATAGCTGGGACTCTTCAGGATCATAATCATAGGAACTTGGTTAAACTTAAGGAAATGTGGTCAATGTTACTTAGCAGAAACACAGAGCCTTAATAAAAGCCAAAAAATACACATGCTCAGAAGAAAATAAATGAAGCACTCCTTCTCAACAGCTAGGAACACAATGGAAAAATCTCCCCCAAATTAGAGGAGTGAAATTAGAATCGTGAAAATAAGATCAAAGTGAATGTTAACAAATTAGGCAATACAGAGGAAATTACCATAAAAAACATAGAGTAAAACAGAAAAAGATAAACTCCAAGAATATCTAATGAATAACCTACAAGACCAGAATGTCCAAGTGGGCCTGTTCTTAGTTTGCCATCTCCTCTACGCCTGCTGGCCAACCCTTGTCTTCATTCCTGATTTGTATGACGTGCATTTGAAATTCTCAATAAAAAGATAAACAAAAAAAGCAAAGACAAGATCCCAACGGCTGAAGCTTAAACAGAGCCATAACCACACAAGAAAATGAGTGCTCAAAATAATCATTTCACATTAGGCATTCCTGTCAAAATTATGCAAGAATCCTAGCAATCACCTCTATTATTTAATATTGCTTTTGAATTTCTCGTTAATATAAGCAGCAAACGACAATAGCAATAGCTTCAAATACTGCAAAATAAGAACTACTTATTGAGAATGGTATGACTGTAAAGCTAGAGAACCTAAGAATAACAGCAACAAAGGGTGGGAATTCATAAAATAATCTTAGTAGCATGGCTGGATGTGACAAATATACAAACCTCAATAGGTTTGATTTATCCTGGTTATAAAATGTATTTGGGGACATATTCTCATTCACATATATCTAAAAATAACCTTAAGCTGGGACGAAGTGAGAGAGTGGCATGGACATATATACACTACCAAAAGCTAGTGGGAAGCAGCCGCATGGCACAGGGAGATCAGCTCGGTGCTTTGTGACCACCTGAGGGGTGGGATAGGGAGGGTGGGAGGGAGGGAGACGCAAGAGGGAGGGGCTATGGGGATATATGTACACATATAGCTGATTCACTTTGCTATACAGCAGAAACTAACACAACATTGTAAAGCAATTATACTCCAATAAAGATGTTAAAAAAATGAAATAAATAAAAATATCCTTAGCAGAAATGCACAAGATTTATACGAAGAATGTCACACAGCTCTACTGAGAGATAGAAGAGAATATTTAGCACTATGAAATATTAATATGGGTGGGAAAGAGATTTCAGGGCTGTCTGAACTTCTAGCGTGAAGAATTGTCCACACAGAAGGGTAACAAAACAACCGAACTTTTACCAGTAATTTTATTAATCTCCTTAATTATCATAACTAACACAATAACAAACTGTCATAATCTGCTAGTTACAGTTTTTAGCAAAGGGAAGACAGGCAGACAACATAGAACAAGATTTCGTCCTGTCAATCATCCACCCAGCACATGACAGTGAAGTAGCAACCATTCATCAAATCCCCACTTAACCCAAACTTTTGGTCACTCAAATAAAAAAGAAGCACCAACAGAATTAAAAGTCACAGTGAGCATCTCTAGCTCTCAGACAAGCATCGTTCTGGCCAGGTACACCTTCCAGAGCCCAGGGGCCCAGATCCGTCAAGACTTGCTCAGATTTCTGAGTTTTCTGGAGGAGATCCTAAATATTTATTGTTTTATGGTTTCAAGTAATTATTCAGTCAGAAAAAGGGCCAACGTTTATTTGATCGTAACATTTCCCCACAAAAGCATTCCATTTTTAGTTAAAAATGAAGCACGGCCACATCAGGAAAAGCTTTCTGTGTCATTCTAAAACCCTAAGGGACTCTAAAAACCACTAACACCAAGAACACAGTTTCTACGTGAAACCTCATGGGGAGGGAGCCCCTGGTTGGGAAGGTGAGCCAGGAGAAGGGGGGAGGGAACTGATGGGGTGCCCAGGGGCCCCGGGGTGCCGGGGGCAGGAGGGCCTGCTCCCTGCCCAAAGGTGGCAGTCGGTCGGAGAACATACAGGATGCAACGTCAGGCATGTCCCGGAGGCCTCTGCCACCCAGCATCGTTAGAGATAGTTAAGTGAACACGGACTCTCTCCACTTAACACCTTGCTCGGTTCCCACCCCTGCAAATGCGGGAGCAATAGAGGTAGTGCTGTCCCAGGTGAGGAGGGGTCCGTACCATGTGTTCATTGGATTTTCACAGAGCGGGCAAGAGACTCAGTAGGTAGCCTTCCAGTGGGGAGATTTCTTTCACATATCTGGCAATAAGTAGTACATTTTATTACTGTCATTCATCTCCGTGGAGGTTTTGAGTGCATCTAAAATAAGAAATTCTGCTTCAAATTATAGTTTTGCAATATTGAGAGGTATTTAAAAAGAAAAAGTGCCTTTAAAAAATGTTAATTCTACCTAGAAGGAGGAAGAAAAATTATCCCAAGACAGAGACTCCTAATGGCTCATGGCGAGTGACCCGAGATGGGAAGGCTGCCCCGCAGCACCTTCGTGCTCCCAGCTGAGGGCCTCCAGGGAGTAAGTCCCTTTCGTGGGGGACACAGCAGCTTGCTCCTTAGGAATGCCCCCAGTGCCCTGTCCTGCCAGTGAAGCCACCTGGTGGTCCAGGCTGGAGCAGGTGCCAGAGGCCTTTTGCATCGGCCTCCGCTGGGCCTCTCCTCTCTACGCCCAGCTTCTCTGCCTGCCCAACACCCAACAGTGAGAGGCTGTGGTGGGTACTCTGTGGGGACCCGGGCCTCTCCGACCTAGGGGGATGAGAGGGACATGAAGACAGAACACACCTCCATAGGGGGAGGGGACAACATCACCTTTGACCTTAAACCCATTGCTGTAGGGAGTTGTGCAAGGGGTAGAGAATGTTTTGGTCCAAAGAGGCAGACAAATGAGAGGAGGGTCAAGCTGCAATTAGAGTTCCAGATCCGTGACCTGGTATGCAGCGTCATACTTCCAGCTGCCATTTCAGTTTGATTAGACTGTTATTAGGTAGCTTACACATTGGCTACTGTTATTAGCTAGTTTACTCATTTACACAATCCTAGAGCAAATCTTGAAAAAGGTGAAGTAGCAGAAACATTACACAGACACACATTCATTTATATCATCCTGAGAGAAACATGATCGAAAAGCTTCAAGTTGAAGGTAACCCTATTGACAACGAACTTAAAACAAAAATGGAATCATAATTTTTCTGAATTTGGGATAGTCTTCAAATTTCTCATGGTACCACCTGAAATAAGACAAAAAAATACATTAAAAATTAATTTTCTCACTGAAACATTTAACAGTTGCTAACAAAACGGACAATATTTCTCATCATAAAGGGATACTGAGCTTTTTAAAAGTAGTAATAAAAATTCTGGCATCTCAGACACATAGCTTGACTTTGTCTGTATCATGAATGAACATATCAGACGGTACAGCACGATTCACGAAGATGTGACTCATATAATTCACCTTTATATTGGCAGGGAAAACTACAGGCATGTGATAAACACGCAGATCAGGATACCGGGGCGCCATCTTTGCAGATCTTGGGAAGCAGGCTGACTGGGGGAGGGGAGAGGAACCGAGTAGCTGTATCCTGAGTATCTCTTAGTTACCCCAAGAGTTTTCTCCAGTTCCCATAAGAGAACTACTGCTCCAGACCCAGGGTCTGTGGCAGGGGCACGCAGCTAAATGCCAGGTGACTCTCAAACAAACCTAGGAACACGTGACACGGGTCGTTCATAATTCGGCCCTGCACTCAAACAGGTATTTTCAGTTTTGATATAAATTAAATCAACAAAGGCACACTCATTCGTTGTGGGGTAATAGCCCGTTGGGAAGGGTGGCAGCTAAGTGGGTGGAGTAAAAGATTAAAAATAATTTGACAAAATGGAGAAATAGGCAGAAAAAGCCTTTCCATAAGTACAAAAGAGTGCTAAACAGACTAAAAACAACGATGAAAAATAATTAGCTATTGTAGAGAACAAACGTATGGACACCAAGGGGGGGGGGAAATGGCGGGGGCGTGGGGGTGGGATGAATTGGGAGGTTGGGATCGACATATACACACTAATATGTATAAAATGGATAACTAATAAGAACCTGCTGTATAAATAAATAAATAAAATTAAATTTTAAAAAAAATTAGCTAATTTGTTAAGACGGCAGAAACGTATGAAAACAACAACCTGAAAGTGAGTCAACAAAATCCTGTCGATTTTAGATCAACTAAACACTGTCATCCACAACTACAGAATTACAACATAGCAGATGCCATGGTGCTCTCATGCGCTGTTCTGTATTCCCCAAAAGACACAGGATGAGAAACACCCACAGAAGCTGGTCACTGGGCCTCAGATCAAGCAGCACCTCCCCTGACATGAGGCCACAGTAACAACGGACTTTTCCAGATCAGTGATGTGTGTGGAGACAAGCAGGGCTACGGGCAGCAGAGGTGCCAAGAATGTGTACAGTCCACATATTTACTCATGTCAGCCTGTGCTATGGTCTGAATGTGACCCCCGCAAAAGTCATGTGAAGGACCTAACGCCCGAGGCAATGATAGTATTAGGAGGTGAGGCCTTTGGGAGGCGAAGAGGTCATGAAGGTGGAGCCTCAAGGATGGAATTAGTGCCTTGATTAAAGAGGCCCCCCGGCTCTTTCTGTCCTTGAGGTTACAGCGAGAAAGCAACCCAGAAGAGGGCCTTTCCCGGAACTGCCTGTACTGGCACCCATATCTCCAATTTCCAACCTCCAGAACGCTGAGAAATAATCGTTTGTTGTTTTGTTTTTTTCTTTTTTCCACGCGGGCCTCTCACTGTTGTGGCCTCTCCCGTTGTGGAGCACAGGCTCCGGACGCACAGGCTCAGTGGCCATGGCTCACGGGCCCAGCCACTCCGCGGCATGTGGGATCTTCCCGGACCGGGGCACGAACCCGCGTCCCCTGCATTGGCAGGCGGACTCTCAAGCACTGCGCCACCAGGGAAGCCCTCGTTTGTTGTTTATAAGGCCCTGGGTTATGGCATGTTTGTGACAGCAGCCTGAACAGACTAAGACAGCCCGCTCGGGATCCAGGACACAGATCCGGCAGCCAGTTCCGAAGAGCCTCCCATGGGGCAGCAGTGTGGACAGCATGCTAGGAGAGCAGGAGGCAAGCCCCTGTCCTGAAACTGCCCGGGGACCTGGGACACTGGCCTCAGATGGGCAAGAGTGAAGGCGGTGGCCCAAAGACAGCAAGAACAGGACAGGCGCTCCCGCCCACGCCCTCGGGACGGCTCCAGGCGCTGTGCAGCCACCCAGGAAACTTCTCATTTGTTTGAACACTGAGACCACAAACCCACCTCAAGAAAACATACTTTAAAGGACTTCCCCGGTGGTCCAGTGGTTAGGACTCTGTGCTTCCACTGCAGGGGGCATGGGTTTGATCCCTGGTCAGGGAACTAATAAGATCCCACATGCCACGCAGCCAAAAAGAAAAAAGTACTTTAAGTATATGCGTATGTATAGATAATTTTAAAAGGACAAGCGGCATATTTCTATTACTTTTCTCATTCATTTTGCTACCCTTAGAACCAAAGTTTATGTGACACTGACCAGGGCTGGATACCAATTTTTTGTCTTGATTTTATTACTGTGGAGACTGAACTAACATCTCATTGCCTTTCTGTTGAATGCAAAATAATCCCTAACCGTTTGTGCGTTTCGGGCTCAGAAACAGCTTTGTGTTTGTGAACACAGGGACGGGCCACTGACAGCTGAGTAAACACTTTCCGAGCATTCACAAATCACGGTTATGCACCCACGTCTCATGAAACAGGCTGTGACAAGATGGCAGCATGTCATATTCACATGGGTCTTTTAAAAAAAAAAATAATTGTGTCATCAACGAGTGTCTTGAAGACTCATTGTGTTCATTTTTAAAAATGACATTAAAGTTAACAGATAAGCATGCAACAGAGTCTGCCCTCAAAGACTGTGCTTGAGGCCGGCCCCAACCTCCAGTGCCCGGGTGTGAATGAGCACACGTCTGAGCTCATTCTCACACAGCTGTGAAATCGTGTGCAGCCACACCCTGGCCCCATCCAACAAGCATGGCTGCTGGAGGCTGGCAGGGAAGAAAACGGTGAGAAAACGTGCCCCCCTTAACCATTCCTTGAAATGTGGCCCTCGAACCTGAATATCTGTTAGCTACTCGGAACAGGTGACCCTAAGTTTCTGATCTACAGATCTAATTATCAATATAACAATCATTTATGGATTTAAACACTTCACATCTAGCTGTTACAGAAAGAAGTTCATTGTAATAAAGTATGGCTTTAGGAACATTGTCAGTAAGTCAAATATAGTGCAAGGACTAGTCCCAGGGACTGTTTCCTTTGGAAGCAATTTATCTGATGGTTTCATTAGTTGGGTTGACTGGATTTAAAAAAAAAAAAAAAAAAAACAAAGATAGCCTTAATTTTGTCCTCAGCTTGTAAATCTAACATTTCTGAACATACTTCCCCTAAACCGAATTAAGTGTTCAGCAATTAAAATTGCTTTCACACTGACATCAATTTAAACAGCAAATGAACGAAAAAGAGCCCTTTCAACCCGTGAATCTGCAAAGAACACCTTTGGGTTTTCTTTACAGAGACTTTCATTTGGAAAATAGGATTATTTTCTATTTCTATCTGTGTCACACTGCAGCACTGAGAGGGATTTTCCTGTGCCCTGTTTTCATTTGAGAAAACATCTTTACAACTGACCTAGTGTGCTCTTGTTCAATCTTCCTCTGTTCCACTTTCTTAAAATGTCAGGATTATCTCTTTTGCTTTTATTATTAGAAACCAATCAATATTCACTTTTTAATATATAATATAACAAATGGACAGGAATAGCATCTCCCCCATGGCCATGAGAAGGTGGTCTTAGGCCCCTGCACTGGGCTGTGTGGGGTAGGTGCTGGTGCTGAGGTGGGGGAGGAGGGGGAGGGGAAGAGGGAGGGGAAGAAGGGGGAGGGAGAGAGGGAAGGGGGAGGGAAGGAGAGAGGAAGGGGAGAAGAAAGGGGGAGGGGAGGGAAGGGGGAGGGAAGGAAAGGGGAAGGGGAGAAGAAAGGGGGAGGGGGAGGGAAGGGGGAGGGGAGGAAAGGGGAAAGGGAGAAGAAGGGGAAGGGGAGGGAAGGAGAGGGGGAGGGGAGGAGGGAGGGGGAGGGGAGGGAAGGGGAGGGAAGAAAAGGGGAAGGGGAGAAGAAAGGGGGAGGGGGAGGGGAGGAAAGGGGAAGGGGAGAAGAAAGGGGGAGGAGGAGGGAAGGAGAGGGGAGGGGAGAAGAAAGGGGGAGGAGGAGGGAAGGAGAGGGGAGGGGAGAAGGGAGGGGGACACAAAGGGGAGGGGGAGGGGAAGGAAGAGGAGAAGGAGAGGAAGGTGGAGGAGGTGGAGGGGAAGGGATGCGGGGTGGGGGTGGGGAAGATAGTTTGCAGTTGTTGTCACTGCTGTTACATGAACCTAGTTTTGCTTTATTCATTTTCTAGGACGTTGTTAGATACTTTTATTCTAAAGTGATAATAACATATTATTTCAGCCAGGCCTGCTGAGAGTATGAATCTTTCTGGTTCTGAGAAAAGTGTTTCATAGGCATGAGATCTGGGGAAATCATCTAGCAGAGGAGAAAACTGAGGACCTCAGGCTCAATGCCTTTGCTTACAGCCCCATGGACTGTAAATCCTGGAAGGGCTGGTGTGCTGGTTTCTCAGGGCTGCTATAACGAAGAGCCACAAACCCGGGGCTTGAAACAACAGCATTTATGCCGGGCGGGCAGAAGCCTGCAGTCCGGGTGTGGTAGGGCCACTGCTCTCTCCCAGGCTCCAAGGGAGGGTCTTTCTGAAACAGGAGCGAAAGAGGCAGGGCACAACCTTTGAAAGAATGACACAGCCCGAGGACGTGACATAAACGGATTAGAACCAAATGGGTCCAAGATGGCGGACAAGTCGACTTTTTCCACTAGACCTTGAGCCTCGGTATCAGCAAGCTCACGTTAGCACGCTAAATGACACACCCGCAGGCGCCATGACAGTTCCAGGACAGGCCGTAACGATCAAAAAGTGGGCGGTGGCCCAAGTCCTGGAAATCCCCGCCCCTTCCTGAAACAACTGGAACACTCCTCCCCCTCATTAGCCTATGAAATTACCCGCTCCCATACCCTGGTGCCTCTCTCACCTTCTGAGATGGCCCACACTCTGTCTGTGGAGTGTGTTTCTCTCTACATAAATCCACTTCTTACCCATCACTTTGTCTCTCACTGAATTCTTTCTGCCATGAGACATCAAGAATCTGAGCTTCATTTAAGTCCTGAAACCTGGTGTGTGATCTCAGTTGGAAGACTGTGGGTTTTGGCCGGGTTCGAGTCCCGGCCGGCGTGGGTTTAAGTCCCAGTCTGAGGTGTACGGTTTCACTTCCAGCCTTTCCCAGCTTCCGGCAGCCTCTGGGGTTCCTCGGTTTGTGGCTGCATCACTGCCACACTCTTGGCCCTCAGCTTCCCTCTGTGTCTGTCTGCACGCAGCCGTCGCTTCTTTTGCGTGCATGTCTGTGTCCAAGCGTCTCCTCTTCGTAAGGACACCAGTCCTACTGGACTAGGGCCTGACTCCAGGGTGACCTCATCTGAACTAAGCCCGTCTACACGGACTCTGTTCCTGGGGTTAGGACTCAATCCAACCCTAGACGGCGAATCATTCCTGAACGTTTGTGTGTCTGAGCCACTTCTGACGCTGTAACCCCTTTCCTGAGCCCTCGCTGGTATGGGCTTCCTTCCCACCCCTGTCTTCACAGCAGCTCCGGGATACACACGGGACCTGGCTTTGTGGCCCTGCTCCCCTCACTGGCAGGAGGGAAGCTCAACAACTCACCAGCGCAGGGGGTACTTCAAAGAACAGAGGTGCTGCTCTCAGGATCTCAATAACTCTCACGCTTTTGCTGTAATGTCTTCAACTATTAGCTAAACAGATATTTTTAGCTCTTCCTTACTACCTCCGATAATAATCCTCTGTGTCTTCAAATACATGGTGAGCCTGGGAAATAAACCCAGGACTTCTGACTCTAAGAAGTCTGTGTTTCCCACTGCACCGAGATATCATCTATTCTTCTGCTGGCCTTCCAGCTCTGTCCTGTTCCCCAAAGAGATGGCAAAGTCCGTGAAGCAGGACAATGATATACATTTTTGGATGCCTCTGTGTCAGCAGCCCTGGAGGTCAGGATGGAATGTTTCCGAGTGCATGAAGCCAGGGAAGCAGAGCAGCGTCCCCTCGAGCTCAGAGGACACGAGCAGTCCATGTGGGCACTGGGGAACGAGCCGCGCCAAACTTCCAGCATTGCTGCGGCATCAAGGGACTGTCCCGGTGCTCAGATGGTCTGCGAGCTCTCCAGTCTCAGCGAGACGTGACTTCCACCCTGTCTGAGCCTGAGCCTCAGTTTCCCCACCTGTTAGATGGGGAAGATGCCCTCCAAGCTCACTTCAGCTTTAACATACTTTGTTTTCTATACTATTGGTCAAATGGATCACAGACCCTTTTGGGGATCTGATAAAGGCCTCACACTCTGGAAAACAATGTGACCTCGAGGTGTGGTATCCCAGGAGTCCATCAGGGACCCTGCACAGTGGGATGCCCTTGTGGGAAGGGGCTCTGCCAGGGCCAGACACTGATGCTTCCAACTGCAGCCGCCCGAGGGCCTGCTGCCCGGTCAGTGTCCCCTGTTATCATCGGCGAGTCCACGTCAGACCCTGAATCCCCCTGCCTGACATTCAACTTGACCACCGAGTCCAGCAGCAGACATTCAAAGAGGCTCAGAGCAGGGTGGAGCAAATGATGTGGCTGACGCGTACCTGACGATTACAGCTGGGCTATACTTCAGACATTGCGTGGTTCCATGCTCGTTTAGCTAAAGCCTGGTTTAAACTGGGATTTGGCAAATTGATACGAACATTTCAAAAATCTAACCTGCAAATTGCTCTACCAAGGTCGGAGGACAAATTAGAAATGCTAAAAGCATTTTCAAACGTACTGGTGATGCTGCTGAGCCCTGGTGAGCAGGACACAGAAGGTGAACACAGCAAAAGCCCAGCCTTGGATGGACCAGCTGGCGAGGGCGAAGCCACACCACTCGACGACCTCTCCGAAGTAGTTGGCCGCAGTGATGTATTCAAACAAGCCCCCTAGAAGAAAACAGAGACTCAGCAGTGCGTTTACTATGAAACAGTGCCTAATGAAATCCTGACTTAAGAGATACCAGTGGATACGTCCTCGGAGAACACACAAATCAACTCTGGGGAAATACAACCTTTACAGAATTTTCATCAATGAGACACATCTAACATGACCGGTTTTACTATTTCATATCACAACTTCTGGTAGGAAGTACATGCCTGTATCAATACCTATCTGTTTGTCTGACTATAAAATGCTACGGTTTTAACACACTTCAATATATCACCTCCCTGGTTAATGAATCACGCTGATAAAACTTAAACAAGGATGGGGAACACAGACTAACAGTAATGAACCAACTTGATAAAATGGACCTAAGGGACCCCTACACAAAGAGCTGGAGAAAATACAGATTTTCAAGGACAGACTCATTCATTCACTCCTCACATCTTCACAGATGCATCAAGTCTACATGACAGGCCAGACCTTTCTCGAAGCATGTGGGGTGCTGTGTGGACCAGACCCCTCCCCCAACATCTGGGCCATTACACCCCAGGGAGGGGGGGGCACCCAAGGGGCAGAGCAGGGCGCGGGGGCCTGGAAGTCATCGGGCCGGAGAGCAGAGCTGCACACTCCAAGGGGAACCCCAGGGCCACAGTTTAAGTCATTTGAGCTGTACAGGGTTTTTTGGTCATTTGTTCTGCTGTTGTTCCTGTATGGTTTCCAGGAAGATAGGCTGAAGGATTCCAAACTAAGTGCTGCTGTGTGCTTCTCACGTTCACTCTAGTTGTAGTCTTACCTACTGATATTTAAAGAAAATTTTCAGAAGCTCTGTTGGTTTCCAGCTTGTATCTATGTTGTCCTTTTAAGAGTATATTGCTCCTTTGCTCATAATTTCAATCCCTTTTTTATTTTTTATATATTTAAGTATTCACTTTACAACTTGTGTCTATGAACTCTAAGATCTGAGCTCGCTCACGTTCATGAAGCTCTTGTTCACGGTGCCCTTTTCCTCATGGGCTATGCAACTTTTGACTGCGGCCCTTATTCTGTGGCGTGTGGTCTGCTGGGCTCTCGGAGGCCTGAGTTGAAGGCAGGTTCCCTGGGGATCTGGGCTTGCGTTGGCCACAGGCATGAGCGCACCGCCCCCAGGAATACATGGATCCTAATTCACAGCTGGACGTTTTTCAGACCAGGCGAGTGGCACGAATTTGGGCCACAAAACCAGCATGAGGGTCAGCTAGTGGTTAAAACAAGCTGCACTCTGGACTCTAGCACTCACTTAGATTTTGCCTTCTGATGATTACTTGCTTTCTTGATACCACACTGAGGCATTTAAATTTTTCACCCAACATTTTAAATTGTTTTCGGAGGGAGGGTCAATCGAGCTATCGATTCTATTCTGTGGCTAGAAATGAAGTATCTGACACCCCTTGTAGACCACAAATTCCTACTAATCTCTCTTTCCAAACACAGATATAACTAGAGCTTCCTTTTTGCTTAATAAGCGTCCAGTTAGTCAGAATTGCTTCTTCATCATTTTAACAAAACAGTCATCAGTCACTGTTACGAACAATAATGGTGACTCACACTGAAAACCTGCAGCTAAAACATACTGCACTTTAGTTACGAGATCTGGCAAAACTAAAACAGCAAAGCATCATTCAGTAAGATTTTAGAATAAATTCCCCATCTTCGGTACATACCCCTTGGTATTTTATATCCAGTCTCCCCTGGTTTCCTGAGGTTCCTCAGGACATGGTCTGAATGGATGTTTATCAGCAGACCTAACAACCACAAGACAAAACCTAAAGAAAATGAGATATAAAGAAAATAAAATATTCAAGAGTATTACGGTTAATAAACTACACAGTTTACAAACCCAAGCCTGAATGAAGGGTATTATTGGTATAACACATTAGCCATGACGGATAGCAAAAGTCATTGTGTATAATAAATACTGTCCTTTATTTAGGAAGATGACTTAGAAGCACTGCTCTAGGCCTGCTAGATAGGGCTTTGCTTTTCTAATAATACTATTAAATTATCTAAACTATTTAAGATAGCTTGACCGGATGGCCACAATCTATGTTTGTAGGATGACTGGTATGATCAGAAATTTGACTTATGACTAAGGCACAAGGCTCTTTTCTAGGAAGAGGTATTACCATTGTCAGTGGGTCAGCCCACAACGTTTATTTGTCCTCTCAAACACTGTCTGAAGCACGATGCCCCCTCTGGCCCCTCTGTTTCGCAGAAGAGGAGACGGGAAATCCCAGCACGTGCCTTACCATGACTGGTTGCATTCAGGCCCCTTGAGGGGCGGTGCGGAGGAGCTAACCTCTGGTCCTCTTCTCTTCTTTCTCCATAACCTCATTTGAACAATTTAACGCACATCCACGGCCTCCCCCACCCGACTTCCTGCTTATTCATCAGTCGGTGTTCCTGGGTCTGTTCGTCCACCTCATCTCCCCCAACTAAATCTTCAACTGCCAGCCGCCCAGCTCTGCGTAGATATTCCACAGCATCTGAACATTTTCTCTCCAGTTCTCCAAAGCCTTCAGAGGTTTCTCATCACTTAAAGGAGACTTATCAGTATCATACCAATTAATTCCAACAAGAAAAGGCAAGATGTCAAAATAGTGCTTGATAAAAGGAATAACTTGATTTCATAAAAAGAGTTAATTTGATTATTCTGAGATACTTAAAACAATGTGAAAGGTAGATGGTGCTTAATGGTGGCATTCAATTCAATTTCAAGGGAACGTACACTTGGAGTAACATTATTAGTTACCCCCGTGGCATTAAATAGTTTTCCACAGTTAGAACAGGGACATGTGAATCATGTTCAGGTCTACAGTAAGACCTGCAAGATTTCTTCCTATTGATTTCACTAGACAGCTTCCTTTCTAAACAGTTTGTACCAAATTGTCTCATACGTTTTGTAAGTCACTTATTGGATCCATCAATTTATGGCTGACTCGCTACCTTGTTTGAATTTCAGTATGTCCCTTCTAGGTGATTTGGCCCCCAATGTGATGCTCCAGAAAGCATCACGTTCTCAAAATTCCATGCTTCCTTTATTTGTCTTCTAAGAGACAAGCTCCCTCTATTGCCTAGATTCGTAGGAAAACTAATATTTGTGCTTATCTGAACTAAACATTTAATTCCATGGTTAAGGATCTTAAAATCTCTGTATAAATTCTTTTAGCTTAACCACTCTTACTTCTCTGGGAAACTTTTTGTTAGGATTCTATTACTATTGATACTTGCTTAACCTTTTCATAATAACTATTGTAAGTATAATTAATTATGTGATTTCCAAAATTATTCATGTAATTACAAAATCTATAAACTTTATGAAATGAATATGAAAAAAGTAACCCAGTTTGTTTCTCAGTTGGCATATTTCCTCATTTTCAATTACTTCTGTTCAATCATAGAGAAGTCAAGAAGTCTGTATACAATTTATTGATGTCTTAAATTTTAGACCAATTTCAAAGGCACCTGCAGGTAACATGGTCTATCTATAGAGCTCCTTTAAATGACACTGAAATTCACAGACCAAAGAATTCTTTTGTTTTGTTGTTCATCAAAAGTTCAAACAATTCATCATAAACACGATTCCCATGAGAATCTCAAATAAACATTTAAAACCTTTATCTTTTAGTTTAAAAAACAATCCCCTTTCTCTGTTCCTCATTGCCTTTTGTGGGCCAGTGTGATGAGCTGGTTTAAACCACCACTCTGCTATTACTCGATTTAGATCTGGGGCCAGCTGCTTAACCATATGACCTTTCTTTCTCCTGTGAAAAGGACCTAACTTTTGCCCTTTTCTGAACCTCGGACAGGCAGAAGCATGGGTACAGCTCCTGGCAGATGGCCAAGCCTGTTCTGTCTCCTTCTGAGAGTTGGGGCAGAAGAAAATCAGACAGTCAGGGAGCAGATAAATCAAGATGATATTTGGGGGCAGGGTGCAAACGAAACAATTTAGTCTGGTGTTTCATGGAGGCACAGACTTGTGGAGCTAGAAAAGGCTCTTGAAAATTTTCGCATTCGTCCCCCCTCTGATAGATGAGGAAGCAGATCCCTTGTTGTCACAGTTCTCAGGTTCGATGAGGACTCTGCCCTGGGAGCAAAATTTTAATTCACAGAAAAAAATATGACCGAGAAATGTGAAACTGCTTCGTCAACAACAAAGTACTACTCAAATGTTCGTTTTCTCTATTATGACAAATTCATACACATGGAGAAAAAGCCAGATGAAACGTAAGATCACTTTATGTACTTTAGGGTGAAGGGCTCTGGGACAGTTTGAGAATTTGATGGACCAACTGCAGATTCTTAGCATGCTACCTTGGGGGTAAGCTATACCTGAATGTGCTAGAATGTCTAAATGTTAGGAGGGTAAACATATAGAAGAAACTTCCTTACAAACAAGAGCTCTCAAATAACGTAGTTTTAACATCCTTGCAAATATTTTTGATGGCTAATGTTCTATCATCATTTTTGTTCAGAACTTGTAAGGTTATACTTAGAACTTGAAAATGTACATTACATTCATTGATAAAAATTTTAAAAAAATTCAAAAACCTCACAAACCTCAAAGTTTAAAGTCAGTATAACCATAAAAGTCTAATTATCTTGTTGGAAGATGACCCAGTCTGACTTTCTCTCGCTTTCTGGAAGAAAGCGTAGGAGGTTTAACCTGTCTTAGATTACACAGTCAACTAGTGCCCAAATGAACTCACTCTCCGTCCACTGCTCACTCTGCTGGAACCGGTTGCTATTTTTAGGCTCACCTTAAGAACAGGTATTTGTGCTTTCAGTGCTTGAGTGGGCAAGGGTGACGGGCACCTGCGTCATCTCCTGCTACTGATGCGGCGCTGGGACAGCCTGACCCTCCCTCCCGCCAGTGCTTGGCCCCCTACTAGGTCATGGACCTACGCAGACTCTCTGTTCTCTCAAGAAGTGTGCGCTTTCTCACTGGACACTACTGGAAGGTGAGCACCGAAGTTATGATTAGGAGGATGGAGGGCATCACTAAGGACACTCACCTGTTAGAAATCGGGGGTCAGTGAGCCAGTTGTCAGCATACACCGCATACTGGCTCAAGTACCTGCTCTGCAAGTAGCCATTATAGGTGCAGAACATGAATGCCAGGATAAAGGTGTACAATGGCATGGGCTTTCCTCCTCGGATCAGAAATGGGAAAATCAAGGCCCTTCGGAAAAAAGAAACATATATATATATATATATATATATATATTTTTTTTTTTTTAAGAAAAGCAACAACGATAAAGAATCTAATTTCTGCAATTCTACTTTAAGTGTCTTGGGTTTTTAATCCTGCTTTTTGTACAAAAGTCATTCTTAGTAATACTTGCCCAGAGTACCACATCTGTTAAAAGCAGCATTTCTAGTTAAAGAATTAACCGTGTTTCAATAATGGACACCACTGTGCACAAACTCAGGATTCCAACTGTACAGAATGCGAAACAGACACACTGAATGAGAGAGACTGAAGGCTTCAAGAGACTCTCAAAATTCCCACCATCCTAAAACCAGTAACTCGTTCTAGTCTGAGCACTACGCGTTGGGGACCACGATCACGTTGTCCATCACCATCACAGTGGCTCTCATTCCCTGAGTGTCCATCACAGCAAGGCCTCCCAGCTACCTGCACAGGAGATAGCGTTACGCACATCTGACAGAGGACAAGATTAAGACTCAGAGCGGTTAAGTAATCTGCTCAAGGCCACAGGGCTAGAGAGTGGCTGAGTTTCCGTGTAAACCTGGGCAATTTGACATCACGTTCTTTGGTTATATCACGCTGGTGTAGGGGCACGTTACTAAAAATTTAAAGAGGGAAAATACAAGGACAAGAAACGTGAAATGTATGAAGAAAACAGGATGCAAAATTTTATTCTGTGTTTGAATTTTCTCTTTAGAATCAGTGTGTAATACATTTTAAAAAGGGGCATCACTATGTAACCTACAGCACTTAAGAGGATAATAAGAAACTATTTTCAACAGCTTTATGTCAATACATTTGACGTGGATGAAACAGACAAAATTCTTAAAAGACAAAGGTGACCAAAACTGACCCAAGAAGAAAGTGACAACTTGAATCCCTCTGTCGGTGAAAGGAATTGTTGTACACCAGTTCTGTATCCAGATTGTGGCCATGACATATACAACTTAATCCAATCACCAAGACTGATCAAACTATAGACTTAAAATGAGTGAATTTTATTTATGTAAATTATAGCTTAAAACAAGGAACAATGTAAACACTTATTGTTTCCATTTTGGCCATCTACTCTAGAGTAAAAACGTAATTGATTGTTAATAGTAATAGTAATAGCATGAGAATAGTACTATAATGTTGGCTATACATCCTCAAGGGATTCTCTCCCCAACAGTCTCACTCAGCATCTTGGGAGAACTTTCACACGAATCACAAGCAGCCTTCAAGGTTCTCATCTTGTTCACGACACGTCCCCCAAAGAAGACCTTATTCAAATTTAGGGCAAAGCATCCCTTTGGTTATGACATCATCAGTGAAGTAGAGATTTACCTGGAAACTATAGTGTTGACCAGCCCCTCAAAAAGAACAGGGAATCTCAACCACTTCTCTCTGCCTCGGGAAAACATGGTTCCTATCTGGCAGACAGTTGGTACAGTGGGCTGGCACTGGGGATGCAGGTTAACTGCGAACACTCACACTGCAAGATCAGGACTTGGTCTTGATTGGGGGTAAGTGTGCGTGTCTTGGACCTGCCTTAAAAACAGGCAGGGATTCTGACATGTTGTGATTGGGCACTGTTGTCAAGGTGCCTTTCTGCCTCTCCCTGTTTCTCAGCCAGGGTAGGGGCCCTTGTGTGAGACCCAGAGAAAACGGTAGATGGCAGAATACAAAATGGTTCTCACCCTGTCCCTGAGTGCCCAGACTTCAGAAGTACCAGGAGTGAGCAGCCTCATTTCCACAGTCAGCGTAGGGGATTCTCTAGCCGTGAGAAAGTAGAAAGGGGACAGTATGGTGAGAAAGTTAGGAAAAATCTCCTTGGGGAGTTATGGTCTCAAGGAAATGTCCAGGAGGCAAATTGCAGGACTGAACTGAGAAAGTGTTAGAATTTCAAGTTTGGAGAAACACGGAAAAAAAAGAAGAGAGAGCAGGATATAAGACTTGTGGTAGACGCAGGGGTTGGACTTGGTTTAGAAAGATGCCTGTTAAAATGTAGAATGCTCCGTTCCTGAAAGACTGGGACTGTTGACCTGAATGGAACATGCCGAGTTCAACACAGGCTAATAGAAACGCAGGGTCAGAGAGTGGAGGGAAAAACAGTAAGCTTGGAATAGGAAAAACAGGTACTAAAAAATGGTGGGAGGCAAACTTCTAGGCTAGATGTCACAAATTTCTAGATTATAGATGTATAAAGTGTTGTAGAAGCAACTCTGAGGAAACATTCTGCAAAGGTGGTAGATGTTTCTGTACAGCAAAGTTTTGATGGACTTCTCCCAATCCGGTTTCAAGTTCAGGGCTGAATTCTGAACTGGCAAACATTGGCTGGCACACTGTAAAGGTGAAACCCAAACCTCTCTTTTGTTTTGCCTTCACAAATGTTCCTCATCTGTCACTAATGTTCTATGCCTGTGATATCAAAACGTGAGTCTGGATCAGGTGTCAGCAAACACAGCCCCTGGGACAAATCCTGTCCACCGCCACTGTGTTTTACAGTCTGTGAGCTAAGAATGCTTTTTACATTTTTAAATATTGGGGATAGGGGAATCAAAAGAATATTTCATGACGTGTGAAAATTATATGAAATTCAAATCTCAGTGTCCATAAATGAAGCAGTACTGGAATGTGAGCACGGTCCTCTGTTTACACGTTGTCTGCGCAGAGTTCAGTAGCTGTGGCAGAAACTGTACATGACCATCTTATCGCTTTGCACTGCTGCTTGGTGTGCTCGCTGCCCATCACCGTGATGCAGTGACCTGAGTACCAAGCACAGCACTGGGCTGTGTGTGACCAGTGCATACCCATCCTGTCAGAACAAGAAAAGTTGACGGCCTCTTCGTGCTTTGAAGGTACAGTGGAGTGTGGGCTATTTTGTTACTGCATCAGAGGGCAAAGCATTCTTTGGGATGCAATGCCACTATAGCTGTGCCAGGAGAATATAACAGAGGTCCCAACTACCAGGCTGAGCCGTCATCACAATGTCCCCAACTCCCAGGAAAGCAACGATCAAAAAAATCAGAGAGTTTAAAACAGCACCCCATGACAGAATTTCTTTACAAAAGAAATGAAAATGAGGCTACGGACCCCCAGGAAGCTACCAAGCAGTTCATTTTGTTAGCCAAACAAGGAAAACCATATGCCAATGGTGAGGCAATTAATTGCAGCAGCCAAAGAAACATGTCCAGGGAATATAAACTTGTACATTATTATTAGTCTTTTGGGGAGAACAGCACTTGAGGAGTTAGGATACCAGGAGTGACGTCTATAGTTAAAAAGCGAGGCAGGGGGCTTCCCTGGTGGCACAGTGGTTGAGAGTCCGCCTGCCGATGCAGGGGACACAGGTTCGTGCCCCGGTCCGGGAAGATCCCACATGCCGCGGAGCGGCTGGGCCCGTGAGCCATGGCCGCTGAGCCTGCGTGTCCGGAGCCTGTGCTCCGCAACAGGAGAGGCTGCAACAATGAGAGGCCCGCGTACCGAAAAAAAAAAAAGCGAGGCAGAAGATGCAGCATGTGAGCATCCTTGGCTCTTGGTGTGTCCACGGAACTGGATGCTATCGCTCAGCTGTTCATTCTAGGGTTCAGTGCCGAGGCTGGAGCGACTGCAGGCTCAGGCTCTCTAAACAGTCTGCGTGGAACAGCTAAAGGTGAGGATACTTCCAAAGAGGTTGAGGAAACACTAGTTCAGTACAGCCTAAAGGGGAATCAGCTAGGATGTTATTACTCATGGTGGTAAAAATGTGTGGGACAGACACACAGATAAATTACAAATTTACAAAGCTTGTGAAAATGTAAGGTGTTTAAAGCTATCTCCTATACCATCAGGCACTCGGCAAAACAAACAAAATCTATTGTGTGTGACTGAATCAGCAGTGTCAACAGTGCATGTGACATTCCCTCCATGGACCTGACCACTATTTAGAGCTCAAGACAAATTTTCTCATTGAGAAAAATTGCTCTCAACCACTACTATTGAGTTTTTTTTTAATTAATTAATTTATTTTTGGCTGCGTTGGGTCTTTGTTGCTGCGCGTGGGCTTCTCCTTGCGGTGGCTTCTCTTATTGTGGAGCACGGGCTCTAGGCGTGTGGGCTTCAGTAGTTGTGGCTCGTGGGCTCTACAGTGCAGGCTCAGTAGTTGTGGCGCAGGGGCTTAGCTGCTCCGTGGCACATAGGATCCTCCCGGACCAGGGCTCGAACCCATGTCCCCTGCATTGGCAGGCAGACTCTTAACCACTGTGCCACGGGGGAAGCCCACTATTACTGAGTTTTAAAGGGTTTGGAAATTAGCTTTTGCTGCAGGTTCAATTCACCTTCTTAGTGAATCCACCTAAAACTGTAGGACAAAAATCACTCAGGTGCAAAATTTACACTGTGTTAGTTATTTCAATGACAACTGACACTGTTTGAATCACAAGTCATGTCAGACTGCTCTATATATTCATACTTTCCGTGCTGTTAAAATTAAAAGCAGCAGCAAGATCTACTTTCTCACATCAATGTGCAGTGGACAATTTCTAAGCCCAGACTAGTTCTAGCAGTGCTTCTCGAACTTTGGTTTCCATACTTCAAAATCCACTTAGCTGTGTAATCGAGGAGCTGCCACCTGATATTCAATCTCAAGATATTAATCTACAATGTCATGACCCACTAAAAGGCAGATATCAAGAGAGAAGAATGTAATAGAATTTCATGGGACTTCCTTGGTGACTCAGTGGTTAAGAATCCGCCTGCCAATGCAGGGGACACGGGTTCGAGCCCTGGTCCGGGAAGATCCCACATGCCATGGAGCAACTAAGCCCGTGCGCCACAACTACTGAGCCTGCGCTCTAGAGCCTGCGAGCCACGACTACTGAGCCTGCACTCTAGAGTCTGCGAGCCACAACTACTGAGCCTGCGTGCCACAACTACTGAAGCCCACATGCCTAGAGCCTGTGCTCCACAACAAGAGAAGCCACCGCAATGAGAAGCCCGTGCACCGCAATGAAGAGTAGCCCCCACTCGCCGCAACTAGAGAAAGCCCGCGCGCAGCAACGAAGACCCAATGCAGCCATAAATAAATAAATACATTTATAGAATAAAGTTTAAAAAAATTTCACAAAAGGGTTTCAAGCCAGGGTTGTGTTAAATTGCAATCATAAACTTGTGGACTGATACGAATATTTGGCAGGACATACATGCGCGAAAGGACATTTTCAAAGATAAAATGTCATCGCGGTAAGAGGTAGACACAAGAGATTTTCATAAGAAGGTGCCCTAACCCTGATGTCCAATTAAGTTACATGTTATTCCCCAACCAAAAAAAGAACCCCATTCTTCTCATTACACCTGTATTACCAAAATTGCACTAAGGTATCATATTTCAAATTTTGTCAATACAACTTTTGTGAAATTTTTTCTCTTTTGTTATAAATTCCTACACCATGTACTTTATTTTGTCCTTTGGCCCAGAAAGCTTAACATATGCACTATCTGGCCCTTTCCCAAAAAGTTCACAGCTCTTGGTCTAGATTAAAACAGGAGCTCTAACCTAGAACCATCACTTTGATTTTCTTAGAAAACACTCCTGCCTGTGGCCCCAGCATTTGGACTTCGGGCAGCCGCTGCGTCCCGGGGCTCACTGTGGCTTAGTGGCTGGCAGGGACTGCGCACCTGTGTCCTGTTACCTGACCAGGCAGGAGAGGTGCACTGACTTCTGCTCCTATGCATGCCCTGGGGGGAACTTGGGGAAGACAGTCATAAAGAACCTGGGGAGAGGATTTACCTCTCTGGTCTCACGTGAATGTCAGTAAAGGGGCAAGGACTGGAAACAGGGCCTTATAAAGGTTGACACAGGCCTCTTCCGTTGCTCTCTGCTCTCTGCCCTTGGAGGGGACAGCAGTGGCCCTGATGTCCACAGGCCTGGCCATAAAAACCATCAAAGTCAGAACAAGCTATGCTGAGCAATGCCACCTATGCCTGCAGACCTCTAGGACTGCCTCTGAGGACATGCCGGCCAGGGTCTTCAGGGGCCAGATGTCCAAATGCAACATGCCTTCCAGAGGGGAGTGCTCTGCCCCCTCTTGGCATCTTTTCGATTATTTTTCTCTTTTTGGGTTATTCCCTTTAGCTTTACATCTTTTCCTCGGAAATCCAGGCAGCTGTTGTCAGCAGTGTCTTCCTTTGACTTGGGCCATTTAGGAACCAGAATGGGACCAAGGAGTGGTGGCTTCTGGGCTTGGCTTTCATCTGAGCCTTCATCCAGACTTTGGAGGGGCAAGAGCAGCTCAGGGATTGCCGTGGACCCAGCCGCCTATCAGGGCGAAGGATCCAGGCTCAGACAGTAAGGCAGGCAGGCACACCTGCTGGATGGACACAGCACCAGTCATGCGCCAGGGTCTGGGACTCAGGCCACCTTGGTTACAACAGACACTCGTCTTCAAAAGCTCTTCTCAGACACTGCCTCACCCTCACACTCACCTATGGGAAATGAATACCACCCCTCTTTAAAATAACGGCATTAAGTCAGAGGTTGAAAATTCCTTAAAATAGAAATAATCTTTTGAGAAACTATGAAGCACTTGGACTTAAAAGTATTTTATTTAGGGCTTCCCTGGTGGCGCAGTGGTTGAGAGTCCGCCTGCCGATACAGCGGATACGGGTTCGTGCCCCGGTCCGGGAAGATCCCACATACCGCGGAGCGGCTGGGCCCGTGAGCCATGTCCGCTGAGCCTGCGCGTCTGGAGCCTGTGCTCCGCAACGGGAGAGGCCACAACAGTGAGAGGCCTGCGTATCACAAATAAATAAATAAATAAAGCCACAAATTCCACTTATTAAAAAAAAAAAGTATTTTATTTAGGTGCTGGGTTATAAAGCCATTTCCTCTTCTGGATACACAGTAGCCAGGTCCCAAGGAGCTAGGAAGGAATTCTTTTTCCTACATCATCAGAAGCAGATGTGGGATTGAATTTGATACTTTGTTCTTCATTGTGTTAGTTTCCTTATTTTATTTTCTTTCTGTTCCATGTAAAGAAAGAATATGTACTTTCCATCAAATTGTTTTGTTTTGTTTTGTTTTTTTTTGCGGTACGCGGGGCCTCTCACTGCCGTGGCCTCTCCTGTTGCGGAGCACAGGCTCCGGACGCGCAGGCTCAGCGGCCATGGCTCACGGGCCCAGCCGCTCCGTGGCACGTGGGATCTTCCCGGACCGGGGCACAAACCCACGTCCCCTACATCGGCAGGCGGACTCTCAACCACTGCGCCAACAGGGAAGCCCAATCATCAAATTGTTTTTAATTACCCAGGGAAACTTACAAAAGTTTGTGTTTGTAGGACCATCAGGAACGCAGGGAATGTTTGACGACTGGATGAACCAAAAGCCCTGAGATGCCGGAAACTCCGTGGGGCTTTGATGCTCAGGGCAGTCTGCCACCTGTTTACTTTTTGGGTGAGTTTCCATGCTTAGAAAGCATAAAGGTGCTTCTCGTAGTTCCTGATAAAAATGTTCCCAATAATTCCTAATCCTATACAACATGCTTTTTTTTTAAAAAATACTTTCAGAACTGTTACTATTTACCCTATTTAATAGATCAGGACCCAGAGGCTCAGAGGAATACGGTGCCCTGGGTGATGGAGAGAGACAGTAGGCTAGGAAGAGGCAGTCTCCGAGGCAATGACCCAGGTGTGCCATCCAACACATCGCAAGGTGGTGGCGAGAAGCAGGACCAAGCAGGGCTGGCTCTGTCTGTTCACTCTGTGGCACATTGGTCTTTAGAAGTCATCCTTAGTAAGTATTTCTACTAGGCCAGTATAATACTTACGTTAAGTGACAAAAGTGGGATATAAGGTTTTATGCGTGTTTATACGTGTTATCTTTACTGCTTGGAAAAAAAAGTGATCAAAAACTTATTAAAGACAGTGAAGGAGATGGGAAAGAGATATGCCAAAATATCGTCAGTGTTATCTCTGGGTGATGGAACTATAGGTGGTTTTTATCTTCTTCCTTCAATTCCTCCACATTTTCTAAGTTTTGTACAGGAGCATGTACCTCAGTTGTAGGTTCTTTTGCAGGCAATATGCACACATGTATTTTAAGTCCTGGAACCTAATACATTCAGAACAGACCTGATGAGTGAGAGGGAGAAATTTGATTTCTTGGGCTGAAGACTTGCAATTGCTTATTGGAAAAGGCTCAGAGAGAATCAGGCAAAATTAATAAAGCAAACCAAAAATTTTTCCTTAAATTTTTTCCTGAATTTTAAGGAAACAAGAAAGTATCCTATTAGCACCCACGAAGGAAAATGGATTACAGAAAAGAACAAAGTCCCCAGAGCTAGCCCGCATTTCTACTCTCACTGCAAAGTAGCGCCCAGAGACCCAAGCTTCTCATCCTCCCAAGCAGCTCTCACGTGGTTTCTTGAACCACTCAAGCCAGTAGGGTTAATGCCTACACAAAACCCAAGTTAACTGGCAAATAACCACTGTGCCCATCTGCTGGAAAGACTCAAGTGAAAGCATTCCTTTCAAAGGTCAACATGCCGGCAACCATGTGGAATGACAATTCTCTAATGGTTGAAAGTTAAGATTTCAATTTTTGGGCTCCCAGACACAAGCTCCATGACTGCTTAATTTGCATAGTGAAGTATAAGAATTCTCTCTTAAAATGTTTTCCCAATAAACTGCAATAACAACACTGCAGTTTTCTTGCAACGAGAAATAACGCAATCACTCAGCAAATGATTTGACTCTGGAAATGGAAGCAGTTGGACATCATCTCCTAGGACAGCCTATAATGTCGCCCACCCAAGTTTGGGAACACTAAGTAACCAACTTGGTGATCTGGCAGTAATTTAGGTAATGGTAGATTTAACCATTTTTAAATGTTTAAAACTGAGAGTGGCTGTTGATTTTAATATTTGACTGTATTACTTTTTTCCCAACAATTTGACATCGTTGAAACCTACAGCACTTCCTACATTTGGATCAGTGCCCTTTGCTTTTCTTTCCTTCTGTAAAAGACTCTTTCCCTGTAGTGATTAAACTGCAGTAAAGCTACACACCTAAATAAGCACTTTGCTCTTTCAAGGCAAGGTCACAGACACAATTAATACTTTACTTTCTGTCATTCTATACTTTGACATAAAAGTTTTCCTCTTCTCAAATTATTTGAATCCACAAGGCAAGGGCCAAGGATGTGGTGTGCCCTTCACCCTCTCCAGTCCTCTGCTGTGTTTTAATGTTATACATGCTTTATGACACAGTTAAAAGAGAGGCTGGGCCAGGCTCTCCCCAGACCATTAACAGGCCCCAGCTGGAGGAACGATGAACCTGAAGTAGGTGAGGGGCTTTGAGGCATTGCAGTCAAGGATGACCACAGAATCAAGATCCCACAAGGTCACAGATCTGGTTGAGCACAGACCTTGGGGTGGGTGTTTGAAAGTCTGCACACTTGGGAGGTGGGTGTTTGGCTCCCTTCCTCTGTGGCCTCAGGGTGACTGGGGCCCCAGCGGTAAATAAACAGCTCAGCGCTCAAGTGGGATTTTGGTTTATAACTACTGTTAGACAGAGGAGCTGTTAAGAAATAATCAGTGACTGACTCACTCACTCACTGCTGAAGGGAAAGGGAAAATCTGTGACACAGGTACCCAGGGTTCGGGTCATATCGAATCCCTGCTTGGCTGGACAGAAAGCAGCAGAACACGAGGTGGGACGGGGTTGAGGCAGCCACACCTGGGCTTCTGACAAAGGCAGAGCAGCTCTGAGTTGACTTGAGAACAGGCAACTGCCCATTTCCGGCATACACTTGCCTCAGGTGAGCAGGCGAGAGGTCGGATACGCTCCACACACACGAAACCAAGGGCGGTGTAAGAAGATGCGGTGGTGCCCTTGGGAACTCAGAAGCCCATGACCAACAGGAGGTGACCTCAGTGCAGACAGGATGCAAAGGCCACAGGCCGCTGGCGGGACAACCATGTGGTTTGCCATAGATTAAAAAAACCTTCCTACGGGGACTTCCCTGGTGGTCCAGTGGTTAAGACTCCACGCTTCCACTGCAGGGGGCATGGGTGCGATCCCTGGTCAGGGAACTAAGATCCCACATGTCACACAGTGTGGCCAAAAAGTTAAAATAAAAAAAAGTTACTACAAACATCCTTCACCGTCCTTGGGGGAGCTGGTCAGGGCCCTGGTGTGTTCTGTCCCACAGTTGTCCCCTCTTGCCCTCCTAGGCAGGCCTTCCCTCCCATCCCTGGCTCTTGTGCCCCAAAGATCCTGTTGATTCTCCAGAGTCTGTCCTGTATTCATTGACTCAAGAGAACATCTCAACTCTGTACGCCCAACGGTGAGTAGAATGCCAAATATATCAAACAATCCGTAGTCAGTGTGTGCCGAATGAAGAGCTAAAAACACAAGGCAAACACTCCTTCTCACAGACCGTGGGAAGCCTCCTTCTGGCTTCAGTCCTCAAGAGGCTCAAGCTCCCCTAGGCGGGGCCCCGCCTCCCTCCCGTGTCAGCCCACGTCTTAGCACAAGGGCCTCGGCACACGTCTGCCAAGTTCTGGAAGTTGCTGCCCACTCGGTCTCATGTCTCCCAAGCATGTCCCATGGTTTGTGTTTCTCCCGCCACTAGCCTGACTCAGGCTTGGATTCACCTGTCTGCCTTCTTACTGTCTTGTCTGGCCTACAGAGCCCTGACAAATGAGGGGCTGAAGAAACAGCTTCTGGGTCAAGGAGTTCAGTGGTTTGGAACAAGCGCTCAATGTGGTTTGCACTTCCGTTCTCGTCCAAGAGCTCACCGACTTAGGTCAAATGACCGTTTAATAAATTAGTTGCTTGGGTAGAATGGAAGATGTTTATCTTTTCTATTTGGAAAAACTTAAATGCCCCCAAACCACATGGGCTATGTGTATAGTAACATGAACGACTTGGGGGAAAAAAAATAGCCCAGCAGTTTAAAAAACTACACGTGACCCGTCCAATCCTTTGGAGCAGAGTTTTTGAAACCACTGGTCTAGAAACCGAGGAGGGGAGCAGGGTGTTAGTCCCGGCAATCGCTCATCCAACAAGCTTGGATAAAACACCTGAACTCTGGGGCTCTGTGGCCTCATCTGTATGAAAGGATCTATTCCAGTTCTATCTGTAGAAGCTACTTCGGCCCTCCGGGAGGCCACATCCAGTCTCCCACTAGAGTGAGCCCCGATGCAATTACACATGACACCTTACATCAAAAAGCTTCAACTCCAGGCTTTCAGACAAAGCTCTGTAAAGTGCTCCCTTCACATCTTTCCAATGCCTTCAATGTCTTCAGATTTTTTTCTTGGCACTGGAAGCTGGCTGCAGCGTGCACAAATGTCACGCAGAGTGTGTATGCGGATACGCCCATTTGCATGGTGATATCAAGTGGTGTTATTTGTCACCATTGAGCATTCAGATTTCCCAGAACCTCACAAGCATTTTATGGAGTTGCCTTTAGTATTTAATATGCATGCCAGTCCCACTGGTGGGTAGCTGGTACCATGGCTATGCCAGTTTCATTGATGGGGCAATCTGCTGCAGAGCAGCTTGATAACTTACCTCACCAGTCACCAGTGATGCGGTTGAGATAACACCTAGCAGTCTGACTCGAGAGCTTGCTTTTAGTTGTGACAGAAACAGACAGACACAGGTTCTGGCATACTTATGGAGAAATGTATGTAGTCATGAGAATTCTATTGATATGCAAATTGCAGTAATGCTCAATCACATTACAGAACCTCCATGAGTCTGGTAACAACTTTGCTTACTGGAATTCTCTAGGAATGTCAGAAACAGGGCACCCAGAAAGCCTTGTGGAACGCGGACTCTGCCCACTTCCCGTGCCTGCTTAAAAGCAGGTGGGGACACAGCTGTGCCAGGGGCTCAAGAGAGGCTTAGAGACACCCACACTTCTTTCCCGTCCCACTTTATGAAGCGGGCGTAGTGGGGTGGGACCCACGATCACAGAGGTCAAGTAACCTGCCCACGTTCACAGAGCAGGTGAGCCCAGGTCTCTCACATGCAGGGAACGCCCTTTTTAACTTGGCAGCCTTTTGAAGTCTGAATACACATTTTCAAATTCTGATTTTAAACTTTTGTCCAGCCATTTGGTTTAGCGGTGTAAAAGCCAAAACCTAAGAGCTGGAGAAAGTCCCAAATTATTACTAGACCTGAACAGTTCAGACACAGCCATTGAGCATTCTTCACAAAAACGAAACACTTGGAAGTCAGTGTAAAGACCTCATGTGTGTTTAAGGTTATTTCTTGGAAAGCCACTTCCACAGTCGCGGGGGCCCTTGCATAATGTGGAGGTGAAAGTCTCTGAGCGTGATCCATTCAAGCCCTTACAGTCCGTGCATCGTAAAGGGCAAGTCACAAGGAGTTTGAGGAAACCAGGCTCCCAAGTTGCAGGTACCCATTTGGCTGGAGGAAAAGAGCTCCTCCACCCACAGCAAAGAGCCCAAAGTGGAACTAGAAAAGTAGAAAGAGGATGCTGGGAGAAGAAGCAGAGGCGCAAGGAGAGGGCGCCAGGCCCTGCTGCACAGGTGGAGGGAGCCAGCCTGGGGTGGCAGGGAGGGGACAGGGCACCAGGGGTGGCAGGGAGAGGGCAGGGCACCAGAGGTGGCAGGGAGAAGGGAGCGCACCAGGGGTGGCAGGGAGAGGCACGGGGCCGCCCGCCCTCACCTTTGCGCGTAGTGGACGAGGAACATGGTCAGGAGGATGCAGTTGGGCCAGCGGTTGAGACGCTCGGCGGGCGCGCAGGCGCACGCGAGGAGCGGCACCGCCAGCGAGGGCAGCTCCTGCACCGCCCAAGCGGCCCGCGCCGGCAGCCGAAATGCGGAGCGCGGCGACGCGTAGCGCCCGTAGGGCGAGCCCACCAGCTTCAGCAGCACGTAGCACAGGAAGCCCAGGGCGCACTCCAGGTAGGCAAGTGCGTCCAGCAGGAACCGCTCGGCCAGCTCCATTGTGGGGGACAGCAGGCGTGCTCCATGGCCCGGCAGCCGCGACGCGCCACATATAGGGCGGCGGCGGGGGCGGCGGGAGGCGCGGTTACCTGAGGTAGGGGCCCGCTGTCAAAATCCGGGGCCGCGATCCACGCCGCCCTGGCGGCCAGGAAGCAGTGGGTACGCTGACTCCGCCTGTTTCACCAGTACAAGGGGCGCGCCGCGGACTGGGCGGGAGGCGGGTCTGCCACCCGCCCCGCCCACAAGCTAGAGCCACGCCCACTCCGGGCCCGCTCCGCCCCCCCGTCGCCTTGGTGCGCATGCGTGACCTCGGGCTGTCCGCATCGCCGCCTGAGCCCGCGCGGAAACCCAGGTCCTCGGCCAGTAGGCGTCTATCGGCCTGCTCTCTGGAGCCACTTTCCCACTCAGGACTGTCCCCGGCTCCTCCTGCTCGTCGTTTTCCGGGAGCACGGGTCGCGGCGCTCTGGCTTGTTTCCTGAAGGGTCCTGCAGGTCCGGGAGAGGCGCAGGCGCTGACCCACGGGGTCCTCGAGCTGCAGCCCGGAAGTGCTCGCGGCCGAGGGTGGCGGCTCGCTGTGTGCGGGCGGCGTGCGCTGCCGCGTGGGCCATGGGGCGGCGGTCGCGGAGCCGGCGGCTCCAGCAGCAGCAGCGACCCGGGAGCGCGGAGGACGGCGCCGAGGACGGCGGGAAGCGCAGTGGGGCGGTAGGAGCCGGGGACCCGCGGGGACCTCCCCGATCCCCAGGCCTGTGGGGCGGCGAAGGGGAGGCTCCCCGGCCCTGGGCACACGTCCCTCTTATTCCTCAGGGCTGGGAAGGCGGTTACCCCGAGATCGTCAAGGAGAACAAGCTGTTCGAGCACTACTATCAGGAGCTCAAGATCGTGCCCGAAGGCGAGTGGGACCAGTTCATGGAAGCGCTCAGGGAGCCTCTCCCGGCCACTTTAAGAATTACGGGTTACAAAAGGTAGGGGCTCATGCTTTTCGTATTTCCTGGAAAGTTGGGGTTAGAACGCCCAAGGTTTAAAACGCGGGTGTTATTTTTTCCTCTAAGAAGCGCATGTCAGCGGTGCGGATTCGAGATCCTGGAGGCCTTGAGGGGAGGGAGCTTAAGTGTCCTACGGCGTAGGGAAAGGAGGGATTGCAAGTTGGGAGGCCAGAATGAGAAAGGAAAATGCAGCCTGAGGAAGGGTTGACTCCTGGGAATTCGTGAGTTGAGGATGCCCACCCTTTGGAACACATGAGAATTTGTGACATTACCGAGTTTAAGTGAAACGTACAGTGTTCTCTTTCCTTAAAAAAAATGTTTTTTTGTAGTCTTGTAGGTGAGCAAGTGCGCGCCCATTGCCCGCTGCACAAAGACCAAATACCGAGGCAAGGGGCTTTTGCAGAAAGTGAAAAGGCTTTATTGCAGGGCCACCAAGCAAGGAGACAGGAGGCAGAGCTCAGCTCTCCCCGTCAGCTGTTGACTGGGGTATTTATCTTGGAGGTGGCCAGTAAGAGGAGGAGGGGGCTCGGAAATGATGGGTGGAAAGTTGGGGTGAGTTTCAAGAGTTCCCTACAGGTTCTCTGTCCTTCATGCCTGTTTATGGGTCCCATGTGCAAATTCGGGGTGAGGCGTTCTGTCTGTTACATGTGGTGGATTTTCAGCCTGTGATGTCTAAAGTTTACCGTGCGTTATTTTAGTCCCTAAACGCGCCTGTGCCACGCGAAGGGGCCTTTAGCATGTTGTTTCCATGTCTGCACATCCCTGGTCTTTTGCAAAACAAGCTTAGAGGTCTCAGTTAATCACTGTGTTTTGCCTATGGGCCTTGAGTGTGTAAGTTACAGGGTATGGTTTCAGTTATACCTTTTGAAGATGACCTGCAAGTGAAATTGGAACTCGAGGAATATTTAGGAGGGAAGGAACGCAGTAGTATTGTATTTAGTTTATCACCTTTTAGTGGTCAGACAATGAGGATTGTTAAGCTTTGAAAGAATAGAGTAAAAAGGCAGTAATTAAAGAATGTGTTCTCTCCACACAACGATGGTTTTAGTTTTAAAACATAATCTTGAATTTACAGAGAGATAAAATTTATTAAATTAGCTTTCCAGATGGATTTGAAACTTGCTTACTTTTTAATAGCCACGCAAAAGAGATTCTCCATTGCTTAAAGAACAAGTATTTCAAGGAACTGGAGGACCTGGAGGTGGACGGGCAGAAAGTTGAAGTTCCACAGCCTCTGAGTTGGTAGGTATAACGAGGCTTCATCCTGCTGGATATTTCTCTGGAGTTTTAATCTTTCTCACTTGAATGTATTTCTTGGTAGTGCGTTTGCTGTTGGCCTGAAAGAACCTGAATATACTTTCCGGGCATTCTCCTGTTCTTCCCAGTGCTTTTTTTTATCGCTATTAGTTCACGCTGGTGTGCAAGTTTTCCTATGTGATTTGCAGCCGTAGTGTGTTGAAGTCTTGATCTCAGTTAATTTTTCCAAGTCAGTCCAGCCTCTTACCTTCCTTGACATTACCATTTCCACCATTTCCATTTACACCCCTTGTCTTCATGTCAGAAGCGTTGCAAACTTAATGTTTTGTTGCAGGGCCCAGCCGTTAGGCCAGGTAAGAATCGTGGCACGGGAGGTAACATGGAGGGTAGCCGATGTTCAGTTTGTGAATCGCTCGGTTTATTGTACACACCACAGGACATAAGAGAAGGTAATCATGCACCTGAGGGAAGGAAGGGGGTGATGAAGGGGGCGTCTCAGCATGAATGTTGGTCCCCTTTCCTGGGATGTGAGCAGGCGGGAAGTCCCCATCTGATCTGACAGTGCCTCCAGCAGCGTCTCTGTCTGAAGCAGCTCCTCGGCCTTGGAGCATAAGGTCCTGGGATGATGAGCCTTCCAGCCACTGTCTCAGTGTTTCAAAGAGTTATGCACCTGGGGTTCTCTTCTCTATCTGTCACCCTTCTGTTCCCATGCCGTCTTTCTGAGGACGTTACCAAACACCAGACGTTTCCGAACAGTCACCACAGAGATTCACACTGGTCACTGTGACTCCATTTCGGACTACTCAACGCTGCCAAAAGTCATACAAGAGAGTAGGAATCGGGGCTTCCCTGGTGGCGCAGTGGTTAAGAATCCGCCTGCCAATGCAGGGGACACGGGTTCGAGCCCTGGTCCGGGAAGATCCCACATGCCGTGGAGCAACTAAGCCCGTGCGCCACAACTACTAAGCCTGCACTCTAGAGCCCGCGAGCCACAGCTACTGAGCCTGCGTGCCACAACTGCTGAAGCCCGTGCACCTAGAGCCCATGCTCCGCAACGAGAAGCCACCGCAGTGAGAAGCCTGCACACCGCATCGAAGAATAGCCCCGCTCGCCACAACTAGAGAAAGCCCACACGCAGCAATGAAGACCCAACGCAGCCAAAAATAAAATAAATAAATTTATTTTAAACAAAAGAGATAGTAGGAATCACATGACTAGAAATCACAACATAGCCCTTCACCTGGCAAAGGCTCAGCAAGGCTGCTTCAGCCGTCCTGTGTGTCGGCTGTCTCCAGTGTCTCCCAAGCACACTCCTGCCCTCTCTGCTCACTGCCCTTTAATCTTACTGTCCCGTAGGTGTCCTGTGGCTTACTTGTTTCTCAGGGTCCAGTTCAGGGCTCAGATGTGTGAAGGCAGACCCTTCTGTCTCGTAAAATGTCTGGAGTACTCGAGCACAAACCATAGCAATGCCGAGCCCTGGACTAATTTATAAACAGAAAAGTCGTTAAATTGCTGTAGCTCCACATTTCCGATGATCAACTTTGCGGTATTGAGAGTTCTCACAAAACAACAACACATTTTAAATGATTGCTATAAAAAGCTGAATTTAATCAGCATTTCCTGGCAACTTCTGAAGCTTTGACTCCTCATGTATTTGATGTTACCTTTCATTTTTACCCTTGTGATACCCTTTAGTGATCACAGACCAAGGTCAAGTTCTCATTAATCATGGGCTGTGGATTTGCTTCCTTTTCATTCTTTTGTTGGCCGTTTGGATTTTCAGTGTCTGTATCACAGATGTGCACATCATCCACCTTTAGAATGAATGCTGAATGGCCAGATGCTAAAATCAGATCAAAACCAAATGTCAGCATTATAGAATGCATTTCTGGGACACAGGACTAAACCTTCAGTATTAAGCCAGAACATTTCATGGTGTTTTTTTTCGTTAAAACGATTTTAGTCAGAGTTTAAAAGCTTGACTGTTAGAGGACAGGAAAAGGACTCAGGTGCTCGGTGGCTGTTGGTGGTCACTCACTGCATGTCCGCGGTCCTGAGGCCAGTGGACAAGGAAGATGTATTTCCAATTGCTGTACCTACAGTGTTGCCGAGTGAGGTAGCCTTCACGTGGTGAGCTGCTCTTCCTCTCAGAGGACTTGGGTTGTAGACTTAACTCTTCCGTGCCGAGGTTTGGAGATGTGATTGATGTCCTGGCGCTTAAGCAGGGGTCATCTGATGTTTTCAGAAGCAGGTTTAAGGTTGTCTTTGTGCACGTTTCTATTTCTAATAATCTTGCCTGCATTTGCTGCCTCTCACAATCACCTGAAAACATTTTTATTCCTTCAGCCTTATGTTCAGAGGTGCAGCTTTTCGGATGCGAAGGTCTCTGAGTGTCCTCTGGGTCTGGGCAGTAAGAGGAGGTGAAAATTCAGCACGTGCTCCTGTGGGAAAGAGGCGCCTTTTCTCTGGGCCTGTTCTCGTGGGATTTTCCTCCACAGCTCCAACAAATACGGGAATTAGTCTCGCTATTATTTTTTATTTATTTCTTTCTTTTGCGGTACGTGGGCTTCTAATTGCTGTGGTCTCTCCCGTTGCGGAGCACAGGCTCCGGACGCGCAGGCTCAGCGGCCATGGCTCACGGGCCCAGCCGCTCCGCGGCACGTGGGATCTTCCCGGACCGGAGCACGAACCCGCGTCCCCCGCATCGGCAGGTGGACTCTCAACCACCGCGCCACCAGGGAAGCCCTAGTCTCGCTATTTTTATTGTTTTCTGCAAACTGTGGTCATACTTTTGTTTAATCAGCTCATTGAACATTTAACGGCTATTTTTCGCTCTCGATTTTTGAATTTGGGGTATGGGTACAGGACCAGTCAGTTCCCAGACTTGTTGGAAAGGCTCTGCAGGTGTTCTGTGGGTGAAGAACACAAGCGAGTCACTCCAGTAACAGCCAGGCATTCTCTACACGTTACTGTTTGCTTTAATTTTCTGAACATGGCTGAAGGGTGTGAGCAGCATGTTGTAAGATTTGGGTTCCTGATAGTCAACCTTCTTCCATTATCGGTGAAGTTGTGTGATAGTTTTATTGTATAAACATTTAATCAATCAAATTCACTTGTCAAGTGTGGGAAACCCATAAATCAGTAAGCAAGTAAAGCAGAAGCTTAAACTACTTCTGGTGGTTTTCTATATTGTTCAAAATGCAGAAATAGGTCATGTATTCTTCTAACCTTTTGCTACATCGTGGGATATAATATAGGAGAAATGTTTTTGGGAACCAGGTTTTCTAGAAGGTATAGGACTTATCATGTATAGGACTTATAGCTTGGGCAGATTTCATTTTTATCCTTACTTTTCATAGACTAGGAACTGTAAGGAATTATCCTAAAGCAATTTTTAAGAGACCTTGTTTTGACAATCAGTTGTTGAGAACACACCTTATTGTCATGCTGTTTGTGTTCTTTTTAAATGTCTGGGTTGAAGATGATTTATCGTAGGTGTTGTATATATTTAGAGACTGTTTCTCTTAAGAATTTTTTAGGGACAAAGGGGACAGTGGTGCTTTTAATTTATCCTTAAAAGATACGACAAGTTTGCAAAATAGGACTTTAGAAACTCAGGAGCTAAATTTGAATTACATAACTATAAATTAAATACAGTTTTTTAAGATTGTTTGATGTTGAAATCTGTGAAGATTTTCATAAACATCTGTTAGCTCAAAAGAGTTGTTCCTAAAGCTATATAAGAAACATACTTTTTCATTTTAATTGTCTGTGTTTAACTGTCTAAAAGTTCTTAAATATTTTTCCCATATGAGTAAGAGCTTTCACAATCATAATAACGTACAATAACTTACAATCGAATTTTATTCTTATAATAGTAAATTTACATTTTAACTACTAGAAATTCAACCTGTAAGGCACATAAGGAAATATTCCCTCAAATTATATCTAGAGACTGCTGTCTCTATTTGAAAATGAAACTTCAGCAATGTACAATGAATAGTGGCAGGCAGCATTCAAATTCGTGGTGTTCGGTGGCTTGGTAAAGTAGTAACTGGCATGTGTGCTGTCATTAGTCACGGACAATTTGGGGTTGCCAGTAGACGTTTGGATATCAGCAAAGGTAGCAGTGGGTCAGCAGGTTTTCTTCAGTTCTACAGCTGGAGCCAACCTGAGTGAATCCCTGCCATTCACCTCTAGTGAGGCCAAAGGGAGTATTTAAAGCTAAACTTTTTGAAATTGTCTGATAAGTATGATTGCATTTTGCTTCTGTATTTTTGAAACAGGTTAAATATTGAAGAGAGAAGCAGGCATAAGAGATAGAAACAAAGCACCGGGACATTTGGAGGGTGGCCGTGAACAGATTTAGCCAGTTTAATCTTCATTGTTTGGTGGAAAGTATTTTTCACATGTATCTCATGATAACATGACAGTTGAGCAGTGTCTTCAGATCTTAAGCCTGAGTTTGTGTCTGTCAAATAATCAGAGTCTCAAAGCAGTCAGATGTGTTGTTTTTCAGATGTTCCAGCTTCATTTTCTTGGCTGTCGCCTTAGCTGCAGTTTGACACATGGAAACATTGTGACCCTGCATTGTTAAGTTGAGCTCATTATTGTACCTCAGAGTTAACAATGAGTTTGGTATGATTTGTCACCGAGTGCCACGTTATGCTGAGCGTGGCCCCATGTGTCCTATCCGTGTACTGACCTGTGCAGTTGGAGCTCAGTGGGTGGGCAGGTGCAAGCTGCGATGAAAAAGCACACACTTCCTAATCAGTGGTGGTGTGATTTATAGACAGTTCAAATGTATTCCCAGAAATGGCAGGAGAAGCTTCATTCTTAGGTCTGTATAAGTAGCAGCCTAGGAGCTCAAATTAATGCATTGGTGATTTCCAAGGATTTCGGTATGTAAAACATTTCAGTACATTATTGGACTGATTTGTTTTGGAAATAGTGAAAAATATAGTAAAAAGGATTGTAATCAAACGTCTGGCAAACATTCTAATACCTGCCCTACGGCATCACTTTGATTCTGTGTGATCTGCATTTTAAGTAATTCGTCACCTTATGTCCTCTGTTGGCCTCCGTGCCGTCACGTTAGCTCACCACAGTGGAGAGCAGCGGGGTGGGAGGCTCCCGTTTCATCAGATCGTGGACATGCATCACCATAACTTCTCAGTGGTGTCATGTGCGTGTGTCTCTCAGAGCGCCCAGGCCGCCTGTGCCGGGGCCACGGGGCGCAGTGAGAGTGCACCCGTGTGTCCCAGAGCTCTCACGGTGCTGCTGGCCGTCACGCGAGGACGGGACTGAGCGGCCGGAACACAGTCGGGTGTCTTGTTTGGCTTATGACCTGTATAAGCAAGAAATTGTGAAGAGGCCGCTTTAACATAACCCATAAATGTTTTGCTTTCTTTTCGGTCAGGTATCCTGAAGAACTTGCCTGGCACACAAACTTAAGTCGAAAAATCTTGAGAAAGTCTCCACAATTGGAAAAGTTTCACCAGTTTCTGGTTAGCGAAACTGAATCTGTGAGTAGATGCCTCTACGTTTGTTGGTTTCCTTGAAACTTTAACTGGGCCTTAGTATCAGTCCGGTAGTTTTATTTTAACCATACGTGCCTCTGGGAGTGCCGAGGTGGATGAGGCAGGCAGAAAAACCCGCTGAAGTGTGTGCGCGCCCCCTGAATTTCTGCTAAGTTACGTGGCTGCTGTCTCGTTTGGCGCCTCTGATCGTGAAACGTCCGGCGGGCACCGTCACACATGCCGGCGTGGCTCCTTGTTTCTGGCCGCTCCGGGTTGGGGTGGCCGCAGCCGGGGGCGGGGCACAGCGCCCTGCTCCATGGGCCTCGCTCAGGAGCAGCTGCCCTGTCCGCTCTCATGTCCTTCCGAGGTGCGCGTGCCACGCGCCTTTCCCACGGAGAAAGCGATATGCTCTCGCGGCCATGTGTATTTTATTAAAGTGTTTTACCCCGCCTTTGCCAGGCAGACAAACAAGACCTAAATGCGACAACTTTGGTTCTCGTAGAACGACCTCGCCTTCGCCCTGTCAGCCCCTCCGCCTCCCCAGGTTCCCTGATGGCGGTTCAGTCACTTGAACTTCTAACCTTTAGCCTCACATCTTCCCCGACAAAATAGCTGTTCCCGCGTGTAATGCATGATTGAGTGAATGCCCATAAAATTTGGATGTTGTGAGCTTTGCAGTTTACTTTCAGTTTTTTGGGCATTCTTAATAGTCTCACGTTTAAAATCAGAAGCTGCCCCTTCTTATTTTCTAATCTCCTTTTTCTAGCCAAGGAAACCTCTGTGTCACCAGATGGTTTTTATTTCTTCTTCACTCGGAGCGTCTGTGTCCAGCTGACAGGATTATCGTGCTTCCCATGTTTCTTGCCTTGAAGCCATAACCAATTTAGAAACCTTTCACCTCGCTCCGTTCTAGTAGCTACTCAGTCCAGGGTAGAGCTGTTCCCTCTTGTGGCTCTGTGTCCAGCTTGGTAACCCGGTAACCTGGGCTCCGCTTGCCTTGTTTCCCACCCCCATCCCTACCCTGGTAAGGAGTAAATAGAGCTGAGCACCACCACGGGCCCAGTTCTGTGCTCGGGCTCATACAAGAAGGGGTTCTCTGGCTCAGCTCTTAATCTACTTGGATGCGTTAGAGAGCAATTTAGGTTTAAACTTCAACAGAGCAGAGGGTTTGTGGGGAATGGAGGGATACACAGTCCGGTAGGTCGTGAAGAGCTGGGTTTTGGCAGCTTTGAAAGGTAGAGGACACTGGAGTTTAGTGTTGGCGGCGTGTATGGTAGGGAACCAGTCCAGATTTTTGATCAGGAGTCAGCAGGGTGCAATACTCCCTGGGTTGTTCAAAGTTGACTGTAGAGTGTCCATGAATCCAGGGACCACCTGCTGGGGTGTCTAGCCACGGGCCTGACATCCTCGTCCTACATGAATGCTCTGAGTGACAACTCGGGTGAAAACAGAAGGCAGGCTCTTCAGAATCACAGGTGTAACCCAGAACTTGGGATCCGTGCCCCTGGCGAGGCAGTCATGGTTCAGTCCTCACAGATGCAGTGCTGGCCGGAAACCCATGAGGTGAAAGGAACAGGTGTGAGTGGAGGCCTGTGTTTAGGTTCTGACAGTCAGGTGCGCAGGTGTAAGATGAGTGATGGCTGCTTGGGTGGCCTTTCCAGGACAGGGGCTCCAGGTTGTAAAGAAGCAGAAGCCTCCTGGTAGCTGATGCTCTTTTGGCTTTTTGTTAAGTGTTTAGTCCTAAGCTGTTACAATAGAGTTGTGATTGGCACAAGTGCTGGATTTCACTAAGGAACTTTGTCTGAATCTGAACAGCTGTACATTTTAACAGATGTCCTGACCCACGAGTGAAGATCTAGAGGATGGTTGGTTTAGTGAGGAGTTTTAATTATTCTCTCTCTTCCACAGGAAACATGGGGGCAGTGGTTGATGGGGACAGTTCTCAGGAATACAGAGCAGGCGTGGGCTGTTCTGGAAACAGGAGAACTAAGAGATAGAACTTACAGTTTCAGCTATGAAACGTCTAACGGGGACTTTCTGTCCTGTCCTGTGCTCGTGTTATACTTGAATTTCTAATATTCTAATGTTGTTTTGATATTTATGGTCATCCTTACTTAGTCTTTTGGTAGCAACCATTTATCCACTAGTATAAAAATCTGTCTTACTTACTGTCTATGTAATAGTACTAACTTTTGTGTTCTGGTATAATTATATGGTATTTTCCTGTTGCATTGGAAATAACACCCAGTATTAATTTTTTTCTGCCTTTCTTAATGCCATTGCTGATTTTTAAAAAATTTTATTTTCTAAGGGAAACATCAGTCGTCAAGAAGCCGTTAGCATGATTCCACCACTGTTGCTTAATGCTCACCCTCACCATAAGGTATCGTGCATTGAATAGAAAATTCTGGTGGGTAGACCACCCTCAGTGTTTGTGTCTCTCTGTTCTGTTGAGACCTTTTTTTCTTTATATAGTTAATCATTTCTGTTTTCCTTTTCACTTTGGGTAAAGTGGAGAATGACATTTATTTTAGGTTCTTTTTGCAATTTTTACAACTCAGTTTCTTTACTTACTACTCAGATAATCTTCAGTGTTCTTGATTGACTAAATCGGTTGAAAATCATAGTGAACATGTATTGAGGACTTGTTGAATGCTGAGGATTGTTCTATGTTCTTTTTGTGAATTGATTCACTTTATTATCCGCATACCCCTGTGAGGGTAGATGCTATCACTGTCCCCCTTTTTCCAGATGAGGGGAAGGAGGCAAAGGAAAGTGGAGCCTGAAGTCACCAACTAGTCACCAGTGACTGAGCTGAGACTTGAACCCAGCTAGCTCTGCCTTTTAGCATTTTGTTATACTGCTTCTCGCACTTAGCATCTTTACTCATCATCCCTAAATGTATTGCTTTCACTGGTGTCTAGTGCCATTTTGTTCCTATCCCCTGTGGGGTAAGTATCTTTATCCTTCTGTGGTTTGGGGACATCATATAATATTAGGCCCCTGGAAGTTCAGTATAATATGCTATAGATTCATTCTATAAATAAATGTATTTGGGTTGTGAAATAGAAATGAGAAACTAGTTTTAAGTCGTTCTAAATTAAATGTAGGATGATTGATTTATTAAAAGAAGAACATCAGACATTTTCTTGCTTTTCAGTAGATTTTAGATATGTGCGCAGCACCTGGATCAAAGACCACACAGCTAATCGAAATGCTGCATGCCGACATGAGCGTGCCTTTCCCAGGTATGCACTGGGCTGGTTTTTGAAGGGTAGGGGTGCTACTTTGGTGGGTTGTAGACAAGGAAAAGAGCATAACACAGGAGGCATCAGGCAGATGGGTTTTGTGTCTCTGGAAGTAGAGCTGGACGCTGTGCACACCTGTCACTTGTCCTCAGACCCACACGTGCATTGTGGGTAGGGCCTTTACTTTAGAATTACGTGTATTTTCTTTCTCTTTTCTTTTTTTTTTTTTGCGGCACGCGGGCCTGTCACTGCTGTGGCCTCTCCCGTTGTGGAGCACAGGCTCCGGATGCGCAGGCTCAGCGGCCATGGCTCACGGGCCCAGCCGCTCCGCGGCACGTGGGATCCTCCCGGACCAGGGCACGAACCCGCGTCCCCTGCATCAGGTGGACTCCCAACCACTGCGCCACCAGGGAAGCCCCCTACGTGTATTTTCTATAAAAGCAAGTGGTGGTTCTTTTTAAAGCCATAGTAGGTAGATTGCCCTTTGAGTTTTCAGTAGTAACAGTCTCACATTGGGGTTTTTGTTTCCTTTTGACTCTTTACTACCTATGTGAGAGGCAGGAGAATGTAGTTGTCCAGAGCTGCTGTCAGACTCCCCAGGTTCAAATCCCACCGCCATTTAATAGGTGAGTTCTGTGACATTACCAGACATCACATACGAAATGGGACATCTGTCTTGAACTTGGAGGACATTATGTAAGATTGCAAAGGTCAGAGCCTCCCAGGGAGCGGGTTGACTTGACCCTGAGGAGCCTCGGCCCCTCCCCAGGAAGCAGATTCGCAGGGTCCAGAATGGAGGCCCGGCACATGTGCACTATTTTAAACACTTGTTGGGGGATTTCGTTGTTTTCTACATCTTTCTTCCCTCACCCTCCTTTTTAGTTAATCGTTAATAATGGAAATGTTACTTTTGGCACAGTAATTGGTACAAAGTGAATAATTGTTGAACAGACGAATTTTGAAGTTTTGACATTTTAATTGACTGTGAAATCCATGCCGAGCCAGCTGGTTCCTTTTTCTGGACCACTTCCCTAGTTCTAGCAAATCTGAAGCTCGGTCTTACGTTTGCTCAGTTGTCCGTCTCACCTGCCAACCTAGAGGTTACACATTTCAGGAAATTGCTCCACTTACGCCACCTTTCACCTGACGCAGTTTTATGTTCCCAGAGGGGTTTGTCATCGCGAATGACGTGGACAACAAGCGCTGTTACCTGCTTGTGCATCAGGCCAAGCGGCTGAGCAGTCCCTGCATCATGGTGGTCAACCACGATGCTTCCTGCATCCCTCGGCTCCAGATGGATGTGAACGGGAAGAAGGAGATTCTCTTCTATGACCGCATCTTATGTGACGTCCCTTGCAGGTATGATTAAGAGTCCGGAAAGCCCAGAGTCCACTCAAAATCAAATCAGATATAGTCTAAAGTGAATCTGCACACGGTGTGCATGCAATTGCAGGTGTCAATCTTGTGGCAACTGGTTTGAAGAGAGAGACACTGAGCGTAAATCAGAAGCCAGAAACTCAATTTTAGTGATAAAACAGAACGAAGAGATCAGAAAGGGGGTGGTTTTGATCGTCTTGAAAAGGGACACGAAGAAGATACCTGAGAGGCAAGCAGTGTCGTCATAAAGCCTCGTTAACAGGCATTTCAGGATGTTAGTGCCGCGAGCGATTTGCTTGTGCTTATTTCCGGTGAGTATGTAGGATACTTGTCATAGGATAATACGTGATCACATTGGGCTTCTGTGGTGAATCTTATGTAGCACAGTGAAACTCAGGGGTTCCAACCTTTGGGAAACTCAAGTGTATTTGTACACGTGCCTTCAAGTTTTACAAATAAATTATAGAGTTTTAGAGTTTACCTATAAAAGAATTTCATGGCATAACTGAATAACTTAGTTTTTCTAAAAAGAAGAGAATCAAACTTAAAACGTCTGTTAATTTCCTGGAGGCAGTGACACAGGCAGTGGTGTCACACATGTTTAATACCTTCTGAACACACGACTTTGTTGAGACAAAGTACAAACTTTGTTGAGACAAAGTTTAGTACAGACGCTGCCACAGAACTTTGTTAGCACTAAACACAGTGTTTAGATATGACACATCGGAATTAAATCCTGTCTTATTTAAACAAGGGGCAGATTACTGCTGGTGGCAGAACTCATTAGCACTGAGTGTGACTGCCTGTCAAATTCCGAAAGAATTCTCCTTCACAGAATTGAAATAGGTCATGAGCTACGTTCCTTTCTTTCTAGATTGCAGCTTTTTAGTTTTCCTTTGGATCAGAAAAACTGATTTTTCCCACCCCTGTGTTTTTGCGATCACAAATATCATACTGTGAGAAAGACGTGACCTCATGAGCTCTGAGTTGTAAGCTGAGGGAATTAGAATTTAAGCCACCACCATACATGCAAGGGATGTCATTTGAAAGCAGTTATATCGTATAGGACATTTCCATCCTGCAGACCCTTCACCTCAAGGACATGTGACTAGACCATCAAGGAAAATTAAATTTTACAGAGAAAGCCAGCAGACACAGGAATTACTCAAATTCTGAGTAGATAAAATTCGACATGGACAGAAAGATTAATTGATCAACTCTGTATTATGGAATTTACATGTAAATGATTTCCATTAAGTAAAAGCAGAAATTAAAAAATGTTTAAGTGTGATATATAGAAAAATTTTGGTAAAGAAATTAAATTGGCTTAATTGAATTTGCTGTGGAAATCCTTTATAAGTTTATCATTATTCTTGTAATTCTGATTAAAATGTTACTGTTGATTAGCCAAGTTTCTTTTCTAAGTAGCAGGATCAAAAGGTTCTGTGTCCTAGGTCTGAAGATTAGTTTTTTGTTTTGTTTTGTTTTGCGGTACGCGGGGCTCTCACTGTTGTGGCCTCTCCCGTTGCGGAGCACAGGCTCCGGATGCGCAGGCTCAGTGGCCATGGCTCACGGGCCCAGCCGCTCCGCGGCATGTGGGATCTTCCCGGACCGGGGCACGAACCCGTGTGCCCTGCATCGGCAGGCGGACTCTCAACCACTGCACCACCAGGGAAGCCCTGAAGATTAGTTTTGCTATAGTATTTTTTCTCAAATGAAAACAAATTACTGTCTCTTTGTTGAGAGAGGTGTTCTTTTCAAATCTTTATTTCCTTATTGCATTGAAATGGAAGTGCAATTGGTTTACTGTACTAGAGTGTCCCCAAAACAAAAATAGAAAGTTTATTGTAGCTTGTGAGAATTTAGATTGTTTTCTAATTGGTGTTTATAGTAATAATAATGATACCTGTTTTGTAATTTAACTCGAATATGACATATTTGTTAAGCTGTGATCATCTAACTGGTACAGAGTTTTAAGTTTTTAAATATCTTTCTTTGCAGTGGAGATGGCACTATGAGGAAAAACATTGACGTCTGGAAAAAGTGGAGCACCTTAAACAGCTTGCAGCTGCATGGGTAAATAAACTGTGTAATTGGTAGCCCTGTGTGACTAAGAGATTAGTGAAGGTTTCTGGTTGAATTACCTGGGCATCCAGAGCTTCAGCTGACTGACTGTAATCCTCAGAATGTTAATGGCCACCTTCATGCGAGTTTGCTTATTTGTCAGAAGTAGTTGTTTTTAAAACCTCCCAAGAGTAGGAAACTGAAGATTGTATACATTTCGGGTATACATTTATTGAGAACGCCTTTTATAAAAGTTTCCTGTCACATTTCAGACATGTGTTTTCCATGAAATGACCATTTCTTACTAATATTTCTCCTCTCTGTTTTCAGTTCTTTTGTGTTGAATTATTTTGCTTAACATTTTGACCTCTCAGAAATGTATTTTGGTTGTCTTTAAAGAAAATTTGGAAAGTTCTTAGAAGTGAAAGGGAAGAGAAACTCTTATAACTCAAAGATAATTTCTGTCATGCCTGGTATATTGTAGTGTTTTTCTGTGCAGAGGGATTTTTAAAATAGCTGTTTTGATTTTACTGTCTACAGAGCTTTGCTTTCTTTTTTTCACTTAACATTAAAATTATACAAATGTAGAACTATGGGTGATCTGGAGGGTACTAATGAATATTTACCATAAATAACTTCAGGAAATTTTGTTTCTCTGTTAAAAACTTACTACTGTTTTTGTGAAACAGGCAATTGGGAATATAATGTACTAAGAGATACAAACTGCTCATGGAAAGAAAAAGCAAATATTTGTATAAGTATGGAGACTTTTTAATAGTGAAATTTAGCTAATATATTGAATTCATTTGTTAATCAGCTTTATGCTTTGCTTGTTGGCATGTTGGGAAAGGTTAACAACAGTAACAACATTGTAGTAACAACATATAGTAACAACATCTATAAATAGGTGCTTTTTAGATAAACAGGGAACATCTTATATAGGGTTAATCTAACTTCGCTTAAAAATCTTAAAATTTTTGTTGTTATTTTTTTCTTTATATGGGAGTTGCTCATCTTACATAGAGTATTTTATATTTTATTATGTCTGTCATAAAATTTGTAATGAATATGTGCTACAGTCAGTGCCTCTGATGTATGTGCCATGCGGATGTGCTCGGCACATGGGGTAACCTAGTCTCCGGCCCTTAGTTTACAGCTGCGGATTGCAACTCGGGGCGCTGAACAGCTAGTGGAAGGCGGCAGGATGGTGTATTCTACGTGTTCACTAAACCCCATTGAAGATGAAGCAGTCATAGCATCTTTACTGGAAAAGAGTGAAGGTAAGTGCATGATGATCTTTCAGTAAGAGTATGTACTTTTCAAAACCTTTATTGCTATAGTGTATTTTTCTGTAGGCTTTTTCTACGTTTGCTTGTGTGATTAGCCTATAAATCCTAAAATGAGGTATCCCTGATTAAAAACATGCTTATATAATGGGTTTGTTGTGTTTCGTGAGTTCTGCAGTTTGCCCATTTTGTTTCTCTAGGTTTGAAAGGTTATGTCAGATCCTTACCACACTGTTGCATTTTTTAAAAAATTGTGGTAAAACTTACATAACTTAAAAATGTACCATCTTAACTATTTAAAAATATATAGTTTGATAGTGTTAACTACATTCACATTGTTGTGTAGCCAATTTCCAGAGCTCTTCACCTTGCTAAACTGAAATTCTGGACCCATTAAACAACTCCCCAGTATCCCCTCTGCCCGCCCCCCCATTATTTTTCTGCCTCTGTGACTTTGACCACTCTAGATATCTCCTTTGAGTGAAATCATTACAGTATTGTTGTTTTGTGACTGACTGGCTTACCTCTTTTCAGATAATGTCCTCAGAGTTTACCCATGTTATATAATATATCAGAATTTCCTTCCTTTTTAAGGCTGAAAATATTCCGTTGTATGTTTAGACCATGTTTTGTTTATCCATTAATCTGTTGATGGACACTTGGTTTTGCTTCTGCATTTTAGCTGTTGTGAATAAACGCTGCTTTGAACATGGCCGTACCAATAACTCTTTTAGACCCTGCCTTCAGTTCTTATGTGCGTACACACAAGTGGAATTGCTGCACCAGATGGTTATTCTGTGTTTATCTTTAAGGACCCACCATACTGTTCTCCACAGCAGCTGCGCCGTTTTACATTCCCACCAACAGCACACAAGGGTTCCAATTTCTCCACAGCCTCGCCAGCACTTGTTATTTTCTGGGTTTTTTTGTTGTTGTTGTGGTTGTTTTTTTGTTTTGTTTTTTGATACTAACCATCCTAATGGGTGTGAGGTCTTATCACACTGTTTTATACTGAGGGACCAGCATAGGTTGTAAGAACATTTCATAATGTTTTCATGTTTTTGCTGAAATGTTAACCTTTCCGTCAGTTTCTCCTTAACAGAAATAATTGGAGATTTCAAACTAACTACATTTCCAGAATAGAATGCTACCGAGTTTTCTACTTATGTATGAAGCAAGTTGAAATGCAGATGTTGAAACAGGTGTGCATTTCCTGAGGCAGTATCTGAGACCGTCTAGGCTTCCGTTACATTCTTAGTGGCCGAGTGATCTCTGTGCTGTGTGGTCAGCCCTCTGATTGTTCGCACCTTTGGGGTCTTTTCGACCTGAATTTACTATGTTGTGTTTATTTTGTTTTGCTATACTTACCTAAAGATGTGATTTCCGAACAGTGTTTCTTGCATGGTTATGAGCTCTACATTTTTGATGGTACTTTATTTCGAAAGGCATGTGAAGAGGAGAGCTGTGGGTGATGTAATTTGATAGTAAATTTAACTCTTAGTGTCCTATTCTGTAATTACTTTCTAACCAGGCAGGTGGGTTTCCAGTCTCGGTTTTGCTCTCACAGCCATCTCTGCACGTGGTTGCTCCAGACCACACTGTACATGTCTCATCTCTGTCCTCCGTCACGTGTAGACGTCCTGTAGAGGCGTCATGCGTGGACGTGGCTTCATCAGACAGTAGGCCTTGGCTGGGCCTTGTACTCTGCAGTTGCTGGGGCTTTCGACTGGGGAGGCTGTGGTCCCCGCCCTGAAGTCCTCAGACTCAGCTGGGGGAAGGGTGGCCGATACGCATTCAGTCTACACGCGCTGGGCCAGCGTTGGCAGCTTCTGACCCGAATGCTGGCAGAAAGTCACTGCTGAGCCCAGGGCAGTGTTTGATTGAGAAAACCAGTTTTCGTACACTTGCCCTATTATTTAGTGTTTGCTTTTAAAAGCCAGAATATTTGGATGTACTAGTGGAGGTCAGTATGATGCTTTTGTCAAAGGTTTCTTACTGTTGGACCTCCACCTCGGGGATTCTTTCGCTCTGTTTTCATGATTGCCTGCATTTTTCATAGCTTCCATGGAGCTTATGTTGGATTTTCCTCTTCCTGAGACCGTCTGCTCTGTCTGTGTTCTGTGGATGGCAGTTCATTTGAGAGGTTTCCTGTAATGGCCCTAACTTACAGCTTCTTGTAGCAGTGCTACTGTAGACACAGTGTTCTTTTTTTTCTTTTTATAAATTTATTTATTTATCTTTGGCTGCGTTGGGTCTTTGTTGCTGCGCGCGGGCTTTCTCTAGTTGTGGCGATCGGGGGCTACTCTTCGTTGTGGTGCGCAGGCTTATCACTGCGGTGGCTTCTCTTGTTGCTGTGGACTTTGTCTCGGACGTGGTGTGGACTCTGCAGCTCCTTACTGCAGCAGCTTTACTGTGCTGTCATTTATGCACGTAACATTCACTTGTTCTAAGTGTGCAGTTCAGTGACCTGTAGTGACTTCACTGCATTTTCGAGAAGAGCTCATTTGCAGTCTCCCTGTTCCCACCCCGCCCGCCGCAGGAACCACTAATTTGCTCTCTGCCTGTGTGGATCTGCCCTCCCTGGACATTCCCTGTAAATGGGACCATACAATATGTGATCTTTTCTAATTAGTTTCTTTCACTGGGCGTAATGTGAATTTTTGTTTTGTTTTTTGTTTGATACATAGGTGCCTTGGAACTTGCTGATGTGTCCTCTGAGTTGCCAGGACTAAAGTGGATGCCTGGACTCACACAGTGGAAGGTAGTCTTTCTGCAAGGACTCTGACTCCGAAGGGCAGCTCAACTTGATAGACCTGTTAGACTTGTGGTGTTTTAGAGCACCCACAGTTGGGTAACTTGAATAAATAGTACATTTGGTTATGCAGCTCAGAATCAATTTCAAAATTATGTTTGATGACAAATGGTATGATTACACAAATATTTCTCTCTGGCACTGGAAAAGTTTTCCTGTCTTTATTCTGCAGTTAGAAGTCAGCTTTGTTTATTCTCATCCCCATAAGTATAGTTTTGCTTTTTTTCTTTTAACTGGCTGGAATTCAAGCCTTGTTTCCAATATGAAACAATTCAGTTTTCAGTTTTAAACGAGGAACAATCTGAGGCTTGTTTTAAAAAAGAAAAAAAAAACCCACATGGAAAATGAAAATGCTGCTTTATAGAACGATTGTCCTGTTTCATGGAGTAAAAGGTTGTCGCATTTTTATCTTTGCAAACAGTCCTCGCTTTGGAGAGAAATGAGAATTGCCCACTCTGACTTCTCCTGTTATTAGGTGGGGCTGGTAATCTAGAATCCCACCCTCTCGTTCTGCAGGTGATGACGAAGGATGGGCAGTGGTTTGCAGCGTGGGATGATGTTCCGCACAGCAGACACACCCAAATTCGGCCTACCATGTTCCCCCCAAAGGACCCCGAGAAGTCACAGGCGATGCACCTAGAGCGGTGGTGAGCTTGTGGGGAGGTGGGACCTCTAGCGTGTCCTGCGTGGTCTGGGCTGCGCCCATGGCCGACCCCTCATGTGTGAACTTTTCAGCAAGTAAGGTTCTCAGGGCCTGAGCTGCAGGTGTTGAGCATTTGTAAATAACAAAAATAAATGGCTTGAACTTAATTAGGTAATACTTTGGCCACTACGTTAACTTTTTACACATTACACATTGATGATTCTGTCAGTGAGGGTTGGGTGAATATTCACAGCAAAAGAATGTACTTAGGATCAGTTAAAAAGGGTAAATTGTGTGGGTTTTTTTTTTTTTTCAGTCTTAGGATATTACCACATCATCAAAACACTGGAGGGTTCTTCGTAGCAGTATTAGTGAAAAAGTCTTCAATGCCATGGAATAAACGTCCCCCAAAGGTAAACATCTTCCGAAACAATGTAGCATACCGTGTGGTCTTTTTGTGCAGTTGAGGCAGAAGCTGGCCGAGGTCAGTGGAGCGTTTTTGTGTGTGAGGCGGTGATGGTGGTGTTCTTAAATTTAAATTTTGAGTTTTCCAGAAAGCAGCCGTGTCTTATAAGGGAGGTGGAAAAGGCGGAGTTGGGAAATGCATTTCTTCTATATCTTAAATCCAGTTCTTTAATAAAAATTGGAAAGTCATAAAGACGGCTGCTCTGTGGTTTAGGATCAGAAGGAACCCCTGCAGGCCAGTGTCTGTGTCTGCCTTCCTGTGGGTAGTTTTCAGTTGGAACAACTCTGCCAACCTCAGGCCAGCCAGTCTTTGCCTTGGCCATAAGAGGTAATGACAAGCTGTCCAGGCCTGGCTGAAGTGGACATAGATAGAGCCTGACCTGTTGAACGAACCTCAGCCGCCCGCTGGGTTATGTAAGGGAGGCCATGAAGCCGAGGGGTTCGGAGAGGGCAGCCTTGAGTCTTGACACAAAGTTGCCGTGTGATGCGCTCTCTTCCCCTTTATCAGTGTATCAACGTGGGGAACTTTGTTAGCGTGTCCATCAGCCTTCCTTCCGTTGCCGTGGAACATGGCCTGGAGTCACAGTCCATGTTGGAAAACGAGGACAAATAATGCTTGGCCTTTGGAGAAACAGAAAGGAAACTGTTCTCTGGAGTATGGCTAATCCAGACGAATGCTTGGGGCACAGCCTCACACTGAAGCAACGTGGCATTTGCGGGCTGTCGCCACGGCGCTTGTGAGGTTGGAGAGGTTTTCCCAGAAGCGGAGCCCCTGGCTGTCACAGCCCCTCACTCCCGGTCAGGAATGGGGCCACGGGGCTCGGAGCAGCACTCCCTGACACATAAACACCAGCCACATGGTAACTTAAATTTTCTTGCAGCCGCATTATAAAAAGTGAACGAAAAAGTGAGATTAATGACATTTTATTTATCGCAGTATAATAAAATGTGATTTTCATGCAATTAAAGTAAGTTATTAGTGAAATATTTTTCATGCTTGCATTCCGAGATTTAAAAACAGTGTGAACTTTCACTCTAAGAAGCATCTTACATAGCACCGGGCACATCTGACATGGTCAGAGTGCACGACTGTGCTGTACTACAAGGGTACTGGTCAGAGCCTGTCACGTACGTGTACTTCAGGTTCACTTGCACTTGAGGCTGTGTTGACATTTTTGTCACATAAGTGGTTTTGAGCTTTTTCTTCAGTGTGCCACCTCTGATGGGGCATCTTACCTTTTAGAACAACTTGGTATCATTTGCTCATTTAAATCTTACTACTACTTCTGTCTCCTGTGAGTATGTCAGTTCCTCATTCATTTAGCTTTGAAAACCTGTTTTGGCGGCCTGCCCTGTGAGCTCGCCCAGCGTGACTCTGCTGGGGCCACATTGATAACTCAGATTCTCAGTCTTCAGGACGCCGTTGTCTAGTTGAAGTGATGGAGCTTGTAAAAACAGTCAGAATTGGAGCCGGGGAGAGCCATGCTGACAAAGTGCTGTTGGTATCCTTGTGAGGGGGCAGGATTAGATCTGGGTCATTGCAATGGCACAGAAAAAGCCTCCTGCACAGAGGGCCGTGGGAGACGGGCTCCGAACAGCAGGCACAGGTGGGCATAGAAAGGATGCGTACCATTGCTAGCCTTGGCAAAGGGTTTGTTCTTTTTTGCCTTTTTTTTTTTTTAAAACAAATAGAGTACATTTTCTGGGAGGCAGTGTTGCCTAGTGTTAATAGCTTTAGAACCTTACCAACTTGTCCACTTAATAGCTTTGTGAACTGAGGGACATGTTGAACTTTTCTGTGTTCAAGTGTCCTAATTTGTAAACTCACTTCATAGGGGTTGAGAATTATCACTTTTACCAATCTTGTGACCTGTTAGAAAGGACGTGTAGCTTTAAAGAATTTTATTAAGTTGAGGTGTAATTGACATAAAACATTATATTACTACAGGTGGACGACATAATGATTCTGTTTGTATATACATAGGTACAGAATGTATTTCCTCATGGTGAGAACTTTTGAGATCTGCTCTCTTAGAAAGTTTGAAATATGCAACAGTGTTGTTACCTGTAGTCGCTGTACTGTGTTATGTAATAGTTTTTTTATATAAGATCGTATATAAAATATACATAAAAAATTAATGTAAGTGAAACATTTTGCACATTCTTAAAGCCAAAATTATACTGTTATCCCAGATCAGAAGTTCATTTTTCTACAGGTAGTTTCTCAGTCCCTAGAGGTCCACTTTATCTTTCTACTATCTTTTTTCTAGCTTCCACAGCGGTTTACCCAGGGCTCCTGGGAGAGTTTCCACTGTCCTTTATGTATGTCCTTGTCTTCTCGGCCCCGGATAGTATGTTTGGGGCAGCATGCGACTCATCACGCAGAGCAGATGCATGGCAGCATTTCTGAGTGAAGACAAGCTGGCGTTGTTGGCCTTTGCTAGGAAACAGGAAGTTAAAACTAGAATCAGTGCCCATGAATTCTGCTTATAATAGCAGATAGATTTAAGACACTTGTTTTAAAAAAATTCTGTTGTCTCTCTTTTATACATGAAATGCTGTATTCATTTGGATGGATTTTGCGACATTCTGAGTTCCTTCTTTTCCTGTATCAGGGCAGAGGAGGTTGTTGTCTGAGTTTAAACAAGCTTTTACCCCCTGTTCCAGCTGCAGGGTGAGTCTGCAGAGCCGCGGGGGCCTGTGCAGCCGGGCCCCGCAGATCCCATGGGAAGGAGCGTTTCCCACCCCTTGGAGCTGGAGAGTAAACCGGCCGCTGGTATTAGTGACACAGAAGCAACTGAAAGAGCTGAGAATTTAGAGAATAATGAAAATAAGAAAGATGGTGTGTGTGGGTAAGAAACGGTTGTGTCTTTTTATTTTATTTATTTTCTTTTTGGCTGCGTTGGGTCTTTGCTGCTGCACGCAGGCTTTCTCTAGTTGTGGCGAGCGGGGGCTACTCTTTGTTGTGGTGCGCGGGCTTCTCATTGTGGTGGCTTCTCTTGTTGCGGAGCACAGGCTCTAGGCGTGCGGGCTTCAGTAGTTGCAGCACATGGGCTCAGTAGTTGTGGCTCGCGGGCTCTACAGTGCAGGCTCAGTAGTTGTGGCACACGGGCTTAGTTGCTCCGTGGCATGTGGGATCTTCCCAGACCAGGGCTCAAACCCGTGTCCCCTGCATTGGCAGGTGGATTCTTAACCACTGCACACCAGGGAAGCCCAACGGTTGTGTCTTGATCCTCACGTCCTTTGTCTCCCCAGCCCTTGTAGATTAAACAGGAACCCAGATCTCTCTCGGGGGTGGTTTTGCAGGGGTGAGAAGGTCCTTGCTGTATAGGACACGGTTCAGTGCTGATGACCCCCGGAGGGAAGAGACCTACTTCCCTCCAGAGCCTGGGCAGCATGGAGCTGGGATGAGGGCTGGGCGGGAGGAGGGATGTGCTGTTGGGATTTAGCGGTATTCCTCGGATGACAGATTACCTCGTCTCCATTCCCTTCTCAGTCCTCCTCCATCTAAGAAAATGAAGTTATTTGGATTTAAAGAAGATCCGTTTGTATTTATTCCTGAAGACGACCCATTATTTCCACCTATCCAGTAAGGATGAATTCAACGTTTTAAATTCTTCTTTTAAATTTACTGTAGGGTGAAATGCACATGTGGTCACATTTAACTGTAGTTTTTCATTTAGCCCCTTTTTAACAACGCATGTCAGAGCTGGATGAAAGTTTAGAGGGTGTTTACTGAACCCTTCAATTTAAGGTGAGCAGTAATCAGAGAACCTAAGCCACCCAAAGGTATAGAAGATAGAGAGATGGAAAACTCTGGACTGCGGCCAGGGCTCCCCGCCTTGCTCCCGGTTAGGAAATGAAGAGTAGTGCGTCTGGGTGGGATTTCCAGGTAGAACAAGGTGCTCAGGATAACAGTCTTGGGTTCATCTCTTCCTTGTTTGTTGAACTTAGTATCTTTAAACCAGAGTGGTCACTTACATTCATCGTCTTGTAGATAACTGGTCCTTTGCCTGTGTTTGTAAAATTCCCTCCTAAAATGCCCATGGAGCAGGTGGGTCCTCTCAGGTGTGGTGTTGGAGCAGCAGTTGAGGGGAGGAGTTACACCTGTTAATGCAGGTCCCAGATCTAGCTGTGCTCAGGCGAAGCTCCTGGAGGCCCAGGTGAAGCAGGTGAAGGTGGGTGTCCACGGCAGAGTGCCAGCACCCTTAACCACAGCAGCTTTGAGAAATGGGATCTGTCGGGGAGAGCAGGCCGCCAAGAGGCATTCGTCACATTCTGAACGGAGCTCTTATAAGCAGCCCTGTCTTTTTCACAGGAAATTTTATGCTTTGGGCCCTTCCTTCCCAAAGATGAATTTGTTAACTCGAACCGTGGAGGGGAAGAGAAGGCAGCTCTACATGGTGTCCAAGGAGCTGAGAAACGTGCTGCTGAACAACAGTGAGAGAGTGAAGGTACAGCTCACAGCCCCGGGGCCCGCGTGCGCTCAGCGCGCGGTGCTTTCGTGTCTGCTCAGACTCGGCTGGGAGGGGCTGGCCCTGACGCGGCCCTGCCAGTCTGTCCATAGTGGGCAGAGGGGAGCCGAGCTGCCCGGGGGCCTCAGCCACTGCCAGGCACAGGCTGCCCGGCCGTGTCCCGTCCGCCCCTCTGGGCTCACACCGTCTGCGTCCCGGGGGACCGACGTCTGCCTGCTGCTCCTGTGGGCACTTGGCTTTGTTTTTTTCCATTTTCCTTAGATTTTTTCCACTTCTGGGCCCTCTTTTCATTTGCTTTACAGTTTTCCCAGCTCATTTCTCTCTTGCCTGCTTGTTTAACGCAGCTCATCTCTGTGGTCTGGAGGCCCCCGAGGTCAGAGTGTTCTCAGCACAGTGCTAGGCCATTAGGTGCCGTCTTTCCTGTCCTCTCTTGGGTGTCCGCTGGGGCTTCCAGGCTGACGGCATCCTTGCTCCCGATGGCCCGTGGAATGTGTGCTGACCTATTCTTGTGTTCTCAGAGTTTCCTGGTTTTAACGTCTATTGTAATTATCAGTCCGTATAAGCCACAGAAACCAAAGCCGTGTGAGAGTATCGGTCGGGGCAAGAGAACGTCTATTTTAGTCAGATGACTCTTGAAGTGTTTTCCACTCCTTTTTTCCTTCTTTTCAGCAGCTACTTAGAGCTCTGTCTCCTTGTGCTAGAAAGGAGTATTTTAGTCGATTATCCTGACTTTCACTTACGTGCGTTTCACCTGATATTTTCCATTCCAGGTTATTAACACTGGGGTTAAAGTCTGGTGTCGAAATAACAGCGGTGAAGAGTTCGACTGTGCTTTCCGGTTGGCGCAGGAGGTAAGCACAGCTGGTGGGGCGGCACGAGCCGTGAAGGCGTGGATGGGTGATTCTGAGCCGGCCCGGCGGGTCAGGACCATTGAGCACCGGGCCGGCTGCTGCCAGGGGGGCTCTCGAAGACACTGAGCTTTCCCGGGGCGCCAGGGTGGGGCTGTGCTTGCTGACGTGTGTCCCGTGTGTCACCAGCGTCCCGCCTGCCTGGGGCTGTGGTGAGGGGTGGGGCTGACGTGAGGGGAGGGCCCGCCAACGCCCGCGGACTTGGGCAGACTTGGGCGGGCGGCTCACCTCACGTGCATGGGCGGTGTGCTGCCATTCGTAATGGCCACCTCTCTTTATTCCCACAGGGAATATATACATTGTATCCATTTATTAATTCAAGAATTGTCACCGTCTCGATGGAAGATGTTAAAATTCTGTTAACCCAGGAAAATCCATTCTTTAGAAAACTCAGCAGTGAGGCATACGGCCAAGTCAAGGACATGGGTAAGCAGTTTGACTGGCGCAGAGGCGCTGCTTGTCCTCGCACACATAGTGAAGATGCAGGTGTTCCTGCCTGACGGAGCTTTTCACTTTCATGTACGTTGTGACTTTGTTCTTAGTGCCTGTGTCGATTTTCGGAGGGATTTCTGGAGACATGCCTGATAATCCTTTTCATTGAGGGTCAAGGGCATTTCTGGGGTTGCTCTCCTTCCCCGAGCCAGCCTTCCACGGTCACCTGTGCAGGTGTCGGGGCCCGGCCGGCCCACCTGCCAGAGCCCCAAGCCGCCCGCTGTCACTCAGGCAGCCAGGACCGGGCCCCGCGTGGAAGCAGAGGGCAGGTCCCAGCGCTCGGGTGTGTCTGCGTCTCGAGGCCCGGGAGAGACGAGCACAGGCTGTCGGCTTGGTTTGGCACCTTGACCAGCCCCCCGCGGTAGAATGTGCATCCTTGCCCAAGGTTCCTGCTGCTCTGTGGGTAGCGGTCACATCCTTGCTTTTCTGTTTCATAAACTTCCACCTCGAATCACTGAGTGACGTTTCCTCCTATGAATACAAATAATTCCACCTGGGACTCTAGTTCTGTTTTTCTTTTCATTCTTGCTTGCTTTTTTATAACTTATTCCTTATTTCCGGCTCGATTGGATGAAAAGGGCACAAATCAGTCATTGAAGTTACATGGTCTCATGCCTTACGTTCCGGCCTGAAGCCTGAGCAGTAGGAGCTCGCCGTGCCGAGGCGTCCTCGTCTCCCCAGGCAGGGCTGCGTTCAAAGTAAGGATTGCTTTAAAGGATATGGGGACGTGTGTTCTCTTTCTCTTTTAATCCTACATTTGGACGACCGCAGCATAATTTTTGACGGTTTTTAATGTGTTGTTCCATGCTCTTTCTGGGAGTTGGAGCAGTTATTTACTTAGTCTTGAGTTCTGAGAATTAAGCAGTAGTTAATCCCCACCTCCCTGCTCCTGGGAGAGGCTTGCTGAGTGTTTTCCGTCTCTCAGTGGTCTGACGTGAGCCTCTCCTACACTGTCCCCTGGCACTTGGTGCCTGGCTTACGGACGGCATTGTGAATTTAGACGGAAAGGCCTCTTTTCTGCCTCAAGACCCCTGAGATCAAGAGTCCAGATTACTGTTCTCTGGGCACATAAACGTGCACCGCAGAGGTGTCCCTGCTGGCAGAGCTCGACCAGTGTGTGTCTGTTTCTCTTCTAGCCAAGGGCAGCGTCGTCCTGAAGTACGAACCGGACCCCACGTAAGTGAGACGCTCCTGCCATCGGAGCCTCCGTGTTCTTGGAGGTGGGAGGATGGTGGGTGGTCTTAGAAGCCTTTTATGATGTTCCCCTCAAATAGTACTGTGCAAATTTTAGAAATGGAATATTTTCGTATATCATGAAGATACTCTTGATAAAACAAGCCATGTGTATTTTTATTTAGAAGATAAAATGCAGAGTCCTATTCTCTGTGCCCCAGAAATCTAATTCTGATTTTTATCTTAAACAGAGGAAGTGTACAGATAGGACAGTCAAGAGAGGTTGAGTTCTTCCACCTCTGCTGTTGGTTTGGCTGGTGTTTGTGGATCACCTGTTAGGTATCAGGCAGTGTTGCTCTGGGCCGGGGCATGGGGGGCCGGCCCCCGTAGCTAGACTGACAGCCACCTCGGGAGCACAGAACCACTGTTCTGCGACACCCCTCACAGGGGGAGCAGGTCCCACGTGGTCAGCACTTGCCAGAAACAAGACAGAGGACTTGGGTGTCAGGCCCAGGGGTCCTCAGCAAGGGGATGGCAGAGTCAGCGTTTTCATCCCCAGACTGGTTTACATTTAACAGCTGCCTCTGTCAAATAAAGCACCATTTCCAAAGGAGATAGAACAGGGTCTGGGCTGGAGAGGGGTTTGGGCAGCTTCTCTGGAAGGCAGGACCCAGCTGGACAGCAGCCTGGGTGGAGTCTGCACAGGAGGCCAGGTCCCAGCATCCAGCATCGTCTGCGGGGAGCAGCCTTGGGGGGGGGGTGGGACCAGGAGTAAGATGGCAGGTGGGTTTTAAGGTAACAGTGCTTGTGTGGCCCACGTAGAAAACTGTAGGCTGTTTTAAGATGTGGGTCCGCTTTTCCACATACACTGGTTTCTACCAGTTGAAGTACACAGGTGAAAAGACAGGTGAAAAGACAGCTTCAGGAATTAGATTTTTTAAAGAGGAAGACAATGGGAGTATGGGAATTTTCTGGTATTTTCCTGTCATCGTTTTTTACCAAACCACTAAGAAAAGGAGATGTGTTTCCATCTTCTTTTCTTAGTGGTTTCTCTCTTCCTGGTTCAGGCCTTTCTCTTCTCTTTTTCTGTTTGTTTTTTAAGAAATATGATTGAAACGCTTGTTTGTTCCGTGCACAGCCTGTGTCACTGATGCCTGGCATCAGGTAGGCTTGGGACACATGTTTACTTAAATGAGGGCTTTAGGAGCCTAAAAACTAGACCAGAGTCACATTTGAAAGAAAGTAAATAACAGTATGCATGGTACACGCTGATACGCACAGTGCTTGATGAGGGACACATGCGCAATACAGACAGTAGCCGCCCTCCCAGTTAGGAAAGGGGAGTCGGTGCCGCCTAGGAAGCCGGTTGCGCAGCCAGGGTGTTTGGGCCCGGATGGCACTGCTTGCTGGACACAGGCAGCTTGGTGTGCTGGGCATTGTACCGTTGTGGGGGTGGGTGACCAGACCCAATTCTGGGAAGCATTGAGTCTGCAAAGACTGGTGGTCCTGGCACCCCACGCGGCTGGCGCTGTTGCTCTGGGCCCAGTTACCCGGCCTCTGCGGGGCCTCAGTTTGCTCACCTGTAGACGTGGGCAGGAGCTGCAAGGAGCCATGAGGGACAGGACAGATTCCTGTTGGTGGGTAGGGTGGGCATACAGATAGGTCTTCACATTGGCGAAGACGCAAGTATTTGGAGATTCTAACACTGAAAGTGTTTGAAATCTGCAGATTTGGGGGTTATTCCACTGTGAGTTTTTAGAAGGAAAGACTGGCCAACCTGAGGGTGTTGATGCTCTTCAGGACAGGAAGAAGGAAGCTGGTTTTCTTTGAGAGAAGCCTCCATAGAATCACAGACTAAAATGCCTTCCCCGTGGCTTGGGGGTATTTTTGGGGGAGCAGTTCTATGTTAGTACTGCCTACGGTGCAGTTAGGAGGATGTTTAACGCTTACCCGGAGCCGTTCTGTTCACAGGAAACCGGACACACTCCAGTGCCCCATCGTGTTGTGTGGATGGCGGGGAAAGGCCTCGATTCGAACTTTTGTGCCAAAGAACGAACGGCTTCACTATCTCAGGATGATGGGGCTGGAAGTGTTGGCAGAAAAGAAGAAAGAGGGGGCTGTTCCAACAAGCGAGAGTGCAGCCAGCCCTGAGGCTCCGGAGGACAAGGCGGGTGCCGAGCAAGGGGCAGAGTAGCCGGCCGGCCGGATGCCGCCACAGGCAGTGACCCGGCAGCCGGCCCGCCCTGGTGCGCTGGCTGCAGGGGCCTCCACCTCGGCGTCGCCGCTGAGATGAAACCCAGGCCTACTTCTGACTGGTGAGGCACACATCTGTAAAGACTGGGAAGTGACGGAAGGTTAGGTCTTTGAATGACCCCCGGACTCCTTTCACATGGAGCGTATGGAAGGTATTTTTTTAGCTTGTTAGAATTTCCCCATTTCTTTGGCAAAGATGGGTCCAGTATGCCTGTTGCCGGTAATAGACTTTCATTGTTAAAGTCTTATTCTACCAAGACATATAACTGCCCTGGCAGAAAATTTCAGGTCCCTTTTGTTATGCCTATATTGGTCTTAAGGCCTAGTGCTTCTTTTAGGCATTTTTTTAGGGAGAATCTGTAACTACGCGTGGATTGTTGGAAAACTGTACTATCAGCTTTAATAATTGTATTAAGTTGCCCATTAGTGCGGCATTAATACGCAGTGGGGTTAATATCTGAGGTCTCAGATGACTTCTGTGCCTTTGTAATAAAAGGTAAAGTAAACTTTCTCACAGTAAGAGCTGTATTGTGAATGTGATACTAGTCATGAGGGGCTTATGTGCTTTTATTGGAGTACCCTGCAATTTTAATTTTTAAATGGGGTTTGGGATCCTTGCAAAGTTTAAATAAAGAGTCATTAATGAAAATGGGTATGTGTACGACTCTAGTGTTTACTCCGGTTCATGAGGCAGAAGGAACTAACTTATTTTGGGGTAAATGGAAACATTAGGATTAAAGCCTTAGCTGGTGGAAGGAATTTTAATGTGAAGACAGCTCTTGAATAAAGTCAGTAGTTAGGCCTGAAAGCGCTTGAAGGACTTTCTTGTGGGTTTACCTTTTATCCTCCAGAGGGCGGTATTGACCCTTCAACTACAGCGAGCCCGATTTGGGTGGGTAAAGGGTTGCTCAGCAGCTTGGGAACCATCTCCAGTGCTGAATGGGCTCCCTCGGGCACTGTGCTGACCAGGCAGGAGCTGCGCGGTCATTTCAGTTAATCACTTACCAGGTCCCTGCTATGTGTCAGGTGGGGTTCTGGGTGACACATCTTATCATGACAATCAAAATTTCAGAAGAGAAGAGTATGGTGTGGTGAACCTTCATGGCCCTGTCATCTGGCTTTCACAGTGAATACAGTCTTATTAATACCCACCTTTTTATATTATTTTGAAGTAAATCGTGTCTAACATTTCAAAAGATAAGGACCCTTTTTCTTTTTAAAAAATAACCTCGGGACTTCCCTGGCGGTCCAGTGGTTAAGACTTCGCCTTCCAGTGCAGGGGGCGTGGATTCAATCCCTGGTCTGGGAACTAAGATCCCACATGCCTCATGGCCAAAAAACCAAAACATAAAATAGAAGCAACATTGTAACAAATTCAATAGAGACTTTAAAAATGACCCACATCAAAAAAATCTTTTAAAAAATAAAAATAAAAAATAACCTCAGGGGCTTCCCTGGTGGCGCAGTGGTTGGGAGTCCGCCTGCCGATGCAGGGGACACGGGTTCATGCCCCAGTCCGGGATGATCCCACATGCCGCGGAGCAGCTGGGCCCGTGAGCCACGGCCGCTGAGCCTGCGCGTCTGGAGCCTGTGCTCCACAACGGGAGAGGCCACAACAGTGAGAGGCCCGCATACCGCAAAAAAAAAATAAAAATAAAAAAATAACCTCAATAACTTCATACCAAAAGCAGTAACAATTCCTTAACGTCAAATAACTTACATGAAAATTCTGTACACCGAAAATTATTAAGACATGGATGAAAAAATTGAAGACACAAATAAATGGGAAGATACTCCATGCTCATGGATTGGAAGAATTAATACTGTTGAAATGTCCATACTGCCCAAAGTGATCTTACAGATTTGACGCAAGCCCTAAAAAATTCCAATGGCATTCTTCACAGAGAAAAGAATCCTAAAATTTATATGGAGCCACAAGAGACCCTGAATAGCCAAGGCAATCTTGAGAAAAAGGATAAAGCTATAGGCATCATATTCCTGATTTCAAACTGTATTAAAAAGCTATAGCAAAACAGTATGCTATTGGTAGGAAAACAGGCATGTAGATCAGAATAGAAAGCCCAGGAATAAACTCATGCATATATGGTCAATTTTTGGCAAAGGAACTGGGACTATACAATGAGAACAGGACAGTCTCTTCAATAAATAGTGCTGGGAAAAGAGGATTGCCACATGCACAGAGCATCAAACTGGACCCCTATCTTACACATATACAAAAGTCAGCTCAAAGTGGATTAAAGACTTAAATGTAGACTGAAACTCTGAAGTTTCTAGAAGAAAACATAAGGGGTAAGCTCCATGACATGGCTTCTGGCAATGACTCTTTTGGGTATGACAACAAAAGCAAAAATAAACAGGTGGAACTACAAAGGAAACCAACAAAATGAAAAGGTAATCTATGGGATGAAAGAAAATGTTTGCAAACCATATGTCTGATAAGGGGTTAATACTAAAATTTAACCTGTTAATACTAAAAATACAGGGAACCCATACAACTGAATTTAAAAAAAAATCCAATTAAAAAAGGGGCAAAGAACTTAAGTAGGCATTTTCCCAAAGAAGACAAATGGCCACAGATACATGAAAAAGTGCTCAACATCAGCAGTCATCAGGGAAATGCAAATCAAAACCACGAGATGTCACCTCACAATTTGTTAGGATGACTGTTACCTAAAAGAAGAAAGGCTGGTGAGGACATGGGGAAGAGAGAACCCTGGTACACTGATGGTGGGAGTGGAAAACGGTCTGGAGGTTCTTCGAGAAATTAAAAATAGAGCTACCAGATGATTCAGCAGTCTTCTGGGTATTGATCCAAAGGGAATGAAACTTATCTCCAAGAGATATCTGCACCCCCATGTTAGTCATAATGTTATTTACAATAGCCAGGGTACGGAGACGGGTAAACCTAAGTGTTCATCAACAGGTGAAAGGGTAAAGAAGTGGCTGCTGGGAGATGGAGAAGAAATAAAGACCAAAAAACCCCACCAATAGCTTAGTTAATGTTCACATTTGCTTCTTCTCAGTTTGTTTTTTAAATTGGTTTGGACAAATAGGCCACACGCTGTGTTTGGTTGATTTGTCTCCTAAGTCTTGATTTTGAAATACTTTCCAGCTCAGTAGTGTGAAGAGTTCCTATTTACCCTTCACCTAAATTCCTGTGTCTGTGTGTGTGTAACTAATTCTTTTTTCTGAACCATTTGAGTTAGTTGCAGACATGTTTCATTATCCCTTACTACTTCAGCATGTCTTTGCTAAAAACAAAGGCACCAGGAGCATATCAAGAGGCTCGTGACGTGGATTTGTCGCTTCCTAGTTAAGTTTTACTTGAGTAAAACTGCCTCCACATTTCTTCACTTAAAACATTAACAGGTATTTTGCAGGGAGATACTTTGACTGTGTATCTCTTTGTTATCAAACTTGACCAGCTTTAGCATTTCTTGGTAATTTTTCCTGAACTAGTATTTACTATGAGATCTGCAAAATGATAATTTGCAATTTTATCACTCCTCTACATTATTAGTTTGCATTCTACACTAAACACTTTTCCCCTCTCCCCTATTTACTTCTTTATTCATTTATGTCATGTGGACTCAAGGATTCCTATTTTATTCAGTAAGCTATATGTTACTGTCATTGTCCCAGGATTTGCTGATGGGAGTTGCTTCTAGTCGGTTCTAACGTCCTTCCACATGTCCCCATCATGCTTCTTTCTGGTACAATGATGGTCCAGTCCTGGAGCCGCCCCAGATCCCCAGATCCTTTTAGTAGAACCTGGTAGTTAGAAACCAACGTCTGGTATTAGGTGTGCTCACAGCTACTGGGGTGTTGTTTCTTACAGGCCCTCTCAGCAGAGAGAGCTAGGAAATAAATGCGTGTGTGTGCACACACCTTACATTTGTACATCTGCATGTGTTACCTGTACATTGTTTAAAACCATGTCACACCAATACCTCTGATTCCAACCCACCACCTGGTTCTATTGCAGTCCCCCTTCCATGTTTACCCTCCCTTTTTTCCCACGTAAGCAGCGTAGCCCTGGTTTTCCTATTTCTATTTGTTCAACATTTGAAGGTACTAATCCCTTCTTTCACTGGAGCTGAAAGCCTCAGACCCTGGCCCTTCCAATTCCCACCAGCTGTGCCGAAGCCAACTTCACCAGCCAAAGGGAAGGGGGAGCTCTTAGTTCTGTTCAAGTTTCTCCAGAGCTCCTTTAAAATGCAGATTTCTGGCCCTATTATTGGAGACTCTTATTTCTTATGGCCGTGTGGAGTCTAAACCCCATATGGCCTGACTTGTGATCAGGTTGAGGACCATTGGTTTATATAACCTTAAAGGCAAATTAGAACCCTTGCCGTTTTCTTTGCAGTAAAGATGGCTAACATTTGTTCAGTTGAGGTACTTTACAAACATTTTGTGTAGCTGTAGTCTATATAGGCATGGTTAGATCGTCACGACCAATATTAAATGACAGCCATAATTCAAACCCAGGTCTGTCCACACTGCATCATAGTTGCTGTGGGCCCACGCAGTCGATAAAACACCCTTGAGTATTTAGATCTCATCCCAATTTAATGTATAAGCAAACCCAAGTCCTAGGTAATAACAGTCATTTAACAGGGCAATGTCGGACCTTTGCCAATGATAGTTAAGTGATTTACTTACACTGACTCATATCAGTCAGGTGTGACCAGGAGAAACCACATAGTAATTTGTGGGAATGGGAAATTTAATAGGAAGGATGGCTTATGGTAGTGGAGTCGGGGTAATGAGGGCTTGGCTGGTAAAAAGTAAAGAGAATGGTGAAGGGTATGGGAATGACAGAAGGAGCAGCTAGCCCTGGGCGAGAGCACCGCAGGAGGAGCCCATCACTCCTCACCCCGGGATTTGTTGAGGAGCGTGTGACTGCAGGGACATTGCTATGGCTCTGCGTTGGTGGAACTTGCTGGAAATCTGCCCTCTAGGGTGCCGGGGAAGGCTGTTGGCCACTGGGCGCTGCTGGCCATTGCACCCCGCAGGAGCTGGACACGGGGCAGCTGCACACAGTGGGGCAGCTGGGGAGCAAGGACACCAGAATCTTGAGGCAAAACCCCTTCTTCCTGCAGTGTCTCTCTAGTGCCCTCTACTGCCAGAACTGGCAGAACTGTTTCAAGGACCCAGATCCCTTTTGGCAGAGAGGGCAATGATGGATGAACTTGTAGCCATGAGACAATAAACTGACCAGTGATATGTGACTCATTCAATACAGCAACCTAATGGAGGGCGGTATTATCACCCCTGCTCACAGATAAGGAAATTGAAGCAAGAAATAAGTAACTGCCAGACATCACACAGAGTAAGTGACAAAGCCAGGATTCCAATTTTTTTGGTTTTGTTTTTTCTTTAAAACACAGTAGTTTATTTTTTTTTTATCACATTATGAGCAGCCTGCAGGTAGGCTGTTTTGATAAATACGGGAACTTTAGTTACCAAAACATAAAGAAAATAATTCAAATTTAAATGTAAATGATTTCCCCTGATTCCCTAATTAGGGGTACAGCAATTGGCATATAACATTTATTATTATTATTTACATAACCAAGTCTTCATTACCTTTTGAAAAAATAGATTCAGATTTTTTTCTTCAGACCTGCTCCTTCCCTGAATTAACAGGATTCCAATTTTTAAAAAAGTCTTGACCTACAGGAGCAGAGCCAGCAGTTCAGTTGTGACTGGGGCCTCTATCACAGGACACCTCCCTTTTTAAGGGATAGTTGCATTGCAAGGGCTGCTTTTTAGTGATCACATTTTCATGGTTTCAGCAGCTTTTCGAAATTGCCAGTAAGGAGTGAACCTCCAGAGGAACAAATGTGATATATGAGTATATGTTTTCTTGCTTCTTTTAAAATTAAAGCTGTTTAAAACCTCTAAGCTTTTTTTGTCAAATGTAAATTTATGAGCTTTTCTCGAAGCAGAGGATAATTAGGAGGGTTTGGTTTGAGACATGGATTGAATGCAGGCGTCTAATTTCACTGCCCCCCAAGCCCTAATAAAACTACAGTAACCATATTTTAACAAACAAAAACAAAGAGAGGGCAGTACAGAAGCAACACAATTTCAGAAGCTGGAAAGCAAACTGAGAGGTAGTACTAAGAGAACCGAGAGAGTGAACCCCTAAGTCAGTGGTGAGCACAGCTGAGAAGCAGTCCGCTGTGCAGCTGTCCACAGGCGGCCCTTCCCTGGGCTCCTGAATGTTTGGGGCAGCCAGTCTCCCCGTGGGAGATTATTGGAAGACACTTCTCTGGAACCTGTCCAGCTCCAGGGGAAAGATCTAAAGTGTGGCCTCAGGGTTCGCAGAGCTGGCCGCCTAGAGTCACCCTCAGGTGGCATTCTCCCCAACAGTGCCGCTGAGACGCCTTGGAGCCCTCGGTAGTCAAGAGTGGACAACCAAGGATTCCCCAGACACCTGGAAACAGCCTCTGTCATTGAATATAGGAATCAAAGCAAACAGGACAAAGCAGCTAGGAAGAAGCACAGACTACAGGGAGAAGAAAGCTTCTTAAAAAATATCCCTTTTATTAAAAAATAAGCTAGAGGATGATGGTATATGGCTAAGCCTGATGAGACCATTTAAAAACCCGAAATAAAAATTGACAAGGATGTTCTTAACATGAACACTTACACTGAAGGTTTCTCTCCAGTTCTAATCAATATTTTGGTGAGGGGTTTCTGCTCTGAAAAGAGGCTGTTGCAGGAGAAAAGACCGATCTGGCTGAAGAACGAACGTTTTCTCGCCAGGACACAGATACGCTTGTATTTGCCTAGAGGGCATCTCTGAAGGAGACCCACACGTCCAGAAATAGAGGTGGGTTGGTTGCAGGTGAGGCAACCTGGGAGACAAATTTTTCACTTAAAAGCCTCAGTTTCCTTTGAGCCTTGGAATACCACCTTAGAGAAGATGATAAAATAAAGTTCCTAAAAAAGAATGACAAATATACATAACTCTGACCCAGCAAGTCCACTTCCTGCACTTGCAAGTGAGCAAAATGACGTGTCTACATCATGCAATGCAACATCGTTTATGGTAACAGAAAACTGGAGAGACCTGCGAAGCCCATGGCAAGGGCACTGGTGAAATTAATGATGCCTAACCATGCAGAGGAAGACTCCCGCCATCAAAAAGGCAGGAGGAAACCATGAGTCCTCTCCCAGGGGACTGGGAGAATCATCCAGCCAGTTGCGACATACGTGTGAAGTGCTGTCCACCAGGAAGCTCATCAGAGACTGAGAGCCCAAGGTTTGTACCAGGGCTGGTCATGTAGGCACCCCCTGCCTGGCACATTCAAAATCCCAGCCTTCCGCAAGGAAAGCAGGTGTTCAGGACATTGCATAAACAGTCGAGGCACAGAAGCCCTCCCAATCAGTTAGGGTGGGAGGAACACTCCCCAAATTCAAGTTCCCAGAGGCCAGCCTTGCATTCAGGCCTTTCTGAGGACAGTGGTCTCAGCCCTGCTGTGTTAGCTCTTCCCGGAACACCTCTGCCCTGGCTCACTCACTTGGATGACGTGAGTGCTGTGTTGAAGGAGCAAAGAGCTGAGAGCCCTCGGGCAGCATCTCACATGGCACTGAATCCTGCCAACAGCTGTGTAGGCGGGCCTGGAAGTGGGTCTGTCCTTAGTCAAGTCTTGAGATGACTGAGCCTCGTGAGACACCTTGAAGGTGGAGACCCAGAAAAGACCCAAATTCCTGATCCACAGAAACCACAAGACGGTAAATGTTTCAAGCCACTAAATCCTGGGGTGATTTGTTATGCAGCCATAGATAACTGATATAGTCACTTACTGACTGATTGACTGACTGTGTGAGCCCGGGCAAGTTTCTTAACATCTCTGGGCCTCCATTTCCTCATCTGTGAAATGGGCATAATGACGACACCCACCTGATAGGGCTGAAGTTGTGACAGAGTGGGACACACTGGGGACAGCACTTGACAGCAAGTGTTTCAACGTGCAGGCTGATTTTTTTAGGCTGCTAGGACAAGGCATTCACTGCTAAGCCCTTGTTTCTTTTTTTTTTTTTAAAGATTTAATTTTATTTAATTTTGGCTGCATTGGTTCTTCGTTGCTGTGCACGGGCTCTCCCTAGTTGCGGCGAGCGGGGGCTACTCTTCACTGCGGTGTGCGGGCTTCTCCTTGCAGTGGCTTCTCTTGTTGTGGAGCACGGGCTCTAGGCGTGCGGGCTTCAGTAATTGTGACATGTGCGTTTCAGTAGCTGTGGTGCGCGAGCTCTAAAGCGCAGGCTCAGTAGTTGTGGCTCACGGGCTTAGTTGCTCCGTGGCATGTGGGATCTTCCCGGACCAGGGATGGAACCTGTGTCCCCCTGCACTGGCAGGCGGATTCTCATCCACCGCACCACCGGGGAAGTCCATAGCCCTTGTTTCTTTTCCCTCTTGGATAAAACCTTTTGATCAGGTAGACAGAGATCAGCTGGGTGAAGTACATGCAGCTTAAACTGTGGTCTCGCTCACAGGTTCTGTTGCTGCAAAGGTCCTCAGTCTCAGGAGTGACTAAGGCAGTCAGACACGGAGGGAAAGCCCGGGAACCACATAGCACCACCTGGTTCATATCCTTCTGCTCTCACTTCTTTTCCTGGGCTCGGGGAGGGGGTGTTTCATGCCAGGGGTAGCAGCTCAGGAACTGGTCTCGGCAGGAAATACGGAACTGTGTAGTGGACCCCATTCTTTGATTTTCAAGCACCAGTTTCCATCACCAGCTCCTTCCAGCCTTAAAGTCAAACTTCAGTATTGAAGATAGTTTTAAAGTAGTGAATGAGAAACTCATAAAACCTGGAAAACATAGGTCTTGCATTAAAGGTATCCAAGCACCTGGGAAATTATGCAAATTTGTGTTCTAATTAGATTATTTATAAGATTGTCATTGGTGTCAGGAGAATGGCTACACTTTTTGAAATAAAAATAAATATCTGTGGTTTGTTTTTCCAGGTGGATTTTGGTTGCAACAGATAGCATTTCCCAGTAACAAAATGTCTAAATATTTAAGCCAGTTTTAAACAATGACAAGTACAAACAGTATAAAGAGTCCAGAGCATGCACTAACGGGATGCAACCAGTGCCAACGTTCAGATATGCCTTTTATAACTGATCTCTCATTATTAGCGTTGGACCGTTTGCGTGGCCCAGTCTTTGGAAAGGCAGAGACATAAAGTACATATAAATATAGAAGTGGGCAGTGCTCTGCTTCCCAATGATATCAGCAAGTCAAGTCCGGTGGGTGAGGGAAGGTCGAGGTGTGCTGAGGGCCTGTCCTGCTTGGGAGCGAGGTGACAGTTCTCTAAGGCTGATTAATCAATGCATGTTTTAGTTAGGTTCCCTGGGAAACAGCCCCGGGCTGGAGATCTGCATGCAGGAAGTTTGGATCAGAACGCTAGGCCCAGGGAAGAAAGCAGGGCTGGGCTGTGTGCCCAAGCATGATGCATTCCCTACACAACTGACACGTGTTTGTCAACATGGTAGAGACATAAAAATAGGAATTATGACTTCCCATCCACTAGAGGAAAAAGGTAACAAAATTTTATCAGTCTAAGGGGAGCAAAGAATGGGGAAAAAGGATAGAAATAACAAGAAAACACAAAACAGCTCAAACAATTGAAACGAGACGGACACAGGCAAACACTAACGAAAGATGGAGGTGTGGGTGTTTTGCTTTAATATTATTTGGAAGAGTCCAACATTCACAGCGTTCAGTATTTGAGAGGTTCAGATCAGCAAGATGCCTCCCCCCACCTTCTCCCGGCCCCCTTTCTCCTCCATGGCAGCCACGAGCATCAGTAATTTCCTGTATATTCCTCCAGAGATATTCCATGCAGGTATTTTCTCCCTTTTACACAAATATGACTTCTGTACAGAATGTTCTGCTCCCAGCATTTGTTTTTATTTAATAATGCAGCTTGGAAATGATTTCATATCAGGACATCAGGAGCTTCGTTCTTTCTTAGGGGGCAGAGGATCCCCCGTTTAGCCAAAACCTCGTGAATAGACACTTGGGTTGTTTCCGGTCCTTTGTTACTACCCCAAAAGCCTGCAAGAATAACCTTGTACCTTTCATTTCAAATACTGCACATGGCATGTGGGTTAGAATAAATTCCTAGCAGTGACATTTATTGGTCAGGGAATATGTGCATTTTAAATTAGGACAGATATCAGGCGTGTTGATATTAATATCAAATAAAACAGAATTCATTGTAAGACACATTAAATGGGAAAAACAGGAATATTTTATATATTTTATATTCATAAAAGAAATAATCTACCAAGAACATATAACAGCATTTAACCTTAAAACACCTTACAACAAAATACTAAAAAAGCAAAAAATATTGCCAATAGAAGAAGAAATTGACAAATCCATAGTTATATTAAGAAATTTTAATAATAACATCTATCAGAAATTGACAAGCAAAGTAGAAGATAGTGATTTGAGTATCAATTAACAAGCCTGAGCAAACACAAAGTAATGAAATGGAACACATACTCATTAGGGGTGACCGATCATTCAAAAGCTTTTGGAAAGACCAGTAAAACAGGCACCTCTCTGGTAACTGCTCAAGGAAGAAAGAGACAGTGAGAGAAGGCAATTGCACTACTGGAGAGACTTGTAAGTGTGCAAGGACACATCCATCCCCCTTCGTGCCAATGGGCTTGAAGGCATGGGTGAAATGAAAACATACAGGAAATCACCAGATTTGTTCCAAGAAACGGAGAGAAACAAAGGGAAAGGGCGGTTGGAGATGCACCCACCTCCTCGCCCCAAACAGGCACGAGGCCCAGGGGGATTGCCAGGTGAATTTTGCCAAATTTTCAGGGAACACCTCTTTCCTATGTTAAATTCACTTTATAGAAAAAGTTAGGACATTTCCCCCATTGTTCTGTGTTGGCGTACCCAGGAGGCCCCACGTGGTCAAGGACACAAACAAAAAGGAAACCCTGCTGCTGACACATCACTACCGTGGATGTGAAAAGACCTAAGTAAAACATTAGTGAGACAAGACAAGCCGGGAATTAAAATAAGGGATGTGCTATGATGTATTCACGGGGCATAAGGAATTACATTCTCTATATAATTATATATTCTATTATATATACTGTAGATATTATTTATTATATATTTACATTATAAAATAAACTATATATGAGTGTATACATTTAATACAGCTACATAAGGAATCATAGGAATACTCAGTGGTTAAAGGAGAAAAATTAAAATATTGACTTAATGAAATTCAAGACTCATTCCTTACCTTAAAAGTAAAAATAAGCTAAGAATAGAAGGGAGGGCTTCCCTGGTGGCGCAGTGGTTGGGAGTCCACCTGCCGATGCAGGGGACATGGGTTCGTGCCCCGGTCCGGGAAGATCCCACATGCCGCAGAGAGGCTGGGCCCATGAGCCATGGCTGCTGAGCCTGTGCATCTGGAGCCTGTGCTCCGCAACGGGAGAGGCCACAATAGTGAGAGACCCACGTACTGAAAAAAAAAAAAAAAAAAAAAAAAAAGAAGGGAACTTTTTTAACTTCATGAAGGGTATTTATCAGAAATCCTGTATCAAACATCATAATTAACAGTAAAAATATTAGAAACCAGAACCAACTAACAGATATTGTTCACTATTGTCTCAATTAGTCCACATCGACAGTCCTGGTCAGTTCAGTGAGACCAAGAGAAGAAATGAGGGAAAGAAGAAATCAACACTGCCATCATTTGCATGTCAGATAATTATCTATGTATGAAAATCCAAGAGAATGAACTGTAATGGTATATTAAACTCTCTTATTTAAATAGTTCAGTGATTTGATAAAGATAAAAGACATCATAAACAAAGATTTTTACAAAGTGACACGCTGAGAGAAGATATTTGCCATATGTATAACAGATAACACATCACCTCCATGCTATGTAAATAGCTTCTTCAAATCACTAAGAGAAAGATGAACAATTTGAGAGAAAAGTAAGCAAAGGAGAGACACAGGTAGTTTGCAGAAAAAGATGTGCAAGTGACCACTAGACAGCCCCATGCAGACTTCAGAAATGAGAAATGACAGTGTCAAGGAGTTTTGATTATTCACTCATCAAAGGGACCAAAGTTGAAGGGGTGAAGGTGGTGGGCAAATGGGTCCCTTCTGGTTAGCGCCACATCTTGGGAGGTGGGCTCTCCCTGTGCTTCCGGTTAGATTTCAGGAGAGGCTGTGGTGCTGGGTTAGGGGCGGGGATCTCCGTGGATCTCAGTTGCTCTAGGACTTGGGTCCCAGGAGTCGGACGGATGAGGCTCTTCCCTGTTCTCTCACGGGCCTGAAGGGTGGCCAGGTGTGTTTGTTTGCGTGTTTAGCCTCTGCCTGGCTGGCTGTGACCCTCCAGGGGTGACAGTCCTAGTAGAGGTCTTCACTGGCATGATGTGCATAAAAGCCACAGCGGTGGTGTCAGGTGTCACCCAGAGTCTGGGAGCTGAGATGTCTCCCAAGCCCTCTCTCACCAGCTGAAGCCACAGGCCCCGCCCAGGTGCTCACCTGTTGTCATAAACCCTGGCGGCCGCATTGGCACCTGCGCTTCCACATGCCCTCTAGCATTCGCTCTCTGTCTGCTTCCCTCCCTCTAGACAGCAAGCTCCGCCAGGACGGGGAGGTTTACCTCTCTCCGCAGGGCCTGGTGTTGGTAAGCGAATCCCAGCGGCAGGCGTCCTGTGTGAGGGATGCCAGCCTCTCGTGGGGACACTGGCTTTTCTGTCCCTCCCTCAGGCTTATGGTTTGGGAGGAAGTGAGACTGGCTCTCTGGTCACGTGTGTGTGTGTGTGTGTGTGTGTGTGTGTGTGTGTGTGTGTGTGTGTGTGTGTGTGTGTGTGTGTGTGTGTGTGTGTGTGTGTGTGTCTGCTTTGCCCAGCTGGTCACAGGACTCAGGGAAGGGGCTAAACAAGCCCCCATCCCCCCACCCCTGGGACACCAGCCTATTGTGAGATTCAAGGAGCGGAACCTGAACCAGCCGGTGCTTGGGAAGCATCTACCTGGCGTGCGACTCCCACGTGATCTCCGATTCATCTCCCAAGCCAACACCTGCTGGATGCTTGTGCCTTGTTCCCACATGGAGACACGCTGCCTGGTGGGTGGGCATCATTGCCTGGCACGTTTCAGGACGAGGAAGCGGGAGGAAGCTCTCAGAGGGCTCTACCCAGGGACAGAGCTGGGGTTTCTCTTCTGCCTCGCAAGGGCAGCCTATGGAGGGAGGAGAGACCCCTCGTGCAGTCTTGTGCAGATGTAGCTTAAAAAGCATATCTATTCAGCATTATGAATATGAATTTTACACTTGGAACATGACACTAAGAACATTAAAACATCATTAATTGCAGAAAATTAAGCTCATCTGAATCTTGGCAGGTGGAGCTCTGTAGAAGACCCCCTTCCCAGCCTGGGGCCCTCCCAGCACCTCCCCTCCATGCAGGCACAGTATCAGAATCTCCAGGAGGGGGAGAGAGAGGAAAGATGCCAAGTTTCAGCCACAGGATTTTAAAAGCTCCCCCTGGAGGTTCAGGACCAGGAGGCCGGGTAGGTCTCAGACGGCCCTGAGCCCTTGTTCTCCTCTCCCTCTTTGTCATCAGGAAGGGGCAGAAGGGGGTGCATACATGGAGGGCAAACGCTTCCACGTTTCTGTGAAACGTGCTGCCCTCGCGGTGTGGGGGCGGGGAGGTCCTTCCTGTAACTGACATGCAAAGAGCCACTGCCTCACCCCGCTGATGAGCATGTCTGTGCAGCTGTAACTGGTGCATCTTCAAACCCCGGATCTCTGGGAACAAACGACGCACTGGCCCCAGGAGCTGCAGAGGCTGCCCACACCGCACAGGCGAACGCGCTGCCGACTCGGGTCCCCGCATGGCTTGGCTTTCCCAGGCTTGCTCGGCTCCCGGGCTCTCAGCCGAGGGGACAGCAGGGGGCAGCTCTGAGTCGCCGTGGATGGGCTGGATTGGAGGAGGGACCCGGGCGCCCAGATACCTCGGGCTGTTCCTGGGGACAGCGGGATGCGCCAGGAGCATGTTGGTTTCCTTTGCCTGGGGAGGGGTGGGTGGGTGCATTCCGAGGCTCCTTCGATGATGGACGAGGGTGAGCATCCGGTGCCTGGGATCCGCAGGGCTGGCGGGGACGGCACAGCCCTCGTCGAGGAGGACACACAGGTGTGCTTTCCCTGAGTTCTTATAAGGGGCTAACTCCTGTGGAGTAGGGCCAGCCACAGGCCACAGGGCACCCCGATATCTGTGAATAATAAAGATCAGGCCAGTGGTTGATGTCGGCCTCTGAACACCCCTCCCCTCCCCACGCCGGGCCACACTGCCCCACCAGCCTCCCGTCACATTTTCACCTTTGCTGCCCCCTGCTGTCCCCTTAGCTGAGAGCCCGGGAGCCGAGCAAGCCTGGGAAAGCCAAGCCATGCGGGGACCCGAGTCGGCAGCGCGTTCGCCTGTGCGGTGCGGGCAGCCTCTGCAGCTCCTGGGGCCAGTGCGTCGTTTGTTCCCAGAGATCCGGCGTTTGAAGACGCACCAGTTACAGCTGCACAGACATGCTCATCAGCGGGTGAGGCAGTGGGTCTTTGCATGTCAGACTCGCCAGGGGGAGTCACTAAAGCCCTGAGGTCTCCGACCTGCTCACAGAGCCCAGCTCTCTCTGGGGGTGGCTCTGCCCTCCCTTCACTAGAGTTGGGGTGCTGTGCCCACCTTCTGAGCCCTGGGCCCCCAGGATTTACAGTGGAGCAGAAGGCCAGGGATCTATTTGAGATCATGTATTAGATGGTTAGAGAGAATTGCTCTTTGATTTAGAGCCATTGGGAAGTGAATCGTCCCGGTGGGATGGGTAATAAATGACTCATTTTATAGACGAGGAAGAAACGCCAATCAGCCACTTCCAATCCCAGTGGGGGAGCTTCTCGTAGGTGACCCGTGGGCTGGGTCCCACCGAGCAGCAACAGTTAATCCTCAGTGTCCAGAAGAGCTTTCGCGGCCACTATTCCTCCATCCCCGCCCTCTGGTCAGGTGCCCGGGCATCTTCCACCGAGTTCTCCCCAAGGGCTGCGCGTGGATGGGCAGAGTGGTCCCCCTTCTGAGCTCTTCATCCTGTACTGTTCGGTGTGTCATTCTCCAGGGAATGCCACGGTCAGGATGGGCATTTTCGAGGATGTGTTTTTCTATCCCGCAGAAAAAGGATTGGCAGGAAGAAGAATTTCTTCTCTTTGCTCCCTGGAATTCTACCTGTACCTTGAAATTCCTACCAAAGCCCCCAGCCTAAGGTATTGCATGATTTAAATATCAATTGAATTTCAACCAGAAACACTGTGAACTTTATAAACGGAAGCCACGCCTCAGCTCTTCTCTGGGTTCGCTAGAGAGACTGGGCCTGGAGGTGGGGTAGGGCTGGGCAGAATCCAGGGGAGACCGAGGGTGGGTTCCCTGTGGCCAGTGCTCACACAGCCACATGGCCAGTTGCCAGTGGGACTGCAGGTGGTGATGGTCACTACAAGCGGGTCTCAGTTCCCTCACTGCTTAAACAAGGGGGCCAGACCTGTTGACCTTTGATCTCCTTCCAGCTTAGAAGATCAGTGATTCTATGGGGGGACATTAAGCAGTGTGACTGCAGTAGACTTACATTTAATACAGTGTGAGTGTGAGTGTGAGTGTGTGTGTGTGTGTGTGTGTGTGTGTGTGTGTGTGTGTAGGGGGCGTTTAAAGTTCAACTGATTTTTACAACCTTGGGGTGGGGAAGGCTTTAAAAAATATGCCCCCAAACCCAGAAACATGAAAGAAAAGATTCAAAAATTCAACTACATAAAAATCCCCTGTATGGAAAAAAGAACGTATAAAATAGTCAAGACGAAAGATAAATGGAAAAGCACGCCAAATCAAAGGGCTGATTTCTCCAGTAGAGTGCCTCCAAATCAAAAACAAAAAGGTCAACAGCCAGAGAAACAGGCAAAATCTATAGATACTAATAGCCAGTAAACATCTGGAATATGCCGTCTTATGAGAGGATGCAAATTTAAGCCATGGGATAGTTTGTCTTTCCCCTGTGACACTATGAGCAAGGGGCCCTGGCACACTGCTGGTGGGGTGCACACTGATGAAGCCTCTCTGGATGGCGGTTGGGCAATCTCTGTCAAATTTACAATTCCTATACGTTTTGACTTGGGAATTATACTCCCAGGAACTTATACCACAAATATTTTGGTAAGTGGGAAAAGGGTGTGTATTCAGTTTAATTACCATGGCATGGTCAGAGCAAAGGATTGGAAACCAGCTGCTAATAGGGGATTGGTGAAACAGATTGCTGTATGTCCACAATGGAATAAAACTTGCTCAAGGAATAAGGCAGCTCTGTATTTACTGGTGTGTATCTCTAACATACATCGGTGAGTGCAGAAAAGCAAGGTGCAGAATGGCCCATATGGCCTGACAGCTTTTGCACTATGTATATGGCTATCTCTGAAGGATGCCCATGGAACTTGTCACTGTGCTTGTCTCCAGAGAGGAGACCGGGTATCTGGGGCAATGGGAATCAGAGGGGAATGCATTGTATACTTTAAAATTTTGTCCTGTGTATATATATTACTTGTTAAAAATAAATGGTACACAAAAGTAATACAGTTGCTTTGGACTGAATGTTTACATCCTCCCAGAATTTACATGTTGAAACCCAAATCCCTAATGTGATGGTATTTGGAGGTGGGGCCTTTGGGAGGTGATTAGGTCATGAGGGTGGGGCTCCCAGGATGGGATTAGTGTCCTGATGAGAAGAGACAGAAGAGCGGCCATCTCTCTGCTCTCTGCCACATGAGGACACAGCAAGAAAGCAGCATCTGCAAACCAGGAAGAGAGTCCTCACCAGAACCCGACCTCACTGGCACCTGATCTTGGGCTTCCAGGCTCCAGAGCTGTGAGTAATAAATTTCTGCTGTGTAAGCCATCTGAGTTACCAAGATGAGAGCTAACCACTTCGTGTGACCCAAGTGATGCATGGTGCCATGTAGGAGGTAGACAAAGCTTTTGTCTCCCTGCTGCAGCACATCACTCCTTCTTCACCTGAGCCTCAGGTAAGGAGATGATCTGCAGCTAAGGAAACACGTCCTCAAACCCTGGGATAACCTCCCAGGCGGTTTGATGCCCACGTGGGCAGTTAGACTCCTTCTCGCCTCCCCTGCTCTCGGGCTGGGTGCCTGCTCGTGAGCTCACGGTGGGTGGAACTGTGCCCTGCCCCCCCACCCCTGTGCCTCTCCAACCTCCTGGCCCAGGATGGGCTGCCTGGACCACTCAGGCATCAGGCTCGTCTGTGGCTAGCACAGCCCAGCAGGTGGTGACCCTGCCCTCTGAGGCTGCAGGCTGGCACCAGACAGCCCGTCAATGACTCAAAGAAAAACGTGTCTGGAAGCCATGGAAGAGTCATCAGAATCCCTGAGCCGGGGCCCTACCCTCCCTGCTGACCCGCTGCCACGTCACCTCCACATCAGCTGAATCAGCAACGCCCATCAACCTCACACCAACGACGGACACTGGCTCTCGTGTGTGGTCCTCCCTCGTCCCAGGACTGGCAGCCACTATGAATCAGGGAGATCCTCCTCTGTCTTGAAGATGCATCATTCATCTTCCGAGGATGAATACATGCTGAGGTTTCAGTAGCTTCCCAGACACGCGTGAATGTCCCGCGGGGATCAATCTCTTTGGAAGAGAGCGCAGTGGCTCTAAGAAGTACTTGCAGGCCTTTGGAGAACCCCCTCAGTGCCCTGCTTCCCCATCGTGGCATACAAGGCGACACGAGGTGTCTGGGGCCTTCCTCCCCCAGCCCCCGTTGCTCTGCACCTTCAGGACCGTCACTGTGTGTCAACCACAGCAGGGAACTCGCAGGCCGACCCCCGACCGTAGCAGAAGCTCCCTCACCCCGTGATTGGGAGAGCCCGGCACAAGCACCACAGGTGTTTTGCCGGAGTGCCTTTCTAGAAATGGTTAGAAGGCAGGCAGTATTTCCCCAAGGGAACAATGAGAATAAGAGATGGTATAAAATGGGGGCGAGCTGGCTGTCGTAACAAGGGCTTGGCATCAAATAAGTCAGAGCTAAGACCAAAAAAGTTGTCATGCAAATAAAAATATGATTACTATAAACTTCCATAATCAGGGGCGGGAATATCATCACCCACCAAGATGAAGAATCTCAGAGCTTACACAGCCCTCCCGGCTCGCTTATTGGTGAGGAAATGGCATTCGGGATGGAGAAGGGCGTCACCCAAAGTCACAGAACTGGAGGCACAGGAGCCCCAAGACTGGCAGACCTCCTCCTCCAGAGCAGGAAGCCCGAAATCGCCTCTCCCCGCAGCTGGGACTGAGGGCTCCGGTCCACCCCCTGGCTGTTTGGTGAGGGAGCAGACCACACGGGGTCCAGCTAGGGCCTGAGCCCTGTCTCCTGAGTGGGGCCCCCTGACCCCTCCACAATCCGTGTCGTATCAGATAACTGCCTCACTTTCCCATCTCAATAGGGGGTCTCGCCAGATACAAACCTGTGGGCTGCATGCTTGTCCCATCAAATTAGGTCGCCTGAAGGGCCTTTTGTGATTACTGCTGTTCAGAGTAGCTCTGCCCCCTCAGGGCTTTGTAGACAAGGACACAGCACCATCACCAGACATCAAGATATGCAAGCACATGCCCCTTCCCCCCATCCTGGAGGTGACAGTCCAGAGTGGAAACCAAAGTGGGTGACAATCTTCCAGTCAGTGCTATAGTTCTCCGGTCCCCGCTGCTGCCATGGGCCCCACAGCTCAGCAAGCCTTTTCTTTTCTTTTAAAAATAATGCTGGTATTTGAGGACAAGATAAATATTAGCCTGTAGCTAATCGTAACGTCAGACTTTTACTGTATATGGCTTTCTGGAAGCACGGCTTGATTTGCTGCATGTAAAGAAAACCGGTAAGCACAAGCGTGCCGTCCTGGGGTCCAGGTATAATGGCGAACATTTCAAAACCCGATTCTGAGACACGTGTGTGGTGACCGTGGATCAATGATTCATTGATGATTCATAAGGCAACGAGGGGAGCGGCAGGAAGGTGAAGCTGGTTTAGTGAACATTTGAGGAACGGAGATAGGTACAGTCAGCTGGCAAGGAGATGCTGGAATAAGCTTGTATGATGCAAAATTGGGCACTAGCCCACGGGGCAGCTGTGGCATAACATTTGGGGACAGATGTCGCTTGAGGTTTATCAAGTTAACAGCCAGCGTCTCCGAGTGGGGTTCTAATCAAGGCACAAGCACGTGCGTTCTGGGCGCAGAGGTAAATCGTTGGCAGGTGAGTTGAACGATGCTCTTGCATTTTCAGGCTCGGAGAATCTCTTCTCAGGGGGGTCCTCCCGCCTCGCCCTCTTCCCAGCTCACAGCCTGGATGCCTCAGGGGGCAGAGGGGGAGCTGTGTTTGCTGCCTGTGGTCAGCTGGATGAGGTGGGCACCCAACCACACGATGAGGCCAGAGTACGGGTCCAGCCCTGCTGTGACCTCGGCTTCCCCATCTGAAATGGGTGGAATTATGACTGCACAGTGTCGATTAGAGGATCATTCGTGACACGTATGTGACTGTGTGACTCAGGCAGCCGGCAGGGCCCCCTCCCCAGCTTCGGGGGAGCGCAGAGGTAGTGCAGCTACCACACCTCCCTGTGTGCACATCAGCGTCCTGAGTCTCCGCTTCCTTCTTTGAAATCTTGGGGGCGTAGAGGTTCTGCTGCCAGAGGCCATTCTTTCTTGTCCCAAGTCATCACTGAGCTGGGGGAAGGGGGGATAAATGGCCACCTGGAGAAGCGCAGGGTAGGGTCATCAGCCTTCGGAAATAAGAACATGGGACACGTGGTCAAATTTGACTAGCAGATAAACAACACGTGTACAAGCTGACCTCAGAGATATCCTGGGTTCGGTTCCAGAACACCACGATAAGGCGAATATGGCAATAACTGAGTCACAGGAATGTTTTGGTTTCCCAGTGCACATAAATTTATATTTACATTATACTGTAGTCTATTAAGTGTGCAGTAGCAGTTATGTCTAAAAAATGTACATGCCTTAGTTAAAAAATAATGCTGTTGGAAAGATGGCGCCAATAGACTTGCTCAACACAGGGTTACAAACCTTCAATTCGCAAAAAATGCAATATCTGAGGAGTGCAATAAAACGAGGTATGACTGTATATTTTTTTAATTTTTTTTTTTGCGGTACGCGGGTCTCTCACTGCCGTGGCCTCTCCTGCCGTGGAGCACAGGCTCCGGACGCACAGGCTCAGCGGCCACGGCTCACGGGCCCAGCCGCTCCGCAGCATGTGGGATCTTCCTGGACCGGGGCACGAACCCGTGTCCCCTGCATTGGCAGGTGGACTCTCAACCACTGCGCCACCAGGGAAGCCCATGACTGTATATATATATATATTTTTTGACTGTATATTTTTAAGCATATGTATGTCTCATGCAATATTTGGGATATACTTATACTAAAAAATTATTTGTTGTTTCTCTGAAATTCAAATTTGACTCCCGTCTTGTATTTTATCCAGTAAGCCCAGTCCAGAAACCAGCAAAGGCAGAAAGGGGAACAGGAGGGAGCACAGGCAGCGGGGGGCAGAAGTGGGAGGAAAACGGTCTGGGGGTGAGGGTTGTAGAAATGACAGAAGGCCCGCCACGTGAGGAGAGCAGAGGCTGTTTGCCCAGAGCCGGCTGTGGCGAGGCACTCTGGCAGAGACGAGGAGTGGGCGAGCTTCCTGGTGGAGGGAAGGGACGCTCAGGTGGCCCCGACCGAGGCTGCGGGCCTGGGGGCTAGACGCCGGTAACCTACGTGACTGATTACGGGAGCACATGTGGCTTTCTCTGGCTGCTCCTAAGTAGGAAGGGGGAAAAAAAAATTAGGGAAGTCATTAGTTATTAATCAAGTGCTGTCCACGTGAGGCTGGGATTATTGTTTTGCTTCCTGGATTGTCACTAAATACTGCAGGCAGCGTCCTGGGCTGGTTACTGCAGATAAGGCGTTTCTTCCCGTGCTGGTTACTGCAGGCTGTGGACCTGTGTGTTATAAGTCCTGTGTGTTTCTTCCAGCACCTGCTTCAAGGTTCAGATCTCCTGGACTGGTTTGAGTCCTGCATTTTCAATATTGCAACTCAACAGTCCAAATCCCCGAATGGTTTCTGTCTTCTTTAAAAGGTCTCCAGTGTGGAATATGCCGTAACTGCCTATTGATATAATGAGCTTCTCCCTCCTGCCCTCCCCCTCCCCTCCCCTCTATCCCCCTCTCCCTCCCTCCCTCCCTCCCCCTCCTTCCTTCCTTCCACAGTGTACCCTTACATGCCCAGCGCCATGATGTGTGCTCAGGATGGCTGGTGAGAGAACAGCCATGACCTCTGCCCCGTGGGATGACCGCACAGCAAGCTCTTCAGCGTCTCTCACGTGGCTCACCCCTGATCCAGAATAGAAACCTCTCATCTCCTTTGGGTGCCACATGGAGAAACAGCCAGTCCCATCCCGGTCTAGACCTTGCACGTCTGCGATTTGCCTTTGCTCCCCCTGCTAAGGCCCTTCTGTCTCAACATCTCCACTGTCTCCATTGTTTACATCCTTGGGAAACAGGGATCCCCAGATGGAAGCATCTTCTGCAAGGGCCTGACCGGACCTGGAAGGAGAAGAAGAAATCAGTCGGTTTATTTTGGTTCTGTAAACGCCCAGCGATTTTTCAGGGACTTCTCTGCACCATGTGCTGTTCCAGGCGCTGAGGGTGCAAAGAGATGCAGACCTGGCCCTGCTGTCCCAGAGATCTTAGTGGAGGGGGTCCTATCCAGAGCGCTGTCTCTCTCTCTCTGTCAGGAGCCCACGGCCAAGGCAGGGGCAGGTCCCAGCCCAACGCAGGGTCTCGCATATGTGTCAGGTCATAATGCACGTGGTTTCCAGGTTCAGGGCCGTGATGATCTTCTCATGCAGTGGCAGTGCCCCGTGCCGCTTTGAACTCCTCTGTTTCTTCTTAAGGTAACTTGTAAAATTTTAATTGATGTGTTATTCTTTTGTCTCTTGGTTCATCAGATTAATTTTGTTAACTTTTATTATGGAAAATTTCAAATGCACAGAAGTGGGGACAATGGTACAATGAACCCTCCCTATGCAACCATCGCTCAACTCTGACAAGTCACATTGGGGCTTACATTGTTATGTCTACAGATCCCGCCCCCTGACACACACACACACACACACACACACACACACACACACACACACACACACACACACAGAGCCAGGATCTGAGCAGCTTTTGGGACACATCGTGTTGCTACTGTATGTGCCCAGGAGACCACAGCTCCATGAGGGCCGTGCTGTGCACAGTGGGCTGCGTCTCTGGCCCCGTGAATCCTCCTCTGACTCTGGATGTCCTGGAAACAAGCCATCCCTCCCCCATTGCACGTAAACCAAGCTCTTTCTAAGCTGTATCCCTACTCCCTACAGGGCTCCAGTTTTGCTCTAAAACGCTGGCTACGCTTTCATCGAAATCAGCTTGGTTTCTAGTTGTTATCTTATTAGGACGTGTTCCCCAAATGATTATCCAATCTAGTGGTTCTCTGCCTGGGCCGCCCGTTAGCGCCACCTGAGCAGTGCTGAGAATACACGAGAGAACATGATGTGATCAGTCTCGGTGGGTAGGGCCCAGGCACCTGTTTCTTAAGGGTCCCTAGGGCCTCTCACGGGCAACCTGGGTGGAGACCACTGTCCACCCGCCTCCAAGCACTGACAGCGTCTAGAGCACAGACAGGATGCTCAGCAGACAGAACTCTTTCGCAGGCCTGAAATCATTTCATTTGACCCAGTTTTTTTACCTTCAAGTCCAGGCAACAGACTGTTAAGCCAGCAAACACAGCTAATTGACAACCACAAGGGGTTCTCTTTTGCAGAGAGATGGAGCGACTCACACGCTAACCGTTCCAGCTGCCTGTGTCTTGCAAATGCTGCTCCTGAGGTCTTCAAAGCAGGCTGGCCCTGTGGAAGGGTAAAGACTAATTTTTCATTCCTTCTGTGTCTCACAGTAAAACCTTCTCTCCCAGGAGGCTCTACAAGCCAAGCGGAGAACCTCAGTGGAACCAGCTGGATATTGTAGGTTAAATCAGATTTAGTGGGACTTCTAATATACACGGGCAGGTGTGGTAGCAGGACTCTAAGATGACCCTGAGATTCCCATCTCCTGGTGGGCATGCCCTTTATAATCTGCCCCTGGATTGCAGGCAGAAGCTGTGACTCCGATGGGATATCATGCCTGTAAGCGGGTTACTAATCGGTTGACCTTGAGTTAATCAAAAGGCAGAGGATCCCGGGGTCCTGGCCTAATCAGGTGAGCACTTCAAGGAGCTGAGCCCTTCCTGGAGCAAGAGGTTGGAAGTTTGAGGGGCCCGCGGAGGGGGCCACATGGCAAGGACCTGAGGGTGACCTCTAGAAGCTGAGGGTCATCCCCGGCTAACAGCTAGCAGGACAATGGGAACCCCAGGTCTCCTACGACTGCAAGGAAATATGTTCCACCACCACCCCGAGGGCCGTGGAAGGTGGTCATTCCTCACCGGAGCCTCCAGGTAAGGACACAGCTGGCTGACAGTGTGATTTCAGCCTGGAAGTCAAGGACCCAGCTGACCTGTGCTCGAGTGCCTCCATGAGAGAAATTTAGGGGTTTTGTTTGTTTATTTAGGTTTATTTATTGTAAAATATACGTCATATAAAGTTTACCATTTTAATCATCTTTAAGTATACAGTTCAGTGGCATCAAGTACATTCACAACGCTGTGCGACCATCACCACTACTTCCAGAACTGTTTTGCCGTCCCAAACTGAAACCCTGTGCCCATTAAACACTAACTCCCCGTTCCTCCCTCCCCCTGCCCAGTTAGCTTTGCTCTACTTTCTTTCTCTAGGACAGTAAATTCTGCCTCTTTCTGGGCTCAGGTCAGAGCCTTAAACGTGCTCCTGTGTCCGTAGATCCCAGGAAGGGCAGACGGGGCGCTGCCCTTTCCAAATGCATTCCCCTCAAAGGACTTGGCAAGGAGTACCTCCTAGGATAACGTGCTACGACCCTGGGACGCCTGGTGGCCGGTGATAGGGAGCAAGGGAGGGGCTCTGAGCAGGGCCCACGCTGTCAGGTGGGCAGTTGGGAAAGGTCTCCATGGTCGTACGGACCACGTGGGCCTGGGGCAGTCCAGGCATCTCAGAGGTCAGCACTGTCATTCAGAAGAGACCTGGGCAGTGGCTTCGGAGGGGGACAGGTCGAAAGGGGTGCAGGCAGTGGAGTGGGGGAAGTGACGCCCCTCACGGATCCCGGAGAGCACGGGCTTGAGGGGAGAGGCTGGGCTGTGCCCTGGGGAGGGGGCTCATAGGTGCCTCCAACCTCTGTGCCTCACGCCCCACATCTGAGGCCACAGCAGTGGCCTGGGCGGGTCAGAGAACTTAGCAGGTCAGCGAGTGCCACGGCCCTGGTGCCTGGGCTCCGGCGAGCGCTCAGTGAACAGCCTGCACAGACTAGTGGGATTAGAGTCGCAGAAAGTTGGAGAGAATCTCGTCTCTCCTGTGGGTGCCCATCCTTGTTTATGTCGACGTGTCCAGCCTCTCTGTCTCCTCGGGTCGTGCTGGCCGGGGCAGTTAGGTCCAGGCTCATGGTGATGGCAAAGGTCAGGGGTGGCTGCCCCCCTTCCAGCCTCAGGCTCTGGAAGCAGGAAGGGCTCTGGGTCCTGGTCCTTCCAGAGCAGGCCATCCATGTGACTTGCCAGGGGCCCATCCTTCCAGGCACCCTCTCCCCTTCACACGTCAGCCTCCCTCCTCCTGGCTCTGCTGGATGCTGAGGCTGGTCCATGCTGTTGTCCCCGCAGGCCCCAGAATGTCCTTGTTGCCCTCTGTCCCCCTGGGCAATGCTGAGGTTTAATCGCACATCTTCAACAAGTAATAATCACACTTGATGTTTTACAGTGAACATGGGCTGAATGGTTTTTTTTGTTTTTGTTTTTGTTTTTTGCGGCACGCGGGCCTCTCACTGTTGTGGCCTCTCCCGTTGCGGAGCACAGGCTCCGGACGCGCAGGCTCAGCGGCCATGGCTCACGGGCCCAGCCGCTCCGCGGCATGTGGGATCTTCCCGGACCGGAGCACGAACCGGCGTCCCCCCAGTCGGCAGGCGGACTCTCAACAACTGCGCCACCAGGGAAGCCCGGGCTGAATGTTTTTAAGGCAACAGGTACTTTGCTAGAAATATGTGAGGTTGTCCCATTATGTCTCTGTTTATAAATGACCAGCTAAGCCTTCAGGAGGTTTAGCAGCTTGCCCAAAAGGATGGCACTGGATTCAAAGATCGTGTGGTCATGACTAAGTCCGAGGCTCTCCACGGCAAGCTACAGACTTGGGCAAACGGGACGTCTGGGGAGACGGAAGCAGGAGCAGGTTCTCAGAGAGGGCGAGAGACAGGAGTTCGGAGAAGGGGCTGCCCCTGAACTTTCGGTCCTGGTTCTACGCCAGCTTGGCCTCATCTTGAGTGTGTGTGTGCTGCATAAAGAAGCTGGAGCTGCCATGAGTGGATTTGTCCTTGTAACAAAACTGTCTTAAATAAAATAAGATATTATGTAACTGTCTCATTATATTTTATGTTTATCGTTTTCCTTTTGCCTAAGAACTTCCTAGGCATTTCAAACAGGCTAGGGGAAAAAAAACCCATAAAAGCAAGCTAAAACAATTCCTACTCGCAACACAGAGCAACTGACGAGGTTATTTGTTGCTTATCCATGCAATTTTTCCTCTTTCTAAATGTTTTATGAAATGTCATGATCAGTACCTCCTGGTTTATAATCTGCATGAACTCTAGATCACTGACATCTCTGTAGAACTTTCTTTGGGTGGCTACATAGATTTCATTGAATAAAAGAACCATAGTTTATTCAATCACGAGTTGTCGAGTATGAGTGTCTCTGTTGTTTATGCTGTGATCAGCACCATTGTTACCAATCAGAAATATGCCAGCAAACACTCTATTAATAAGATGAAGATCTGTGATACTGCTTTGTGGAAAGGAAAATCCAGATTCTTATGTGCCAGTATTTCCAATCCTGGCTACAGGTTAGATCCACTCAAGAGGGCTTTTAAAAAATGCAATGGCTGGGCCCAACCCCAGAAAGTCTAGTCTAATTGGCCTGGGTGTGCCTGTCATAGGCAATTTTTTTTTTGCGGTACGCGGGCCTCTCACTGTTGTGGCCTCTCCCGCCGTGGAGCATAGGCTCCGGACGCACAGGCTCAGTGGCCATGGCTCACGGGCCCAGCCGCTCCGCGGCATGTGAGATCCTCCCGGACCGGGGCACGAACCCGTGTCCCCTGCATTGGCAGGCGGACTCTCAACCACTGCACCACCGGGGAAGCCACACAGGCATTTTTTTTAAAGCTCTCCAGGTGATCCTATTTTGCATCCAGGGTTGAGAGACACTGAAATAGGCTGTCTTTATAAAACATGTTCTTGTTCATAACCTAATAACTTGTTAAAATGCCCCTCTTGTCTCTTTTTGAACTCCTTCCCATCTTGCTTACTGAGCTGGCCCTGTTAACTTGAAAATGTCAACAAGGAGAGATAGGAAATTAATTTATTTGAGAGAACTGGCTTTTGCTCCTTCTCTAAGCGAGGTACGACCTTGAAACCAAGGATAGTATAAGAAAGCCAAATTGTTGGCCCATCTCACTTATGAAGATGTATCCCTAACAAAATATTAGCAAACTGAATCCCAAAGTGTATGAAAATGATAATAGCCAATACCTAAGGATTGCCTACAAGTTCAAGGAAGATTTAATGTTAGAAAATCTGAAACTGTCATTCTATTGAGAGAGAAAATCATTTCGGTAGAGGTTGAAAAAACCTCATATAAACTTAACCATTCATGATGAAAAATAAAAATTTCTTATTAAACTAGGAGTAATAGTACATGTTCTTCACCTAATAAAGGGTACCTAATATATACACAATGAATCATTCTGATGACGAAACATGGAAGCGTCCACTTTAAAATCAACAGCAAGGCAAAGCTGTCCCATATCTCTATGCTGCTTTTTTTTTTTATTTATTTATTTTTTTTTGCGGTACGCGGGCCTCTCACCGCTGCGGCCTCTTCCGCCGCGGAGCACAGGCTCCGGACGCGCAGACTCAGCGGCCATGGCTCACGGGCCCAGCCGCTCCGCGGCACGTGGGATCTTCGCGGACCGGGGCACAAACCCGCGTCCCCTGCATTGGCAGGCGGACTCTCAACCACCGCGCCACCAGGGAAGCCCCTATGCTTCTTTTTGACATTACATATAAAAAGGAATTAATAGCATAGGATGAAAAAGAGAAACACTTGTCATTATTTTCAGATGTGCAAATATTAATATCTACAAATCATTATTTGCTTACTGAGCAAATACAAATCATTATTTGTAGATATGATTATCTACAGTGATAACACAAAAGTCTATAAATTATTAGAAAAATTGGGTGTTTAGCAAGGTGGCTAGATGAAAAATTGATTTTCAAAAGTGAATAGTGGGGCTTCCCTGGTGGTTCAGTGGTTGGGACTCCGCCTGCTGATGCAGGGGACACGGGTTTGTGCCCCGGTCTGGGAGGATCCCACGTGCCGTGGAGCGGCTGGGCCCATGAGCCATAGCCGCTGAGCCTGTGCGTCCGGAGCCTGTGCTCCACAACGGGAGAGGCCTCAACAGTGAGAGGCCCGTGTAACGCAAAAAAAAAAATTAGTGAATAGTGGACTCCCCTGGTGGCACAGTGGTTAAGAATCCACCTGCCAGTGCAGGGGACATGGGTTTGATCCCTGGTCCAGAAAGATCCCACATGCCACGGAGCAACTGAGCCCGTGCACCACAACTAATGAGCCTGCACTCTAGAGCCCATGAACCACAACTACTGAGCCCACGCACCACAACTGTTGAAGCTTGCGTGCCTATAGCCTGTGCTCCACAACAAGAGAAGCTTCTGCAATGAGAAGCCTGTGCACCGCAACGAAGAGTAGCCCCCATTTGTTGCAACTAGAGAAAGCCCGCATGCAGCAATGAAGACCTAACACAGCCAAAATAAAAAGAAATAAAAGTGAATAGCAAAAAAAGTTATAGTAGAAAAAAATCTGCAATTTCTTAGAACAAATCTAAGAAATTATTTGTAAAACCCTTACACAGAAAATCTGTACAGACTATGACATTAAAGAAGGACCAAAGACATGGCTGGATATCCTATGTTCGTGAATAGGAAAACAGAACGGCTCAAAAATACAAATTCTCTCTAAATAGATCTCTAGATTTAAGACAGCTCCATTCAGAATCACAACAGGGTTTTCATGAACTTGACACCTGATTTGTAACACGTGTAGTGAAGATCAAAGGACTGAGAAAGAGCCATGTGTATTCTAAACAAACATGAGGAGGATTTGCCTAGCAGACGTCAAGTATTATCACGAAGTTATAGCAATTAAGACAGTGTGGTGTTGGGCTAAGGATAACAAATCAGCCAATGGGACGCAACAGAGACCCCACAAGCAGGACCACTTGATACACGACTGAGGTGACATTGCTGGTTGGAGGGAGATTGTTCAGTAAATGGAACTAGAAAAGTGGCTTTTCTTCGTCCATACAGAAGAAAGTAAAATGGGATCCCTGCCTCACATCAGACACAAAGGTCAACTTTACATGTAGGAACATCAAAACAAAACGCTAAAATTTTTAACGAGAACATATAGGTGATTATTTTTCTGACCTTGGGGTAGAAAAAGCTTTCTGTAATAATACAGCAAAAGCCTGCGTTATGAAACGGATGAGTTTGGCAAGCTAGAATACAGTATTAGCAGCACATGCAGCTGACACGGACTATAAAACAAACTTCTAGAGATTAATAAGAAAAGACAATTGATGTGAAAAATGGGTGAAAGATATGAACAGGCCTTTCAGAGAAGAGGCAATACAGGGACCCAGTAAACTGTAATAAACTTCATTAGAAATCAGGGACATGCCCATGACATAATGAAATACCATTGCACACCTATGTTTGGCAAAATTATGAAGCCCGACAGTGCCAAGTATTGGAGAGGAAGCAGATCAAGAGTATACTTTAGGGCTTCCCTGGTGGCGTAGCGCTTGAAAGTCCGCCTGCCAATGCAGGGGACGCGGGTTCGTGCCCTGGTCCGGGAGGATCCCACATGCCGCGGAGCGGCTGGGCCCGTGAGCCATGGCCGCTGAGCCTGCGTGTCCGGAGCCTGTGCTCCGCAATGGGAGAGGCCACAACGGTGAGAGGCCCGCGTACCGCAAAAAAAAAAAAAAAGAGTATACTTTATACATTGCTGGTGGGAGCGTTAAGTTGTTAAAACTACTCTGGAAATCAATCTTTGAACATTGTAAAGTTGAACACTAGCCTACCCAACAATCTGGCAATTCCAGTCCTAGAAACCATTAAGAGAGATGCTTACAGTCGTGTATAAGAAGTCTCGAACAAGACACAGATGTAGAGGACAAAGGTATGGACACCAAGGGGGGAAAGTGGCGGGGGTGGTGGTGGGATGAATTGGGAGATTGGGATTGACATATATACACTAATATGTATAAAATGGATAACTAATAAGAACCTGCTGTATAAGAAATAAATAAAATAAAATTCAAAACACAATGCTTCATAGCATCATAAGGTTGCATGAAAAAGCAAGTCCCAGAAAACTTCATATAGTATGAGAGACTTCTAATATAGTTTTAAAAATGCACAGCTACACAAAATATTTAGGCCTACATGTGTATGTCATGATAGTTTTCTTTAAAGCAAAGTAATGATGAATCCCAAATTCAAGACAGTAGTTGCTTCTGAGGAAAGAAGCAAAGTGATTATGGGAAAAGAGCACATATGAAGGCATTAGTTATCTGCAGTGTTCTCATGCTTGAGCTGGCTGGTGAGTTCAGGGTGTTTATCATATACAGACAGACAGACATGCGTGCCTAACAAAGACAGCCATACATGGACCAATGGTTGTATTATAACCTGAATCTAGGATTATGCACAGACCCCAATTCTGCACATCTGAGGTCCAATTTTTTTTTAAAAAAGAGAAGAAATGAGAACAGAAACCTTACTTTAGTTGAGCTACCACATGTCAAGAAGACCAGGAACAAATGCACTGTTTATAAATCTTGTGGTTTGGCTTTAGTTTCCAAATCCATCTTCCAAGACTGACAGACACTCTTAGCTCAGGGGTGTATTGGGGAAGGTTGAAAGGGGCTGTAAGGCTGCAAAAGTCTTCCCAATAGTCCTGATTACCTCCACCCCAAGCAAATGCACCTTCCGTTCCATGCTGCTCTAGAACCCAGGTGTAGAGTCTCCATGGAGCCATCACGCCCCTGTCAACAACTTCCTTGAAACTGTCTTGGTTTGGTCCTTCTAGCACCAAAAGTAGCATTGTGTTCCCAAGGCTTCTTGTAGATGAAGCCAAAGCATGTGCTCTGTAAAGACTCATTGTTTGAACAAGTCCCTGATGACATACAAAGAACTTCCTTCCCAGGCAGTAAACAGCCCTTGAGTCTTCCCTGATCTTGGCTGGCATGCTCTGACCCTCTTGAAGGAGTATGAGGTGACTGATTTTTCTTGTCAAGCAAACATGGACCTGCTGGACAGTAGGAAGCCTTTTCTACAATGATGCTATTAATCTCGTTCACTTTTATTTTTTAAACTAAGTTTTATTGGAGTATAGTTGATTTACAAGGTTGTGTTAGTTTCTGCTGTACAGTAAAGTAAATCAGTTATACATACCCATATATCCACTCTTTTTTAGATTCTTTTCCCATGTAGGTCATTACAGAGTATTGAGTAGTGTTCCCTGTGCTTTACATGTTTTTTCTCAAATTTATTTTTTATACAGCAGTTCTTATTGGTTATCTATTTGATACATATTACTGTATATATGTCAATCCCAATCTCCCAATTCACCCCACCACCATCACCCCGCCCCCCCTCGCTTTCCCCCTTTGGTGTCCATATGTTTGTTCTCTACATCTGTGTCTTTATTTCTGCCTTGCAAACTGGTTAATTTGTACCATTTTTCTAGATTCCACATATATTCGTTAATATATGATATTTGTTTTTTCTCTTTCTGACTTACTTCACTATGTATGACAGACTATAGGTCCAACCACGTCTCTACAAATGACACAATTTCATTCCTTTTTATGGCTGAGTAATATTCCATTGTATGTATGTGCCACATCTTCCTCATCCATTCATCTGTCGATGGACACTTAGGTTGCTTCCATGTCCCGGCTACTGTAAATAGTGCTGCAATGAACACTGGGGTACATGACTCTTTTTGAATTATGGTTTTCTCTGGGTATATGCCCAGTAGTGGGATTGCTGGTTCATATGGTAATTCTATTTTTAGTTTTTTAAGGAACCTCCATACTGTTCTCCATAGTGGCTGTATCAATTTACATTCCCACCAACAGTGCAAGTGGGTTCCCTTTTCTCCACACCCTCACCAGCATTTGTTGTTTGTGGATTTTTCCAATGATGCCCATTCTAACTGGTGTGAGGTGATGTCTCATTGTAGTTTTGATTTGCATTTCTCTAATAATTAGTGATGTTGAGTAGGTTTTCATATGCCTCTTGGCCATCTGTATCTTTGGAGAAATGTCTATTTAAGTCTTCTGCCCATTTTTTAATTGGGTTGTTTGTTTTTTTAATATTGAGCTGCATGAGCTGTTTATACATTTTGGAGATTAATCCTTTGTCTGTTGATTCATTTGCAAATATTTTCTCCCATTCTAAGGGTTGTCTTTTCGTCTTGTTTTTAGTTCCTTTGCTGTGCAAAAGCTTTTATGTTTCATCAGGTCCCATTTGTTTATTTTTGTTTTTATTTCCATTACTCTAGGAGGTGGGTCAAAAAAGATCTTTCTGTGATTTATGTCAAAGAGTGTTCTTCCTATGTTTTCCTCTAAGAGTTCTATAGTGTCCAGTCTCACATTTAGGTCTTTAATCCATTTGGAGTTTATTTTTGTGTATGGTGTTAGGGAGTGTTCTAATTTCATTCTTTTACATGTAGCTGTTCAGTTTTCCCAGCACCACTTATTGAAGAGCCTGTCGTTTCTCCATTGTATATCCTTGCCTCCTTTGTCATAGACTAGTTGACCATAGGTGCGTGGGTTTATCTCTGGGCTTTCTATCCTGTTCCATTGATCTGTATTTCTGCTTTTGTGCCAGTACCATATTGTCTTGATTACTGTAGCTTTTTAGTATAGTCTGAAGGCATGGAGTCTGGTTCCTCCAGGTCTGTTTTTCTCCCTCAAGATTGCTTTGGCTATTGGGGGTCTTTTGTGTCTCCATACAAATTTTAAGATTTTTGTTCTAGTTCTGTAAAAAATGCCACTGGTAATTTGATAGGGATTACATTGAATCTATAGATTGCTTTGGGTAGTATAGTCATTTTCACAATATTGATTCTTCAAATCCAAGACATGGTATATCTCTCCATCTGTTTGTGTCATCTTTGATTTCTTTCATTAGTGTCTTTTAGTTTTCTGAGTACAGGTCTTTTACCTCCTTAGGTAGGTTTATTCCTAGGTACTTTATTCTTTTTGTTGCAATGGTGAACGGGATTGTTTCCTTAATTTCTCTTTCTGACCTGTTGCTGTTAGTGTATAGGAATGCAAGAGATTTCTGTGCGTTAATTTTGTATCCTGCAACTTTATCAGATTCATTGATTAGCTCTAGTAGTTTTCTGGGGGCATCTTCAGGATTCTCTATGTATAATATCATGTCATCTGTAAACAGTGACAGTTTTACTTCTTCTTTTCCAATTTATATTCCTTTTATTTCTTTATCTTCTCTGATTGCTGTGGCTAGGACTTCCAAAACTATGTTGAGTAATAGTGGTGAGAGTGGACATCCCTGTCTTGTTCCTGATCTTAGAGGAAATGAATTCAGTTTTTCACCATTGAGAATGATGTTTGCTGTGGGTTTGTCATATATGGCCTTTATTATGTTGAGATAGGTTCCCTCTGTGCCCACTTTCTGGAGAGTTTTTATCATAAATTGGCATTGAATTTCGTCAAAAGCTTTTTCTGCATCTATTGAGATGATCATATGGTATTTATTCTTCAGTTTGTTAATATGGTGTATCACATTGATTGATTTGCATATATTAAAGAATCCTTGCATCCCTGGGATAAATCCCAGTTGATCATGGTGTATGATCCTTTTAATGTGTTGTTGGATTCTGTTTGCTAGTATTTTGTTGAGGATTTTTGCATCTATATTCATCAGTGATATTGGTCTGTAATTTTCTTTTTTTGTAGTATCTTTATCTTTGATATCAGGGTGATTGTGGCCTCGTAGAATGAGTTTGGGATTGTTCCTTCCTCTGCAATTTTTTAGAAGAGTTTGAGAGGGATAGGTGTTAGCTCTTCTGGAAGTGTTTGATAAAATTCAGCTGTGAAGCCATCTGGTCCTCGACTTTTGTTTGTTGGAAGATTTTTAATCATAGTTTCAATTTCATTACTTGTGATTGGTCTGTTCATATTTTCTTTTCTTTCTGGTTCAGTCTTGGAAGGTTATACTTTTCTAAGAATTTGTCTATTTCTTCTAGTTTGTCCACTTTATTGGCATAGAATTTCTTGTAATATTCTCTTATAATTCTTTGTATTTCTGCAGTGCCCGTTGTAACTTCTCCTTTTTCATTTCTAATTTTATTGATTTGAGTTCTCTCCCTCTCTTTTTTGATGAGTCTGCCTAAAGATTTATCAGTTTTGTTTATCTTCTCAATGAACCAGGTTTTAGTTTTGTTGATCTTTGCTATCGTTTTCTTTGTTTCTGTTTCATTTATTTCTGCCCTGATCTTTATGATTTCTTTCCTTCTGCTAACTTTGGTTTTTGTTGTTCTTCTTTCTCTAGTACCTTTAGGTGAAAGTTTAGATTGTTCATTTGAGATTTTTCTTATTTCTTGAGGTAGGATTGTATTGTTATAAACTTCCCTCTTAGAACTGTTTTTGTTGTATCCCATAGGTTTTGGTTCATCGTGTCTCCATTGTCATTTGTTTCTAGGTAATTTTTGATTTCCTCTTTGATTTCTTCAGTGATCTCTTGGTTATTTAGTAACGTATTGTTTAGCCTCCATGTGTTTGTATTTTTTACAGATTTTTTCCGGTAATTTATTTCTAATCTCATAGCATTGTGGTTGGAAAAAATGCTTGATATGATTTCAATTTTCTTAAATTTACTGAGGCTTGATTTGTGACCCAAGATGTGATCTATCCTGGAGAATGTTCCGTATGCACTTGAGAAGAAAGTGTTATCTGCTATTTTCAGATGGAATGTCTTATAAATATCAATTAAATCTATCTGGTCTATTGTGTCATTTAAAGCTTGTGTTTCCTTATTAATTTTCTGTCTGGATGATCTGTCCATTTGTGTAAGTAGGTGTTAAGTCCCCCTCTATTATTGTGTTACTGTTGATTTCCTCTCTTACAGATATTAGCATTTGCCTTATGTATTGAGGTGTTCTTATGTTGGGTGCATATATATTTATAATTGTTATATCTTCTTCTTGGATGGATCCCTTGATCATTATGTAGTTTCCTTCTTGTCTCTTGTAACATTCTTTATTTTAAAGTCTATTTTATCTGATATGAGTATTGCTACCTCAGCTTTCTTTTGAATCCATTTGCATAGGATATCTTTTTCCATCCCCTCACTTCCAGTCTGTATGTGTCCCTAGGTCTGAAGTGGGTCTCTTGTAGACAGTATATATATGGGTCTTGCTTTTGTATTCATTCAGCAAGCCTGTGTCTTTTGGTTAGAGTATTTAATCTATCCACATTTAAGGTAATTATCAACATGTATGTTCCTATTGCCATTTTCTTAATTGTTTTGGGTTTGTTTTTGTAGATCCTTTTCTTCTCTTGTGTTTCCCACTTAGAGAAGTTCCTTTAGCATTTGTTGTAGAGCTGGTTTTGTGGTGCTGAATTCTCTTAGCTTTTGCTTGTCTGCAAAGCTTTTGATTTCTCCATCAAATCTGAATGAGATTCTTGCCGGGTAGAGTAATCTTGGCTGTAGTTCTTCCCTTCATCACTTTAAATATATCATGCCACTCCCTTCTTGCTTGTAGAGTTTCTGCTGAGAAATCAGCTGTTAACCTTATGAGAGTTCCCTTGTATGTTATTTGTTGTTTTTCCTTTGTTGCTTTTAATAATTTTTCTTTGTCTTTCAGTTTTGTCAGTTTGATTACTATGTGTCTCGCCATGTTTCTCCTTGGGTTTATCCTGCGTGGGACTCTCTACGCTTCCTGGACTTGAGTGTCTATTTCCTTTCTCATGTTAGGGAAGTTTTTGACTATAACCTCTTCAAATATTTTCTTGGGTCCATTCTCTCTCTCTTCTCCTTCTGGGACCCCTATTATGTGAATGTTGGTGTGTTTAATGTTGTCCCAGAGGTCTCTTAGGCTGTCTTCATTTCTTTTCATTCTTTTTTCTTTATTCTGTTCCACAGCAGTGAATTCCTCCATTCTGTCTTCCAGATCATTTATCCGTTCTTCTGCTTCAGTTATTCTGTTATTGATTCCTTCTGTCTTCCAGGTCATTTATCCATTCTTCTGCCTCAGTTATTCTGTTATTGATTCCTTCTGTCTTCCAGGTCATTTATCCATTCTTCTGCTTCAGTTATTCTGTTATTGTTTCCTTCTAGTGTATTTTTCATTTCAGTTATTGTACTGTTCATCTCTGTTTGATCTTTAATTCTTCCAGATGTTTGTTCTTTAATTCTTCTAGGTCTTTGTTAAACATTTCTTGCATCTTCTCGATCTTTGCATCCATTCTTTTTCCGAGGTCTGGGATCATCTTCACTATCATTATTCTGAATTCTTTTTCTGGAAGGTTGCCTATCTCCCCTTCATTTAGTTGTTTTTCTGGGGTTTTATCTTGTTCCTTCATCTGGTACATAGTCCTCTGCCTTTTCATTTTGTCTGTCTGTAAATGTGGTTTTCATTCCAGAGGCTGCAGGATTGTAGTTCTTCTTGCTTCTGCTGTCTGCCCACTGGTGGATGAGGCTATCTAAGAGGCTTGTGCAAGCTTCCTGATGGGAGGGACTGGTGGTGGGTAGAACTGGGTGTTGCTCTGGTGGACAGAGCTCAGTAAAACTTTAATCCTCTTGTCTGCTGATGGGTAGGGCTGGATTCCCTCCTGGTTGGTTGTTTGGCCTGAGGTGACCCAACACTCGAGCCTGCTCGGGCTCTTTGGTGGGGCTAATGGTGGATTCTGGGAGCACTCATGCCAAGGAGTACTTCTCAGAACTTCTTCTGCCAGTGTTCTTGTCCCTGCAGTGAACCACAGCCACCTCTGCCTCTGCAGGAGACCCTCCAACACTGGCAGGTAGGTCTGGTTCAATCTCCCATGGGGTCACTGCTCCTTACCCTTGGGTCCTAATGCACACACTACTTTGTGTGTGCCCTCCAAGAGTGGAGTCTCTGTTTCCCCCAGTCCTGTCGAAGTCCTGCAATTAAATCCTGCTAGCCTTCAAAGTCTGAGTATCTGGGAATTCTTCCTCCCATTGCTGGACCCTTAGGTTGGGAAGCCTGACATGGAGGTCAAAATCTTCACTCCAGTGGGTGGACTTCTGTGCTATAATTGTTCTCCAGTTTGTGAGTCACCCAACCAGTAGTTATGGGATATTATTGTATTGTGATTGCACCCCTCCTACCATCTCATTGCGGCTTCTCCTTTGTCTTTTGTTGCGGGGTATCTTTTTTGGTGAGTTCCAGTGTCTTCCTGTCGATGATTGTTAGTTGCGATTCTGGTGTTCTCGCAAGAAGGAGTGAGCGCATGTCCTTCTACTCCGCCATCTTGAACCAATCTCCAGACAAGATGGCTTTTGATGCATTATTTCAACAAATGGCAGTCTCTCATGACTGAGTGGGCCCCCAGACAGCCTCCTCACCCTTGAGAGGCTCGCTGGGCCTGGATGAGTGGACCACACCCAGGAAAACTAGAAAGAACATGGTATAAAGTAGGATGGGTTCAAGGTCGAGTTCAATAGAGTAGAACTGGAGACACTCAGAGGAAGACGGTAACACCTTGGCTCTGTGTGCTCGCAAGTTCATTGTCTGCCTGGGCCCGTCATCTTCACTGCCACTGCTGCTGTGCTGGGAGCTCTGGGAACCCCATTCACTTTTTTTTTTTTTTTTTGCGGTACGCGGGCCTCTCACTGTTGTGGCCTCTCCCGTTGCGGAGCACAGGCTCCGGACACGCAGGCTCAGTGGCCATGGCTCACGGGCCCAGCCGCTCCGCGGCATGTGGGATCCTCCCAGACCGGGGCAGGAACCCGCGTCCCCTGCATCGGCAGGCGGACTCTCAACCACTGTGCCACCAGGGAAGCCCCCATTCACTTTTATTCATGCATTTACCTTGTGTTTCATTCTACCTTATATTCTATATTAAAGTTATCTAATAATCAATTATTAAAGCAACCTGTTCCTGCTCAAATATTGGCTCCTTGAGCAAACAGTTTTATGCTGCTCAGAGAGAGAGCCAGGCAGAAAATACTGTCTTCATGAACAAAGGGAGTTGCTTCTCTGACGCCTTTTTTATGAGTAGCCTTTAGGGCCCACGTTGCAAATCGACATTTTAAAATTTAAAGATCTGGCCCACAATGCAGGTGATATTTCTCAAGAGATTCAAAGTGATAAAAAGAGCATTCTGCAGTTTTCCTAAGAAGAGCTATGACTCATTTGTATGGAATTTAACAGCTCAGAAGGCTGATTCTAAGAAGGGCAGGGAAGGAGCTATTATTTCAATTTTAGCAACTCTTATTAGTTGACCATTTCTTCCAGTTTTTACTGCTGAATATCAAATCAGCCTAAACTGTAGTGGCTTAAAGCAAAGACAATAATTTTATTACTTTTAAATTCATATTATTGCCCCCTCCGCTCCTCCTTTAAGGAGCTGACCAGGGTCTCTTGCAGGATTGCATCCAGCCGTCAGCTCAGAACCACACTCATACATGTCCGGTGGCCATTGCTGGTTGTCAGCTGGGACCTCAGTGAGGCTGTCGGCCAGGACATGCCCATGTGGCCTGGGCTTCCTCCCAGCATGATGGCTGGGCAACATCAAGCCCCAGGGTACAGGATATGGAAGCTTCCTCTCCCTTGAGGCCTGGCCTTGGAGACAGGCACTAGGGTCATGCCAGCTCTGTGGACAGGACGTGAACTCAGGAGTGAGGAGACAGGTGTGGTCCTTGGAGGCATGTCCACTGAGGCTGGGATGCCCAAGGGCTCCAAAGTCAGCAGTAAAAGGGAGACCCTACTTCTGCCTGCTGAGTAACTTGAATGCTGGCCTGGTGCTTGGGGAGGGGAAACAGGAGCCACGCAGCAAGTGGTTCTGGCTTCAGCTCTTCAGCAAGTTTAGGGCGCCATTTTTTCATTATTCATCCACTCCCTCCCTCCCTCCCGCCCCACCTTGAGGAGTATTTGGTGAACGTGTCCACCAGGCCCTGTGTCGGGGGCAGAAAGCAGCGGTTATGGAGCGGGGAGCTGGGCCTGTGGCCCTCAGTGGCCAGTGAGTGAGAGGCCCCTTCTGCATCCCCATATCCTTGCTGGGAGAAGTGCACAGGGAACTCCGGGGTTGGCGGCAGGGGCCAACCTTTCCAGGGGGACCTTGACCGGTGCTCAGCCTGCAGGGTCGTCAGCTGATGCCCCGGTGCTGCCTTCTGAGGCTGGCTCCTCCTCAACTGGTCTCCTGGCATCTCCATCCCTGTTAGGAGGCTGGACCCCAGATCGACGCTAGAAACTAGAGATTGTTGAACAATCAGGTGTCCAGGTGGTCAGTTAGATCAACGTGCCAACCTAAAAGTGACAACCGAGATCTTGTTATTGACTCACGAGGAGTGTGACAGGTAGGGGAAGGCATCGGCTTCCATGTTTCATGTGCTCCCTGGACAGACGGCGCCAGGTGGAGCTCATGAGGACCAGCACGGCCTGGGGACATCATCCCACTGCCAGGAACTCCAAACCTAGAGGGCTTGGGGGGCCGTGGGAGGGAGGGGGGAAGGGCCAGGAATGGAACAGGGTTGAGTCGCAGTGGCGACCAGAGCCCTAGATGAGGTCCCCAGTGAGAGCTCTCCGAGCGGGGTGCCTGGGTGGGGAATTCATGCTTGTGCAAGAGCATGTCTGGCTTACGGGGGCCCCTTCCCCAGCAAGCTCCTCCCCCAGCTCAGTGTGACCCTCACTCTTACTATCCCAAGAAGGCAAACAGCCCTTCCTGGGCCTCTAGGTATTGCTCTTTCTCTCCTGTTCTCTGTTTGCAACCTGAGGACATGGCCTGACCCACTGCCCACCCTTCCCGGGATCTACTGCCCCATCCCTGCAGCAGGGTCACTGGGCCCCCATTTCCTTCTGAAGGGTCTTCTCTGTGTTTGGGGCAGAGCTGCTGTTTGCCCGTCCCGTGTTCACCTCTGCCTTCCTTACCAGGGAAAACCCAATGTCATCCAAGACAACATTACATCCATTGAAAAAAGTCAGTTTCCAGAGCCCCTTTCAGCTAAGGTGGGAGGGATGTGATCACCCCATGCACTGCCCCGGGGAGAAGAAGCGAGGCCTCCTGGGTTCCTTCACCAAGTGCCACCAGATGTCGGGCCCGAGCTCTCAGTTGGCAGGGGTTTCAGCCCAGGGCCGAGGCAGCGGCCCCTCTGCCAATATTCGCATCCACCATTCGTGGAGGGAGGGGACGGGGTCCCTGCGGGAGTTTGGCATCTGGTCAGGTTTTACCTCCTCGTCTTGTTGCCCTCTTGGGCTATGAGCCAAGGCATGAGTCCCAGGGAAACCGTGCTGGAGGGAGATCTTGCAAGCGAGTTTCAGCATCCATCGCCCTTCAGAGCGTTACCAGCCAGGCTGGGCTGCAGGAAGGACGTTCTCCTTCATCTCTGCCAAGAATGTCACAAGTTCTTTTAGAAAAACAGCTCTTCTTGGCCAGAGCCCTGGCATCTAGGCTCCTGGGTTGCCAAGACACAGGACCTGCATCAAACAGAATGAAGGAGGTGGCAGAGAGCTTTGGATCAGGGAGCTGCCCTCGGTACTGATTCACCCCAAACCCTCCCAGGCAGGAAAGGCGTCCTGGTGGGCTGCCTCTTCTCCAGGTAGGTAGTGCCCTGCATCCATCTCTGCTGGACACTGGCTCAACAGGAGAGAGGTCTGACCCCTGATGTTAATGGGAAGCTTTTGGACACGGAGGCTTATTTTGGGTTCAGCCAGAACCGGCATTTCCAGGAGCCCCCAGGGTCTGGAGGCTGGCTCCTCAAGGAAGGGGCACGAGTAGGAAACGGTCATTCTGTGGGGTTGGGAGACAGACAGCAGAGAAGGCGGGAACAGGTCCTGGGGACTGGGGCTCCATCCACTCCCCAGCTGCCCTGCTGCCCTGTGCTGCACTCAGCTGAGGTCACTCTGTGACCCTGCAGGGACAGGCCTCCCGCTGCTCAGAAGGCCCCAGTGGGAGGCTGCTTCGCTTTGGCCTGCAGGGAAGTGGGGAAGGAGCTTTGCCCACAAGACCCCATTCCCTCTTTCTGGGGCTGACCCATTCCTAAGGACTTCCACAATGTCCCAAGCAAGACGCAGAGCTACCTCAGTGAGGCTGTTTGCAGGGTTGGGACAAGAGGCCCCATTCTTGTTGTCCGAGGGCCACCCATGGACAGAGGGCCACCTGTGGGTGGAAGGCCAACTCACAGCTGGGACAGGTCTCAGCTGCATGGCCTGTGCCCGTGGTCAGCTGCCTGCAGAGCTCTGGGGAGGCGTGTGTTGTCCAGGCAGGCTCCCCTGAGCAGTGTCCCCTTCCACCCCCAGCCTCTGGTCTGCTCCCAGGAGAGGTGGCCATGGCCACCATGGTCATCGGCCTCCAGACGAGCTGGGAGGGGCTGCAGGAGTGGCTGGAACATTTTAGAACAGGAAGGAGAGTCAGTCTTGATCATCCTTTCTTATATTCCTCCTGGCACAGAACACAGAGTTGAGTAGGGACGTCATGAAATGTGAAAAGGCTCACTTAGAAATGAGTTTTCTTGGACAATTTGAAAGCGTCCCAGACACAAAGCATTAAATATTTTATTTACGTAACCATTAAAATATTAGTATTAAACGTAATGCTCACGTACAGTTTTCAGACTTGTCTAGAAGTAATGAACTGTAGCTTCTCTTAGGGATTTATTCATTATTTCCTAAAAACTAACCGGCAAGCCTCTCTTATGTACCAGATGGCTTGCTAGATGCCCCGACTGCCGGGGTTCAAAGTGATCCAGGCCTGACCTCTGCCCCCAGGAGTCCAGGATCTTGGGGGAGGGGAGGGGGAGAAGCAGGGGGAGGGGGAGAAGCAGACAGATGATTGTGAACGAGCACAGCTGTCGTGGCATTTACCCCTGTGGGGATGGTTTGGGGGGAATGGAGGAGACCCCGAGTTCTGTTACTGCCTGAGGGTCTGGGTGGCTGGAGGAGGGACCAACTGGACATGGGTGAGGAGGGGGCACCCGGCTCTGCTGGAGAGGGTGAGGAAGGGTGGCCCCCTGTGACGGGCACCTGCTGGGTGCGGGAGGGGAGTTGTGGAAGAGGCAGGCCCGGGAATGGGAACAACGGGGTGTCATCTCCCAGGAGTTCAGTGGCCTGGTGGGGCCAGGGCAGACGGGCAAGAGGTTGTGCAGAGCCACAAGAACATTCCAGTGACATCGGAGGAGCACAGCCGGGAGAGGCACAGGTGGAGGGAGCTCACCTCCGAGGGGGCGGGAGGGCAGGGGTCCCAGGGGAGTGGAAGGCCCCAAACGGGTGTCAGCATCCTCGGTGACAAGGAGGAGGGCCTTGGGCCTCCGCCCCCTGGCTCTAACCTAGGTCTCACTTCAGCAGGGGGCCTGGCTCTTCCCTCACCCTCTCCCTGGATGGAAGCCCTGCCTGAGGCCGAAGTCACCGCCTCCCAGCTCCCGCTGCCGTGTCAGCGATGCCCCGCCCAGAACGTGTGGCACCCCCTGCGGCACAGGCAAGCGGTTCCCTCCCTGGACCCCTCAGCCATCCACACGGCTTCACCCTCCGCAGCCTCCTTCCCATTCACGCCTGGCTTGGTGCTGCGGACTCAATGCTTGTGCACCATCAACATTTAAAGGCTGAATCCCCGGCCCCAGTGGGATGGGTACTAGGAGGTGGGACCTTTGGAAGGTGACCAGGTTTCGATGAGGTCCTGAGGATGCGGCCTCCACGATGGGATTAGAATCCTTACCAGCAGAGGAAGAGAGCGCAGATCTTCCTCTCTCAGCCAGGTGAGGACAGAAGCCGGCCGTCTGCAAGTCAGGAACAGGGCCCTCACGGGGTCCTGGCTGTACTGGTACCTTGGTGTCAAACTTCTAGCTTCCAGAGCTGCAAGCAGTAAAACTCCGTTGTTTCAGCTGCCCCGTCTGAGGCGTTCCGTTACGGCAGCCTGAGCTGACTGACACCTAAGACACCTGGACTCTTAGTGCCCTCAGCCACAGCCCTGTCCTCCCACTGCCAGAGCCATACACCTGAAGCCCTCCCTGCCCTGCTCCAGACCTCACATCTGGATGGGGATGGCCATTAGCAGCTCGGGCCGCCATAACAGTGGACCACGGCCCGGACAGCTTCAACAACAGACTTTCATTTCTTGCAGTTTTGGAGGCTGGAAGTCCGAGATCAAGGTGTTGGCAGGGCTGGTTCCTCCTCAGGCCTCTCTCCTTGCGGTGCAGACGGCCGCCTTCTTGCTGTGTCCTCCCATGGCCTTCCCTCTGTGCATACCTGTGTCCTAATCTCCTCTTCTTAAGGTGGCACTAGTCCTGTAGGATTAGGGTCCCACCTTTATGACCTCATTTAGCCTAGTTACCTCCCTGAAGTCTCCATTTTCAGATACATATTGGCGATTAGGGCTTCAATGTAGGAATTTGGGGGGACACATTCAGTCCACGCGAGGGATGCTGCTCTCATAGTGACCCCTAGGAGGCACCCTGTCCCTCGGCACCAGCACCACCACTTCTATGCCAGTGGCCTGGAGCCTGCGTATCTGGGGAGGTCCCTGGGGGGAGGTGGGGGAGGCTCCCATGTCCCAGCAGGGTGGCACTTCGGCCAGCAATGGGAGGAGCCTCTCTCTCCATTCAGGTTCTCACTTCCAAACTGGAAATCCTCTCCTCACGCTACAAGCACAGAAATCAGTCAGAGGGCAAATTGACGGGCATAACTACCTTCTTGCCCTGAGCTACAGGCTGAAAAAATTCACTTATTCGTTCCAAAAAAGATGGGATGATCACAGTGTTTTACATAATTATGTGACTTAAATTTGGTCCACGGAAGAGCCCGTTGATAACATCCACCACCTCAAGGGGTTCTGGGAGGTATTGTCGAGGTATAAGCAGGTCACGGTTGGCAGTGCTGCCATCTTGTCACTGAGAGAAGAGAGGGATGTTATGGGCTGAATCATGTTCCCCCAAAAGATACATTGAAATCCTCACCCCTGGAAGCTCAGAATTGTGAACAGATTTGGAAATAAGGTCATGGCGGTTGTAATTATGATGAGTGACACCACAGTGGGTGGCCCCTCATCCGATGTAACTGGTGTGGTCATAACAAGAGGAGAAGAGATACAGGCATGCACAGGACAACGTGTGTGATGGGGAAGAGACTGGAGCAGACGTTAGGGGCATGGGGATATGGGCACCACTGGAAGCTGGGAGGGGCGAGGAAGGATTCCACCCAGAGTCAGGGGGAGCACAGCCCTGCTGACACCTTGACTTTGGACTTTTGGCTTCTAGAGCATTGAGAGAATAAAGTTCTCCTTTATTAAGCCACCTAGTGTGTGGTATTTATTATAGCAGCCCCGAAAACCAGCCCGAGGAAACCAGGGACGCTGACCTTCTTTATACCCAAGGTAACCAAGTAAGTTCTTCTTTATACCCAAGGTAACCGAGTAAGTTGAACGCAGAAGCTCTAAAAATACCCACTCCTGGGCTATAAGCAGCCCTGGGGCAGCTCCAGGAAAAGGGAAGGATTTTAGAGCCTTGACAACAGTGTGTGCAACCAGCCGGTCAGAGGGGCTCAGCTGTGACCCTGGTCCCGGCCTTTAGAAACTTCTATGTGTCCATGCACACATGCTCCTGCCCTGCTCCAGCTCCGTCTGACCTCTCCCCGACCTGCTGCACCCTCTGCTTTCAAAGGGGGACCCATCACCCCGTCCTGCACTTCCTGCAGGCACAGGGATCTAGATTTGGGCTAAAAGGGCATCATTTCAATCACAAAACACCCTTATCTGCATTGAGCTAATTTGATCATTTGTTACATTTACCTGGAACAAAACTGCCAGAAACACAAACATCAGAATAATCTAAAAATGAAAAAAAAAGGGTGGGGAAGAATATAACCAATCCAACGACATGTTTAAATTTTATCCCATGAACCCCACGGGTGTCAATGTTAATCTCCAAGTGACAAGAGGCCAAATGTCCAGGTAGCTGGATGTGTAAAGGAGATGGACAGTGTCCTTTTCGGAGGCCACTGAGCAAAGAGCCAGGTCCAGATGGTCGTGGAGTCTCAGGGGGCGGGGAGCAGACTGCCTGTTGGCACAAAGCCGACAGAGACAGCAGTGATGTCGCAGACGCAGATGAAGAAGGACAGAGGGGCGCTGGAGTGGCCAGCGGGACAGGGGGGTCCTGAGCAGAGACCCTGAGGATGCCTGGCCCTGTCATCAGGCTGTAAGCCCCTGTAAGAGGAGGGGCGTGTGTGGCTGTGTGACAGGAGCCCGTGCAGCACAGAGTGCCTGGGGGACCCGTGACACCCACGGGACCCTGTTCTTACTCTAAGGTGATGTGCATTCGCACGTGGATAAAAGGAGGACACACATCAGACATTTAAGGGCAGGCAGGTACCTTCCTGGAGTGGAGGCGAGGGTCGAGGACAGGTATACTTTCTCTCCTTATGTGTCTTTTGTACAAAATATTTCTTCCCAATGAACTGAAGTTTCTTCCATAATGAAGAAAAGTTCCAAGTTTGCAAAGAGTTTGAGTTTTTTTCTAGGGCAGATGATGCTAAGCTGGGCGATTCTCTCCTCCCTGCAGGCAACCTCTTCAATGTTTTATGAAAACCAGGGATTCAGTTTGGATGGGAGAGGAGATTTCAGTGACCTTTATAATTGCTCGACTCTGAGCTCCCATAAATCTATGAAGCAGCAGCTCTCAGGCTTCAAGCCCTGGGAATTATTTTCTCAATTCTGAGGTGTGTCCAGTCGCTGACCCTCAGAACCTAAAAGGGTGGTGGTTTCTGAGCGACCCTGGAGATCTTGGATCCAGGGACACCACTAGGGCCAAAGGCCGGCCAGGATGGAGTTCGCAGGGGGTGTTTAGAGCCATTGCCCGCTTCCTGGGCCATGAAATTTCACCTCGTTTTGTCCCTGACCCCAGCACCCACCCCACTGCCTCTCCTTCCCTGGCCCCTCTTGCCCCAGACACAGCCGAGCTGCTTGGCCTACCACCTGGGCAGCACATCAACGTGGGCCTCCGTTTCTGGTCTCTCAGTAACCAGCAGGCTAATGGGGGCAGAAACAAAGGTGAACGGAAGGGTTAATGACTAGCGGTTATTTCATGCACTTCCTCCTCTGGTGTGGGTTACACTGAGTCCCCCCAAAGATATGGAGAAGTCCTAACCCCTCCCACCTGTGCAGGTGACCTTATTTGGAAATAGGGTCTTCACAGAGGTCCTCAAGTGAAGGTGTCACACTGGATAACTAGGGTGGCCCTAATCCAATGACTGGTGTCTTTATCAGGAGAGAGCCATCTGGGCACAGATACCCAGGGGGGAAGCCGCTGCTCTGAAGACAGAGCAGAGATGGAACAGATGCAGCCACAGGCCAAGGACCGCCCACAACTGCCAGCAACACCAGAAGCTGGGAGAGGCGGGAAGGCCCCGCCTTCAGAGCCTTCACAGGGACTGCAGACACCTGATTTCAGTCTCCTGGCCTCCAGAACGCTGAGACAATAGATCTCGGTTGTTTCAAGCCACACAGTGGGTGTGAATTTGTTTCAACCTCCCCAGGAAAGGAGCACACACTCTGAGATGTCATTGCCGTTTTAATTACCATCTTCAATAACCTTCAGCCAAAGAACAAGTAACACAAGAGCTGGGAAAACCTTGGGGGACGTGGAGCCTTTGGTGCCCGCGGGGACGGTCACACCAGCCATAAGCGTCTGTGCGGGTCCCCGGCCAGCACAAGTCCTGTCTGACTGGCTCTCACGCCCGTACCCCGAGGCACCTGCTTCCCCGTTCCCGCTGGTGCCGGTCTGGGGTGTTCAGGGCACTGGGATGGATGTCCCTGCACCACTGCCGGTCGGCTCTGTACAGACAGGCATCCGAGTCCAGAGAGGCTGGTCACCTGCCCGAACGCTGCTGGCTCCTCATTCTCTTGGCTTTTCCAAGCCCCTCCCTGAGCCCAGGGCCTCACGGGCCACCAGCAAGACCTTCTGTCTCCCAGACTTTGCTCTGAAGCTCCCGCCCCACTTCTTTCTCCACCTAAAACTCTGAGGGCATCGCCTCGCCTGGGCTCCTCTGCTCTCCCCGCTCCCAGTTGCACTGATGCAGGATGGCTGGGAGGGAGCGCTGTGAGGACCCTGCAGACCCCTGTCCCCCTTCCCCTCTCCTCCCAGTTCCGGGAAGCTCCTGTCCACGCTGCTCACTGCACCCCCGCTGTAGCCCTCCACGCCCGCTGCTGAAGTGGGGTCCCTGCCCCAGCAGTGTCGGCCTCACCTGAGACCTGTTAGAACGCCTGCTGTCAGGAGGCCACCCAACACCTGCAGTCTGCAAGGTCCCGGGTGATCCGCACGCATCTCCCTGCAGACCCCAGGGCACACACCTTTTAATCCACAGCCTCACCCGCATCCTGTCTTGCATCTTGCTTCTCTCTCTTTGCTCTCATCTGTCCCATAGGAAATAGATGGGGAGCTGGCCTTCAGGCATGGCGTAGAGTAGACACTGTCTATGTGCCCCAGACTAGCGGGTCCCTCTTCCTAGATACGTGAGGAGAAAACAAGGTAGAAAAATGAAAGCGTCTGCTTTTCTGTTTCCTGCACTCTTTCTCTCCATAGCGGGGGTCATGAAGATATCGATTACTGCTGGGCCCTTCCCCTCCACCCCTGTCAAAGTGGGGTATTACAGAAATAATAAGATTATTATTATAAGATAAGATAAATAAGATAAAAAGACAGCTGTCTCTCCAGGAAGAAATGTTCTTCACTTGACTAACTAAGCTGTGTTCATAGCTCCAACAGAAAAGGAAAAAATGTGCAATTTGGAAGATGCTGAGGAAAAATTTCCTACGTGTTCCAATTGTTCAGGTTTTTTTTTTTTTTTTTTGCGGTACGCAGGCCTCTCATTGTTGTGGCCTCTCCCGTTGCGGAGCACAGGCTCCGGACGCTCAGGCTCAGCGGCCATGGCTCACGGGCCCAGCTGCTCTGCGGCACATGGGATCTTCCCGGACCGGGGCACGAACCCACATCCCCTGCATCGGCAGGCTGACTCTCAACCACTGCGCCACCAGGGAAGCCCTGTCCAGTTTTCAATAAATGTTTTCTCTCCTTTCCTCTTCTGCTGCTCTGAAAATTGGAGCGGGCCCAGCGGAACTTGGACACAGCCATTTTATTAACATTTTTCAAAGTCTTGACAAATACAAGTGGTTTACAATATCTTTTTTTATTGCATTCTTAGTGCAAACATGTTTCTGAAGATCTGGGTCTGTGACCTTTGATGCACAGCTGAGGATGCTGCGGTGGAGGAGGGGATGGCTTGTCCCACGTTGCAGAATGAGCGGTGACAGCGGCACTGGGGCTCTGTCCCTCCCGGGCTCTTAATCCACCTGCAGCTTTCAACGTGGTTTCCTGCTGAATCTGGAAAACACCTCAGATTAATGGGGAGGCCTTGAGATGCATGCACTGAGCACTCCGAGGCCACGGGGAATTTCTTCTCCCTCTAGCTTTCAAGATGCTTGAATTCTGCTTTCAGAGCCTTAGTCTCCCTGTTACCAACAGCGGTGCATCGTTATGTGTGTGCACTGTGGACGCGCTAATGCTGCCTGGGCCCGGGCTGTTCCTTGCTCTCTCTCTTCTCCCCTCTTATTTACTGAGGAGCCCAGGGGGCCTACAGGACCCCCTGGGAACAGACGAGAGTTGAGACATGAACAGGGCAACTCCTGTGACCAGGGGGACTCCCCTTCCCTCTCTTTTATCTCCCATACCCAGTCTTTCACACGAGTCTGCCAATGCTTCCATTGAAACGACTTTTTAAAACAGCTTTATTGAGATAGAATTCACATACTATACAATTCAGCACTGAAAGCGTAAAATTCAATAGTTTTCGCATATTCAGATGTATGCCACCACAATCACCGTTACCTCATTTCACAGCCTCAGAAAGGAGACCCTTCAGCTCTCAACTTCCTGCCCCTCCATCCCCCCTGCACTGAGCAACCACGAATTGGATTTTGTCTCTATAGATGTCCCTATTCTGGACATTTCATATAAACAGAATTATACAATATTTGTCCTCTAGTAAGAGCTTATTGCACTTAGCATCACGTTTTCAAGGTTCCTCCATGTTGTAGCATGTATCAGTACTTCCTTCCTTTTTATGGCCAGATAGTCTGCCATTGTATGGACAGAACCCATTTTGTTTGTACATTCATCAGCTGATAGACATTTGGGCTGTTTCCCTGTCTTGGCTATTGTGAAGAGTGCTGCAGTGAATATTCATGTACATGTACTTGCATGGACACATTTTCATTTCTCTTGGGCATATACTTAGGAGTGGAATTGCTGGGTTGTAGGCTAACTCTATGTTTAATCATTTAAACCACTACCAGATGGTTTTCCAAAGTGGGTGTACCATTTTGCATTCTGACCCACACTGTACGAGGGTTCCACTTTCTCCATGAAGTGACTCTTAATCACATCAAATACTCATTTCCTTTGCCAGTACCTGAGTCACAGTCCTCCAAACTCATGATCTGAGATTGTTCTAGGGCTCTGCTGTCCTGGGCTCAGTGTCCCCCTGCGGTCCAGGCTCTGCAGTGGTCTTCTCCCAGCAGAGCTGCTCCTGCCTCTGCACGCTCCAGCATTTGACCTCATTGGATAAAACAGTGACCAGCCAATCATGAGCCTCTAGAATCTAGGCCAAGTTCACCCCCAAAGCTTCCCTCCCCAACGTGCCTCTTCCCCAGCCCAAACCTTCACCTCTAGCCCATCCTCACACTCCCCACATTGTGCCTGTCGGCACTGAAATAGTTTTTGGTCTCCTGTTTCCCATAATAACCCTCTTGCAGTAAAGACTGTGTCTTGTGGAAACTGTCCTCCTGTCATGGTGATGCAAAGTGAATATGGTAAGTCTGTGCATAATTCATATTTATTGAGTTGGATTTCACCAAATTACACCCAAATGAACTAAATGTCATATGGAAGAGCCCCAGATAGCACACGTCAGAAGCTAGTAAAACAACCAGTAGCTGATTTGAAAGACCCTCCAATAGTGGGGTGGTGCGGCAGGGGCTCAGATCCAAGTTTAACCCTCTCGTATTTCCTGTAGGGCTGAGCCCCGGCTTGACCTCAGGCTTAGCTCGGGTCACACAGTGAGGAATCGCAGCTCACTGTCTATGCCCTGCAGGAGTTCAGGACATGCGCTAACCCTCCCCTGGGAGCCAGTCCGGTCCATCCATATGTCCTGCCCACCCTCGGACCCACAGCATCTCCTGCACTTGCACATGGCAGAGTCAAGTCCGTGCTCGTGAGACAATGAATGATTCTGTGAAGGACAGTCACCCCTCACGGCACCAACAGCTGCAGCGATTTGACTCCTTGAAGGAAGAGCACGTGAAGCAGGTAAGGGCTGAGAAGGGCCAGGGCACTCACAGCCACAGCTCGTATCCGCTGGATACCAGGCACGTGGCACTGCTTTATGCCAGGGCTTACACGGATTAAATTATGTAACACACATGGTGGCCCTAGGCAGTGGTCATCTCAGCTGGTTCTTACAAATAAAGGAACTGAGGCACAGAGAGGCTCAGATGCTTGAGCAGGTCACACAGCAAGGAGGCAGTGGGTGCTCCTTGCCCTGCTCCCTCCTCCCCACTTCACTTCTGCCACCTGCTTCCTTGTTCATGAACTCCTTGATCAAAGTATAAAAAGTAGCAAAGACTCAGGAAGCCACCTGGTCCTCATGTTGGTCTCAGACAGCATCATGCAGCTGCGCATTAGGCGCTTGGGTCAGTTTCCAGCTCTGCATCTGCGATGCTTTTTCCTTTAGTCATTGGTTAGAAACAGACATTCTGCAGGTGAGGCTGGCAGACACCTCTACTGTCTGACACTCTTGCCTTGCCGTCCTGCAAGAGCGATGCCCCTGTACCCGCTGGCCCCTGTCCCCAGGCTGCAGGTAAGATGGGAGACAGCAGCTCTGTAAATGCTCAGACCTGTCCTGTCCAGCACTGCCGAGGGCTGTGTCCACCCGACGCTCTGATGCTGAGGTCCACGGGGTTTTACCTTTCATGGCTGTGCGGTGGCTCTTTGCAGAGGCGCTGTGCTTATGGGGACCAAGGTTTCAGTGTGTTGGTACCTGCCTCCTGGGCACAGGTGCATCCTGAGTGCAGAAGCCATGGAGGTTGACTGGGAAGGCAGATTGTGGCTGCTGACCCATGGGGTGGTGTCTATAAAGTCCCCTTGTCCCGGCAAGGGCAGGGTGTGCAAACCATGCCGGGGAAGCCATGAACCGGGAGTCAGGACCAGAGACCTGGTCCCGGCCACCCATCAAGTTCTTACCCTGCCTGAGCCTTGCTTTCTCCATCTGTGCAAAGGCTGGTGTTTGCACCGCATGTTAGAGCGACCCAGGAGCCTTTAAAACATCCCCCCACCCCACCCAGAGGACCTGACTTCATGGCCTGACAAAGGCCTGGGCATCAGCATTTCAGCCAGGGTCTGGAACCACGGGCCAGATGAGCCCTAGGGCTCCTCCAATGCCCCAGTTGGATGCTGTTCTAAATTTTCTCTTTTTTTCTTTTCTAAAGATTTTTTGATGTGGACCATTTTTAAAGTCTTTATTAAATTTGTTACAATTTTGCTTCTATTTTATGTTTTTTTGGTTTTTTGGCCCCGAGGCACGTGGGATCTTAGCTCCCTGACCAGGGATCGAACCCGCAACCCCTGTGCTGAAAGGCAAAGTCTTAACCACTGGACTGCCATAGAAGTCCCTATTCTAAATTTTCTATCTGGAAAAATAAACAGGTTCCCCGAACAGCTGATCTTGTTTGGCAAGGGAGAAACATCAATAAACTTGTTTATTCAACAAATATTGGTCAGCTGTCTCTTACGAGCAGAGCCCTGTGCTGGAGCCAGGGCTGGGAAGGTGAACGTGACACACGGGGCCTTCGAGGGCCCAGCAGGGTGTCAGTTCATCCCCTGCCACAGCCCTGAGCCCAGTTATCACCTCCCCGGGAAACTCATCCCTGCCAGAAAGGAGGAAACCCTGCAGAGTTACAGGGCCAGCCCTGAGGGGGCCTACGGTTGTAACCTGTGCCAGCAGCCCAGAGACCCCAGCAGGTCTGCTCTTCCCCCACCAAGCTCTGACAGCTTAGGAGAAAGAAAACAGTTATTCCAGAAGACTTACCAGAAATCTGGGGGGAGAGAGACCGAACCCTCCAGTCCTTCTGGGCTCAGTGACTCATTCTGCAGGAGGGGCCATGGGAGGGAAGGAGGGAGGGATGGTAACTCGAGCAGGCCTGGCAGGGTCACTGTGGCGACAGCCAGCCCCTCTAACAGCAGAAACAGGAGCAGCGGGGAGTGGGTCTCACTCTGAACAGCTGCCCCCTTCAGGGGGCAGAGTGACATTCCCAGCTGGATCTGCAAAACTCCAGGCATCCCAGCAGGACTCCAGACAAACCCCACCCTGCCCCCAGCACCCAGTCCCCCAGCCCCCTGCCCTCCTGCCCCAGCTTTGGAAGCTCAGGGCTGCGAATGAAGCAGAGACTCTCCAGCCACATGGCCTTCCCCGGGGCCCTCCTCCGCTCAGACCTTAGGGGTCCATAAGTTCTGCTTCACTTACTGATGCCCAAATGGTACAAGATGCTTTTCCCATCCAAATCCTGAGCCTCTCTGCTAGGATCAGGCCACGGCCCCTCCCTGGCTAACCCTGAGGCACCTGGGGAGAGCTCGGCACCGCTTCTGATCCAGGAGGCTGGGGGTGCCCAGGGGTCTGCCAGGGAAGATGGGCCATGCTGGTCCCCACAGGACACTGTCCTTAAACTACGCCCCTTTCCCCCAGCTTGGGCGCCAAGTGGTTCCCTCCCACAGCTGAGGGTTTGCTTTGTCGCTGAGCCCTGAATCATCCCGTGCCTGGCAGGGGTGCTTCTGAGCATGTGCTCGGCGGGTATGGGCCTGGAGCCATGGGAAAAACTGTTTCGTGTTTCACTTTCTTCTAGAAAGCAACAAAGCAGCCGAAACAAGAAGCAATCCACAATGTTCGCAGCACCATTGTTCATAACGGCCTGAAAGTGGGAGCCACCCAAACGTCCACTGACCATCAGTGGGCAAACGGACGAATAAACCATGGTCTGTCCGCACAATGGAATATCACTCAGCTATAAAAAGGACAGAAATCCTGATACAACGTGGATGAACCTTGAAAGCACTGTGCCCCGTGAGGGAAGTCAGACACAAAGGGTTATGTATGGAATGATTCCTTCTATGTGAAACATCTAGAACGGGCAGGTCTATGGCAGTGGAGAGTAGATTAGTGGGTGTCGGGGTGGGGTGCGAGGGGCTGGAGACAAAGAGCACGAGGTGTTCTTCTGAGATGATGAAAATGCTCCAGAATGGACCGCAGTGATGATTGCATATAACCGTGAATACACCAGAGACCATCAAACTGTAGACCACAAGTGGGTGGATGGTGTGGTATGAGAAGTATATCTCAGTAAATGTTAAAAAACGAAAACAGCGGCCGTCTCGGGTCCTGAGCTGTCTCTGCAGCTCGGTGACATTCCTCAGGTTTCTGTCTACACCACCAGCACCACCAATCCTTCCAATCCACCCAGGACACAAGAGGATGAGGAAACTGCCTGGAGGTAGGGGTGAGCCTGCCAGCTCCGTGGCCCACCTGCAAGGGCAGGGTTGAGACTCGCTGAGATCCTGGAGGCTTCTGCTCCATTACAGAGCATCTTCTCACCTTCACCTGCTCAGTGAACCACCATCGATTCAGGGCCCACCTGGACCGGGCACCCACCCTGCGCCGGCATTTTGCGGCAAACCTTAGGGTCTGTAAGTTAGTTGTACAACTCAGTTCCCCAGACGGCTGCCCAAGGCCTCGGGGGGACATGCAAGATTAGACACCAGTCACCCTCCCTGTCCCTAAAAGTAAATTGGAGAGCTTGGTCACGGGCACACTCTCTGAACAATTCGATTATAGCCACGAGAAGGAAATACAAATAAAACTGAGTCAATAATACGTGATAAACTACCTATAGTGAATAACAGCACCAGGTAACTCAGTAACTAATTTAACTTGACTGAATTAAACAATTCCTGGGAAAAGGGATATGGGTGAGGGAAAAGGCAAGACCCCTGGGAAAAGGGGTCATGTCAAGGCTGGCAGCTGCGATATGGCCACCCTAACCCTGCTCCCTGTCTCTGGAGAGAAGAGCTGAGTGAGGCGGGCCCCCAGCTGAACCCCTGTGGCTCCAGACATGAGGCGGAGGCAGTACGTGGAGGCCACAAAGAAAAACCTGCCAGCTTTACACAGTGGGAATCACCAGCTGGGAGGCCACAGTAGCAACTAATTCCCAAGGTGGGAGGTACAGGCCAAGGTGGAGAATTGGGGTGAGTGAAGGCAAGGGGAGTGCAAGGCTTCTGGGAGAAGGTGGGCAGACCTGTATGGGTGAGGTGGGAAGCAGAGGAGCTTCAGGAAAAGAAAAGAGCAGAACAGACATGGCAGCAGGAATGTGCCAGGGATGAGACAGGTCTGGGGCAGGAAGGTCTCATGGCTCAGCAGGGGGGCCGGGCCTCAGAGGTGAGCAAACACGCCCAGGATCACAGGAAGACACACAAAACAACTCGTTCTGTCATAGGAAGAGTAATCTCTTTCCACTCTCCGATGCAGGTGGGCAGAGGCATGACCAGGGATGCCTGGCCCTGAGCTAGTTAAGAACACGTTGCTGCTGCTGTTGATAATGATGCTGCTGTTGCTATTATGTTGATGCTGATGCTGATATTATGTTGATGCTGATGCTGTCAGGCTGATGCTGCTGATGATACTGATGTTGATGCTGCTGATGTCGATGTTGATGCTGATGCTGATATTATGTTGATGCTGATGCTGTCAGGCTGATGCTGATGATGGTACTGATGTTGATGCTGCTGATGTCGATGTTGATGCTGATGCTGATATCAATGTTGATGCTGATGCTGTCAGGCTGATGCTGATGAAGATACTGATGTTGATGCTGCTGATGTCGATGTTGATGCTGATGCTGATATTATGTTGATGCTGATGCTGTCAGGCTGATGCTGATGATGATACTGATGTTGATGCTGCTGATGTCGACGTTGATGCTGCTGCTGATGTCAATGTTGATGCTGCTGTTGCTAGGTTGATCACGATGCTGATATTGATGCTGGTGGTGACACTGATCTTGCTGATGCTGCCGCTGTTAACGATGGTCACCTGCTGATGTGCATTTACGCGTATGTGTATTTTTAACATGGAAGAGTCCACGCAGCTTTTACTCAGAGCCTGTTTGTGACTTTGACTTTTGGTAAATTTCCAATGAATGTCACGAGCTGCTTTTCCAGGCTGCCACAGGCTGGATGCAGAAAATAAGAATGGGGCAGAGGAGGTAGATTCAAACCCAAGGCTGCAATATGACACGAGATCCCCAAATCATCCAAAGCAGACCGAGAGCTCAAAAAGTTGCGGCCACCTGTGTTCCCAGGGCAACTGCCCTGCACGCAGCCACAGCACTGGAGGGTGGGATTTGGGTGGTGTCGGGGCAACCGGCCTTCCTAGAGCTCACACTCAATCACCACAATGTGTAACCAGGGTCAGAATTCTCCATTCAAGAGTATGGCTGTGAGTATCCATGTATTAGTGCTTACATCAAACACGTCTAAATCCCTTAGAGTTCTATCTAAACATTATTTAAGATTTTTTTGTTTTTTGGCCTGGGAAACCATTTCTGTGTCTCAGCTCAACCTGCAATGATGCTGGAAAATAAAGGGTCATGGAAGGTGGCTCAAGGGCTGGTATAGCAGGATAAGTCTAAGGTTGGCCTGGACAATGTTCCTGTTACCAGAGGAGCCCAAGACTGGATTCCCTCATGGCCCCCCGAGGGGCAGGTGGGCCAGCATTGTCCCAGGAAAACGCAGCTGCTGAGAATCTCTTTTCTCAGTCAGACTGACTCAGAAGATCTACACCCATGGGTCCTGCATTCGGTGTTTACTTGGTTAGGACTGCATCTACACCAGAACATAGCCCATGTCCAGTCTCTGTTCCCCTGTCTCCCCGTTCTCTACCTGTGTTAGAGAGCTGTACACTTGCACAGGTGCACAGCAGCACACACACATGCCAATCTCTGCTGTGCTTGGCAGGTCCCAGCAAGATCTACTGAAGATTCCAGCACTGATTTGAATGATCAGAGTATGAGTGTGGAGAAAAGAAAAAGGGTGCAGAGTAACTGGATTCATGAACCACCCACACATCTATCCATCATCTATGTATCTATCTATCTGGGGAGAGATTTATTATATGGTGTTGGTTAACATGATTATGGAGGTGGAGAAGTTTCATGATCTGCCATCTGCAGGCTGGAGACCCAGGAAAGCCAGTGGTGCAGTTCAAAAACCTGAGAGCCAGAGAGCTGATAGTGTAGACTCCAGTCTGAGTCTGAGGGCCTGCGAACCAGGAGCACCAAGGGCAGGAGAAGGTTGATGTCCCAGCTCAGCCAGGCTGAGAGTCAGTGAATCCTTCCTTGTGCCACTTTTTTTTGTTTTATTCAGGCCTTCAAAGGATTAGATGATGCACCTTAATATTGGGAAGGGCAATCTACTATACCACAAATGCTCCAGATTCAAATGCTAATCTCTTCTGGAATCTCTCACAGACACACCAAGAAATAATGTTCAACCAGATACCGGTAATGCGGTTAGGCTGACACATAAGATTAACTATCACACCATCCATCCACTCATCCTTCCACCCATCCAACCACCCTTCCATTCATTCCTGCATCCATACATCCCTTTATCCCTCCATCCCTCTATCATCCCTTTATTCATCCACCGCCCCCCCCCCCACATGCATCCATCCAACAACTGCTCACTGAGCACAACCTATACGCCCCAGGTATTCTGTCAGACACTTGATAAAGAGCAGTGGACACACAGACCAGAGTCCAACCTTCATGACACTTAAAGAAAAAGTTAGAAATGAAGAGACAAAAGATTATTATTCTCACCTCTTCCTGTTAGTGATGTATGCCCTGAGGTCCAGAAAGGTGACCATCAAGAAGTAGGAGGTGGTAAAGCTGTCCTTACCCCATTCCTGGTGCTCTCAGAGGTGGATGTGAACGCACCTGATCTTTTCTGAAGCTAGGAAACAAAGAAATTGTTAATGTTCTCTACTAGTCAGAGTTCTGCAGAGAAAGAGAACCCATAGGGTATGGATAGAGAGATAGATTTATTACAGGGAATTGGCCTCATGATTATAAAGGCAGGCAAGCCCCATGATCTGCAGGGTAAGTCATCAAGCTGGAGACTGAGGAAGAGCCCATGTTTGGGGTTGAATCCTAAGGCAGGAAAAAATTGATGTCCCAGCTCTATGGTCCTGAAGCTGGAAGAATTCTCTCTCACTCCGGGGATGGTCAGCACTTTTGTTCTATTCAGGACTACAGCTGATTGGATAAGGTCCACCCACATTAGGGAGGGCAATCTGCTTTATTTGCTCTAACAGTTTCAATGTAAATATCATCCATAACACCCTCACAGACACACACAGAATAATTTTTTTTTTTTTTTTTTTGGTGGCACGTGGGCCTCTCACTGTTGTGGCCTCTCCCGTTGCGGAGCACAGGCTCCGGACGCGCAGGCTCAGCGGCCATGGCTCACGGGCCCAGCCAGTCCACAGCATGTGGGATCCTCCTGGACCAGGGCACGAACCCACGTCCCCTGCATTGGCAGGTGGACTCTCAACCACTGCGCCACCAGGGAAGCCCACAGAATAATTTTTGACCAAATATCTGGGCCAAATACCATGGCCAAGTCAACTTGACACTTAAAGTTAACCATCCTATACTCCAAAAAGCTACACACCTGTCCTGCAGGTGTCATGGAGGTTGAGAGGCACTCTTTGAGATGAAGAATGTTCAGGACCTGAGTCGTGGGGAAGAAGCTAAGTAGATGCCATGAACGCCGAACGCAGCCTCCTCTCCCTCTTGGGGGTGATGCTGGGGGAGTCTGCCATGGACGGGAGGAACCCAGTTTCCTTTTCTGTGCGGAGGGAGAGTTTGGGGCTATTTTCTATTGTTTGTAAGCAAAGTTCTGCAAAGACCAATGTATCCCTTTCCAGAAGAAGATAAATGATACACACTACATGGGGAAGAGAACAGCTCACATTTGCAAGTTTCTAATGAGAATCTGCTCTGCCTAGAAATTAGATCTGCTGGCATTTTCTCTTTTCTATTAAAGAACAGGGAAAATATTGCCCTCTGGTGCCCCCAGTGATCGTTGATCCCCATTAAGCCAGTCCTAGATAAGAAGGTTGGAGAGCTGGGCTTGGGTCTTGCCTGTGGCCCACACGTTTTTCTTGGGGAGAGTGGTGAAGGGATGCAGAATGCTCGTGCTGTAGGATTGCCACCAGGTGATGGCAGAGGAGGCTCTGCCGTGGCTTGGGGGCCCATCTGTCATCTGACCCAAAGCCCAAGTGATGGAGCTTGTTCAGAGCCCCTGGACAACTTGAGGACTGAAGGTCCACACCTTCGGACAGAGGGCAGGAGTGGAGCCGGCCAGCCCAGGTGTCACTGGACACTGTTCTGTGGTCAAAGGTCCAGGATAAGGAAAACCACAGGGCTGGTCTTTGCCTCTGGATATTCTCCAAATGCCCACTCAGTGCAGTGGCAGCAACTCCAAGTGAAGGTCTCCATGAAGGCTGTGATGCCAGCCGAAGCCCTGGGTTAGGAGACCCGTGGAGGGTGAGACCAAGTGCTCCAGCTTCTAGCCCCCAGCGTGTGGACAGGGATACACTTGCCCAGAGCCATACCAGGTGGCTCCAGGGTCTCAGGGGAGAAGCTGTTTCCTCCTGACCATCAGAGCCAAAAGCAGCACCAGGAGGGAATCGAGCAATTGGCTGTTCTAGGCTTGTGACCCCAGGAGAAGACAGAGGTCCCAGTCCCACCCTGTCTTGGCCTGTTCCAGTCTCCATCATTGCCTCCTGCTTGATTTTCCAAGTCCCACCTGGCAAAGACCTGCCGACAGTGCCCCAAACGGACCAAGTGTCCCAGGTCACCCACAACCAGAGGTGGGCTGGACACAGTGGGAGCTCAGGGAGTGTGTGGGTGGAGGAGAGATTAGCGAGAAAGCCAAGCAGATGGGTGGGAGAAGCACGAGGACCGGAAGTGCCTGGTCAGAGCTGGGGCGGGAGGAGGGGACGCACAGGATGGAAACCACAGCAGCAGCCAGGACAGGTTCCTGAAAGGGAGGTAGCCGGTGGGGCTGGAGGGACCAGGCGCCGCTGGCTGCACTGCTGGGAGCCAGCAGTTCTGTGTGGAGCTGACCTGCAACATCGTGTTGATTTATCTTTTGTTCTTTATTCACTTGTCCATACTGTCTGTATGTCTGCTGATCTTTGACAATAAGTCCCCAGAGCATGGGCCCTGGGTTAGACTCAATCACATACCCATCCAATTCAAGTAAACATGTATGTGTTTTACTCAACCCAGTTTCAAAACCCAATTTGATAGGATTTTTCACTTCCTAATGGTCCCAATATGTTTACCGCATTCTTTTGACTCATCATTCGTTTATGCACTCAGTAAATATTAATTGAACAACTTTGTACTGTGCTTGGTGCCAGCGTGAAAAAAGGTGGGTCAAGCACGGATTCTGTCTTTTCCAAGGAGTCAAATACATGAGTAACTTTAACACAAGACCAGTAATTACAAATTATATGATCATCTTATAAGAAAAACCAGGAGAATCAGCAAACGATTATAATGAGAAGAAAGTTTAGCAGTGTAGATGGGTATCTAATTAAGTTTTAAAAATCAACAATGTTTCTTGACATCAGAAATAATCAACATAGAAATATAATTAAAAAGCAAGACATTACTCACAATAACAAAAACTATAAAGTGTGTAGGAATCTTCTAACCCTGGAAGAAACTTCTATGGTTAACATTTAAAACTCTAGAAATGGGGCTTCCCTGGTGGTGCAGTGGTTGAGAGTCCGCCTGCCGATGCAGGGGACATGAGTTCATGCCCCGGTCCGGGAAGATACCACATGCCGCGGAGCGGCTGAGCCCGTGAGCCATGACCGCTGAGCCTGCGCATCCGGAGCCTGTGCTCCGCAACGGGAGAGGCCACAACGGTGAGAGGCCCGTGTACCGCAAAAGAAAAAAACAAAAACAAAAAACAAAAATAAACTGTCCGTAGATGTGCACTTTGGTGGAAAAAAAAAAATCCTTTCAATCCCGTGAAACAAAGGTAAACAGGACTGGAGCCAGCTAGGCTCACACATGCCCCATCAGCTCTTCTCCGCTAAGCTGTGTTGAGGTAGAACTTACAACCGAACCTGAGTGACTACACCCCATCAGAGACAAGTGAGGGTGCTGCGGGGGCAGGATGAAGCCTCTAACTGGGGCGCCGACGCCAGGAGCCGGTGGGGTCCCAGGCTTCATTACCCTCTGTGGTCCTTGAAGTATCTGATCAGGTTTATAGAGTGCTCTGGGAAGCCTCCCATGCCCCCCACTTAGAGACGGGTGTATGATCAGGGCTCTCCAGAGAAAGAGACAGGACTCAAACTCAGGGGAGGGTGGATGCTGCAGTCCTGAGTCTGAATTCCGCAGGGCAGCAGGCTGGACATTCAGACAGGGTTTCTATGTTATAGCGCTTTTTTTTTTTTTTGGCTGCTCCACGTGGCTTGTGGGATCTTAGTTCCCCAACCAGGGATCGAATCCCGGCCCTCGGCAGTGAACACGCAGAGTCCTAACCGCTGGACTGCCAGGGAATTCCCTCTGTGTTGTAGTCTTGAGGCCAAATGCCTTCTTCTCAAGGAGGAAAAATTCCAGTCTTTGCTTTGGAGGCCTTGCATTGACTGGGTGAGGCCCCCCCACACCATGGAGCTGGACCTCAATGTCCACTGCTGTAAACATTAGTCACACCTAAAATACCAGCAATTCGCGTCTAGGGTTTGACAGAACAACTGGGAACCATGGCCCAGGCAAGTTGAGTCAAGCATAGGCCGTTTCTAAAGTCTCAGGGTTTCCATCCATCGCCTCCTGTTTTCTGCTCTGTTTCTGGCCCTGCAGGCTGCTGGGACCACGCAGGTCTAACTGCTACCTGGACCTGGGCCCCAGCATCCCCTCTGTCACTCACCATCGCCTCCTGCATCAGCCTTGCCAGTGAGTCTCGGCTCCCACTTGGAAATACCCTCTACGGTCTGCTGATCAGTCCTCTTTCTAATAATCCAGTCCTCTGTGAGCCCCACCCCGAGCCCCATGTTCTCTGTGAAGGAGACTGTAAATGGACTCGTCTGTGAGACCTCCCTAAGCCTGGACATCACCCCTCTTGTCTCCCATCCCCAGGCCTGCGACCCCTCCCCCCACAGCGGCTCGTGATCCTGTCCTTTGGTGGTGGCTGAGATGTCAGGCCTACAGGGGAAATCCACCCGACCTGGCACTCATCGCTTGGGTGCCCCCCTCCATGATGCCCAGCCGTCCCCCTCCAGTGACCTGGGTGACCACCGAGCATCTGCTGGCTGGCTCTGCTCCCCGGGGACCCTGGTCTCTCTCCTCTCGCCCCCAGGCATGTGTCTCTATGTCGATCAGTCAGCTTTTCCTCCTTCACCTGTAACAGGAGTTGAGTCCTTTGGGTGTCCTGTACAAAAGTATGGGAGGTGTCTCACTGAAAGCTTGTGTCCTATCCCCACATACCCAGACTAACAGACACCTCTGGGGACAGGAATCACAAGTGTCGTGGATCAGCCTCTGGCCTCAGGGACCCCTAACTTCCCGGGATTTGGGGTCCAGTCTTATTTGTTTCTTCTCAGAACTTTCCTTACTTTCTCATCTGTTCACTATGAATTTAAACATGAACAAACTTTTAAATATATATATAAAACCCAGGCTTTATAAGTCCATTGGAATGGCAGGATTTTCAGCTTTTTCACTTCTCCCAGATTTTGTCAAGCAGAGAAGTGTGGAGTCTGGAATTAAAATCATTTCGCTTCTTGTGGTCCCAGCAATGCCCACATGGCAGCTGTCCCCGGACGGCCACGGATCTAAAGGAGGCCGCCTGCACTGGCGTTGGTGGCAGCAGGCGTGTCACTGCGTCGAATCCTGGATCCTCTTCTTCCGTGAATTACAGAGAAAAATCCTCTCAGCCTCTACCTGTGTAGCCCGGATCCAGGATTTCGCAGTGTTATTTGTCGAATTTCACCTGGCTTGTTTGGGCGAGCACTTCCGCCTGCTGACTTTGCCTGTGGGCCTTCAGTCCATGATGTGTGGAATCACTTTCCCTCCAGACTCCGGCCTTCTGCGAATCTCATAAGCATTCCAGCCATAGCTCACCCCGGCCACAGGCCAAGATGTTGGCCGGGGGAGATATTTGCAGAGGTGATTCTCAGGGCATGGTTCCGTCCACCCTTCTAGGTGTCCAGGTCTCATCCTGGCGTTGGGATGGAGAAAGATTCAGGGACACGGACATCTCAGCAGTGGACATCTCACATCGGGTGGACATCTCACCAGTGATCAACACTCTAGGGGGACGGTTGTCCAGTGGTTTGAATCTACTGGGCAATGCTACTGCCCACTCTGGATTCTGTAATTGTGCCCACGGGACACAGTGAGAGGCTTGGGAACGCTGCCCCAGAACCAGATGTGCCACATTCGCCTCTGCTCTGCCCCGGACACATGTCTCCTCGAGGAGAGGAGGCCGTGTTGCCCTGACACGTTGCTGGTTGATCACACTGACCTTTGGGAGATCAGGCTCGACGGTGGCAGGGCTGGTTTCAGAACTGTGCTCTGGACCTGCAGGCGGCCGTTTCCAGAACATAAGTGGGGAACCTGAGGCAGGATGCCCTCCCTTCTCCCTTTCCAGGGCGGCCTCTCCCACTGCTTCCGATTCTGGGAAGTTCCCTGAGCAGCACGGAGGCTCTTTGGAGACCCTCAGTCCCAGGGTGCTCCGGTAGTGTGAGGGTCCTGCTGGGAGGCCTAGGGTGGCGGGAGACCGCGCTGGGCCCAGGGGCCGTGGGGGAAATCGCATCCCCCCTGGGCAAGAAGGAACCCAGCCTCTCCGCTGCTCTGCTCCCCAGACACTGCCGAGGGCTCGCTTTCCTGTCTCCTGCCGACTTCCAGGGCTGGGGGTCTCCGGCGCTCCACTGAGGGCAGGCACCGAGCTGAGCGAAAGCAGGGCTGGGGCTAGCTTCTGCTCCCCCGCCAGCACTCCGCTCCAAGCGTGATGAGTCAGACTCTCCCCTGAGTCATCCACAAGCTCGTCTGAGAAGCACTTTCATCAGCCGCATTTGTTGGAAACAGGTTGGGGACTTGTCACGAGTCCATTTTCTAGCGGCGCCTGCCTCCCTCTCCTGTGACTGCTTCCAGAGCGACTCGGCTTCTGCTGGCTGGCCTCACATCTCCTTCTCTGACTCTGACCCTTCTGCCACCCTTTATAAGGACCTGTGATGACACTGAGCCCACCCAGATAGTCCAGGATCATCTCCCGCCTCCAGGGGCTTCACTGGATCACATCGGCAAAGTTGTTTTTGCCGCGGAAGGGAGGTCACACGGTCACAGGTCGAGGGGGTTAGGATGCCCATTCGATGTCTTCAGGGGCCATAGGTCTGCCAGCCACACTAGTTCAGGCCCAGGTTTTCACCACCTGGTGCTAGCTCTCCATCTGCGGGCAGGTCACGCCTGACACGTGGTACAGGTGTGTCCTCTGTCAAGTCCCACCCCCTCCTGAGTGAGCCCAGCCCCCGTTCGTAAGCCATCTTGTCTGATTTGTCCTCATTGCCGACTTCTGCTCCTGGGTCACCTGAAGGTGGTGCCCCTGGGTCAACGGGGCACTGAGACCTGTGGGCCCTAGGCCGGCCTGAGCCTTCAGTGTGGGATCTGAGAAGACAGCCCCCAGGTTGACCCACACCCTGAGAAGGGCACACAGAGAGGCAGGTGTGGGCACCCTGGCTGGAGCCTTCCTGTCCGTATGACCCGGTCCCACCCCCTTCCCAGCCTCCAGGTACACCCGGCGTCTGCCCGCTCGATTGTCCTGATGGAGCCATAGCGCGTTAAATATTTTCATTTCTGCCCCTTTCTTGCCCACAGCGACTCTCTCTGACCACGGATTCCCCTTTTCATTCCTGTTTTCTCATCTTTTTTTAAAGTAAAGATTATAGGAAATATATGGCTTTCCCTCCCTACCAAGATGGAAAAAAAAAGATAAAAAAAGAAGCCACGCAAATAGAAGGAAGCTTAGGAAGCTCAAGCTGTGCGAATTCTGTACCTCCTGCGCCCAAGCAGGACACCCTCCACCCCCAGCCCGCCAAGGCCTCTTTGTTCTGACGGCCCCGCGGGGCCCGCGGAAACGTGGATCCTGGCCAGGCACTGGGGCAGGACAGGAATCTTTGATTGGTGCATCTCCTAGTTCCGTCCAACATTCAGAATTATGGGGAAGGGAAGGAAGTTCTTGCAAGAAAACAGTATAGTTCTCCCTATGACAGAGAAAGTAAATTATAGGGTGAACTCCAGTTGGATATTTCTGTACAGGTCCTGCCTGTGTTGCTGGTTGGTGTCCTGTTTGTGGTTGAGAAATGCCAGTCTTCTGTTTTTGGCTTGGAATCGGAAGGGACAAGTCCTCCTGCAGGCTCATCTCACCAGCCAACCCCCGAATCCTTTGCAGCAAACTCACCCCTACCCCAGGGCTCTGAGGGGGCCTGGTCTCCAGGACCATCGGTTCCAGTGGGAACCGTCAGAATCAGGTCCAACTAATCCCCGTAGAGAATCTCATCTGAGTGCAGATTGATTATTTCGAACACCACTTGGTGTCTCACTGAGTCCCAGCCTGGACGAGCTCTGGAAAGGAAAGTAATTACATCGCCCGGAACCCCCCACCCGTTTGAACATGCCGTTCAGAAGCTGCCAGCCCGGAAAAGGGGATGATGCTGAGCATGTAGTCCCTATTCCCCATCTTCCTCTAATTCTCTCTTTCTAGTTAACCCGCCAGCAGACCTTACAGCATCTGCTGTGCACCCGTCAGACGTAGCAGAATCGGGGCTGAATCGTTGCGGCTCAGGCTACAGGAACAACCAACACGGGGAAACGTAGTGCTGGGGGCAAATCCCATACAGACCCGTCCGGGAGAAGTTTGAACCTTCAGCCAATGAAGAGAGCGGAAGGGGTACCCAAGGTGACCAGGAGAAGCTGAGGGAAGGGCGAGGCCTTCCTCTGTCAGCTCCAGGCAGCGTTGCTTCCCAGAAGGTGGTGGCGTTTCTTCACAGTTGTTGGTGACGGATTTACAGGGCTGGGGGTTTCCCTTCCTGGAGAAGATTTGCCTTCTTCTACCAAGATCAATCCTCCCTTTCTCTTTCTCATGCTCTGTGGTCCCGGAAGACGTCTGTCTGTTCTCAGCCAGGAGGGCGGAGGGTGATGGGTCAAGACTGTGGGGCGTCTGCAGGACCAAATGGCAGGATGGGTGTGTCAGCTGGTGACTCAGTACACAGCTCCCCGCAGGTGTTCATTATTCAGCGCTGGTTCGAGAGAGGAAAATCCAGTTCAAGGGGAAAGGTGCAGTTTGGTGCCTCTCCCAGAGAAGTCAGCACGGGGTTTCCTAATGAGATGCGCTGACCTGGAGCTGTCCTCTGTGGATCCGCAGACCAAGCGGGACCATGGCGGCCTTCCTCTTGCTTTCTCCCCAAGGTCTCATTTGGAGAAGCAGCGGACCCCCTGTCCCTCCCGCTGCAGGGCCTTGGGTGACCTGGCCTGCCAGCTCTGCCCCCGTCCCCTCCCCCTCCCCAGGCCCAGGATGCTGAGAAGAGGGACCCGCGAGCTCAGGCTTCCAGTGCCTAGCGTGGGCTGACGGAGGAGCAGGCAGGACGGTGCTCTCTGGAGAGGGTGATCCGCAGACTCAGAGGACGGAGGCTCTGTCCCAGAGTCAAGGGCAGACAGAGCTGGGATGCGGTGTGCGTGTGAATTTCAACATCATTGGCGGGGATGCCTGGAGCGGGTTGACGGACAGCTCCCCAAAAGACATGTCCGTGTCCTAACCTCTGGCACCTTATTTGGAAAAAGTGTCTTTGCAGGCATAATTAAATTAAGTACCTTGGGCTTCCCTGGTGGCGCAGTGGTTGAGAGTCCGCCTGCCGATGCAGGGGACAAGGGTTCGTGCCCTGGTCTGGGAAGATCCCACATGCCGCGGAGCGGCTGGGCCCGTGAGCCATGGCTGCTGAGCCTGCGCATCCGGAGCCTGTGCTCCGCAACGGGAGAGGCCACGATAGTGAGAGGCCCGCGTACCGCAAAAAATAAATAAATAAATAAAATTAAGGATCTTGAGATGAGGAGATCATCCTGGATTATCTGGGTGTGCCCCAAATCCAGTGACACGTGCCCAGATAAGAAAAGGCAGAGTGGAATCTGGCACAGATAGGGGCAGAGATTGGCAAAATGCAGCCACAAGCTAGGGAATGCCAGGAGCCACCAGAAGCTGGAAGAGGCAAGAAGGAGCCTCCCCAGAGCCTTCTGAGGGAGCGTGGTCCTGCCAGCACCATGATCTCAGACTTCTGGGCTCTAGAGCTGTTAGAGAATACACTTCTGCTGTTTTAATCCACCTACTTTGTGGTAATCTGTTATGGGAGCCCCAGGAAATGACGGCGATGCCCAAGGGCCCCAAAGAAAGCATCACTTAACATCTGGGCAACTGCAGGCCCGCTGTCCTCTGCAAGAACCTTCCCTTCACCATGGAGTTCAACGTCTCTCAATCGGGGAAGAGGAGGACAAAAATGTGAGGTTCTCCTGGTGTATTAACTTTTCACTGCTATTTTTATTGTAGGTGTTCGCTGTTAAAATAACGTACGTCTGTCATCTCACGTTTTGCGGTGGTGTGGGGTCCAGGCAGAGCTGGGCTTGATCCGGTGCCCGGTGTCTCGCCAGTCTGCAATCAGGGGTCAGCCAGGCCACGTTCCTTTCTGGAGCTGGGGGTATTCTCCCAAGCCCAGGCCTTGCAGCTGTAGGACTGGGCCTCTTGTTTCTTGTAGGTGTCAGCTGGGGACCGCTTCCAGCTCCTAGAGACCCCTGCAGTCTCCCACCACGAGGCACCCTCACAACTTGGCAGTGGACTTTTTCAAGGCCAGCAGGAGAATCTCTGCTTTCAGGTAAAGACTAGACTCCACGGCTTCATTCTTGCCAGGAAACGGCACATAACCAGGGGGTGTATCCCGTTACCTCTGCCATGTTCTGTCGGTCTGCCCCACCTCCACTGTGGGGGGGGATTGTACAAGAGTGCGACTCACTGGGGAGTCACCTTCAGGGGCGGCTGACACACCTGGAGCGTCTTCCTTCCTGGGGCTGCCCTTCGCAAGCTTTCCGTTTCTTTCCCGCTTGCTTCCTTCCATACCTGCCACCCCGGCACCATCACACCACTGTGATCTTTGCCCCCGAGGGAAGAGGGTGCCAATGTCGTGACCATCTTGGCACTTACATTTTCGGAGATTTAAAGAGAGAAGCTCAAAGGGACGGCTTTTAGTGGGACAGCATCTAATAATCTGCCAACCCATGAAGTCCAAAACTGGGTTTGGTTTCTTCCGGAGGCTGTGAGGGAGAATCCATCCTCCGCTTCCCTCCTAGCCCCTGGTGTTGCTGGTCATGCTTGTCATTACTTGGGTGGTAGACTCATCATTTCAATTGCAGCCTCTGTCTTCACATCACCCCGCCCCGTGTCTCGGTTTCTCAAATCTCCCTCTGCATTTCTCTTATAAGGACACCTGCCATTGACTTTAGGGTCCAGCCTAAATCCAAGGTGATCTCATCTTGAGATCCTCAAGTTAATTACATCTGCAAAGACTTCAAATAAGGTTGCAGTCACAGATCCTGGGGGTTAAGACTTGGGCATATCTTTTGGGGGACCACTATTCAACTCACCACTACATATATTTATATATATTTTTTTATATGGCTATAAGCATATATATTTTTTCATGTTCCAAGACAATGCCTAGTTCTTAGGTGCATCACACATATGTGAGAGTGTAGATATATTTTGTACATCTAAGACAATATGACCGGAATAACAAAGCCCTCATCTCTGGTCCCAGCTTCACGATGTGTTGGATGAAGACCTTCAAGATGTTCTGAATTTAACTTCTTGTGCCTTAAAAACACCCTTCTGAAAAGTGAGGTCCCTAGGTTACACTTCTTTTGTTGTAAAGAGTCCTTTCACTAGTTGAAGTCATTGGGACAGGCTAGTTTTAAAACCCGCTATGTGATCGGAGGGAAGTGTTTGAACGGACTCTGAGCTGAGGACTCAGCCTGGGGCCGACTGAACCAAATTAAATGCCGGGGTCATTCCCAGTGACCACTGAGGTCCTTTCCAGTTCATTTATTAAATAAATGATTGGGATGAAGATTAGAACTCAGAGCCTTTGCTTTTATTTCCAACACTAACTTTCTAGAGTAAATATGAGTGAGCTCCAAGCTATCATTTATTAAAAGCAGTTTCTATTCCCACCATTTGAATGTGGGAAAGTTGGACCCTGGATGCCACGAAGTCCAGGGCTCTGAGGACAGCCTAAAGAGGACACAAGCCCCCCAGCAGGTGAGAACGGAGACCCCCAGAGGCTCCAGATTGTGGAAGAGAGGAGGTGGCGGCATGGAATTGTGTACTGTTTCAGAAATTAACATGTTTTAGGGAAGAGCAACATCATTAAATGGAGAAACTAGAGTAAAGGAGGAAGAAAACCTGTGAAACAATGAGAATAAGATTACATAAATCAGGTGCGTGTGTGTGTGTGTAGACACACAGAATTTGGTAAAAATAAGAAGTACTGTCTAATGCAAAATGATCTGTATCATTTAAAAGCAGTAAACTTTGAAAAGTTGTAGCTAGAAATATCCTTTGAAATTAGAGATTTAAGAGTTGCTTTAGGATCAACTTAATGTAATGTTTAAGTGACACAGGAAAGTAATTGACCACGTTTAAGTAAAATCAGACTAGAAAAATCAATTAAGCTTTTAACCCCTGCTTCCTATCTATAAGCCTGGCATAGTACTGCCTATAAAGCTACCTCAAAGCGTTGCCTAAGGTGATGATATGAGAAGATAGTTCTCAAAGGTCTTTAAGAAACTAAAACCTTTGCAAATGTAGAAGAAGGGGAAGGAAAAAAAAAAGCAATAGTTCCCCATGGAAAAGTTTATTCATGTTGTTTAGAATTATTTGATTGGATTTAACCTTCAAAATTATTTATTAAAAAAACTTTTCATGACTCAAAAAATATCTTAAAAAATACTATGGGATAAGTTTAAACAAAAAAGTTTTGCTTTCAAAATGCACCATATTCTGACCCTGTTGCTTCTATAAGGACCAATCCTTGCAAGATTATACACAGTCCCTACACTTGAAGGCTGACCAGACTAAACACGATTGATTTAAACTTCATTTTTGCCAACAGACTGTGTACACATCTACCTCAATATCTCTACCTTATCCTTGTGTTTAAGTAAAAGTAACTTGTTTCCATTAACATGTAGCAGTTATTCTAGCATGGAAATAGAACTCAGGACAAACACCTAAGCGACAGACATAGCAGAGGTCAAGAGCACGCATTTTATGTCGTTTTGACCAGCCCCTATCCTTAGGACACAGACCACACCTTGACCTCTTAGGGTGATGGGTCAGTTGCAATCCTTCTGGATCTTTAACTTTTGCCTTAAGGAAACCATGTCCCTGGACACAGGTTACCCAGGCCACCACAGTCAACTCCCCCACCAGCTGGGGTTGGATACGCTTCAGGGAAGAGTGTGACTGGACACACGTCCTCCATCTCCATCGTCAAGAGAAAGGCAGAGCCAGTGCCCACTTGATGGAGGACCTTCCATGCCTTTGCCAAAAGGAAAGGTTGCAAATTCACTTGGGATGAAGTGAACACCTTAAAGTAGATCCTAACAGCCAGCTCAAGCTGTCCGATTGACCATACCAGATCAATCTCTGTTGTTTCCAAAAGAAGGTATTGAGTATCAGTTACCTGCCAGGCGCAGGGCTTCAAGACGTGCTGCTTGTCTCATCACAGCAGCCTCAGCTGTAAAAAGTAACTTCATAATTTTCGTTTAGAAAGTGGAAACAGTGTCTGAGTGGCCAAGTTCCTTATCTACATGTGATGAGAGGCAGACGGGATTCAAGGCTGTTTGATCCCAAAGCCCGTGCCTATTCAGTACCAAAATAGTCATATTTTCAGATTTTAAAAGAAAAATATGCTCTTGATTGGAAAACAGTTCCAAATATTGACACAGGGCTGAGAAGTTTCTCTGACAAAGAGTATAAAATAAAAACTGAAAGCCAGCTAGTGTGAAAAGTTGGCTGAAGTATCTTTTAAATAAATTGAACTTAGGTTATGTGAAAATTGTTGCTTTCTAGAGTTACTACTCTATAAGAGTTTTCCAGAGAAGTATCTCTGTAATTCAGTATTAGTTTAAGCTACAGTATTGTGCTAAGCACACAATTTCAATTATGTTAAGAAACTTTAATGGGAATCATCAGCAAACACGTTTACAAATCTTTTTAATGCATATGACAGCTGAAGGAGAAATCTTCTAAATCACACGAATGCTTAATTAGATTTGGTTCAATTACATTTCATTGACTTTTATACAGAATACCTGTGACATGCTTCAGAGTTTTCATTTGGCAAACCACAAATAAATCAAAGCAAATCAGAGGGGACCACGTGACAGAGAGCTGCTCACAATGGACCACAGAGGATAACACATATGGAAACCCAGAGAAATTCTGACAAATCCTGAACACAGACCATGCAAGAACACAACCAACATTCCGTGGAAAGACATTTATTGGTTTTAAAGTCTTTTCAGCATCACTGTTTTCCCCACGAGGACAACGCCTCTAGATTATGTGATCCGTGCATTCACCTCCTTTGAATAGTCAATACTTCTTTCCTATTTATTTTACGGCACATGCAATTCCACACACCCTTTTGAGCATCACAGAATAGGACAACTGTGGTGATAGTTTGAAAGTTTCCAGTAGCCTATGGCATGTAGATTAGCATCCTACCATGGTGAAAATGGCGACAACGTTCATGAAAAAAATCACTTCGGTAAAAAGGACAAGCAGGAAGTGAAACCAAGCATATCAGTTTACAACCGTTCTATTTTAGCTCAGTTAGTGTCATCACAAGTGATTGCCCAAGATCTAGAGATACAAAGTGATTGCATGTCTACAAAGCAGGACAGCCAATTTACCTCCCATAGAAGAAATGGGGAAGCACCTCCTTGTTTTAACTCTGCAGGACAAACAGGGTGAATCTGCAGTGGGAAGGAGTACAGGTTATTTATTTTCTCACCACATGCTGCCTTCATGACCCAAGAGGACGACCTTGGAACTAGACTCCTCAAGGTCCAGTCTACTATTTGTTTAGCGCTATTATGACCTTGTGATAAAATCTGGGTTACTTCTGGATCTACACTCTTTTCAAATACTCTGCCTTGATTATGTCTCTTTGGCCAGCACACTTTGCTCCTGTGTTTCTTCTGGAACAGAGCTAACATTGCTTATTTCCTTCCCTATGACAACAGTATTTGGCTCTCCCAGTTTGTTGGTCACATACTGCAGGTCAGATGGGCCCTGGGATTGAGTGATATTCAATACTACGTGAACTGGAGGCTGCAAAAATCAGGCAGATAAGATAGAACATAGCATCATAGCAGAAAGTTAAGGAATGAAGCTGTATTTTATTTTAATGTCTTTGGAGGGAAAAAAAAAGGGTTGATTGTGACCACATGGACTGAGCTCTAAGCCCCTCGCCATGGCTTCCCAAAACAGTAGGGAGTGGAAACTGCCCTTTGCACCAAGTTGCTTTCAACGCAGAGTGGATGACTTTGGGTGAGCCCCAGCCAGCTTGGAAGACCTGTGGCTCTTCTGACCCAACAGTGGGCTAAAAGGTGTGCACTTGGATGTGGTCCATGTGAATTGCCAAATGGTCCCTAGGAAGCATCAAAAAGGACCAGAAAGCACCACCCAGACAGTGGGCTTACCTTCACCTCTCCAGTTGACTTTGGAAAAGCCACTCAACCTCTCTGGGTTTATGGCCTCCACTGTAGGGTGTATAAAGTTAGACTAAATGTCTCCTAGAGTCAATGGGTCTGCCCTCACTGAAGTTGGGAAGCAGCCCTGCTTCTCTAGAAAGAAAATTCCATGAAAATTCTGCATGCTTTTAGGAGGGTTCAGATAAAACACGGAAAATCCAGTTCTTAGGGAAGGGGCCAGCCCCACAAGCCATGTTAGGCTGTGGGGTTGAACTCTGTCCTGCCTCCTGAAATCAGATCTGCAGACAGGGTCCCTGCAGGGGAGAAGTGACAAGTGGCTGCCCAGTTCCCCCCTCCAGGGCCAGTGTGGATGGAGACCGTGCCTGACCCCTGTCCTTCCCACTCCCCCAGCCATAGCTTAAATCTGACTCACTCTGAAATCTTCCCTAGTTATCAGTCAGGAAGCCTCTGGCCTTGCACCACGTGGCCAACTGCTGCAACGCAATTTAGCATTTAGCTATCTGTGTGTTATTCTTGTCTTATGAGTTTCTCCAGGAGACAGCCATGTCTTTAACTTCTACATTCCCTGTATCTGAGTGGGTAGAGAGATGCTAAGTTTGGTTGATTGACTTAAAGTAAGGGATTGGGGACAGAAAGCCAGTGTAGGGTTATAAGATAATTGTAGTTGAACCATTGTAATTGCTCAGTCTGAGTCTCTATCCAAGTGTGTTCCAGTGAAATCCTGTTGTTATTATAATGTTCCCATACTGTAAAAATGACACATAAAGTTCACATGACAATTTTCGGTTCCCAAGCACTTTCCCTCATTGTTTAAGTCAATTCTCACGCCAACCTGGTAGGAGTTTACGGCCGAGGAAACTGGGGCTCAAGCAGGTGACGCGACTTGCCAGTGTCACACAGACACTGGGCGTTTGTCTTTCTCTACTGGGTCTTTCTCAGGAGGCCACAGATTTTCCTCTCATGAGATAAGGCTGAGTTGTGAAAAATGGAGTAAACTTGGGGGCTGAAAAATCGAGGCCTATTTTTTTTCTGCGTAGTGAATTTTAGATATTGTGAGTCTTCCAGGGACTGTGTGTGTGTGTGTGTGTGTGTGTGTGTGTGAGTGTGGAACCTTACTGCTCACAGAGAACTTCCTAAGCAGAAGTAATTCTTGATCTTTATGAAGCCGATGAGCCACGTGCAGTCCCACGCACAGCCCTTGGCCCGCTGCGGAGGGGACACCCAGGAGTAAGGGCAGTCAGTCCAGGAGAACTGCTGAACGGAAAGGAGGCACATGTGAGCTTGTACTTTCTCCTTCCCTTGCTTCTGTGGCCACTGGCTGGATTCAAGTTCCTTCCATAAGCGGGCTTGTGGAGCTGGTGGGCCGTGAACATCTGCAGGCCCGTCCAATTACTCCCCTGCTGCTGGCCTGGAGAGGGATGGATTTCTTGGCCTGTGTGGGAATGTGAGCCCAGCAGGACCCACATGCGGGGTCATCGGGAAACTTCCATGGCCAGAGGGCTCTGCTGTTTGGCCAACACTGTCATGTTTTTCTCCAGCCCCCAGAAAGGGAGTTCTTGCTTCAGACTAAGAGTCAAAGCAATAGTTGAATTTTAAATTCTTCTCTGCTGCTTTTCAAATAAGAAAGTTTTATGAATTTCAGTGAAAAATAATATTTCTTTTACCAAAGAGTATTTTTTCTATAACTTCCAGTTTCTAAAAAAACTATTGGAAATGCCATGGAAAAAAGCCAAGTTTAGGGTGTACAGAGAGGTTGAAATTGAGCCAATGGTCTCCCTCCCCCTTGCTGTTGGCAGTAATCTCTCCCACCCTTAGGTTATAAGTCACCTCCTGGCTACACCTGAACCAACTGTGGCCAAGCTCTTCAATCAGCTAATAAGCAGTACTGAAGTGACCCAGCTGTGGATATATAGACATATGTCCAAATATATACATACATTCCTAAAAGAAAGTTGTTTTTATTTCAAAATTTGGAAGAGGAAACTATCTGGAAAGAAAGAAACTCAGGTGCTCTGCCTTGCCGGTGTTTCTGCCCTAGATCTACAATATCCACCGTGTAATTCCATTACAATCAGGAGCCCAGGGGCCCAAAGACCATGGGTTAAACGTCAGGTTTCCAGGATGGAGAATTCCGCTGCGGAGGATCAGGTGAATGGACACTTTAAGTTCATTGTCATCAAATTTCATGACTATTATTACTCACAGGGAACTTGAGCTGGAGGTCAGGCATTTTGGCCACACAGAACTGCATGTGTATCTGGGGCACATCGGAACATTGTAAAAAAAAATAAAAGTAGCAATAAGGGTAGATTTTAGAGGAATGACCAAACCTGCTGGGAGGAGCTGACCCCCGTCCTTTGAGGCGTGGTGTCTCAGATCTCTGATCACCTTGGTGAGTGAACCCAAAACTCTGAATACCCAAAATTGCCTGAAGAATTTAATACAATCAGCAAAGAAAATTCCCCTTCCCTCATAGTGGCAAAATATAATTGGCAACATCAGAGTTTGGCCAAACCATCCCTTAATGCTTCCAGTTAGTTTCTAATTGTCTCCCTGGTTGCTTCTGGGGGCGATTTTAACCCACTGGATTTTTGCAAAGACCATGGGTTCCTAAGACTCTTTTCCTGCACCTTGTTGCAGAATGCTGTCATGGTATTCGTAGTATTTGAAATATTAAATTCTGAAAATAGATTAAATATTTTAAATGGAAGGATAGCCCACAATGACTGGATTCAGGTATGCATGATTTTATTTAAAATGTGTCCAATAAGATTTTTCCACTTGGAATGAACATTTTAACCTCTTTCCGCATATTATTATAAACAGTGTTTCCTCATTTCATGGTTTTTCTTAGAAAGTTCTAAGTAACTCAACAGAAGAGAAAAATGAAATTGTGGGGAGTTAAATAACAGAAATTTATATCCTAGCAAGGGTGCTCACGCATCCCAGCCTCGGGGACACACAAGTGACTACTGGGCCATGCAAATCATCGTACGGTCACTGGGTCTCCTTTGGCAGTTCTGGCATTCCCTGTCACGAGCACACAGAAGAAAGTGAGTAAGGTGACTTCAGTGAATGGGACATTGTCTTTTGCTTTTGGTGGTGGGTTGACCAGAAGAGAGAAGACAGGAACACAAATGTCGTAGGAGCATCTCAGGATATTGGAAGAGACTGTCCGCATCTCACCACCGTTGCTCTGAGCCCCAGGGAGGGCGCCCCTGGCATCTGCACCGTGTGTGCCCCATCATGGCCACGGCACACCCGGCTTCACCCACGGGCACGGGCTGAGCTGTGGACAACACACACACACACTGCAGCGTCGGCATTGGGAGCACGGTTTAACCAAGTGGTCAGTTGCTGTTTTAAATCACTAGAACCTGGCAATATTAAATTTTTGTTTTCATGAGCCAAAGGTCATAGCACACATGAGGTCTACATGTCATGACATGGGGCCACAGGAAGACACGTCTTCAAGTTATGTTGACCTGCCAGGGAGAGAAACAGAGATACAGAGCACAGCAAACATGTACTGGTGATGCAGGGCGTTCCTGTTACATATGAACGGCGCCTTTTACATGTAAACGGGTCCAGAATAGGGCACTGAGTTTCCTGCCTGCTCTTTGGAGTTGCTGTCATGGAAAGAAGCTAAGGGCCAAAGGGATGGGGCGGGCGGAGGGGCAGGCGGGCTGGGGAATGTCACCATCTTGACGTTTGTTCTAAAGTGACTTAGAGATGATCATTCATTTATAATTGAAACCTAATGCCAAACAGCGTTGGCTCCCTCTTTCTCTCTGTAAACACATCTGGTCATAAATAACTTAAAAGTCTCCTTGGCATTCAGGATTCAGTTCCGGCTGGAGTGAAAAAGGATGAAGGATGCTCAGCGTGGAGGAGGAGATGTCGGGTATCTGTGTGTGTGCAGAGGCGGCTGAAGCGTCTATCCCACGTTGCAAACATCAGCCGTCAGAGACGGGCGGGGTGACCCAGCCGTACTTTTCATGAGTCTTCACCAAACTCTTAAAGGTAGCTTCGGCTTCCTTGCGACTGAAGGACTTTTTTGATTTGCCCGCTTTTCTACAGATCCGCCCCTGAGTGAGAGGAAAGATAAAGCAGGTTAGAACCCATCAACAATCCCAATTCCCACCCTCGTTGTGAAGAACACACAAAGTGGCAGGGATTTCTGATGTCTGAATCGGTGTGATGAAAGGGGAGATATGGAACATCACAGCTTCGTTACCAAATGGACGGAGGGGTCCAGTGGCGGGCAAGCTTTTTGGGGAGAGAGAGACACGCGGGCCGCTGGCGTCCTCAGAACGAGCTCAACCCAGGATGCTGGAAGGCGGCCACTGCTCCAGGTCCCATGCCCAAGCGGGGAGGACCAGCTTTATCAAAAGAGCATCGATGCAAAACGGAGCCCATTATCCTGGAGGCAAAATGCTGTTCTAACTTCCCTTCCCTCCCACCACAGAATGCCTTTAATGATAACTTAGAGATACATGTTTATGTATAGATGTGTATATTTATAGATTCACATACATACTTTACAACTCCAACTTTTTATGTTCAAGCTCAGCAGCAATGAATGACTTTCTTGTAATTCATGCCATGAGGGAACCAGTTCCTGAGAAGATGGTAGGGTCATTTCCACGGAGGTGGAAGCCTGTCCTCGAGTCCCCAGTGAGGGGTCCAGGGGAGGCCAATGCTTCCTCACACAACCGCCGGTGGTAGGGGGGTGGTGCTAGGAGAGGTCCACTCCCCTCACAGTGACCAGCGATGCTCCGGTCTGAAGGACGGAGCCTTTGGGTCTGCAGAGACCAGAGGGTCTGCTTCATCTCAGGATGGACGCAGGCTCTAGACCATGAGCGAGAAGGGACCAGCAGACACCGCTGAGGTGGTCGTGTCTCGGGCCATCGCCACCCCTCCAGGGAGCCCTGGGGAATGCGGTACACTTGGCATCAGAGGGAATGGGCAGACAGAGGACCCTGAGGGGCTGGGCAGAGCCGGACCCTCCATCAGATGAGTCGGCACCACTCTCAGCCGCTCCCCACGCCGCCTCCTCACGGCCCATCAACAGAAACGCTCTCTTAGTCTCTCAGCTACAATTCCTCGCACTTGACTTCCCTTCACCCGTCCTGGAAGACTTGCTTGTCTTCCCGAGCATCCCACGCACGTGTTTTGTAGGTGGGATGGAAACACCCTGAGTTTCACCCACTAGCAAGCGCGTGCACACCGTTCTCAGCAGTCTCCTGTTGTTTATGAACTTTCACTAACAATGCTCTCTGGACAGGCCCTCGGCATGTAATATTTTTGTTACAGCACACTGCGGGTATCTGCCATCTGTGTAAGGGGACCTGAACGGGACCTGGACCTCACCCCCAGGGCCTGGCTGGGCTACACCACATACCTGTTCCCTTGTACAGAATTGAGGGCAGCAGCCACCCAGGTCTGTGTGGCCTGGGGACCAAGATCCTCCCATCTTGGGTCTCTCTGATAACCCACCCGTAACTCCCCTGGGAAGACGTCTTCATTCACGGGGGAAATGGCACCGGATCCCTACAAACTGGGAACGGGAGGCTGTTCCACATATTTAAATTCAGAGCTCATGGTTCCTTTTTAACATTTGTCTTTTCAACAGTGGAGACTCAGAGCAAAGCCCAGTTGGTGGTGGGATGGGGGGGGGCGGTGGCGAGTCAGAAACCCAGAGCTACTGCTTTGCTCTGGCTGCTCTGGACATCCCTCTGGCTGAGCTTTTCCATCCGCCAATCAAGGGCAAGACCACCGCTTCTAATTAGCTGCCTGGTGCACAAGAAATGAGCTGCTAAAGGGTGACGGAAAACTGGAAAAGAAGACAGGAAACCACCATTTATTGGCTTACAGAAACTTCCCCGTCTCTCCTGCTTTGCTTATGTGGTGTAGTTACACTTATAAAAAGGGACTATGAAAAGCTAATACATTTATAATCATCATTATGTGGGTCAAGATCAAAGTCCAACGTTACTTCATTAAACACAGGCGAATGCATCTTTGCAGGGATGTCGGCATCCATTTTTACATAAGTGGGAGCAAGTATCAAGGGCTATTGTTTTGTATAAAATGCAAATTCTAACCATCTCTACCATTCTTTTCTATAATACTGAAAATTTATGGTATGCCTTGAGAATTCTGAACTAAAAGCAGCCAGAAAAATACAAGCTCACAATCATCTTGGAATATTCCAACGCTCTTGGCATGGACACAGCCTTTGCTAATTCTTTGTGAAAGTCTCAATTGTTACGGAAAACAACAGATAACCCCCCAGATGAACAGACCAGTCTTTGTTGCCTCTTCTTCCCGAGAAGAATGATGAACATAGAGCACCAGCGCTCAGTCAATTCAGCAGCCGGGAGACAGAGACCGTGTGTGGCGCTCGGAGGGCTTAGCATCTTCACCGCACTCAGCTGGCCACAAAGCACTCCCATCTCGCCCCCTGTCCTACACCCTCATTTGCAGCTAACAAATATCTTTTCATAGGTCACCTGTCCTCCTCTGATGGGCTGTTTAAGCATCACCCAGTGACACCCTGGGCTCGAAAACCAGGGCGGCTGTGCTCTTCTTGCTGAAATGCCCTTGAGGTGCCCACTGCACCAAGAAGGGGAGTGTCACTCGGTCCAACCCGGGCCTCTGATGGTCCAGGGCCATACTCATGTTGAACCAACTCCCATTCTTTTCTTTCTTTTTCTTTTTTGTTTTTTTGGCCACACCATGCAGCTTGCGGGATCTCAGTTCCCTGACCAGGGACTGAACCCAGGCCTCGGCAGTGAAAGTGCCGAATCCTAACCACTAGGGCACCAGGGAACTTCTTTATTTTTTTAATTGAAGTATAGTTGATTTACAATGTTGTGTTAGTTTCAGGTGTACAGCAAAGTGATTCAGTTATATATATATATATATATATATATATATATATATATTCCCACAATATGTGTATTATATATTCTTTTCCATTATAGGTTTACAAGATACTGAATATAGTTCCCTGTGCTGTACAGTGGGTCTTTGTTGATTATCTGTTTTATATATAGTAGTGTATATTTGTTAATCCCACACTCTTTATTTATCCCTCCCCCACCTTTCCCCTTTGGTATCCGTAAGTTTCTTTTCTAGGTCTGTGTGTCTGTTTGTTTTGGAAGTAAGTACATTTGTATCATTATTTTAGATTCCACATATATAAGTGATATCAGATGGTATTTGTCTTTCTCTGTCTGACTTACTTCACTTAGAATGATAATCTCTAGGTCCATCCATGTTGCTGCAAATGGCAATATTTCATTCTTTTTATGGCTGGTAATATTCCATTGCATATATATATATATATATCACATCTTCTTTATACATTTGTCTGTCGATGGACACTTAGGTTGCTTCCATGTCTTGGTTTTCATCAATAGTGCAGCTATGAACATCGGGGTGCATGTACATTTCTGAATTGGTGTTTTCTCTGCATATATGCCCAGGAGTGGGATTGCTGGATTATACAGTAGCTCTATTTTTAGTTTCTTAAGGAACCTCCATACTGTTCTCCAGAGTGGCTGTACCAATTTACATTCCCACCAACAGTGCAGGAGGGTTCCCTTTTCTCCACACCCTCTCCAACATTTATGATTTGAAGACTTTTTTTTTTTGCGGTACGCGGGCCTCTCACTGTTGTGTCCTCTCCCGTTGCGGAGCACAGGCTCCGGACGCGCAGGCTCAGCGGCCATGGCTCACGGGCCCAGCCGCTTCGTGGCATGTGGGATCTTCCCGGACCAGGGCACGAACCCGCGTCCCCTGCGTCGGCAGGCGGACTCCCAACCACTGCGCCGCCAAGGCAGCCCTAGCCTTTTCGATGGTGGCCATTCTGACCGGTGTGAGGTGGTGCCTCACTGTAGTGTTCATTTGCTTTCCTCTAATGATTAGCAAGGTTGCAGCTCCGTTCTTCCTTCCCGGGTACAGTCTCCTAGAGTCTGGATTTTGGGGAAACCTTCAGCCTAACTCCTCTGACCCTCTGTATTTTCCTCTATAAATCAGGGACAAAACCCACTTTACAGCATCATGATGAATGTCAGATAAGATATTGAATTTGAAAACATTTTGAGAATTTTAAGGTGCGTACAACCAACTAAGAACAGTTTTTCTTATTTTCCTAACATTGATATTTCTCTCTTATCTATTTCCATGTAACTAATACTCAGAGAGTCTTTTCTGGAGATTTTCCTTCAAAATACTCTTGTTTTCCCTAAAATACCTATACTTGTATTTAATGCCAAAGGACCTGATGTGACAGTTTGCTTAGCCCACTGTGATAGCTCTGTGCAAGCATTAAGAGGTTAGAAAAGTAAACTCTCTCTCCTGGTTACAATCAGTCTGTCTTGTTCCAGATTATAAACGTAGGGTTATGTGCAACCATAGGATTCTGACCTAACAAACCTTAAAAAATCTCAAAATCTCTCAGTAATATTGATGCCAAGCAATTCTAATGATAACACAGTTCTCTGGGGCTGCATCTGTCAAACAAAACCATTAGTTGGTGCTTTGGTTTGACCTTTTTTTTTTTTGCTTATAGCTTTTTGGGGGGACCAATCACAATGATCAACATGAAAACATTTCCACACAGCTAACAAGCGACCCCAGACTCAGGTCCTCGGACAGGCCACCTGGTCTTATGTGGCTTTCATTACCCTGATGTGCACATTCAATTTCAGTCTGGCTCTGTCACTTCTTCACCTCTTGTTCATTCATTCATTCATTCACTCACTCAGTATGTTGGGTGCTGGGCTTAGAAAGACAAAATGATCCTGGCCCCTGCCTGTAGGGCCTTAGAATCATTACGGGGAGAGAATCCAGGGTGTTGTCACTGCTGAGACAGAAGGGGTATGTCGGGGTTTCTCAGCCCCCGTACTGTTGACAACATGGGCTGGATAACTCTTTGTCGTGGGGTGTTCTGTGCACCATAGGATGTTTAGCATCATCCGTGGCCTCCACCCACTAGATGCTAGCAGCACCTCCTGAGCTATGACATCCAAACTGTCTCCAGACATCGCCAAATGTCCCCTCAGAGATAAAATCACTCCTGAATGAGAGCCACTGGTATATGGAATAAAGACGGCCCAGAGCAAGGAGGAGATAGTCCATCTCTATTCACCGCTACAAGTCCTCCCCGGGTTAGGAACTGTGCTGGTTACTGGGACTGCAGGGCTTTCTAAACTGGAAACGATTTCGGTCCTCATAGAACTTACAGCTCAGAGGGGAGGATGGATTCTACCTTGGGGGAGAGGAAAAGAGAAGGGGTAGTGTTTGTTGTCTGTGTGGTCAGAAAGATTTCCACATTTGAAGACACTTGAACTGAGCCTTGAAATACGGGTAGTAAATGTTTATCAGGTCATGGTGGGTGAAGATAAGTGGTCCAAAAGTGGTGGTTGAAATATGCAGCTGTATTCAGAGGAGGATGGGCAGACACTTGGTGAAGCTAGGGCACAGTGTGTGTGTGTGTGTGTGTGTGTGTGTGTGTGTGTGTGTGTTCGGTGGGTGTACAGAATTCAAATCCCTGCTCCAACACTTCCTGGCTGTGTGACCCTGGGTAAGTTACTTAACCTCTCTGAATCTCAACTTCCTCATCTGCAAAATAAGCATAGTCACAGGATTATATGACACTGAATTTTTATAGGGATTTAATACGTTAAAACGTATAAGATGCTTGGCACAGTGCCAGGCACATGATGAACACAATAAATGTGGATTTTTATTTTTGAAACTATCACAGAGGAGCTCCTCCTTATTCTTTGGCAAAGTTAGTTTCATTCTGCCCTCTTGGAAAAACACACACACACACACAAAATTCTCTGTCTTTCGTGAGGATATTATGACTTGGCTTATTTGGTCACAAAAACATCTTCAGGCAAATCCAATATTTTGCATTGGATTTCATTACCTGGGCTGAATTATAGAGCTGCTGCTACTTGTTTTTAAAGTCTTTGCAAGTGTAATTTTTAGTCTAAAAGCGCTCACGCACCCTTACCCCTCTGACGCCGGTTTCAAGCATGTGTTGTGCTCAGTGTGGACTCCCTTCAGGACGCTGGCTGTGGAGGAGAAGCTCAGATGGGTCACACGCTCGGCTTGAGGAAAGCACAGGAACAAGCATCTTTGAAAGGAGGTCCGCTCGGAGAGACAGCAGTGATTTTGCCTCTCTTTTAAGGTCTGCTGTTCAAAGTAGATCAACTTACAAGTTCTGAAGGACAGATAAAACTCTACAACGGTTGAGACTGCTTCCAAGAAACTCTTTCCCAAATCAAAACAATGACTCTGAAGCCACTGACCAGTGAGGGAGGGACTTCTGCTGGATCTCTCCAATGGAGCACCAAGAGAAGCACTTGCGGGTGGAAATGCATTGATATGATTCTGCAGCCCTTACCATAGGTCTGAGAACATGTGTATGTGCTTCTGTGCATGCATGTTCACATGTGCGCATACCAGTGTGCATATGCATGTGTGTGTTTGTATGTACACGAGCATTCACATGTGCGCTTGTATGTGCACACGTGTGTGTGTGTGTGAGAGACTATAGTGTTGGGAGAGATGTGAGGGTCCTTGCAGTGACTGGAACCCAAGAGTAACCTTCCCGAGGGAAGCCCCGGGCCTCATACGTCGAATAGGAGGACGGTGAGTTTACAGGGGGGAGACCTGCTGCCTGTCAGGGGTCCCACCCAGCACCAGCCGAAGTGGGGAGGAGAAGAGGCTGCTGAAAGGGCAGGGAGTGGGGGGCAGAATGGCGCGGTGGGGACACGCCGTCAACGAGCTGGTGTTGGGTTTCGACGTGAAACGCCCTGAATCCCCACGTGGCCTCTGCCCACAAGTGCGATGGCATCTGGTCCACGTCTGGTCACGTCTGCTGATGTGCTGCAGTGGTGTGGCCGCTTTCACACGTAGTATCTCATTAAACTCCCACAGACAACACTCCACTTGAGCTTGATCATCAGGGCTGGTCAGGAAAGTGGGCTTCCACTGATCAACTTCATCCCCCCAAGCACAGCTGCCTCCTCCAGACCACCGGGTGATGACCGGAGGCCCCTTGAGGTCGAAGTACCAGGGAAAGATGCGTCATGGCCAGGCTCGCAGGAGGCACAGAACCCGCCAGGGAAAGGGCTTTGCTAGTGGGGGTGGGAGGGGCTTGGCGGGCTCCCTCCAGGCAATCAGTGTGTCCAAAGACGCGGAGGCTCAGCCCTTCCCTGCGTCCCATCCCTCTGCTGGGCATTCAGGTCCCTGTGCCCTCCTTGGGTTTTAAGCAGAAGCTCATGTTTCTATTTGCTTCCATTATTTCGACATCCTATAGCAAAGTTATTTAACGGCATCCCCTCACCCCACCCTAGCTATTTGTAATTTAGTTCCAGATCCTGTTTTTTTTTTTTTAAGATTTTCTTTTTTGATGTGCACAATTTTTAAAGTCTTTATTGCATTTGTTACAATATTGCTTCTGTTTTCTGTTTTGGTTTTTTGGCCACGAGGCTTGTGGGATCTAGGCTTCCCGACCAGGGATCGAACCTGCACCTCCTGCATTGGAAGGTGAAGTCTTAACCACTGGACTGCCAGGGAAGTCTCCCAGATTTTGTTGATAAGACCTTTTGTGAGATACAAAAACTAAAAATAGAACTACCATACGACCCAGCAAATCCACTCCTGGGTGTATATCTGAAAAAAACCCCCAAACTTTAATTCAAAAACATATATGCACCCCAAATGTTCATAGCAGCATTATTTACAATTGCTAAGATATGGAAGCAACCTAAGTGTCCATCAACAGATGAATGGATAAAGAAGATGTGGTACGTATCTACAATGGAATACTACTCAGCCATAAAAAAGAATGAAATATTGCCATTTGCAGCAACGTGGATGTACTCGGAGAGCATTGTGCTAAATGAAATAAGTCAGACTGAGAAAGTTAAACACTGTATGATCTAAAAAATAAAACAAACTAGTGAATATAACAGAAAAGGAACAGACACAGATATAGAGAACAAACTAGTGGTTACCGCTGTGGGGGGGAGGGCAAGAGAGGGGGAGGGGTTTAAGAGACACAAACTATGATGCATAAAATAAGATACAAGGTACAATGCAGGGAATATAGCCAGTATTTTATAATAACTATAAATGGAGTATAACCTTTAAAATTGTGAATCACTATAATGACCACCCGTAACACATAATATTATACCTCAACTACACTTCAATTAAAAAAATCAAACTTCTATATCCTCGTCACAAAATGTTGTAAGGATTCTACTATATATTAAAGGTCTTATTTTTATAATATAAATCACAAAAAAAAAAGACTGTAAGGCAGATTCTAGAAACTGTCAACTCAAAATATTCACCTCAGAAACAAAAAGCTAAGTTTATCTTTCTGGAAGTTACACCTTGAGGACACAAGGTCTGTTTTATAATTCTGACATTGGGCACTAATTCACAGTCACACACATAAAGCCTATTAGAAAAGCAAGTTTCAAGACAGACCACTAGAACATTCCATAGGAACAAAAGGTGTTGGGGACAGGGCACTTGTGCTGAGCAGCTCTAGGGGCCGCACTGCCAGGTGGACAGAGTGGAGCCACTCTTGGGTGGTTTTAGGTGGGAAAGGCCAGGATCCTCCATTCAGGGACCAGGATGAAAGCTTTGCGCACATGTGCACGTGGATATACCGTCTGCTGGAGAAAGGCACTGCAGTTTCTCCCTAGCAGAAATGTTCTCACAGTGCATCGTGGGCTGCGTGTGTCCACCCGAGGCAGGCAGGGCACCAGCAGGTGATGCTGTGTTTTGGAAAGATGTCTGAGTGAACCCCTGGGGACACCCAGAAGGAAGCTGTGATTCTCTGCCCATCAGGACACAACCTTTCACTGCACACACGTCCAGGGGCGTCACCCTTGTGGTTGACCCATCCTTAAAGACACGCTTGGGTCTATCAAAGTCGTCGACACGGAAGGGACTGTACCCAAGAGGTTAAATGCTTATTTTCTCCTACGGATGCCAACAAGACTGTCTGACGTTACGACCTGTAGCCCAATTATGAGAAGGGAGGTGATGTGGCGGGCAGACCTGGGCCACAACCGTGGGTGATAGGGTGGTCCCCACCAGGACTGGTGTAGACAAGCAGGGAAACATACAATATATCTCTTCAGAAGCGAGTGTTCTCTAGATCAGAGAGTCTCAGCCTGGGCACTACTGGCATCTGGGGGTGGATCATTCTTGGTAGTGGGGCTGTCCTATGCATTGTAGGAGGTCTAGCAGCATCTCTGGGCTCTAACCATTGCATGCAATAGCGGCCCTGTGCCAGATGTAATAACCACAAATGCCTCCACATACCGCCAAGTGTCCCCAAGGGTCAGGACAGAATCGCTTCCCGTTGAGATAGCCTGCTCTAGTCTATGCAAGGAGCATGCTGTGCGGGGTGCAGATGGAGCGCCAAACCTGGCCTGGAGGGCCAGGCAGGGGAGACTTCCTGGAGGAGGCAGTTCAGGAGCTGGACTCAAGGACGAGTGGAGTGATCCATCCAGGACACAGGGAGGGAGACGGGGGAGCACGGAGACTACGTGTCCAGGTGCTCCCGGGAGGACAGAGACGGAGCAGGCGGGGATGGGAGGTGGGTTGGTTCCTGGGGCTGCCGTAACCGAGGGCCATACTGGCTGCCTTAAAAGGACAGAAATTAATTTTCTCTCAGTTCTAGAGGGCAGAAGTCCAAAACCAAGGTGTGGGCAGGGCTGATCCGGGAGGCCCCAGGGGACAATCTGTCCCGTGCCTCCCCCCGGCTTCTGGTGGTTTGTTGTCAATCACAGGCGTCCGTGGGTTTGTGGACGCATCACCCCGATCTCTGCCTTCAGGTCATGTGACCTTCTCCCTATGCGTCTGTCTCTGTGTCACCCTTCCTCTTCTTACCAGGACACTCACTGGTCATGGCATTAGGGCCCATCCTGACCCAGGATGATCTCTTCTTTACTTCTGCAAAGACCTTGTGTCCAAATAAGGACACGTTCATAGGTTGGGGGAGGGGCGGGGGAGGGAGGGGACGGACTTCAATATACCTTTGGGGCACAACTGTCCCCACTGTAGGAGGTAAGGCTGACAGAAAGGTCAGCACCTGCATCTCTCCTGGAGGGGACAGAGTGCAGGGTCCGGGTTTCCTCTGGGATGGGTCACTTGGGAGGTGGGTGGCCGTCAAGTACGGGGTGGGGGCCAGGTGCCTTACTGCCACCGCCCAGAGAAGATGGGCAAGGGCCTGGCCCGGGACAGAGGCAACTCATGGGGAGGGAAAGGGGCTGAGAGCAGCCGGGCGACGCCTGCAGGACTGGGAGGGATCTGTCGTTGAGGGAAGGAAGCAAGTTTCTGACCCTGGAGGAAACAGGGTTCCAGGGTAAGATACGAGCCCTTGGGAGCAGGTGGGAGGTGAGGCAAGAGGAGAAGCAGGAAGCGGAGGGCTTAGCAGCTGGACCCAGCAAGGGGACCTCGGGGAGGCGGGCACAGATGGCGGTCCACGAAGGGTGCCTGCGAGCGTCCGAAGAGCATCTGTGGTCCAGCCCTCAGGAAGAAACAGCCATCTCAGAAGTGTGATGCTCCCTTGATTCATCATAAAATCAGAACTTTAAAAACTCTTCTCGACCTTATATTTTAGCAATCACTGCATGTTAAAAAAAATCTGGTTCTTTGGAAAAGTGCAGCTTAGCTATCAGAAAAGAGCAACCTGTATTTCCCACAGATTAATAAGTGCCTGCCATGGAACAGACCTCGTGCGGGTTGCTGGAGACACCAGGTGAGGCCAGGTGAGGGAGATGTCCAGGGCTTGGCCTGGGCCTCGTGGGCAGCAGCCGTGGGAATGCATGAAGGAGTAAACACATGAGTGCCACGGGCCAGACTCGTGTTCCCTCCCCGGCAGGACCACAGGCCATCTTTCCACGGCACTGACGCTCATCTGGGTGAAGGATGAGAATAATGCCCAGGATGCAAAGCCACTGCAGTCAAGAAGGAATATTTCCCTGGTGGAACATTCTAGAATTGTCCATTGAGAAACCTTATGGAAGGACAGACTCTCTGTGACAGTCTCTAAAATAGCTTCCCAATTATTAGGCGATAAATGTCCTCAGATATTTCCTTTTGATTTTTGTGAACCTCTCAGGAGGACAAAGTCAGCATCAATTTTATATAACCTGGATAATATTAATATTTAATAGAAATTAAAGTGAAACCACATTATTTAACCCAGTAGTCCCCCTTAGACACCGTTTCACCTTGTGTGATTTCAGTTACCCTTGGTTGACCATGGTCCAAAAATATTAAATGGAAAATTCCAGAAATAAACAATTCATGAGATTTAAATTGCACACTGTTCTGAATAGTGAGATGAAATCTCACGCTCAGGCAGATCTTGGAGATATTTCAGGTTTGGTCCCAGACCATCGCAATAAAGCAAATATTGCAGTAAAGACAGTCACACAGATGTTCTGGTTTCCCAGTGCGTATAAAAGTTATGTTTACACCACACTATAGTATATTAAGTGTGCAACAGCACTGTGTCTAAAAAACAAATTAAACATTTAAAAACAGCATTAATTAAAAAATAATGTTGTTGACAAAGAATGGCACTGATAGACTAGCTTGATGCCGGGTTGCCACAAACCTTCAATTTGTAAAAGACACATCTATGAATTGCAATAAAATGAAGTGTGCCTGTCCCACTCCATCTCACCTGGGACGTGAGTCATCCCTTTGTCCAGCATCTCCACGTAGTACATGGGAAAAAACATAGTATATGGATTCGGTACTACCCGCGGTTTCAGGCATCCAATGGGTGCCTTGGAATGTAATCCCCTGCAGATACGAAGGGACAACTTCATTATCACTAAAAAATCCTCAAGCCACTGGCAGCATCAAAGGCATACCTCATGGATACTTTTGATTCTTGCAAAACATAAGCATCTCTTTCTTCTACACTTTAAAGAAAGTTCTAGCAATTATGGAATCTGTTTTAAGACAGATTATATTTTCTTGGAAGAAGCAGACAGGGGAAAAGGAACTTTTTGCTAAAACTTTAAACTGTATCAGATAATCATTTTGAAATTATGTTTCCTGGAGATTCCACTAACACTTCTGCTTAAGTGGCTGGGTCCCAGTGGGTTTCACTAGCTGTGTAGGGACACAGGCAGTGGCAGCTGGACGTACTCTTTAAAGGCAATCTTGGTGATGGTGTCTCGTCCTTGCCGTGTGCTGGGCAGTGTTCTCAGGATTGGGCTCGAACAGACTCCTTAAACCCTCTCTGGAGCCCCGCCAGGTGGGCTCCGCTACCGTCAACCCTGATTTATAGATGAGGAGACAGGCACAGACAAGCCAATCACGTGCTCGAAGCCACACAGGATCCCCACGCAGGACCGGAGGCCACGCCCTGAACCCCAAAGCCAGGTCACCTCTCAGAACATGGAGAAGTTTCGCAGGTGTCAGCGAGAGAACAAGATACCAACCCTCCGCTGCAGAGAACGCTGCCCGGCCTGGCCTTCCCTCATTGGATGTGGGCCCCGGGGTCACTGAACCCCTCTATCCCTCTGCACCGCAGCCTCCTTTCAACGTGGAGCTCCGGGCCTCCATCCCACGTGGAAACCCCGAGCCGTTCAGCACCGAATCTGCCTTTACCACCAAAAGCCTGGTCCTCCAGCCACAGTCGTGTGGACCTCGGGCCCCTGCCCAACTCTGGGGGCCTCGCTCTGCGAGGCCTCCTTCACCCACACGCCCTGTTCCCTGGGACGCCAGCCACCTGCGGTTTCCATTTGCTGCACACAGGACGTAGGCAGAGCTGCTGGCCACAGGCCGAGCCGAAGGCGGCGTGTTCCATTCTCAAGGCTGAAGTGCCTGTTTAATGCAACACAACCACAGCTTCCAGATTTTCTACTTGCGAGCTGAGTCCGGCCGCCGGCATGTGGTGTTCTAGAAAAGCTCCCGAGTGCGCCCTCTGCCTTGCCGGACGATCCCCACGGGGGCAGCTCATCATGGGCGCGCTTCCCCAGCTGGCTCCACTGACAAGCACGCGGTCACTTAGCAGCCTTCTTACTGGGACAGCTCCATGTGTGCCCTGCACCCGGCGAGCGAACAGGGATTGGTGGTGTTCTCCTACCCAACTGGACTTCTCAGGTCAGAATCCAACCCTCTGTCCTACACAGGCAACCTTCCAAGGGCACCACGTTTTCCCTTCTGGGAACACATTTTGAGAAGGACGAGAATTGTGGTTCCTCCCCCCAGCACCCCACTGGTTTTGGAGTCCACCTGTCCATTCCCTGCAGCCCCCTGTTCTGGGGGTGGGACCCCACTGACTCCGGCCTACGGCCACTCACCCACTGGGGCCCCATGACACGCGAGGCTGCCCCTGTCCCGCCACGTAGCCTTGATTTAAGGACCAGACACTGGGGATGCGGATCCTTCCTGCTGCTGCCTGGGGGAGATGCAAGAAGGGGTGCATGGGCTGGGGCGGGGGGGGCTTTGTTGGAGAGGCCGGGTCTTCCTTTATCCTGGGGTGGCCAGAGCTCACGGCTGCCAGCGGGAGGAGACGCCCACTCCCCACACCTCGTGCCCCCGTGCCCTCCCGAGAGAAAGCGGCCGTGCTGACAAGGGCCGCTCACTCCTGCAGCTTCACCCCACATGCACAGGGCTGGGGGGAGAGAATCTGCTTCCAGCCAATGCCCTTCTGGGGGGTCTGCTGTTGATTTTATGACCCTCAGTAAACCAGGTGACCTGGACACTCTCGTTACCCACTCCCGTCGACAGAAGCAATTCTGTGTGAGCACAGACAGTAGTTACGGCCATGCCATCGGTGGGAAGTCCAGAGAAATAAAGGAGGCTGAGACTGTCACTAGGAAAGGTGACAAGAATCAGCTCAGGGAATTAACCTGTCAAAACAGAGGGCAGCCGCCTTCTGCCCTCGGCCCTGCCAGCAGAAGCTTCAAGAGTTTGATGAAATAATCCCAAACTGTGTTGTTCTAGAAAAATTACATCAAGAAGTAACCCAAGACTTTCACAGGCAACCAAGGTAACATATGCTTTCACTCCCGGGATGGCTTGATGGTTTCTAGTTTCAGGAGGCACGTCCGTCTTTGCGATTTATGGTGACATCTCCCAGCATCAATGTTTTCCACGAGCAATGTGACCTAGTGACAGAGAAAGTTCCCACCGCACGACACAGTTGGTGCAGGAACGTCAAAGTGCTAAAGGAAATTCTGCCACATTAAAAAAATAAATGACATTCTGGAATCACTGGAAGTCGCAAGAGGTATTTTCCAGAAAAACTCAAAGGTGAAAATGTTATGATTTGAGCACAAATTCTCTAATATATATTACTTTTGAGAAGAGTCTGTTTCTGCTGAAAAAGTACAGCAAGACAAAGACTCTGTGTGGATTACTTTATTCTCTGCTACTTTACTGATTTTCAGTAAAGGAGTGGTGTTCAGAGAGATGTGAAATTTCAGCTCTGCCCACAGGAGAGGCCTCATTCCTGCCCTTCACCTGGTTCTAGTAGGATGGGCACAAGAGGGCAGGGTCTGTGGTCAGCTTGGTTTTCTTTCTTGAAGCACTGGATAAAGATGGAAACGACTGTGATGGGACGTGGATGAAGCCTTGGACAGTAGCCCTGAATGCGCAGTTTGTCTCTAAAGGGCCACACAGACTGGTCTCCAGTCCACAGGTCATGGTTCACACGTGCCCTGTGCGGGGTCTCTGGAGTCCACACCTCAGCCTCCCCTTCCCTCCCAGATGCCGGTCACTTCCGGCTGGACACGTGCCGCAGGCCAGCCACTGCTGCCTCTGTGTGGACACTGCTAGGATACAACTCATTACCTTCCTGATTAAAGAATTTCTCTCTAACTTCCCTATTTTTACTTTGACCTTCTATTTATACATAAATTTAAAAAAATATTGTTCATACCATTTTAAAGGTTATTATCCATTTACAGTTATTACAAAATATTGGCTATATGCCCCGTGTTCTACAATACACCCCCTGAGTGTATCTTACACTGCATAGCTTGTACCTCCCACTTCCCCAATTTGCACAAAACCCGCCAACTTTCTAGTCAACGGTTTCTCAAAGTCTGGAACGTCACCCAGAGCCCCTCCCTCAGCCTAGGAGGTCTGTTGGGCCAGCCCTTCCAGTTTGAAGGTGCTGGGGGCTCTGGTCACCCCTGTCCTGGGAGGGAGCAGGTTTGCAGCTCCCCGTAAGCCCCACCTCAGGCCAGTGCACCTGCCCTGAATCTCAGCAGGTGGCCTGTGTGAGGGCTGGGTGCTGGGGACAGTGCACCAAGAATCCCTAATGGCGCTGAAGCCAGGAGCCCATGAACTTGGCCTGAGAAAGCGTCCTACATCACCTCCTACATCAGTTTGGCTGGGAGGGGTCATGGCCTGAGCCGAGCTCTGTTTGGGAGGCGGGGGGAGGCTTGGAGGGCACTCGGAGGTGGGGGGAGAAGCCCAGGAGGTGGCAGACGGGCAGACAGGCACTCAGTCTGTGGCAGGAGGCCAATCGGGGTGCAGGGAACGTGGGAGGGTCTGCCCTGCTGGCCCTGCCCCGCCCCGCCATGTGACCATGGACCTTCAGCACCGACGTGACCCGGTGGTCCCAGGGCTCACAGGTGAGACCACCCACCGAGGATGGGCAGAGCAGGGATTTCTGAGCCCCTGGAGCTAGGGAAGAGATGTTTACACCTGTCTCTACACCAAGGTCGGGGGGATGCTCCTGCCCAGTGAAAGGCAACCATTAAGGGGGGCAACTAGCATCCAGCGAAGACAATCGTGGTTTGCTTGCACAAATGCAAAATAAGGAGACTCGTGGGCAGGTGGGCATCGCCAACAGGATGTGACCTGAAACATTATTCCAAGCAACGAAAAGAGCCAGAAAAGTGTCACCAGGAACGTGTCACTCACGGGGCTTCTTTCCTTTCTCAGCATGTCCGCACACACTGGTGTAGGTTTGGGGTGGGTTTTGCACACTTGTGAGATGCACCTGTGCCTATTCAGGGGGACCCCAAGTTTCCATTCCATCCCATAGAGTCAAAGTGGGGTCCTGCACCCCATCCTTCCTCAGATCCCGCCTACACAGCAGCTCCCTGACCCCCGAGCAACCCCCCCATGGTCTTAAAATGGGGTTTTTTAAAATAGACCCACAGACATAGAAAACAAACTTACAGTTACCACAGGGGAAGCAGGGGAGGGATACATTAGGAGGATGGAATGAACACACACACAAATACTATATATAAAAAAGAAAACCAACAAGGACCTACTGTACAGCACAGGGAAGCCTACTCAGTATTTCGTAATAACCCATAAGGGAAAAGAATCTGAACAATAATATGTGTAACAGAATCACTTTGCTGTACACCTGAAACTAACACGACATTGTAAATCAACTCCACTCCAATTAAAAAAATGGGGTGCTTTCCCCCGTGGGAAAAGTGGCCAGCTACATGCTGGAAAACATTTAATAAGCAAGCACTTTGTAGTAAACTTGGGCCACGCCTGGTGTATTTGCCCCAGAACTGACTCTGACCGTCTTGTGCGCTGGCTGTCCATGCAGTGCTAATGAGGGGCAGGGCTGGGGGCAGAGGTAGTGCTCAGGGAGGCTGGCAGGAGGGAAGTGTGAGCGCGACCAACACTCCCCCACCCCCTCGCTCCGAGGTTGCAGATACTCCCCAGATAGCCAAGCAGGCAGTTCCCCAGGAGCCATGGCAATGGGTGTGAAGACCTTATCCTAACACAGGAATCCCAGTGCACTTGAGCTTAACAGCTACATGCGTTTCATCAGGCGTACTTTCTGGTGGGTCTTGGGGTGAAATGCAGCACCCATAACTGGGGCGGGTGCTGGAAGCCTATGCGTTTCTGCCCCGCGAGCATCTATCACAAGCCAGCATTTCACATCCAAGGCTGGAGTCTACTGCTCCCTGCATCGTGCCCCTGCCTCCCCTGGCTTCCCCCATCCCACCTCCCTACACTGCCTTCCTTGCATCATTTTCTTGTTAAATTAAGAAAGCACTAGGGGTGCAAAGAGCCCCTTTAGCCATGTGCTGTGAAGACCTGGATAAAAGTAAGGCATGCAAACCATTTCAGGGCTACATACTGTCATCCGTATTTGCTGGTGTCATACACGTGTTGGTTCCAGTGCAGAGGAAACCCAACACACGCTTGTTCTGTTTGTGAGAACAGGCAGGGCAACAATATGGCATGAAGGAGCTTGCTCTGTGTTGAGAAGCAAGGGGGTGGGGATCTTTCTGGAAAACGTGGTATTCTGTTCCCAGAAAATAGTCTCAAGATTGTAATCAAGAAAGGAAGTTGGTTCTAAATTCAAATTTCTGGTCTCTGTCGGAAAAGTTTAGAAAACCGAGGGGCTGATTTTGGTTGACCTAATAAAAATTAAAAAGTGATTTTCTACAAGCACCTGGGATGTCTATTATTACTTTTAGGTCATCACTTTAGGGATGTTCTGATTTCAGCTCTTGTATCTGTATACGCGTGCTGCTACAGAATCCTTTCCTTCTGATGAACTCAGAATCATAATGAGCAGAGAGAAGAATTCAGTCAGTGATTTTTATAAACATCACAGGGAATCTTCAAACAACACATACTTTGTCATACGACATAGGTAAAACTTGTTTCAGTCACAGCTCTGAGGGATTTCCATGTATAAACTCGCTCAATCCACACCACAGAGAGATCACTATACCCGCCATCATGATGAGGAAACTGAGGCTTGGAGTTAAACTGTCCCAGGTCACACAGCAGGTAGGTGGTGGAGCTGGAATCTGAACTGGCACAGTTGGATTCCAGAGTCCCTGCCCCTCAGTGCTCTAGAGAAAGCAGCTGTCAGTGATGGAAACATACATACTGGGTGGTTTGCTGCAGTGGCTCAGCCCCATATATGCCTAGATTATCAGCAGGTTTGCATGACATTGGTTCAACTTTTAATTGAGCATTTCACAATCGTATTTAAATGCTAAATAGAATTTTCAGGCAATATGCCCAATGGTGCCAGTCCCTTTAAAAAAAAAAGATCATTTTATTTATTTATATCAGACTATTTATTTATAGCAGACTCTTAGGTCCTTTCCTAGCCCCACCACCTCCTCTCATCTCAATCAGGATTATATTTGTGTCATTTCACTGTTTCCCCAAATTAATTTTCCTCTTTTGTACGAAGGCACTGAGCTTTGGAGCCAGAGGAAGAAGTCTTTCCCTCCCTCCAGTCCTTTTCCATGAGCATATGAACCTGCTGTTGCCCGTGACGGGTCGGGGAGCTTGTCTTTTATCAAAACCCGTGTGAGTGCTGAGAACTGCAGCCACAGACCCGCAGGGATGCGTGTGCGACACATCCCTGCTGAAGGAGCACGCCAAAGCACAAAGGGCGGGCGTTGTAATGGAGACAGAATTGCCGGGTTGACTTACGATCGACCTGCGGGTTACTTCTGCTTTACAATGCTGTGTAAACGAGACCTGTTTTACAAATTGAGGACAATCCCTGCAAAGTTTGCTATGGTTTCTACATCATTTTCAACTGACCTTTCTCATTTGCATCTTCACTCCTTGGTGTGGCAGAGAGAGCAACTATTACCTTCCGTGATAAAAAGGGTGGAAGTGGGGGCTGGCAGGTGGGGAATGGGGTCACCCCATCAAGAAATGCTGGAGTCAGGGCTGGAGCTGGGACCCCCATCGGATTCCTAAACATTCCTCCCACATTATCTAAGGCAGTAAGCAGCAGCTTCCTAGGTGCTACCAAACCCCACAGATTTGGGGAATTTTAGAAGTGAGACCAAAAGGACCCTCTGATTCATACATCATTAGCAACATAATCTCAAGGTCAAGACTACACCATGGCAAATCCAGTTACTTTAGTTTTCTTTATTAAGATCAAGTTGGGTAACTATTTGGTCAATATAATTGTACACAATAACAATTAATGTAGCCAAGAAAACGGATTTAGCCACAGAGAGCCCAATGGTGCCTCTATAAAGACACAGCATTCGAGAAAAAAATCCTAGAGGTATGTTTGCACACATGACACATACAAACTGTGTTTTGCAGATACATGAACTCTTCTTAAATGACAGACTTTACATGAAGCCTCATAAAAACTATATAAATTGAGTACAAATATATTCTCAAGACATCTAAAATGTAATAAAATTAAATAATGCAGTTTTTATAAATTGGATTTCTAATTACACAACAGCATACGTCAAATATTTTGAAGATTCTTACTTTTAAGTTTTTGAAACCTAGCTGGACACTGCAGGGCCTTCTGGGGGACAGACTTCTCTCCCCTAGCCCCGCCTCTTGTTTATAGAAAAGCTTTAGCCTTCTAGGCCCTCCCCGAGTCCCAAAGAACAAATCTAATCAGAGAAGTGAAAAATGCAGAAACAAAGGAAAACAGTCAAGCAAGACAAAATACTAATAGTTTAGCCATAAAACAAAGTCAAGGACTTTTAGTTCCTTCTCAAGAGCTACAGATAACATCCTGAGCCATATCCTTGAGCTGTTTTGCAGATACTAAGTCCCCACCAGGTAGAAGAAATTAACTGCATGCTGCCCACAAGCACCTAGACCCCAGACCGGTTGGAACCAGAAGGTTGGTGATGTTGACTCCTGAAATACCACCTGGTTACCTCACCTCTAACCAATAAAAAAATGTCCATGAGCTGATCAGGCACCCTTTGACCCTCACCCTTAACACTGTCTTAAAAACCCTTCCCTGACAGCCGTCGGGGACTTCGGGTCTTCTGAGCACGAGCTACCCATTCTCCTTGCTCGGCCCCATGTTGGATGCCTTGGAAAAAACACGGTGCTTTCCTTCACCACAACCCGGTGTCAGTGGATTGGCTTTACCGCGTGCGGGCGAGCAGACCCAAGTTTTGTTCGGTAACATTTGTGGGAAGAAATGAGAAAGCCATGCTGGCTGTCAGTTGCTAGCCTACTGTAAGTTAAGGGAATTATATTTCAATTTTGGATACTTAATTTTAACCATGGATATAATGTATGGATTTAGTCTCTAAGGCAAATTCAGGTCAGCTATGATTATGTATTTTATTCCCACAGTCACCTGTTTTCGTATGCCTGTGAACATAGGGCACAGGCTGGAGGTGAACAAAACCACTTCTCATTACGTGTCAGGATGAACGTGTGAGGCTATGGCATCTCTACTCACTGTCTTGGGTACCCAAGGCCTCAATGAAAGCATCACACAACTACATAACCGGCACCCAGCGTGTGCACCAGCACACTCCCTGAGGAGGGAATGAGCGATCTTATAGGATTATCAGCACTGATCTGAAGGCTCCTTTACATCCCAGCCAGAATTCCAAAGAAAAGGTAGTACATGGGCTGCCATTTCCCAAAACCTGTCCCATACGGTATTTCACACACTGGCTCATCTGATCCTCACCCGGGAGATGGACACACTCGTCCTTTGGCAAATGATCCAGTGGAGAATGAAGGGGCAAATCACTTCTTTGTGGCAGCAGAGGTAGCAAACGGAAGTGTGCCTCAGCAACTATTGCCGGAATTAGACCTGAAACCCACGATGCCAAATTTTGCATCGTAGAACCGCGTCTGAACTTTCACAAGAAATATCATCATGTTATTGGCTCTAAGAAGTTTTAATGGCTCTGAGTAAGCCAGGATATCCCAACCTAATCTGATCACAGTATACCCCATTCCCACCATACTGCCTTCTGCTTGCACCAGTCGTTAGTAACAGCCTAAGAACTAGCGTTCCATGTTGGATGGGTGATCTCCACGGAGTCACAGATTGCGGTGGTGGATGGTACCAGCCAGACACTGTGAGCACAGACTAACATCAATATTAGCCCTGCGGGCTCAAAACCAACCAGCACGCCAGTTCTGATCAGAGCTTTCCAATAGGAATCTTTAACAAAGTCGACATTTTCCGAAGACAAACTTCAAAGTAAAATCTTTCACTTTTACTGAAAGTACCTCATAAAATGGGTTGACATGTTTACAGTCAATAATTTGGGGGAGGGTTTATTTTGGAGGCACTAATCACACGTCAAAGGGAGTGAAGGAGTAAATCAGCAAAACTGCCCTTTTCCCAGTAATGGGAAAGTTAATCTCAGGTATATTTTGCAGTGATATTTTAAATGGTAAAAGGGTAATTTTTCAAAACTTCCTGGCTCTGTTATGTAATATTTATGTTGGCTTGTGTTGAGATTCAAATATACAAAAATCAAGCTTATTCAATCCTTCTTTTATTTTTTTTGATTGCATTGGTTCTTGGTTGCTGTGTGTGTGCTTCTCTTCTTTGCAGTGCGCGGGCTTCTCATTGCAGGGGCTTATCTTGTTGCGGAGCACAGGCTCTAGGCACACAGGCTTCAGTAGTTGTGGCTCACAGGCTCAGTAGTTGTGGCTCATGGGCTTCGTTGCTCTGCGGCATGTGGGGTCTTCCCAGGCCAGGGCTCGAACCCGTGTCCCCTGCATTGGCAGGTAGATTCTCAACCACTGCACCGCCAGGGAAGCCCAAGCTTATTCAATCTTGATATTTGAAGCGGCAAAAATAATCGTTTCTCTCTGGCTTTGCTTGCCTGCCTTTCATGGTATTAAGAGGTTTTCTGTGCCATGGGATGCAATATTCTGTTGACCTCATTATTTGTAGATGATACAATTGCCTATGCAGAAAATCCTAACGGCTTAGCAATTTTTTTCAACCACTTTGAGGTATGATTGACATGCAACGAGCTGTACGTATTTAAACGTGTACAACTTGGTGAGTCTGAGACATGGCTATTCTTGAGGAACTTGATGTGGTAGAGAGCATTGGTTCTCCAGAAACAGCCACATGCTTCTCCTACATTCCCACCTCCCTGGAATCAGATTGTGGCCGTGTGGCTAGTTCTGGCCAGTGGACGGTGAGAAGTGGGCATATCCGTTCTGAGTGCGGGCAGTAAGAGCTGCTGTGCTCACCCATCCTCAGCCTCCATCGCTGGGAATCTGTGAATCTGCTTCACATGCTCCAGATGGAGATGCTACAAGATGGAGAGGGGCACCAGCCCACATCAGAGTGTGTGCAGGAAATACGTGTCCATTGTGTGACACTGATGCGTGATGTGTGATGTGTGACGCTCTCTTGCAGAAACGAGAGCTCACTACTATGATAAAATTCTTGACAGACAATTGAAAACAATTCACACGGAGCACGAATGATCCACAAAGAGCTGAGAAGGGCACAGAGGAGGTCTTGACCTACCCGCTGTTAGACAGACTAGGAGGCCGTATTCCTAAGACAGAATAATATTCGTGCAGGAGCAGGGAGATAGATGAGCGGAACGGAAGAGAATCCCATCTGTATGGGACTTGTACACGATAAAAATGGCAAAAAAGTAAGACAGTGGAAGACGGCCAGGTGGTTCTTCAGTACATGAAGAAGCTGGGCTCCTACCTGATGGCACACAAAGCAAACGGGTTACACTTAAAATGCAAAAGGTAAAGTTATAAAGCCAGTGTAAGACCACGTAGGGGTGTATCTTGTGACATAGGGTGAGGAAATGGGTCTTAACAAACAGTTCTTGCCGTGAAAAGATGGATGAATGAAACTACTGCAAAATTAGCGATCATTTCTTCAGTAAAAGAAGAGAGAGCAAGACTGGTGGGCCATGATTAACCTAATTCTCTCTGCACCTGAGGCAAAAAGAAAAAGTCACAGTAAAAATGAGGTGTAAGTTGATACATATCTATGTAAATACATCATGTGTATATGAAAATTTGATAGCTTTCCTATATATCAATAATAAATGTTTAGAAAATGTAATCAAAAAAGGCCATATTGGGGCTTCTCTGGCAGCGCAGTGGTTGAGAGTCCGCCTGCCGATGCAGGGGGCGCGGGTTCGTGCCCCGGTCCGGGAAGATCCCACGTGCCACGGAGCGGCTGGGCCCGTGAGCCATGGCCGCTGAGCCTGCGCATCCGGAGCCTGTGCTCCGCAACGGGAGAGGCCACAACAGTGAGAGGCCCGCGTACCGCAAGAAAAAAAAAAAAAAGCCATATTGACAAAACCAGCAAGTACTGCCCATCCTGTGATGGGCAGCTTCTAAGTTGGGCCCAATGATCCCCTTCCTGGTGTTCATGCCCCTGTGATTCGAGTGTGGGTAGGACCTGTCACTTGCTTCTAATGAACAGACTATGGCAGAACAGATGGGATGCCCCTTCTGAGATGACGCCTCTGTGTTTTCGGGCTCTCTCTCGTTCTCTAAGCAGTTCCCTCTGAGGGAAGCCAGCTGGCCCAGAGAGAAGCCCAGGTGCAGGGAACAGGGGAGGCCCAGCCAGCAGACACCAGGCCCCTGGACGCTGCCAACACCATGTGAGTGATCTTGGAAGCAGGTCCTCGCCCCATCAGGTCTTCCTCAGCTGATCTAGGCCCTAATCTCTAAGTGACTCTACTTGGAGATAGGGCCTTTGCAGTGGTAATTGAGGTTAATGAGGTCACTAGAGCGAGCCCTAATCCTATAGGTCTGGTGTGCTTATAAGAAGAGGAGATTAGGACACAGACACACACAGAGGGATGACCACATGATGACATGGAGGAAACACATCTATAAACCCAGGAGAGAGGCCTCAGAGGACACCCACCCTGCCCACACCTTGAACTTGGACTTCCAGCCTCCAGAACTGTGGGAAAATAAATGGCTGTGGTCTAAGTCACCCAGTCGGTGGTATTTTGTTATGGTGGCCCTAGCAAATGAACACAGATGCTATACCTCAATAAAATAAGAAATACATAAGTTTAAAAATAAGATCTGTTTTTGCAGAAACATGGACGGACGTAGAGATTATCATACTAAGTGAAGTAAGCCAGACAGAGAAATATCATATGACATCACTTACATGTGGAATCTAAAAAAAAAATACAAATGAACTTATTTACAAAACAGAAACAGACCCACAGACATAGAAAACAAACTTATGGTTACCAAAGGGGAAAGGCGGGGAGGGTTAAATTAGGAGTTTGGGATTAACAGATACACATTTCTGTATACCTACTGTATAGCACAGGGAACCATACTCAATATTTTGTAAGAACCTATAAGGGAAAAGAATCTGAAAAAGAATATATATATATACATATACATATACACGTGTATATATATATGTATATATAACTGAACCACTGTGTTGTACACCTGAAACTAACACAACATTGTAAATCAACTATACTTCAATTAAAAAAAACACAAATACACAGACTAAATAAATAAATAAATAGGGAGACAGTTAAGTGTAGAGTTTAAGAAAATAAAAGATCTGTTTCGTCAATGAGATTAGGAAGTACGACTGGAGTAATAGTTACTGAGGTGGGGGGAGGCTTCTAGTTCATGCTGTTGATGGGATGCAACCTGGCATAACCTTGATGACAGGCGATTTGACAACATTCTCCCATCAATATGTGAGTGTCCACACCCTCTGATCCAGTGACCCACTTCTGGGAGTGTCTTTCATGGTAACAGAAGCGCAAGTGAGTGACTGTGATGTACAGGAAAGATAAGAGGGAAGGCTGCCCAGAGGACAGATCAGGAATGCACGATTCCACACCCAGGTGCTCGGTGGGCTTTTATGTATTTATTTCTTATAAAGTTATTTATTTTGGGCTGCATTGGGTCTTTGTTGCTGCGCATGGGCTTTCTCTAGTTGCAGCGAGCGGGGGCTACTCTTTGCTGTGGTGCACGGGCTTCTCATTGCGGTGGCTTCTCTTGTTGTGGAGCATGGGGTCTAGGCACGCGGGCTTCAGTAGTTGTGGCATGTTGGCTCAGTAGTTGTGGCTCACGGGCTCTAGAGTGCAGGCTCAGTAGTTGTGGCGCATGGGCTTAGTTGCTCCGTGGCATGTAGGATCTTCCCAGACCAGGTATCGAACCCGTGTCCCCTGCATTGGCAGGCGGATTCTTAACCACTGCACCACCAGGGAAGTCCTCCGTGGCCTTTTAGAGCGACCTCTATCTAGATCAGCTGGCCTAATATTCAGACATCCACAATGCACTGGCGAGAAAAGATGTGCAAACCTCAGACCATCACGCAGAGCATAATTCCATTACTGTTTAAGTTGTTACACTGGTGTAACTGTGTGTGTGAGTGTGTGTGTGTGTGTGTATGTATGTGTATGTGTGGTGTGCGTGTGTGTAAAAAAATATTATTTCTGGCAGGTGGAATTCCGGATCTCTTCATTTTCTATTTTGTACTTTCTGGTACTGCATGAATTTTGTACAATAAGCATGTACTACTTTCTATAATCAGAAAAAACTTAAGAATTTTACACATTAAACAGAATAACATACAACATTAACATTTTGCACATTGCCACAAAATCTATGCATTTCGTGGCCCCTTCAGGAAATCCTGCGCCCCTGATAGTCATGGTAAGAATCGAAAAAATTAATGATGATGATGATGATAAAGCTGTAATAGCATCTTATAACCAGCTCATCACAGTCCCTGCCTCGAGGGGACACAGGCCATTCCCAGACTGCCCTCTGGGAAGGACAGTCTTCTGAGGGACCATCTTGCATTTAGGGGACAAAGGCATTACACCATGTGCTTCCTTCTAAGGACCTTCGAGTCTCTGGACTCAGTGCTGGTGCACAGAAACACACCTGCACCTCGGCTCCCCTTGGCGTTTTTGGCCTGTGATGGCCATGGACCAATGCGGGCTCTTACCTCAGCGTCTATCGTAAAATGTCTCCTGGAAAAAGGAACCCTCCTACACTGTTGGTGGGAATGCAAACTGGTGCAGCCACTATGGAGAACAGTATGGAGCTTCCTCAAAAAGCTAGAAATAGAACTACCATACGACCCGGCAACCCCACTCCTGGGCATATATCTGGAAAAGATGAAAATTCTAATTTGAAAAGATACATGCACCCCTATGTTTATGGAAGCACTATTTATAATAGCCAAGATATGGAAGTGACCTAAGTGTTCATTGACAAATGAATGGATAAAGAAGATGTGGTATATACACAAAGGAATATTACTCAGCCATTGAAAAGAATGCAATAATGCCATTTGCAGGAACATGGATGGACCTAGAGGTCATCACACTAAGTGAAGTAAGTCAGACAGAGAAAGACAAATATCATATGATATCATTCATATGTGGGATCTAAAATACGACACAAATAAACTTATGTACAAAACAGAAACAGACTCTCAGACATAGAGAACAGACTTGTGGTTGCCAAAGGGGAGGGGGGTGGGGGAGGGATGGAGTGGGAGTTTGGGATTAGCAGATGCAAACTATTATATATAGGATGGATAAACAACAGGGTCTTACTGTAGAGCACAGGGAACTGTATTCAATATCCTATGATAAACCACAGTGGAAAAGAATATAAAAAAGAAAAAAATATATATATATATACACACACACACATACATATGTATATATATACATATATAGAACTGAATCAGTTTGCTGTACAGCAGAAAGTAACACAGCACTGTAAATCAACTATACATCAATAAAGTCAATTAAAAATAAAGATAAAAAAAAAAAACATCTCCTGGTCTCACTTTCATCGCAGAAGGGCATTTGATTCCAACTCAATGACTGTTGTTAAATTGAACCGAATTAAAGCCATCTACTTCTCTAATAAATCATTATCATCATGGGGGAAGATCAAAGTCAGTAGCAACAGAGAAAACCTATTTGTTATTTCTCATTTAATTAGCTTTTTGTGGTTAAATGCATTTAGTGGAAGAAAAAAAACCCACCGATCATTTTAATTATGATCCTGTGAAAGTCGGTGATATCATCCTGAAATTAAAATGAAACCTCTAAGTGTATGCTGTTTGAATAAGAAAATTACCTTAAAACTTTAAACATGCATTTTTATTTTATAAGAAACCTAGGATTATATGTATTAAGGGCTCAGTCTCATGACATTTTGTTAGACTCTGATATTTGTGAAGTTTGTGGAAAAATCCCTCCACTCAAGTAACATCTGGGGTCAGTTGGCCTTGGCAATCAATCGTGGCAAAGATGCTGAGTGTCATCTGCAATGCATTTCGTCTGGATCCACAGAAATAACATAATTGTGATTGAAGAGATGCAGGAAGGGCTCAAACAGTGCTACTGTCCTCTGTCAAGGCTGGTGATAAAACCAAGCCTGTCTTGCTCTACAGAATTCCAGGTTCCAAGAGGACCAGAGATAGGAGGGATCGTTTAGGTGGACCGGAGCTGAACAAGAGGAGTTCAAGGATGCTGGAAGGAGACGGGGATGGCTGTGTGTATAAATCACGTTTGCCTCTGCCGGGAATCATCACGAGGGGCTGTCCTAGCCTGTTCTCAGGCTGGTGGAGATATTGTGGGATATTTTAATGAATTCCTCTACTTTTCAATAAGACAAGAATGCATGCACAGTGCAAATGGCTGAATAAAACTGTTCTCCCTGATAAGCCTTGCAATCTGATGTATCCCTCAAACTCTTAAGTGCTTGTTTCAGACATGATCAATAAATTTACCAGTGAAGAATTGTTTTCTCACGTAACTAAATTGAATGAATAAAATACCATAAGAATGGAAATGAGGAATTTCAGAAAGCCTCCTACATCTAAAGACATCTAAAATGATAAAAATCACTTTTGATTAAAAACATGCATCAACTTAGGTGTATCAGCATAAAAATCAATTGAATTAAAGCATATTCACTATAATTTTGACCTCAACTGGTCCATTAGTGCGGCCTTCCAGGATCACTGAATCCCAAGCCATCATCTGAAATAATCATCAACCAATCAGCATCTCTCCCTTTAGGTCCACCCGGCATGTCTACACTGCCCACCTGACACCATCCCCTCTGCAACGTGGCTTTGCCCAGAGTCCTCTTTTTGTCTACAGGCCCCCAGGAAAATGCACGGAGCAGAGCATTCCTTTCCTCAGCCGCCTGCCCCCAGGGCTGAGATGACCGGGAGGAGAAGAAGGCACAGAACCCCGGTGAAGCGGAGGAGAGGGAACCCTGAACCAGAGAGAGGCAAAAGGATGGACGGCTGCTCCAGTGTGGACGCGGGTGCGGGAGACAGTGACGGCTGGAAAGAACGGAAAGAAAAGAACACTCCGGTCAACCGCGGAAAAACGGGAGGAGCAACGTGGGAGCAGGAATGGGGAGATTTACAGGAGCTGTGAAGTGGAAAAGTGGAGCAAAACTCACAAGGCACACAGGGATAAAGGGGGAGCTGGGGGAGGGCGCCACGGGAAGATGCGGAATCGGAGGTCAACGTCAGGAGAGGAAAACAAATGGCTAAAACTTACATGCTTTGAAAGGAAGAATCCGTTATGGGTTTAATTGTGTCCCCCAATATTTGTATGTTGAAGTCCTAACCCCTCAGAATGTGACTGTTTGGAGACAGGGTCTATACAGAGGTAATTAAGGTAAAATGAGGTCAGTAGAGGGGGCCCAGGTCCAGCCTGACTGGTGTCCTTGTAAGAAGAGGAGATTAGGACACAGACACACACAGAGGGGATGACCATGTGAGGACACAGGAAGAAACGGCCGTCCACACACCAAGGAGAGAGGCCTCAGAGGAAACCCACCCTGCCGACACCTTGATCTTACACTTCCAGCCTCCAGGACTGTGAGAAATTAATGTCTGTTGTTTAGCCACCCTGACTAGGTGTGTGCCCTCCAATAATAATATAGGCCATTACAGGCTCCGATAAGCTGAATGGAAGGAGGGAGAGAGGAAGGGAGGGAGGAGAGAATGAATTTATATGGCAACACGGAAACCTCCAATCATGATAAGACGACAGAGAAACAAAAGAGGTGGTTACAGGGAAGCTCCTTCCTATTAAAATTGCTTGACAAAATAATCACGGAACCCTACGTGTGGATTGATCATCGGAAGACAGTGGGCAGGGACCCTCACCCACTGTCTCTTGGACCCTAAACACCAGCCTGATGGTGGGGAGATGCTCCTCCTGGGGAGGTGCTAGCATCCCACTGGCTGCGACCGGAAGCTTGTGTGTACACTCGGGGCAGGGCTGTGCAGTCCAGCAGTGAGGCCTGCAAAGGTGGCCTTCCCAGACCCCAGACCCTCTGAGCCCCAGGGAGGGCTGGTAGGAGTTTGTTTTCTCTCTGACCTCCACATAACCAGTCCAGTCCAGCTGTAACTGAGAAAAGCAGCCAGAAGTGGACAAGAACCCTCACATATGAGAGAGTGAAATCAGCTACTTCTGATAAAGGACTTCAGAACCTTACAAACGAACAAACAAACGGAGAATCTGTGTGCTAAACAGTTCTACTGGAACTGACTGGGGCTATTTCCCATTTCTTTTTCATGGATGAGACAACTCACCACCGTGACTTTGGAATTTTGTGTGATGCAGGATTTCAAATCTCTTGTAGCTTCGGTGTTCCTAGCACAGGATTTTAAACCATGTTATACTGGGGACAGAATTTGCTTTGCATGGCAAGGAAATGCCAATGTCATCACAGCTCAATAAGCATCACTGAAATCTGGGATTATGTGTTTCCCCAGCTCTGCTTAATCCCAAGATTCCACAAATTTGTTTAAAAAAAAAAAACCTTAGCATATTCTGGAACAAAAATTCAGCATAAAATCATAGCACAAGGCTTCCCTGGTGGCACAGTGGTTGAGAGTCCGCCTGCTGATGCAGGGGACACGGGTTCGTGCCCCGGTCTGGGAAGATCCCACATGCCGCAGAGCGGCTGGACCCGTGAGCCATGGCCGCTGAGCCTGCGCGTCCGGAGCCTGCGCTCCGCAACGGGAGAGGCCACAACAGTGAGAGGCCCGCGTACCACCAAAAAAAAAAAAAAATCATAGCACAAATGCTAAGCTTAACTAGGTTTGGGGAGATCTTTGGATCAAGGCCTGACACCTAGTCTCTACGGCCTGACCATGGCTTGAGGGCCGGGCAGTGTGGGAGCAGGTAATGGCCCCACTGCAGGCCTACAATTTTGCAGTCTACGCCAGTGCAGAGAAATGGAGGGGCACCCCACCCAAGGCCCAGCTCGGAGGAAACACTACCCTCCTCTTCATTGATGGCTTTCTTTTCCCTTCCAGTCACTACTAAACCCGTATTCTTTCCCCAGACTCTCTGTTGTACATGGCTCTGGTTTGTAATAAGTAAACTAGATAAGTAAATCTGTAATAAGTAAAAGTCTTACTGTTTAAGTAAAAAAAATACTGGAATCACTGTATTATAAATTTAACACATGGTACATGCTCAAGGTTTGCAAGAAATACATTTTAAAGGATTCACTCACCCAACCTCAGAGTAAAACCTTCTAGAACATTCTGAAAAATTTTCTGAAATGCTACCGACCTGTAAATATTGTGACTTACTAACTTAGAAGAGTAGCAGAAAGTAGTGGGATAAATGAGACTGGCAAGAAACGAAGAAAATAAAGATTGGGTACAATGCACCAATATTCACTGTAATTAGGTAAAGAAAATAACATGAAAAGGAAAGGAAGATACTAAGTAGCAAACAAATGGATGATTTAGACATTCATATGTCTGAAAGGTAAGATTACTTATGAAAAACTCTCCTTTCTATCACTCACTCAAACTATGCTTGACTTATAAGACTAGTTAGTATCACTGCATTGTTCTAAAGACCAAACAAATTACAAAATTCACTGTAGGTTTCGAAGGCAGACATGTCAGAAGCATTTCCTTGCAGCAGAAATCTTAATATTTCCCTCAGCCTTTTGGGGCAACTTAATTTAATGGCACAGTATGTAAGTTTTCATTGACTCTATGGGGACTGTCCCCAGGAATTTTGGACGAGGCTCGTTCTGTCCTGAATGCACACTAGCAAGGGCGTTCTTTCACCTCCCCGAGTTCTGTAACAAGCTCATTCTGTCCAGCCTTTCAGGGTGGACTGTCTTCTTTCTAGTTAGTGGTCCTTCAGACTTGAATATTTGACAACTTCTACTTAATGATGCTACAAAATGAGACAATAGGGAGAGAAGATGCCCCTTGGAAATTCTCACTAAGCCCCTTGTTCCTACTTGAGGAATGATGGTCTGGTTCAATCACGTTGCCCTTGGGAGCTCAAGAAAACAGGCACTTGCTGTGCCCTCCGGGCTGCCAGCCTGCCCGGCTCCCCAGCTGGACTCCCCACCGTCTCGGACCTCCAGGAAACCACACAGGTAAAGTGCTTTGTAAGTAGCAAACAGTGGACGCAAGTATTGCTCCAGGATGGGGGTCTGTTTTGCCCACCTCAATCACAGACCCGCATTCAGCACCTGCTGGCAGCACCCTCACTCCTTCCTCCATGCAGACCCATGCCTCTTACATCCTGCCATTGGCTGCATCCTTCATACATCTCCTCCCACACTTGGGTTTAGAGTTCAGGGCCATGGGTGTCTTTCTGGGTTGGGCACTGACCAAGACCCAGTTCTGAAGTCTCCGGGGCTCTTCTGGCCACAGAGGTGGCGTGAGACCATCTATCCTTTCTTCAAATGGCCTGAAAGGGTTAATCAAGGGTCACCTCTTCTTGTGCAGCATCCTGGCCCAGGTGTGGACCAACAGTTGCTGGGTGCATCCTTACCTGAATGGGGAGACCAGCCAGCCTCTGAGACTCTAAGTGGTACATGGTCAGGGCCAAGCTGCAGATGGATGTTTTCCTTAGGGTAGGGCGACTGAAATGACCTCAGTCAAAAGATTTGATGATAGCCAAATAATTAGTTTACAGGTGGGAAAAAGAGACATATGTAAATGTGAAAAAACCAACCTGAGCAGTGCTGGGTAGAACCGTTTCTATTTGCTGACTATGATGCTGAAAACTTTACCAACCTAACGTGGTAGTTATGGCAACACCACCCAGGCCCACGCACTGATTTAGATATTGTTACAGACTCCACTTCCACGAAGAAGATAACACCCCTTCTCAGAATGATACACACTGCAGGCTGAGAACCCCGGGGGACAGGAGGATGCTTCATGTCTCTAGTGATCTCAGAGGTCGAATTTCAGACTTCAATATTGCTAAACTATGGGGAAATCAGTGAGTGTACAACAAAAACAGCATAAAAATCCTGGAGGACCAATGAACCGTATACTGTTCCCGCTCCCTGTGAGAATGCTGGCTGCATTCATCTCAGTCTTAAGAGTTGGAAAGAACCCTGGAGACATCTAGTCACTTTCCTACCAAATGCAGGAAGACTTACCCTAGATGCTCAGGGCCTTAACTGCTAAGCAACAAGAGAAGATTGGTGTTCTTTGTTGATTAGCCTCCAATTGTCAAAATATCACATATACGTATGTAGGTCAAACATTTCAACTAGATTTCTCTTGAATTTCATTACAGAAAAAAGCCTTTCCTAAAGGTCTCAGTCAGGCAAAGGATCACTGACTCAGTGAAATTCTCTTTCAGTTGTACTGAGGCAATCTGTGTTCATTCTGTGTGACCTGTGATAACTGATGGAACCCACAGCATTTGAAAAAAATTTTACGTTTGATTTCTGAACCGGCTTTTCATCTTGAAACAAAATGGTGGCTCAAAAGTTTTCAAGTGAACATCGTGTTCTGTAATATAGAAAGAATCTCAACAATATGGAACTGTATCAATGTGTGCGTTGATAAAGGTAAATGTTTGAAATAATTACATTCTTCTATGTAATTTTCTAACTTAGCGGCAGCAAAAATATAAGCTAATTTAAAGATACTGCTAACAAATAGGATTCTTAGAGAGCCAGGCTGTGGAGGTGAAAACACAGCTCTCAGATCTGTGCTTGGTCAATAACATGATCGTGGTTCTTATCTGAAACTGACACCTGATGGTGCAAAATGACTTGATGATGGAGAGTCCACAGAGGTGATGACAAGAGTCCACAAGGAGAGGTGGCAGTTCTGAGAGGGCAAAGAGGAGGCTACCCTGTGATTTTTGTGACCACCCAACAAGATCACGGCAGGACTGAGCTATATGTTGGGATCCTAAACCTCGTTCCCAGAGGTTCTGGCCATGAGCTGCATGATAAACTTTAAGTTCTTTCCGAAGACAGCTGTCAACACTTAGAGCCATCTACCACCTTGGGGTTCTTGGGGCCGTGCATCCCCAGGGAACACAAACTTGGATGGAAAAAAATGTCTTTCTTTTCATTAACTCTAACTGTAGTCCAGCACTTCATTTAACTGCGATTGGAAGTAACAAAGCAGAGATTTAGCATTGCCTTGATTTTGTCACCAACAGAAACCCCAGACATTTAAAAATCATATGACAGTTGTTGTAGACAACTTGAAACGTCATCAGTTCTCCTTCCTATGTCCAGTTAGGACAGTAACTAGACCTTGATATTAAATGTGTTAATAAAGACATGCTTTTTAATTTCATATTTTAGTTCATCATTTTTTTAAAATAGCAATAACTATTTCTAAGCATGACTGTTTTCCTTTGAAAGCCTATGAATATTATTTTGTGCGTTTAAAAGCATTATTCTGAGGAGCGGTCTTCAGATGTCCCCAGATGCTGGGGGTGGCCTTTGGGGTCAGAGGTGGCAGGAAGGGGCCTCTGGTTCTTCTCGGATCTGAGAGAATAACCAAGAGGCATCCATCTCTCTTGTCAGTGAAAAGGCAGATGCCGGGATCCCCTTTTAAATAAAATAACTAAAACAAAAATCACTGTAATTCAATCCAGCAGAATTCAAAGTCACGTTTTATTAGATTAGTTTTAGTTATGAATTAAACCAACCTCCTTTCAGCTGTATGTAATTTTACTGGTTGATCCTACAGTTAGAGAAGCTTTGTCTTTCATGAGCTCTCTAAGATTATGATACTTCATAGGATACATTATAAAGGTGATCAAAGGAAAAACAAGCACTTCTGTGAGGGGAGGGATCACAGTGGCCACTGCGGGCAGCTCATCTGGGTTAGTTTCAGGCATTCACTGGAGGAAGGGGCTTCCCAAAGACCCCAACCCGCAGATTTGCAGGGCTCTGCCTTCCCCAGGCTAAGTGAGCCTTGGTTTCCTCCTCTGTAAAATGGGAATAACAACAGCGCTCACCCCATAGGCTGCTGAAAGCATTTAATCACATGACCCACTAAAGCGTTTTGCACAGCAGCTGGCCCACGGCAAGCACCTGGTAAGTTCACAATCTTACCGTATTCCAAATAGGGGCGAGGGGAGGGGATGGGGTGTGTGTGCAGTTGTGCAAGTTGCACAGTGGACACATTTATTCGGCACATACAATGTATTGGGCATTGGGCGAGGGGAAGGGGAAACAGAGCTGGAAATAGGTACACGCGGTCTAGCAGGATGAGAGTAGAAATGAACACCTTCCAGACAACGCAGAGGTGTTTAGAGGAGGGAGCCGATGCCCTTACTGGAGGAGGGATTGCGGGGCCTTCTGCAGGAGTTAAGACGTCTCGGCAGGGTTCTGAGGGATGGCAGGGCTCGACTGATGCATGAGGGGGTGCTTTCCCGATGGGGGCGGACCTGTGAGCTCAGCAAACGTGGAGACCTGCTGGTGTGCCGTGGCTGGCGGGGCTGGTGGGAGAAGGGCTTCCTGGGGGCTGTGGAAGGTGGAAGAGTTGCACCCAGGCTGGGCAGCGATGGGGCGCTTGGATGTATTCTGTCCCCGTCTAACCAAGGGTGTGAGAAAACCAGGTGTGCGTCTTAGAGGACCCAGGAAGGTGGCGGCAGGGAGGATGGAAAGGGACGGAGAGGTTGGACGGGGGCATCCCAGGAATCCAAGCAGGGGATGACAAGCCTCTAAGGAGACAGGAGGGCAGGGAGGAGAGGAAAAGCCAGGCTTGGGAACGTGACCGAGGAGGCCCGGTTAGTCTGCTGCCTGACCACACCTAGGTCTGCCGGGTGGGGAAGGGCACCTTCTGGCGCTACTCCCGGCTCCCCGCTCCCGCCCCGCCCTCCTCTCCCAAGGCTTTGCCACCTGGTTGGTCCCAATTCCGCTTCCTCCCCAGAGGTTCTCGATCTGGGGGCCTTGGTCCTCCTGTCCTTAGCGGAGAGGACCAGGGGCGACCCACAGAATGGGGGAAGGTCGCCACGGGAGTGCTGAAGACCATGCACCTTCAGTGCCCAAGTCATGGTAGACCCTCAGCAAACGGGTCCCGAATGAAGGAAGGAAAGAAGGAATGAAGTGTGTGACGATGGGGCATTAAACAATTAAACCTTATCTTAGTTTGCTGACTCCTTGGGTAGGAAAGCGTAGATGCTATTGGAAATATTTCTGCCATTACAATGACTCCTTTGTCTGTTTTGGGAAATGCCTGACCGTCCCATTTATTAGCAGGGAAACTATGTTCAGAGAAACAGGCTAACCCTCAGTGTGACAATCACGTAACAATGAGCGTTCCTTCTGGGAACGTCACCCAGAAGTTTGGAAGACGCTGCTGAGCCCAGGACCCCATCTCTCTCAAGTCCCTGGCGCACCCACAGGCCACTTGCACCAGTGAACGGGCACTCACCCAAATACTAAGCAAGCGATACCTGCGGAGCTGCCTGGTACATCACAGACAAATGTGAGTGGGTTGCACTTCATCCCCACTAGACAGTCAGTTCTCCGTGGCTGGCACTTTCCGTGAATCTGATTCACCAACGTGTGCCCAGTGTGTGCCTGATACAGAGTGGACGCTCAGTACCTGTGCTGTGCGAACTAGCTAATTATCCACAGTTCTGGGCGGTCCGCGCACCAAGCCCTCACAACAGTGTCTGATCCGGGGGTGAGCAACTCTCTTGAGCACATTTCCTTTTTCAGGGTTTACACTCCCTCTTGGTCCAGGGAGGAAGGACTGGGTTGTATGATGAGCTCCTCTACAAAAGTAGGGCTTCCAGAGGGCTAGTCGGGGTGGACACAGGACAGTGAGTCCAATCAAGGTGGGAGGGGGGAAGGCAAGGGGTTCATTACAGCCACCATCACCTGAAGCTCCCTGTTCTGGCTGTTGGTGGGAGGATGTACCGAAGATGGTAGACGTGATGAGTAATTCTGGTCCAGGGTGGTTTTTCCAACCCCGGTTTGTCCGTTAGAATCAATGTAGGAGATTTTCCAACGGGCCTCTACTAGGGCCTCATCTTAGCCTCAAGAAGTGTGAATCTTCGAGGAAAGGGCCTGGCATTGGAATAATTTAAAGGTTCCCGGAAGCATCTAATTAACCTGGGGCTGAGGACCACCGGCCATTGTGTAGCCATAAGTAAAGGAAAGAGAGAAAAGGAGTTACCTCGTCCCCATCCTCTGCCCCATCTCCCCACAACCCTATCAACACAGCAAAAATCTAGGATTCAGGAGACTTGAAATGTGGCTCAAAGAACCCACTATTAGTGGCTGCTTAAAAAAAAAGCCATGAAAGCCATTTGGCTGGTTCCTTAGCTGTCCCCAGAGTGGTACCACTGAGGCTGCCTTCCTTCTAAACCTGGACTCACACACGCCTGTTCGTGAGGATGAGAAAGGGCAGGATTCTGGGTTAAAACAAACTTCAACTTAGTGTTCATGCTGGTACTTTCCATTAAACAAACAAACAACCCCCCCCAAACTCTTCTGACCCTTAAATAGGAAAACAATCCTCTCACACCCTTCACTATAAATCAGAAAAGTAAACACAAATGCATTTGCATCCTCTTTTTGCAACTTTAGATTCTCAAAAGTTTACAACTCTGGGTAAAGTAAGCCACTACTATTATTAACTGCACCGTCAGCCCTGGGATGAGCAGACTCGCCAGGGAGCGGGCACGTGGGAGCTTGCCAAGTTGGCGCGGCACTATTTTTAGGATGCAGAGTCCTGTCTGCGTCCTCCTGCCCCGTCCCACTTGATACCAGAACAAGCTATTTTTTTCTCCGATCCATCGAGTACATGGAGACCTCAAGCTGCAGAGTCATCCTGGGTGGTAATGACCTCCCTCACCTACACATGGGCACAGGACACAACGACACGGTTGACTCATAAGACTCCTCCACAAATCCACTCTCCTCGGTGAGTCACACGGCAGGACCCACCCCCTGGCTGTCACGGTTCACACGCTAGGTTCTCCCAGCTTCCCTTTAAAGCGGCCACCATCTCTCTATTCCACGTAGGCCCTCCTGGGGCCTCCTCGGTGTGGTCCTGTGTTCACACGGATGGGCATCATTTATGTTACTTTGCAAACCAGTAATAGCCTCTAGAGAAATGAGAGGTTGGATTGGTTAAGAAATTCCTGTTTGGGCTTGTTATAGGCTGCACTGTGATCCCTCAAAATTGATATGTTGGCGTTCTATTCCCAAGCACCTCAGAAGGTGACTGTATTTGGAGACAGGGTCTTTACAGAGGTGATCATGTTAAACTGAGGTCATTAGGATGGAGCCCTGATCCAATACGACTGGTGTCCTCACCAGAAGGGGAGATTAGGACACAGACAGGCACAGAGGGAAGACCACGTGAGGACACAGGGCTGCAAGCCAAGGGCAGAGGCCTGGAGCTCATCCTCTGCACACCCTCAGAAGGACCCAACCCTGCTCTCACCCTGAGCTCAGACTTCTGGCCTCCGGAACTGTGAGAAGTAAATGTCTGTTGTTGAAGCCCGCCAGTCTGTGGGACTCTGTGACAGTAGCCCTAGCACACTCACACAGGGCTTTCAAAAATGTTGTGTGAATTATAATAGCTCAGAAGCCAATAAACCTTAGGAACCCACAAGGCTGTTTATCTTCATTACTTTTTCCTGATAAGACCTGGAGATTGTGTAGCCATAAGTAAAAAGCTATTTCCAGGCCTAGTACTTTGGAAGAGGTTCTGAAGACAGGCTGTGTGTGTGTGTGTGTGTGTGTGTGTGTGCGCGCGCGTGTGTGTGTGCAAGATTCTCAGTGACACCCATGGTGCAGAACACTTTAAGCCCTAAAGTCGACCTCAGAGATGCACTTTATCGTCAAACAGAGCTGATCTGCAGAGCCTGTTACTTCTTCATCACACACTGACACGTGGCAACATCTACCAGTTTTCTGTGTTCAAAAATTCCAGAAACTAGTGCTGTCAGGAAACATAACTGTTCCGGAATCGCTTAGCAATTTTAAATTCAAACACTAAGAACTGAAGGTGTTTTAGTCCTGTTGTTTTCATTCTTCTGCTGACAGCTGACTGTGTACCTGTCTTCTGTGGACACAAATGATGATCACACCGGTCACCGCCAACCACTGGCTGGAGACGGCCAGGGGCTCAGGTGGCCTGGGTGTGACTCTGCTGTCGCTGACTTTTACTAATGTGGACTGGTATTCAGAGGCTCGCACTCATTGCTAGTGTTAGGACACGAGGCTGCATTAATTTCACCTGACCGTGTGGAGCTGAGGTGTCCTCACCTGTACAGTGACCACGGAAACAGTAGAATCAGGTAAGGTTAACACCCTAAGTGCTTTGCTGGCCCAGAGCTTGGCATGGAGCAAACAGTAAACGCCACTGCTATTATTGCCACACCGTCCTCATGCTGGGTTGAGGCGCATGGTTGGCACTGAGCGGACAGAGGAGGAGTAAGGAACTGTCTTCCAAGTGCCGTCTGGTTCCCTGCCCCTGGCGATGTCTAACTAATTAAAAAGGGGGCACTCAGGAGGCGAGCTGATGTGAAAGTAGAACCCTGAGTTAGTGCGCCCTCAAGCTACTCTTGGGTGCCTTCTGCTCACACAGCTGCAAGGAGAGGGTCTCTGTTGCATCATCAATCATCCCAGGTGCGAGACCTGGTACACATGCCAGTGAACGCCGAGGCCCAGCCTGGGCAGGACCCTCCCAGGTACGGGGAGTTTTCATTTAATTGCAGGATCCAAGAGTTACCTAAAATGTCTCTTTGTAGTCAGAAGACGATTCGGTAATAAACAAATAGGCGAGGTATGTATGTCATTATCTCTACAAAGAATATATCATACAAGAAAGTTTTAAGTTACTTTTAAACAACCACAATCCATAAGGTAGCACAAGAGAGATTTTGATAACATGGGCCCCAAAAGTCAGGTAAAGGTCTCGGGAAATGACTGAATCTGTCACACCGTGAGATAAACGCAAACATTAATACTATACACAAAATGGTTAAGCAGATCTTTTCTTAATATTACCAATGAAACCCTTAAAAGTATTTTATGATTTCTCTAAAGGTAGAGAAACAAAATCAACTTAGGATATCCCCAATTCAGAAAGTTACGCTTAGTAGTTACGAAAGAGGAAAACGAGCCTTTTCTAATCCCATTGCTTAAGAAAAAACGAAAGGGCCAACAGATGGAGGAATGTAACTAGAACGGAACGGTTCTGCCTTTTAAAGTAATCATTGGTTTGGTAGCACTCTTGGTTCTCTTTGAATATCTAATCAGGTATTTTGATTGCTTTCCCAAAGTCCTTTAACTACCTTCAGCTACCGGAAATAATTCGGTAACTGCAGTAAGTGCAATGAACAACCTGTAGGTAGGAAATTTACAAAAGCAGGAAAGGCACCATAACGCTGAGGGCCCTGAGACACTATTAGGATCCTTTCCTGCACAGCATCCTGAAACACTGATGAACATTCATTCCTCCTGTTCTTACACTGCATTTCGAGTTGTTTGTGTATATCCTACACGACTCTCTTTTGGATGTTGAAGTCAGCACAAAAAGTGCAAAGAAACTGAACTGGTATTTTTATAAATTGCTGAGTACTCACCTCTCTTTCAGATATTTCATAACTAGACTTTAGAATAGGTGATATAACACAATATGCTACATGGAGGGCCCTGAGTTCAACTAAGTAAGATTTTGAAATTAAGAAATAAAAATATTGATAATTACTTTCAACAATAAGGTCTCTGACTTGCTGACTGTATGAAGACTCTCAATTTGGATTACAAAGAAAAGACATATATACACAAGGACCTGCCTAATTTAATAGAAGTGCAGGGGCACCAAGAGAACTGTCAATCACAGCATTCATGTGAACATGGAAAACACTTAACTTACTGACATATATCTCTCCTTAAAAAAAGTCCTTATTTCTCATTTGAAATCTTTACTTTCCTACATCTTTCAAAATGCAGGCTGTGGTTAAGGATCTCTTCCAAATCTAAATGCTATGATTCTGTGATTATAAGGCAAAATGATATTCCTCTGCCCTTCATCCCCAAAGTCATCTCTGTGAAGAATGAAAGAAGGTAAGAGAGTGTTCCAGAGAGTTCTGATTAGCAGTGCTTTCAGAAAAAATAACAGAAGCATTTCTGCAAAATATTTTTCCCCATCATTTGTATAAATCCTGATAATAACATAAACCGGGACCCTCTCCCACCCCCGTGGCTTGTATCGAATCACAGGCTCTTCACATCAGAGCCAGCGCTGAACCACAGGCTTCAGACTGCATTTCTGATGTTAAAGCATTAAACCTCACCTTTCTAGAGCCGCCAGGTCCCTCCTATTTCGAACGCGAGAAATAAGCGGAAGCTAAACCCCAGAAAAGATGGACTAGCCAGATAGTACTTGGTAACAACAGACCTCAGTCAAGAATTAAGTGCCTTTCTCCACTGGAGTCACAATGCGATTTGCCTGGTATCCCAGGGGCTCCACCTCTAGTGAAATTGGCAGAACAAGCATTATGTGATTAGTGTGAAAGATCCTGCCGTGAAAGGGACAGAGGCAGGTGACGGGGGACTGATGGCTTCTGAAATGCTAGCTGTAGAAAGATCAAATCGAGGTCATTTCGGGACTCCTAAACAAAACAGGGATTCTTCATAAATCTAAAAGACACCCATATAAAATTATAATTTTATTAAGTAATGTTCAATAGCGACTTGGGAAAACATCAACCAACTTGAACATGATCAGGAGCATATAATGTGGGAAGATAAAACCATCATGCCTCTGCCTGCAGCTGGTGGGGGGGGGGACAAATCTCAGAAGATTCATTCATTCTCTGCTCTCAAGTTCTCTGGGGTTTCTTTTGGTAAAGCTGCGTCTGGTGCAATAGGTGAGAAGATTCAGGCACCACGCCGGCCCCTGATTTCAGTATTTAGTTAAAAATCTTTAGTTCTGATAATGGATTTAACCCCCCCGGGGCAGGGGTAACCCGGAAGGAAGAAACAGGTCTGAGAAAGACCAAGACCTTGAACAACTACCCAGAAGGTGATGGTCCTGGAAGGAGCCAGGTACCATGCATTCCCTTGAGGTCATCTGGCCTTGTCACACTCAAACCACACCTCTGCCTCTCCAGTGAAATTTCTCAAGAGCAAAATTTTCACCTTTGCGCTACATGCTGGTCAAGAGGGGGCAGAGCAGGGGAGCAGATTCACCAGCAGGCAGCAGGCCCCCTGCAGAGCCCCCCACCTGCAGAGCCCCCCTGAGTTGTTGTTGCGGGGGGGGGACTTTGCGTGTGTGGCAGGGAAGGGGGCAATAAACTGGGCTGGATACTTAGATTCCTAAGTCCACGTGAAGTTCCACCCTCAGGGAGACTGTGGGGTCAGGAGATGGAGAGAAGCCAAGGAAAAGGAGAAGGGGGTAAACGGGAGAGGGAGGGGGAGGGGGAGAGAGCGGAAGCCTGGGGCGGGGGCGGAGGAGGAGGAAAGGGAGGGGCACATGGGGACAGCGGGTCAGGAGATCAGGGCAGAGGGTAGAGGGGCAGAACCAGAGGGGAGAAGCAGCAGAGGAGAAAAGAGAGGAGGGTGTGCGGAGAAGGAGAGAGCGTATTCTAGAGCGATGGGGACCGACCGGGAACAAGCGGGAGACCCGCAGAGACGGGATGGAAAAGTAGGGAAAGAAGAAAACGCTCAGGGAAGAGAAGCGGAGGCGCTCGGGAACGTCTCCCCTTGGCAGGCTGGGGTAGAGACACAGCCCCGCGCGCACCAGGAGCGAGAGCGCCGAGGGGCCAGCCCCGCGCGCCCCCGGCCTCCTCCCAGCTTACCTGGCCCTTGACCAGGCTGGCGGCGAACTGGCGCATGACGGCCTCCACGGTGTAGGCGCTGGACCAGCCGCGCGGCGTGAGCAGCTCCATGCAGATGGCGCCGCCGTCCAGCACGTAGCCGTTCTCCAGGCGCGGGCTGAGCACCCGCATGAAGGGCGGCGAGAAGGGGAAGTTGTCGGGGAAGGTGAGGTTGAGCAGGATGAACTCGGTGTTGGTCTCCTTCATGTCCTGCCACAGCACCGAGTCCTTGTCCACCTGGTGCAGCTTCACGTTCCAGTCGAAGAGGCTCTCGTCCACCAGCTCCACGGAGATGAAGCGGTCGCTGAGGCGCGCGATGTCCTGCAGCTCCTTCATGAGCCGCCGGCTGCGCACCTGCGTGCAGTGCTGCTGGCGCGCCGCGGGAACCAGGCTGCCGCCCGCCGCCGCCGCCGCCGCCGCCGCCGGGCCCGGCCCCGCCCTGGCGCCCGCCGCGCGCTCCCGGGGGCCCCCGCCGCTCGCCGCCCCCGCCGCCGGCTGCGGCGGCTTGTCGCGCTGGGCCAGCTCCGCCGCGCGCTTGCCCTTGCCCTTGCCGGGTCCGGGGCTGGTGTCGCCCGCGCCCCCGGCGGGATGCTGCTGCTGCGGCTTGTGGCCGCCGCTCTTGGCGCCGCCCTTGCCGCGCAGCGACGCGCTCTGCTGGCCGCCGCCGCCGCCGCGGTGGTTGTGGTGATGCTTGGGGTCCTCGGTGTCCCGGTTGTGCAGGCGGATGAGCCCGATTTTGCGGAGCAGCGTGGCCATTTTAGGCTTGGCGCCGGCGCGGGGTTCCCCTCGGCTCCTGCCCCCGGAGCCCGAGAGCCGGGGCGCGGGGGGCGCGGGGCGGCAGCGACCGGCGACCACTCAGCGGGGCGCGGCGCGGGCCCCCCCTGGCGCCGGCGGCCGTGGCGCAGCCGAGCGGGCAGCACGCGCGCTCACCGGCCGCTGGGTCGCCGCTGTCATATGACGGGGCCCGCTCTGGCTCGGGCTCCAGCCGCCCGGGGAGGGGAAGCGTGGAGGGGACGCGCCGCGGCGGGCCGTCCCCCGGCCAGTCCCTGCGCGCAGCCCCCCGGAGCCTGGTGTCCGTGGTCCTTTGTGAGCGGCCGCAGCCGGGCTGGCTTCGAGTCCGAGCGCCGCCTCAGGGCGCGCCGAGCCGTCCGCAGCGCCCCGAAGGCAGCGAGGCGGCCGCGGGCTCGCGCCGTGCGCGCCCGCCGGGCCGTGCTGCGCTGGCCGCTACCGCGGGGCCTCGACCGCCGCCGCCGCCGCGGCTGCTGACATTGCAAAGGCGTCTGCTCAGTCTGAGCCGAGCGCGGCGCGGAGGGGGCGGTCCTGCCGGCCGGGGAGGGGGGCGCGGGGCGGAGCCGCGGGACTGCCTGCGCCGCGCCGCTTCCCCGCCGCCCGCCAGCCGCCCGGCTCCTGCGGCGACACGCGCACGGCCGCTGGGGGGAGACATCGGTGCGCGCCGGGCTGCGGGGTAGCGCCGCGCGCAGCCGACCGGCCGGCCGGAGCGGAGCGAGGGTGGGGAGCAGGACGAGAAGGGGCACGTGTGTGCGCGCGCTAATGAGGGTCTCAGAGGCTCCGGGTCCTTCTGCCCGGAATCCAGGCTCTAACCCCGGCCTGAGCCTCCGACCTCACTTAACCTAGTTGGAGCAATCCGGAGGGGAAGGGGCGTCGGAGAAGGATGGAAAGCAACCTGTTTATTGAATCCCGTGTGTACCAGATGGAGCCTGCTGTTCACACCACAATCCTGGACCGGGGTCTGCGGAACCAGTGCTCTCCTAAGGACTGATCAAAGAATCAGGGCCTGGGGAGGAGGATGCGGGAAGCGTGCTCTCCGCAACCCGCTAAAGAACCCCTCAAGTCCCGACATTAAAGGATGACCGTTCCGCGAATTCACCCCTGCGACCGGGCCTGGCTCCTCTCCTCCCCGCCACGCCAGGGGGTCCCTGTGTTCCAAAAGGGGAAGGAAGGGACCACGGAGCACTGGCTTTCGAGTCATTTCCAAGAGGTTGCGGGGAAACGCATCCGACTCTGGCGCCAGCGGGCGCTCAGGGCGCGGGGCGGGCCCTCTGCCGCCCTGGAGTCCCCGGTACCCGCGGGTAACCTCGGGACTGGCCGCGGAAGGGGTGGGGATCCTCCTTCAACTTGGACGCTTTCATCCCTCCCCTCCCTTTCTGCCTTTAACTCATTGAAACTTATTTTTATCTGGTGAAATTTCAAGCAAAAAGCACTTTCAGAGCCCCAGAAGCTGGAACAACCAGGGAAGCCGTGAAGAGTCCACCGTTTGCAGGAATCGCGCCGCCGCGCATAGTCTAGTGTCTGTGGCCCAGCTGCGCAATGGGGAGGGGCGGTGATCATCCCCGCAATATAGGAGGAATCACCCCGAAAACCCAAATGGCCAAGGACTGACTCCAAACTTCACCGCTGTTGCTGGTTTGGCTTTCATCTTGAGGAGCCTCTAAATTCATCAGCAGAGCGCGTTCATTCTGATGTCACCGTGACGATTGTTTTTAAACGTCTTTACCATTTTCACTTTTTATAAATTATTAAAAATTTTCCCTGTGGAAAATAGCTCTTCAGATCACCGCGGAAGTTAAGTTCAGACCTAACGGGCCTGTGGTTCGGTTTTCTAGAGTCGCTTCCCGGTAGAGTGAGGTGCCCGCCAGTCCTCGCCGGTTTGTGGCAAGTGCATGCAACCCTGGGACGTGGTCCCCTGGATCGGTGACTATATATAAAGGTGCCTTTCCGTGGAGGCTGTTGTCCAGTGGGTGGGAGTGGGCAGTGCAGCAGACCAGGCAAGACCAGTGACTGGTGACCAAATCTTGGCTGCAGCTGACTGAGATCTAGTTGTCCTGGTCTCATGGGCTTTTTTGTGACCCGTTCTGTCCAGCTCTGATTTTTAAAGAGAGGTTGATCAGGAAGATGACAATGTCTGTCTGTAAAGTACCCTGAGTTCATTTAACCTATGGGAAGAGGGGATGTGAGCAGATCGGGAGGTGACACTGGTGGGAACAGGCAGGCATTACATGTTTTATCATTTCACGGCCACAGAAGCCATCTCGGGTTTTATCTGACCCATTTTATTGGTAAAGAAACTGTGTTTCAAAGAAGCTCAGCAGCTAGCCCAGCTCAGCCATGTGCTGGGGCCTACATCCTGGTCCCTGTGCCCCCAAGCCCTGTGCTGAGGTCGACCAGCTGCCCCAGACAGTACACTGCCCTGCAGGGTTTCTGCTGGGGTTGGCTTTCAGTCCCAGTCCCAGAGGTGGAGGTGAGAAAGTCTCCACAGGTGTGATTGTAATCCCCACAGGCCAGCTGACCTAGGGGGAGGCCTTGGAGAAACGTTTCCTACCTGAAGCAGGGGTGTCATCCAGTGTGGTTTGGGAATGGTTTAACTGAAATCCCAGGCAGCCATCTGTAAGGGCTTTAATTCTGACTGGAAGTATTATTAGGGTGATCATATAATTTATTCTTGGGATGCAGGGTTGTTTTTTTTTTTTTTTTTCTGAAAGTGAAAGGATCACAGTTAATACTGATGCTGGGACAAGAGGCCAAAGCAGGACAGACTGACAGGTGAGATAAAGGTCATCTTAATTATTATCTACCTGTCACACTTTCAGCATCTCTGATCAACTCTTTAAAGGGCTAAAGGCAAATGTTAGTTAAAAATTGGAAACGACCTAAATTTACAACAATAGCATAAGTGGAAGGTAAATTATACCTAATCCACTTGAGAGAATATTATGCAGCAATAACATTACAGTTATGTAGGTTATATAGCAAAATGAAAATATGATGTACATAATAGTTTTAAGTAAGAAAGCAGAGTGCAAAATTATATACACTATAGCTACAACTGCATAAAGCTATATGTAGGAAAAAAGACAAGAAGGAGGAAAATTGAAATGGTAACAATTATTACATTAGTACAGGTAGGTATTCTCAACATACCCCCTCCTCAACCCTCCAGTCCGTGGACTCAAACATTTGCTTCAGTGATGGGATGCTAGCAGCAGCAGTGGGAAGAAGGGCCCCCTCCTTCTCCTATCCCAGGAGATTCTAGAAATTTCCACGTCACCAGTGGAATGAATGGGCACCTACCCAGCTTAGCAATGTGTAGAGGTTGCATTTTGTTTTTTAAATTATTCTCTTTTATTTGATTTTCAAACACTCTGAAAAAGAATATATTGCAGTTACAATGAAAAAAATTGTTAGCAAGTTTTTAAAAATTGGCTGATTGGCGATTAAGTTTACAACATTAAGACAGTTGAATTGAGAGTGTTCAGCAAAATAAAATAATCTCTAAGGACAGCTGTGGGTCTCTATCTCCTCCTCCCTTCGCAAGTAGTGATGGGGTGGGGAGGGGAACGGCTAGGGGATCTCTGCAGAGAGAGCTGAGGCCAATCTGCCATGAAGGGGAGAAAGGGAGGGAGGCAGGGAGGGAGGGAAGCTGGTTATCACGGTCGTCCGTCGTCTGGGAATTGTGTTGTACCTGCCAGTGATCCTCCCATGAGCATTTGAATCAATGGTGCCAGGGGCCTGCTGTCTCCAGTGGCAGTTTTTATAAAGAGATGCAGAACTGGGTTTGCCCATTTATTCTCTGTCTCAGAGGACTGCATCCCCATTTTTTCCAGTTGGTCCTATTTCTTCAGGAGCCCCAGTCTCATAAAGGCATCAACCAGACTAGCTCAAAGTATCAGCCCCCAATTCATACACATTGTTTATTCCCTTGAACGAAGGTGTTAAGATCACTATCAAAATTCAGAAACATTTTCTGCTAGAATTCACTGCAAGGCAGCATAGTGTTGATCTCTGGTGTCACCAGGTCACCTGACCTATTATGGCATTCGTTCGTCGATCATCAAAGCCAGTGCTTAGATGGGACTTCATATCTCAAGTGTCATCCCAAGCACTGTATATATATTATATAGATATAGATATTTACTTACTCTTCATAACACCTTCTAAGTAGGTACCATGTTTAGCCTTCCTTTATAGAGAAATTAAGTAACTAGTCCAAAATGATACAGTGAGTGGTCAGTGAAGCCAGGATTCAAACCCAGACAGTTTCATATGGTGCTGCACTATTGCTCTGTGGGCACCTACTACATGCAGTCATCACTGCAGAGATGGCAGTGAAGAAATCCTGCCCTCCTGGAGCTGGGGCTCTGGGGAGGATGTCTTTATCACCCTCTGAACACTCGATAGAAAATTGTTCTAGCAGGCTCTAAAGGAAAGAACTTGAGGACGTCAAGGAATGTTCCATACTCACCTCTGCATTTGCTCAAGACCCATGATGGAAGCAGATGTATTTTGTTATTCAATTGAAAACTCAGACTTTCATTTTACAGCACAGATGTCTGAAGTCACAGCAGTGAGGATCTTGCCCAGAGTCACAGGAGGTGATGGAGAGGGAGCCCGGAGCCCCAGGGCTGATGCCCCATCCAGTGCTATCACAATGCAGTCTTCAAATTCCATAGGTTGTGCTATGAGAGGACAGGGCTCTGACGGCTTTCTGTCAGGATGCTTGCTTTGGGAACCCAGCCACCATATTTTGAGGAAGCCCAACCTTCATTAAAGAGGCCACACATGTGGGTGTCCAACCATCGACCCAGCTAAGGTCTTTGCAGACAGCCAGCAGCAGGGACCAGACGTGAGTGAACTTGTCTTCAGACGGTTCTGGCCCCCAGCCTTTGAGCCCTCCAGCTGAGGCCCCAGTTACTGAGCAGCAGAAAGCCGCCATCCCCACTGTGCCCTGACGGATTTTCCCACCCAAAGAAACTGTGAGGGATAAGAAAGAACACTGCTGACGTAGACCGTCATGTTTTGGGCAACTTGTTACACAATAATAGATAACCAATACAGTACAGGTCTTTCTGATTCTCACTTCCTCGAAGCCAGAAACGTGCTTTCCCAGATTCCTTGCATCCAGGCACAGACACGGGACCTGGCCTCAGCCAATCCGACACATCAAAGCAGAACTTCAGGTTAGAAGATGGAGGCTCCATGGGGGTTGGTCTTGGTGCGTGGACTTTGGTCAAACTAATTCACATGAAACTTTAGATAATATATAGCAGTGTTTTTATTTTGAAATAATATGTTTTGTATTAGGTAGAGCACTGGTTAGATTGCTTTAACAAAAAGTAATCTAGGGGCTCGAATAAGAAGTTTATTTCTCTTGTATGTAATAGGACAAGGCAGTTGCCACACGGCCTCCCTGGTGGCTTCACCTGCTGCCTTTTGCTCATTCTGGATGTAGCTGTAATTAAATGTCCAGGGAATTCCATAGACCACTCCTAGCCAATTCCACACCCATCTCCAAGGCGGCACGGGAGATGTTGTTTTTCACTGGCTAGCGTGTGCCAGGTTAAACTCACTAGAAAGAAACAGGGAGGTATGGATTCTGGGGGGCCGGTAGAAGTCTCTATCACCTGTACTTAATAGCTAATTTAGGAGAGTAAACCAAAGGGAAGAAGTTCAGATCGTGTGTGTGTGCACGCGATCATTATCGGGCATTTTCTCTAGCCTGTACCTGAGCAGTTCTTCACTCTGCCCTTCGGATTTGGTGTAAGCTCACACTGTGTTGCAATTTCTTTGGAGTACAAGCTCTCTCCTCTTGGGTCAGACATGGCCTGTGTCCCCTTGGGGTGAGCTGGGCTCTGATTTGGTGGCAGTGAGGGGCGGTGGCTGAGTGTTGGGGAGGACAGGCCTTCCCTTGCAAGGCAACTCCCTTGGGCAAGATTAGTATGGGGTCTGCAGGCAAAGGAGCTAGTACTTGACTCAGGTGTGGAAAGACACAGGCAAGGAGTGTCAGGGTTGTGGGTTCTCAAAGCTTTCTGAGTCACCCACAGGGGCCCGTTTCAGTTCTCAGGCTGCTATTTCTTCCCAATCGATGCTCAGAGTTTTACATCAGAGTGTTGGCAAGGCTGTGAGTTCAATGTACTTCCTAATCCTGTATCCTCAAGAATCATATTTGGGGACTGGTCTTGCGCTGTACCAGTCCTTTTGCTCTAAGGGTTATGACAGTCTTATGGGGCCATTGTGGAGTGTCCCGCCTGCTCTGATTCTTCTTGGACTGAGTGTTCTGATCTCTGAGCTTGCTGTTTTCCTTCTGCGAGCTCTCCCTCCACTGCTCAGAGGAGCTCATCTTCCGCCTTTCCACTGTCATCAGCGTTTCTACCGTCACGGTCAAGGGCAGCAGCTACTTGCTCTCCCCAAACCTTCCTTTCAAGTATGTCCCACATCTCAGGCAACCACAGGGGGTGATCATTACGGAACTGTGATGCTGCTTTACACTAACTACCAATTTTCCATTTTCCGCCAGCATCGATTCCATCGTTGTGCTCGAGGTCAAAGCCATTAGCTGGTCATCTCAATCTTTGGACCCACTCCTGGTCTTAAGCCCTGTATTAGTTAGGGTCTAATCAGGAGCACAGAGCTAGGCTAAGTGTTTCAACAGGAGATATTTAATCCAGATAATTGGTTACAAAGCCACTGAAGTGTTTGAGAAACAAAAGAAGAAACAGGGGTGCTGAGGAAGCCAAAAGAAAGAAGGGTATTGCCTTTAGGTTTTAGCCGCTCACCTCCCAGAAATGCCATCAGTGCCAGAAATGGCTGTAGAGGTGCTGTGTGCTGTCCCCATGTGCTGCCTCAGCCCACTGCTGCTTCCCCTCTGCAGCGACTTTCAGAAGCTATCGGAGCATCCTGACCCCTTTGTTCATTCAGGACTTCCAAAAGTCAGGTGGTCCAGTTCAAACGCGGGTCAGCGTGCGGGCTGCCTGGAGGACCCGTGTGAACTGTCGCCATGACGATCTCTAAAGGCTTCCTCCTGGGCTCTACTTAGCTTTTTGAGTGGAGAAGATGGCTTTTGTAATAACGGAATTTAGATTTTCTCTGGCAGTTGAAGGCATGCTTGACCGATGAAATGAGTCATGCATTCTTTTCTGAAGAAGAAACTGCTTGGTCCTGGAGAGATTTCCAGAGATAATCATCTCGTTTTTCCTGTCCTTTTCATCTTTGCTTGAGGCAAAGACAGTTACTTTCTGGTTGTGTGGAAGTGTGAGACAGCTGATATTGTGTGTCAAGGTGGTGTCTCTACTCACTGTTACCTTAAATATTAGGTCTAAAGATAGGTCCAAATATAGTGTTCTGAGAAAGAAAAGTCAGTTCTGCTTCCTGGCAAGCTGAGGGATGGTGAGTGAAATATTGTAATTAGCTGAAACTGAGAACATGTATTATATTTATCTTATGCATTTTCAAAGCGTTAGAGTATAACGGAATCTTCTGAACCTCTTTTGCTATTTATCGTAACAGCAATGTGTGACAATACATGTCTTACTGCTCTCATGTCAGCTTTGAAAGATATAATGAAAAATGAACTCTGCAAATTTGGTACTCAGATAGTATCTTATTTTCAAAAATTTTAAAATAGAGGACTCATTTACATACAGTGTAGTGTACAGATCTTAATTACACAACTCAGTGGGTTTCGAAAAATGTATGCACTTGTGTAGCTTACACCTCAATCAAGATATGGAGTATTTCCATCACTCCAGAAAGTTCCCCTACGTTCCTTTGAGGTCAAGCCTACCCTAACCCTCCACCAAAGGCACCCTGTGTTCTGATTTCCATCACCATAAAGTAGTTTTGCTTTTTGTTTTTGAACTTTATATTAATAGAGTTATACAGTATGTACTCTTTTATATCTGGCTTCTGTCAGTGATATATAATCAGTATATGATTTCACGGTGAGATTCGTCCGTGTCGTGTATGTGTCAGTAGTTGTTTTCATTGATCAGTAGTATTCATTGCATGAATATGCCACAATATGTTTATCCATTTTCCTGTCGAAGGACATTTGGGTTGTTTCCAGTTTTGAATATTGTGTATATAACTTCTATGCTCACCGAGGTGCACGTCTTTTTGGATATATGTTTTCACTTCTCTCAGGTTATAACAAGGAGTGGAATGGCTGTGTCAAAGGCTAGGCATATGTTTAACTCCGCAAGAAACTTCTAAACTCTTTTCCATGTTGATTGAACTGTTTTACACTTCCACCAGCATTACTGCTAGAAAACAAGAAAGAGAATCATTAGTGGACATGAAACTTGGAGGCATCCTTGAAAGACAATAGCAGATTGAAGCAGATTGTCAGAGAAAAGTAGTTCAGTGAACACACACGTGAAACTTCTGCCACAGAGGCTGGAACTATTTCAGACTGAATGAAGATAAAGGACAGGATGGGGACCCCAGACAGTCACCGAGGTGATCCAGGCTGTGTCACAACAGGCAACATTGGAAGATGCACCCAAAGTTAGGAGAAAGCATGGGTGCAGCTGGAGATCCCAGGATGAATTGGAAGCTGCTTCCCTGGATGACAAGTACCAGTTCACTCCTTCTGGAAGCGTGCCCCTCACCCTCAATCACGGAAAACAAATTCAGAATCAGCCTTCCCCAGGGGGTGAGCAGGGATTCCTGAGCAATCCCACATGCACAGAGAATAAAACACCACCAAATGTTTGAGGAAAAGCAACCCTAACCAAAGAACTAACATCCAAGGAAACAAAGCTCAAAGAACAACAGAAGAGATTTTAAGATATATAACAAATATCTTCAAAAGCAATGTGAGATAAAATTTATTCTGTCTTTCAGTGGATGGCATATTTGAACATATTTTTACTGAATGATCGAATACATGCATAAATGAATTAATCCAGTCATGAATATTCAAATAGAAAAGCCTGTGTTTTGATCAAAGCAATCCCACCGGTGATACTGCCTGGCTGGAAATGTTTGTGTTTGTGCAGTGGTCCTTGGGTAGAAATCCAGGCACTGCAGCATTTCTACTGTCATGGTCCTCTATGACCCTGGGGGTAATCAACACTGGATTACTCCTAAAATGCCTGGAACTCCCCCACCCCTTTCCTGGGGTCTGGATGAGCCTGGAGGCCACCCCCATCCCAGGCTGCCCAATGTGTCTGAGCCCGAGCGGCTGAAGAGCCTAAAACTTCATTGCTGCTCTTTGCATTCACAAGTAGCTGGGGAGCAAACACTTATAAGACCCCCCTCTGAATCTATTACTTTGCAACCTGATGCAAGGCTGATTCTGAATTTGTTTTCCGTGATTGAGGGTGAAGGGCACGCTTCCAGAAGGAGTGAACTGGTACTTGTCATCCAGGGAAGCAGCTTCCAATTCATCCTGGGATCTCCAGCTGCACCCATGCTTTCTCCTAACTTTGGGTGCATCTTCCAATGTTGCCTGTTGTGACACAGCCTGGATCACCTCGGTGACTGTCTGGGGTCCCCATCCTGTCCTTTATCTTCATCCAGTCTGAAATAGTTCCAGCCTCTGTGGCAGAAGTTTCACGTGTGTGTTCACTGAACTACTTTTCTCTGACAATCTGCTATTGTCTTTTCTGAGAAAATATTCTATATTTTCAGTGCTGCTGTTTCATCTAGGCAGCAATCTTTTTCTTGGAAAGAGATTTTATTCTGAGTGAGACTCTGCAGGATAAAAAATTAGGCAATTTAAGAAGATTAGATATTACTTCCCCCAAACAGATAGCTTAAGCAGATGAGCCACGAGTGGTGCACATATATATATTTTTAAAAGCAATTACCATCTACCCGATAGAGGAGAATAACTCTGTTGGAATTGGGGTTTATTGTGTAGCTTTCTAATTAGGGTGCCTCCAAAAAGAATCACATCCTTATCAGAATTCATGAAGAATGTCTTCTAACATTTTTCTTTTATTTTCAGACTCATTATATAAACAATGTTTGGGGTTTGGGATAGAGGAATTTGAACGTAGAGTCTTGTCTTTCAGGGCAGAACATTTTTGCGAATATGTTTTTCAAGAGGTAGAGGAGCCACTCAGGTTGAGGTGTGGATCCCTTTTGGTTGCTATCAGTCATTCCACTCATGTCAGATGTGTATGTTGAACTACCAGCTTCATCCAAGCAGCAGGGCCAGTTCTGAGCTAACGACAAGCAGGTGGGATCCAGACCTTATTTCCACGCTGCAGCCCCATTGTCCCTTCCCTCCTGCAGGGCTCCTCCCTGCTCTGGGTTTGGCCTGTCCCTCACACCACCCCACCCCGATTATGTTCTCTGTGCCTGAAAATGACGCCCCCAGCCCCAGAGGCTCACAGCTCCCGGAGACCCCTCAGCTCACCTTCCCCAGTTACCTGTGACCCCCTGGGGTGCCAGTTATTTGAATTAGTCAACTTGAGCCTGGGTTGGGGGTGAGGAGAGGTCTACGAATGCCTCAAGACACCCATTCACAATTTTCCCCTGTTACGGACTGAATTGGGTCCCTCAACCCTGCTTCACATGTTAAAGTTCTAACCCCTAATACATCAGAATGTGACTCTATTTGGAGATAAGGCCTTTATAGAGGTAATAAAAGTAAAATGAGGTTATTAGGGTGGACCCCTATCCAATATGACTGGTGTCCTTGTAAGAAGAGGAGATTAAGATACAGATCCCAGGCACAGAGGGATGACCACGTGAGGACACTGGGAGAATGCGGCCGTCTCTAAGCCAGGGAGAGAGCCTCAGAAGAAATCAACTCTGCCAACACCTTGATCTTGGATTTCTAGCCACCAGGACTGTGAAAACATGGTACTTTGTTATGACCGCCCTAGTAAACGAATACACCCACGCCCGCACCCTTGAAGAAGCCTGTTGGCCCCATGAGTCCCCATTGTGCCTTGCACAGAGGGGGTGGGATTCTTCAGCACAGAGTCCTGGTCCGCTCTGCATGGCCGTGGCTTCTAATTCCAAACTTCTTCTCCAGCTAGTCTAGGAAGCACTGTGTCACCAAGGCTCACTTTTAAGTCTGCTAGAGCACACGTTTTTTCTTTTTTTTTTTTTTCCTTTTTTTTTTTCGGTACGCAGGCCTCTCACCGTTGTGGCCTCTCCCGTTGCGGAGCACAGGCTCCGGACGCGCAGGCTCAGCGGCCATGGCTCACGGGCCCAGCCGCTCCGCGGCATGTGGGATCTTCCTGGACCGGGGCACGAACCCGCGTCCCCTGCATCGGCAGGCGGACTCCCAACCACTGCGCCACCGGGGAAGCCCCTAGAGCACACATTTTATTTGTCCCTAAAACACTGTTGTGTGCAGAGTATGTGCCCAGACCGCCGTACAGTGGTCCTCGAAACCTGAAATGTGGAATGCTTCCCTGGCCATTCATTCTGCGCCTTTCCTCACAACCCTCAGGCAGACACACACACTTAACCCCCAGCCCTGGAGGGCTCACCCTTTGTGTTTTGCTGGGACCACTGTAGCTTCCCCTGGGCTCATCCCAGGAGGTGGTGCTGGGGCTCTGGGTGCCACCCAGGTGGGACCTGGGACAGAGGGGCAGAGCGGGGGGAGCTGAGTACTACAGGACTGTCTTCACCTTGCTGTTTAGAAGCACATCACTTTAACTGATGGTTCTGCTATTCTTTTCTCCAAGCGGGTTATGAACTGACTGCCTATGAGTCGCGACCTCACCTTCCCCTCCGCAGCCCTCAATGCCCAGCAGAGCACCCGGTGCCCATAGGTGCGCACCAGGCACCCAGGGATTGTGCTGATGGAGGCTGTGACCTCAGTGGGGGGTGTGGAAGCAGAGGGGACCTTCCGGCCTCTTCTCCCCTAACGTGGACAACTGCAACCAGAGAGAGAAAATTTCTTCTCTCCCCTGTCCTGCTGCACTGTTGTTGAAGAGAGGAAGGGTCAGGCCTTAAGGGCTCTGAAGGGAAGGAAGGCAGGGAGAGGGGTCACCCTGCTAAGCTAAGGCTGGCAACTGTGGCGGAGGAGAGGCTGGCACCTGTGGGGGGAGGAGAGTCAGCTTCTTGGGCCACGAGCAGCTTGCTCCCCCATCTGCCAATGGATGAGCCCTGAAAACATATCTAGTCCAACCCCAGATTTCAGAGATAAGCTCCTACTAGTTGGAAGTTCCTCGTGGAAAGGCTTCAGAGGTGGAAGTCAAAGCAGTGCCCTGGACCTCTGGCTGATGGCGGGGCCCCTGAGCCCTGGGCCGCAAAGGGCCAGGCTGGGCTGGGCTGTGCTCCGGAGTCTCCCACACAGCCCTGCCGCCCCTCCAGCCTGGGAACCTCTGCAGAGGAATGCAGAAGCGAAGGACGAGCCAGCCCAGGGGAAGGACGAGCCAGCCCAGGAAACAGAGTGAGCTATTTTTAAAAGTAATACGCAAAAGCTGTGTCTGTGACATAGAACAGTCTGCATGCAGAGTGGAAAATGTGATTCATTTCATGACTATTTGCAAACGTCACCAAGTCTGAGGTCATGAAGACACCTGAGAACTCCCTTGTTAAAGGTCTAGGATTTGTTGGATTTTGTAAAATAGGAACATTTTATAATATTTAGATTTGGGACTAATATTAAAATATCCAGGTATGAAAATAGTGTTAAACTAGAAAATATATGTAAATAGAGAAAGTCTTGATATGCTTGTAGACATTACCCTGTCTTCAAGAGGAGTTCCCTGAACTGGTAGTTGAGACATGTTTATGTGTTCCCCAACTTAGCTACCCCAAGTCTGCTCACTATACAAGTGGAATTCATCCATTCTCAGTTTAATTTTCTTTCTTTCTTTCTCTTCCATCCTTCCTCCCTCCCTCTTTCTTTCCTTCTTCCTTTCTTTCTTCCTTCCTTCCTTCTTTCCTTCCTTCCTTCCTTTCATTCTTTCTCCTTTCCTTCTTTCCTTCCTCCCTCTCTCTCTTTCCCTTCCTTCCTTCCTTCCTTCCTCCCTTCCTTTCTCTTTCTTTCTCCCTTCCCCCTCCCTTGCTTCATTCCTCTCTTTTTCTTTCTTTCTCTTTCTCCCTTCCCCCTCCCTCCCTCCCTTCCTTCCTTCCCTCCTTCCTTCTCTCCCCACTCCCTGCCTCTCTCTCCCTTCCTTCCAGCTAAGAACATATAAACATAGAAATTGTCAAGTAAAACTCTGTGACCCATTCCACTGAATCTTGTCTTTGACCAGAACATCAAGAAATTCAGACTAATTTGACACGCAGTTGTTAATTGACTATTGAGTATGAGATGCAGGATGTGGCCTCAATCTCAAGGTAGTTTCCGGAAAGAGGTGATTGTCCTTTCTGATGTCAATTTCAGAAGTGTGCTGCAAACAGCCTATCTTCCCATGAGAATGCCATTAGTAATGTTATAAATGAATTTATATAGTGTCTGTGTGGCTGTGTTTATGCTTAGCTGGTACTGACTTTTGTGAGTATTGAGTTCCATAAACTTACTCACAACCATGTGAGGCCATCCTTCTTTCAGTCTTAGATTTTCATCTTTCATGCTTTGTTGAAGCTTTTTTCTTTTTCTTTTTTTTTAACATCTTTATTGGGGTATAATTGCTTTACAATGGTGTGTTAGTTTCTGCTTTATAACAAAGTGAATCAGTTATACATATACATATGTTCCCATATGTCTTCCCTCTTGCGTCTCCCTCCCTCCCACCCTCCCTATCCCACCCCTCCAGGCTGTCACAAAGCACCGAGCCCATATCCCTGTTGTTGAAGCTTTTTGATTTGATAAATAGAGACATTCTGGTGAAATGGTTGGGTTGATTTTGGAGCATCACGATAAGAGTTACATAATTTGGGGCAAGTTATCTAACTTCCGTGAAACTTAAATTTCCTTATCAATAAAGTAAGGATAATACCTACCTCCAAAGGATTGCGATAAAATTAGATACAATAAATTTTCCAAGTTTCCCAGCCCATATTAGCCACTCAGTAAATATCTGTGGACCCTCCCTTAGTGATCTAAAAGACATCATTAATGCTCCTTTTTAGCTTTATTTTCATTCCAGATGTCTAAAACTTCACTGATCCAATCCAGGGTTTTTCTCCTTTGATATTATTAACATTTTTGGCCAATCAATTCTTTGTTATGGGAGCTGCCCTGTGTATCCTGGGATGTTTGGCAGTATCCTGGTCTCCACCCACCAGATCCCAGTAGCAACCCCTACTCCAGTCATGACGACAAAATGTCTCCAGACCTCACAAAATGTCCCCTGGGGGCAAGATCGCTCCTGGTCGAGAACACTGCTTTAACCTAAAAGGGCAGAGTTTCTAGCTATGGAACTTCAGGAATAGAGCCAGTCTGGAGAATTCCCCAGATGCCACATCTGTAGCTCCTTCCCTCGTCTCCTTGGTAGCCTGTCTTTGCCAAGAGAAGAATGGGTACTTAGCACAGAAAAGAGACTCCATGGAGAACTACTGTGTGTCTGAATTGTATTGTTAGAAATTTGGATCAAATCATGTGATTTTGAGGCTGTGACGATCCCTAAAGAAAATACTTTGTACTGGGAATTTTCTGCGTCTTTAATTCCTCTGGGCTCAAACATTTACACAGTAGGAAAGCATCCTTCAGAAAATCAAGACGTTGAGAAATAATTTTGAAAATGTGTAAGTAATGAAGGAAAGTAGGAATAAGTTATGTGATATCAACCAATGTAGGAGCCCCAAATTCTTCATGGAATGGTCAGAGGAATTAAAGATGCAGAGCTGAATTTAATGAGATGTTGTTTGTTTGAAGCTTGATAAGTAAGATGTCGTTTAACCAGGTTTTTCCTGGTCAAAGAATGAGAACGTTTAATAAGTTCCAGCACGGCCCTGGAAGCTCACTGCCACGGTCACACTTACAAATGGTTTATTAGAAACTCCGTTTTACTCACAGATCTCCATTTGCCTCCATTTCCCTGGTTGTGGCTTATGTCTGCAACTCTCCATATTTAATCTTATTCCAAAGTCAAATTACCCTTGGTTTATTTGGGTCAAACGAGGTCTGCTGTTAGGTAATTTTGCAGGCATGAAAAATGTGTTATTCACTTTTCATAGAGCATTGCCCTTTTCCTGTCAAATTACAAACTTTAGCGAATCACAGTTGAGCAGGAAAGTAACCTTCGTCTTTACATCTCAGAATTGGCAGATCACATACAAACACTTCCTCTTAACCTGAGGAAGGCACATAAGGCTTCATTCATTTGTTCGTTCGTTTGTTCATTCATTCGTTCATTCATTCATTCATTCATTCAAGGAACATTTTTGTTAAATGTGATAGTCTAGGCTAGGTTTTTATATCAATAATTAAAAGAAGTGTATAGACTGCAACACCATAACTTCAGGGGTTAATATTCTAGTTCAGCCATCTCAACCTGGCTCCACACAGGCTCACCTGGGTGGGCATGTGGGGCTGTCTTGGGAAAATTTGATGCCCACTCCTCCAGGGCCAATAACATAGAACCTCCTGGGTGAGTCTTAGATCTGGGTAATTTGACAACTCCCCCAGTGTCATGTGTAGCCAGGTTGGGCTTGCTGGCCTGGTGAGACAGGCAGGAAACCATCACCCTCTGTGCCTTGGGCAGTGACTTAAATGTCCAGTGTTGTGGTTGAGTGGCTGGAACCAAGCGTGGCCCCGAGTGGACAGTGCTCTCCTCCAGGGCCGTACACTGGCTCTGGAACCCCAAAGGCAACTAGCTGGGCACAGGGCAGGTTCTGAGAGAGGGACGACTCGTGTCACTCAACACTACAATCGCATAAACTGCTCGTGCTGGCGGGTCACCCGAGGGTCATTCCTGGTCTATTCTCCAGGCGTTGGTGGTGAGTCAGACACAATCGTCCTAGATGGTGTAGAGTGTCTCCCACAGGACTCACGCACCTGGCTGGGACAGGGCAGTGAGCTACCCGCTGCTGCCCCGGTGACCATGGACCTGAGTCAGGAATTCCGCCGAGAAGAAGAAGGGCTGCAGAGATGGCAGCGTCGGGTCGCTGTTTAGAAGCTTCTTGGGAAAAGAATTAATCAGCACTCCCTCCCTCCTCTGTTTTGTCCTAGATGGAAACTGTTGGGCAATTAATGGCCATTATTAAAAAGATTGATAGACACACAAGTGCTCCACAGAAGCAGCCCCTCCTAGCACACTGCAGGTGGGGAGGTCCGAGGTGGGATGGAGAAGCAGTGCTGTAGGTGACTACATACAGTAAGGGCTTTCCTGTTTTCTACGTGACCTTCTCTTCGACCCTCAAAGTCTGAGTCCATATTCATTTTCATGACCGACAAAACCTCGCCCCGGTGAGAGCTTTTTCTTAATGGAAGAAGTTGATCCAGGCAGGTTGGCAATAACTCAGGAAGATGGCTGAAGGAGAGAGAGGCCGCCGGTCCGCTGGTGATAAAAGTGCCCATGGATGGTCTCCCACTGAGGACCCGGCAGTGTTCTGCCCGGGGTGCTGATCTGTACCACCGTCCCAGGTCCCCTTCAGAGACTCCACAACCAGGAGCACAAGCTCAAGTCCCGGCTCCTGACAAAACAGCTGGGCAGGGAGCAGTGGCAATATTGTGACCAGTCCATAATACTAGGAAATCACTCATTTTCAAAGGAGGTGTTATTTTGGTTTTTGCTTTTGGTTTTAGTCTACAATGAATTCAGTTTCTTACCACTAGCAAAAGTTCTCCGATGAATTTTATTTAAATGGTCAGTGCCTCCCCACTGGACCCCAGCTGACTCACAACAGGCGAGGTGATTGGCTGAAAGAAGGAGGATTAGGTCCTGGGGGGGCAGTAACAAAGCGGCACAAACCGGGCAGCTCGAAACAATGGAAATTTGCTCCCTCACAGTTCCGGAGGGCAGACGTATGAGATCAAGGTGTCGGCAGGGCTGAGCTCCCTCTGAAACTCTAGGTAAGTCCTTCCTTGCCCCCTCCTGGCTTCCGGTGGTGCTGGCGGTCCTTGGCGTTCCTGGGTTTGCGGCTGTGTCACTTCAGCTGCCTCTGTGACCACAGGGTGACCTCCCTGTATGTCTGTGTCTTCACATGGCATCTCCTCTTCTAAGGACACTACTCTTCCGGGTTAGACTTGCCCTAAGGGCATCTTCTTAACCCGATTACATCTATAAAGAAGCCTATTCACAAATAAGGGCACATCCACAGGTAGCAGGGGTTAGGACTTTTGGGGGGGGCACGATTCAACCCACAACAGAAGGTGAGAAAAAATAAAATAGCAGCGGATGGAAGGTGGCAAACAACGAATGAAAGAGTAAGAAGGAGATGGTATTGATGGTGAACGGAATCTTGGGGGCCCGGGAGGGGGCCTTTGTTATAAGAACTTGCTGACCATCAGAAGCCCTCTACCTGCTACCACTGCCCCGTGAAATACATTGAACTCCCAGGACAGTGATTTTCCATTTGTCTCTATGGTATTATGTCATGGACATAACTTAAATCGGCAGAAGGCGAATGTCTTGATTTGCGGGGCTAAGTACACAGTCTGTCTTCCGAGTCGAGTTGCATTTTGGCTGGACTGGGAAGTGGGGACGGGGCAGGTGAGAGTGGAAACGAGGAAGGAAGAAGCGACGACGTCCCCCGGAATCCTGACCTCAGGCACGTTCTTCAAAGTCCGGGCCCTGAGGGCCCCATCCATCTGAGGTCCGTATGACGACGCCCACTGCCCTGGGAGCTTTCCTCACTGGCATCACAGTATGAACTTACCCCCTGGAGTTGTGCAGAACTGCTTCCTGCTTCAAAGGCAAGAAGTTCTGTCTTTAGAAAAAACAGAAAGCAAATAATCAGATGCAGGCTCTCCAATACCGTAATGACAAGACTCAGAAAAATCACTGCAGAGCTGAAAGGCTGGACTTGTCTCCTACGTTGAAAATATAAAATCATGGAACTAGGTCTCCAGGTGACACGTTCGTGACATATAAGGGGCTTCTGGGTTTCTCTAGGGGCGCTGAGGGCTCTCAGTTTCTTATAAGAGCTCAATTAAAGCTACCTAACTTTAATTGCCAGAATAAAGAGAAGCAGTTGGAAGCAGCAGGTTGGACTGGGGAGAGGCACGGCCTTTAGAGTTGGTTAGACGCAGTTCTGACTTGATTCTACAACACCCGGCTGTGTGAGTGGATCAGCTCATTTAGGTGTCCTCTCGGCCTCTTTGTACCAGGGGGAATAAATTGAACCTACCCCTTTGGGTTTGTGGAGGGGTCAACTCTGAGAACGTGTACAAAGGACTTTGCACAATGCCTAGTGCTCTGTTGGCCCTCAGCAAACATGTCCCCCCCAGCACATTTATCAAGGAACAAACCAATGCAAGCAGGACCTCAGAATGTGAGCTTATCTGGAGACGGGGTCTTTAGAGAGTTAATTAAGTTAACGTGAGGTGTCTTAGCTCAGGCCGCTAGAACAGAATACTGTGGGCCACACCATTTATTTCTTACAGTTCTGGAGGCTGCAGGGGCAGGTCCAAGACGAGATCCAGTGTCTGCTGAGGACCTGCACGAAGATGGCTGCCTTCTTGCTGCATCCCCACATGGCAGAGGGCACAGAGAGAGGAAGCGGCTCTCTCCAGCCTCTTCTTATAAGGACACAAATCCCATTTGTGAGGGCTCCATCCACATGACCTAATCACCTTCCAAAGGCCCCACCTCCTAATACCATCACATTGGGGATTTAAGCTTCAACATATGAATTTGGGGGCAAACATTTTGTCCATGGCATGAGGTCATTAGAGTGAGCTCTAATCCAACATGACTGGAGTCCTCATAAAAAGGGGAAATTTGGATGCTGGGACAGGAATGCACAGGGGGAAAAGATGGCCATCTACAAGTCCTGGGGAGAAGCCTGGGACAGGCTAGCACCTTCAGAGGGAGCATGGCCCTGTCCATACCTTGATCTAGGACTTCTGACCTCTAGCACTGTGAGCAATATATTTCTGCTGTTTAAGCCTCCCAGTTTTTGGTACTTTGCTACGACGGCCCCAGGAAATTCACAAACAGGTGTTGGGGCATCACAAAAGCAGGGATCAGTCCACGGATTTGTCAGATGCTACCCAAGTTGGGGACTGTTTCCACTGTACCTTCCACATGATGGCCAGTACAAGACAAGCATCACTTCCATAAACACCATGGCACTCAAGCACCAGTGAGGGCACAAACAGTCAATGTAAAGAGACCCTTTTGAGCAGCTGCCTTGCTATTTCTTTATTTTTATTAGTTAGATCTATAAAAGGATTAGAACATCTTGAAGCTTGGGAAAGCGTTTGGGTACAGCTTAGGAACTGAAAAATCCCCCCAAAAGAAGAGTTCTGAGTGAGTCTGTGACATCATGTGCTGTAACAATGTATAATTACATGAGGTATTATTAAATTGTAACATGTGAAGCTGGAAAAGTAAGCTCAGTCTCCTGTGGGTATAATTACATGCCTCTCTGTCAGCTGACATTGGATTTACAGGGCAAATGTCATATGGGCTCTTGCCACTGTTGTTAATGTGAGACTCATCAGAAAACATGTCAAGGTGACAAAGTCAGCGAAAAAGGAACACTCGTCTTATTTGGTACCTAATATTTTATTTGCACTATGATGTGATAAGACATTGTTTAAGTTTAATAAATGCCAACTGGAAAGTTGATGGTTACTTATTTCCTTGCTTTCTATTTTCTTACATGACTTTCTTTTGGTCTCTATAATGTAATTATTTACATTCTTCAGCTAATAATGATTGGTTTGGTCGGATGAATCTGGGGTCTGAAAACATAGTGACAACTTAGAACCTGAATCTGTGGGTGGTTGGGACAGGTTTCTTAGCACGATCATCCTTGGGGTGGGGTCATTCTTCGGGGGGCTGTCCTGTATTGTAGGACGTTTAGCAGCATCCAGGTCCCCTATCCAGGGGGGATGCCAGTAGCAACCTCCCTCAGCTGTGACAATCAGAAGTGTCTCCAGACATTTCCAAGTAACCTTGCGGAGGGACAGCGTTGCCCCCAGTTGCAAAACTCTGGGTTATAGGAAGAGGGTAAAGGATTTTGCAAGGACAGAAGACTTAAGGCCAACTCTGAGCTGCTGATACAAAATGCCTCATGCTGGAGTACTGAGGAAACCAAGCCCACATTTCACCTCTGAACAGTTCCACCTTCCAAAGTCAATCATCTTGTTTATTTTCCCATGTTTATATGATGAAATCAAATACAGAGTTCTTGATAAAGCAGAAATGAAAAATCCCATATTAGTTTGCTAGGGCTGCCATAACAGAAAAACACAGGGCAGCTGAAACAACAGAAATCTATTTTCTCACAGTTCTGGAGGCTGGAAGTCTGAGGTCAAGGTTGGGTTCTGAAGAGACCTCTTTCCTCAGCTTGCAGATGATGCCTTTTTGCTGTGTCCTCACGTGGCCTTTTCTGTGTGTGCTCAGAGACAGAGAGAGAGAGAGAGAGAGAACTCTGGTGTCTCTTTTCTTCTACTAAGGACGCCACTGGATTAGGACCGCACCCTTATGACCTCATTTAAGCTTCATCACCTCCTTAAAGGCCCCACCTCCAAATACAGTCACATCGGGGGTTAGGGCTTCAACCTATGAATTGTGGAGGACACAATTCAGTCAAGGACAAATGCTAAGAGTATAATTCTGTCCAGAAATTTCCAAGATACAATCAATCACAGGGAATCAGGAGAAGGAGCCCCAGCTTTGAATAATGTCTGTTCTTCTTAGCGTCCCCCTCCCCCTGTTAGCATTTATTAATGTCTTGTTTGGGGCTCCTTACCTGTCAAATTATGGCATGTCCCCTGCTTCGTGTTTGATCATTTTGAGCAATAAGACCCAAGATGAAATGAATGAAACCGAGTGGCCCTGCCCGGCTGTGCAGCTGGCCCTCCTGAAGTGGCAGCATTCCTCCCACACCTGGCTTTCAGCTTCCCTGTCGGTGATGAACTTCCCGCGTCCTTCCTGATTTCATGTGCAATGCGTCTCGCCTACTTGGAGGAGGCTGCAAGATGGGAGAAAGGACACACGCTCTTTGGAGTAGAAGGAAGAGCTCTCTTTTTCCTTGACGACTGTGCCAGCCACTGGGCCAAACCCCACAGATGCAAGAGAGGGCCACCCAGCTGGCCATGTCCTTAGCAGGCAGAGGGGGATCAATGGCTACAGATGCTGAGTGACAGGGAGAAAGGTCTATGGAGTCGGGGAGCCCTTGACCAGGGGCTTTGTCTACTTTAGGGGTGGTCAGAGAGGGCTTCCTGGAAGAAGTGACAGTTGAATTAAGATGCTTTTAAGTAAGAATTTGCACACTTGTTTTAGAAATTTAAATGGAGACCTTGATTTCCTCCAGGGCATCTACCAGGGCACTTTAATTACATTGAAACTGGTTATGTTAAAATGAAATTTGGGATTATTTATTTAAAGGATTTTAGTAAAATTGCCCTAATTAAGGATGCCCCTGAATACAAACAGGGATCATTCAGGGGAAGATATTAATCTTTCTCGTCTCTCTACAGAAGCAAGGATGTGGTGAATTAAAGGGCTTTGCCGGAGAGGCAGCCCAGGAGGGAGACCCCGGAAGGCGTTTCTCAGGTGTCTTTGATGTTCTGTGATCCCAGGTCTCAGGGCAGGTGCAGGAACCCAAGGCTCATCTAAAATGTCACTCAGGAGGGGTGGTTTGTGAATGACTAAGACCCAAATCATCTCAAACTCAATCGACCCAAACAAAGCAAACGGCACTTTTAATCCATTGTGCTCTGGCGGGAGTTCCCACCTGGCTATTCTGACTCTAGTTAGAATGTGTGGGGCTCCCCGCCCCATGAAGCTATTCTGTGTCATCAGCTGGGGGTCCTGCAAGTCAACTCCATTCTGACATCATCTACCTGGAGATAGTGCCAGATCCCACAGGTTAAGGGCTCAGTCCTAAGACCGACACCCACCCTTGCCACCCCGCCAGTTCAAATGCCAGGTCACCTGTGCTTCTGACCTACTGGTTATAGATCGGAGGTTCCAATGATGCCCCCTTCCTTGGGTTTGATTAATTTGCTAGAATGGCTCACAGAACTCAGAGAAACATTTTACTTACTAGATTACTGGTTTATTATAAAAGGTTATAACTCAGGAAGAGCCAGAAAGCAGAGATGCATAGGACAAGATGTGGGGAAGGGGAAGGGAGTGCTCAGGCCCCTGAGCACCACTCTCCCTGAATTTTCATCTGTTCACCAATGCAGAAGCTCTCCCAACCCAGTCCTTTTGGGTTTTTTAATGGAGGCTTTGCTACATAGGCATGATTGATTAAATCATTCAATCTCCAGCCCCTCTCCACTCCCCAGGGGTCAGAGGTGGGAATGAAAGGTTCATCATCTAAAACACAAGGATGGGTCCCCTGGTAACCATCCCTCCTCCTCAGGTGGTGACTTTCCAAAGTCACCTCATTAACATAACAAGAGACACAAGAACTTCCAAGGGTTTTAGGAGCTCTGTGCCAGAACCAGGGAGAGACCAAGTATCTATTTCTTATTAAAAAAACACAGTATCACACCACCTAAGCCCATTTCTGAGGTGATTCAAAGTCTGGCTGGGAAAGGAGAATTCCTACCCAGATGAGAATGGGGCATGTGTCCTTAACCCTTGATTCTTAACCCTGGTTGCACAAGAGAATGACCTGAGAAATAATAATTTAAAAACAAATGAAAATCTCTGAGCCCTCCTCTGATGATTCTAATGTGCAGGAGAATAGTGAGCCCTGTTCTAGAATAATCTTTGGAGAAAATGAGTATTTTGGACCTAGAAGACACTGCAGGATTCCCTCGGTGCACGAGTTGGGGCAGGACCTGGGCTCAGAGCTTCTGGGTTGTTCCTGACCAGCAGTCCTCCAACTTTGCTGCCCATCAGAATCACCTGAGGAGTTTTGAAAACCTTTGTCCATGCCACACGTCATGTTAACAAATCATAGGCTCCGTAGAGACATCAGCTTTTTTTTTTTTTAATGTACAGCCAGGTTTGAGAACCAGGTAACCAGGGTTGCAGACCAGAGGTCCTCACCCTTGAAGGTGTATCGGAGTGGCCCTGAGGGCATGTTAACTCACAGGTCACTGTCTCCCTCCCACCCTGAGTTCCTGATTCAGCCAATGCATCTCTAACGTGTTCCCAGGTGATGCTGATGCTGGAGGCATGCCCTTGCAGAACAACCTTCTAGCTCAAGTTAAATCTCTTGGACTTCATCCTGGCCACAGGCTGGTTCTGCAATCCCAAAAGAGGAGACCAGAACACCCAAGTGGACAAATGTCCACAGTGCCCTGGATTGGGCAGATGTATGAGAGTGGCCTCTGCTCCTTGAGCAACGGGGTCACAATCTCACTGTGGCTACAGGGGAAGCACTCTCGTGGCCCCTGGCCAGTGGCTCCTTGGTGGCTTCAATCTGTGTTACCTGACCTTGGTTGTGGGCTGTGACTGTTGAATGACCAAAGTCAACAGGACATCAAAGAGAGGACCACTTTCCAGCCATTGATGACCGCCCCCCCTTTAATCAAGCCCAAGATAATTAAGCAAGGATTAAGTTATTCAGGATAAGAAGGAGAGAGAAATTATGCAAGTTACTCTGACATTTAGAAAGCTATTTATAAAAATGATCAGTTCTCAAGAAAATAAAAATAGTGAGAAAACTAAAAATTGGCAGTTCTAGCAGAGGGAGCTAATGTTATACAGAAGGCATTTTCAGGGTTTCCTTAAAACATATTTTGGGTTTATTCAGTGTTCTTTCTCCTCACTGACATTCAGCTTTCTCTCTGGCAACAGTCCCCAATCCTACATGTTTTTCACCTTGTCAATTTAAAAACTGCTTATTTGTTCATTGTTGTAGCCACATCCATATCAGCACTGGCAGCTTCCAGGGCTGGGTCAGCTCCCCTCGGTCCTCCCCTGGTGCTGGGCAGTGGAGGGGGAAGAACTGGCCTCTGTGTTCCACGAGGGTGTATTTTGTGACATCACACTGGAAGTTATGCCCCACTGCACAAATGGGAGAACATTTTTTAAGCTCTCAGTTCAAGTAGGAGGTGACTCTCCTCCCTCCTTCCCTCCCTCCTGCCCCATGCCTGGTTGCAACCTAACAAGGACACAGCCGATGAAACGTCCCCTGTTGAGAGGGACCACAGACATAGGAAGGTGGGAGAGATACTTGTAGAGTTATGTGGTTCCTTCTTGTGGTTCCTAAGAGAAGGCTGAGAGCACCATGGTCAACAGGCATGGAGCCACCAGGCAATAGTACCACTCAACCATTCCAGACATTGTGTGGGCAGAATAACATGGATCGCACAAGCCTGGATCCAATGGGATGCTGTCCATCCTGATTTGGGGCTGTAGTTAATTCTTTGAGGATTCTTACCAGAATCCACAACATGTCATGCTTGGTCAGTCATGAGCTGTAAGTGGAGTCTGTTAATACACTTCTCACACTCAACGGCTTCTTTGGGTTTGTAAAGCTCTGAGCCAAGGTGTCCCTTTGGGTATTGTTAAACACGGGTACCTACCTGGGGAGCCCCTGCTGGATTATTATCCATCGCTGGGACTGCCTAATGTCACTGTCTGTGTGTACCTGCACGGCAGGTGTAATAGGCTGAGCCCTACACTCAGAGGCTTGGAGCAGAGCAGACCCTGCATGGCCACTGCGCCAGATTCTCCCTTTTCCTTGCCAGGAAGATTTCTGTTCCATATGCTAATAAGGATATTGAAAGATTCCAAACAGAGCTTTTTTCTTTCATAAGCTTTTTATTTTGGAATGATTTTAGGTTTATAGAAAGTCTGCAAATATAGCACAGAGAGTTTCCACACGGGGTCACACGTGGCTGGTACATGCAAGACCCCCAGAGGGGGTCCCTCCCTAAATTTGCACCCAGGTGCCTTGCTTGGTGATGCCTGGTCCCAGCCCCATTCCCAGACACCCTTCACCCAGAGTCCCCGGATGTCAGCATCCTACATGACCATGGTGCACCTGCCAGCAGTAAGATTAACACTGCTGCATCACTACTAACCAGACCTCAGACTCTGGATTTCTCCAGTTTCCCCAGTCCTGCCCTTTCTTGAGATACCAACCAGGACTGCACATTGCATTCAGCTACGGTGTCTCCCCAGACTCCTCTGGTCTGTGATGGTTTCTCAGTCGTCTTGTTGTTTGTGATGAACTTGACAGTTGTGAGGAGTGCTTGTTGGGTATTTTGTAGAATGTCCCTCAATCTAGCTTCTTCGAGGTTTTTTTCTTATGTTGATGCTGGGGATGTTTTGGGAAAGCATACCAGAAAAGTGAAAGTCCCCTGTAGTGGAGCACATCAGGGGCACCTGATACGGACATGACATCCCCGGGCATCATAACCTTGACCGTTTGGAGTCTGCCAGATTTCTCCACCATAACATTATTCTCTCCTCTTTCCACATTCTGTCTTTTGGAATCAAGTCATGGAGCCGAGCTCACACCCTGGTGGGGCAGGCATGAAGTTAAGTTCTACCCGCTGAGGGGGACGTACTTACATGGACCTTTTGGAATCTTTCCTGAGCAGGGCTTTTATAGGAGGTGGGTCCATATGTTCCCCGAACTTATCCCTTTGCAGACAACAGGCGATGAAAATATCAGTGGCGCAAGCAGTCCTTGTTCAGTGATGACCACGACAGACATTGGTGCTTGGTTCCCAGGGGGCCCGTGCTACGGGCACGCCGTGGCAGTTGTGCTGATGGGGCTTCTTGTCAAAGGCAAGAGGGGGGCTACAGGAGTCTGAGTGGATGGCCTGTCCACCTTGCCCTCTTTTGGAGAACCGCACCGACCAAAGGTTTTGCCCCAGCCTGAGACCTACTGCAAGGCTGGGAAGTTGGGAGCCTCCCTGACAATATGGAGACAGTTGTAGCAGAGACATCACAAGACTGTTTCCTGAATGAGGGTGGAACTGACAACCTCCTCTTTCAAAGCTATCATTAAAGAAACAGTGGAGAAATGTTATCTTTTCCAATTCTGCACATTCAAACTTATCTGTCACAAACTATTGTTAAACTCTCTCTTAGGTGTCAAAAGCCTACTGCATTTGCTACAGAGCCTTATGTCTTTAAAGGGCTATCCAGGTCTGGGGGGCTGGGTTGTGACAGTTCAAATCCACTTGCTGTCTATCAGTTATTTCAGTTCCCTGTGCTGGGAACAATCTTGTTGAAAACCCAACCTTTATAGGTGCATTTTTTTCCTGTTAGGTGTTTGCATGGAATTATCAGCAGTGTTATCAAAAACATGGACTCGGGTCTAGAAGTTATTCATTGAGCTCCACCTGGGGAGATTTGGATTTTGTTTCTCTGATTTAAAATCCCCCAGTGCAGCAGCTTTTACTCGTGATACTGGCTTGATGTTGGATCTCTCCATAGGAGAGGAAGCAATTTTTCCCCCCATGGATTCCACAGGGCCTTGGCTGTGCCCATACACTCTTGGAGGCAAAAGGGAAACAAGGCTGATACTCACTTGGGCGGGTCAGCCCAGGCTTGTGGCAAGGTGGTGATGTCCCAAGCGAGGAGGCAGGGTTTGTACCTCAATGATGCTCAGGGCTGGTGACATTGTGGGTGTCCCATCGTCCTATCGTAATTGTAAAGAAACCACGGTGGTGGCTTCGTTCATGCCTGCTTGATTAGTCTTGATAGTCTGGTCTGGCTTTTTTTCTTAAGTGAGGTCGCTCTGGAATTGGAATATTGAGAGGGATCCATTCTAGACATGACCACTGAAATCCTCAAAGGGGCCACCCAATGGGGGAGAAGAAATGAACTTCTCAGTGAGCTCTGCCAAGTGTCTGAAGTTAGAGGGTCTGAGGGGTTTGCTTATTCCATCTCAAGGGTCGCTTTTGTCAAGGAGCTGACGTGTCCCTCTGCCACCCTCCCTACTACGCCATTGCTTCGTCCTGGCCCCGGACCTGTGGTGCTGCAGGTAAGGGTGCAGGGTGCCCCAGGCTCTGCTGACCGGCAGCCCGCACGTGAAGTCTCAGAAGGAGACCTGAGCTTGGAACTGTAGTCATTCCTTCACTGGAAAATACACCTTTCTCCCTTATGACCACCGGCTCGTTCCCAAGAGTTTTCTGGGCTGATATTAAACATTCTTTTCTTTTTAGACCCTCTTTCCTTCTTTAAAACAGGACCCTATGAACACAGAACAAAATTAAGGCCGGGAGAGTTATAAGAGGCAAAGAAAGAACAGAGGCTGTGGCTCTGTGCTCACCGACAGCTCCTGCTAGACCTTGCTTTTGGTTGTCCTGTTGAATCAGGTCACTGCCCACAGAGCGGCTGGCTTTGGTTTAACCTGTGTTTTCCCAGGGAAGCTTCTGGCTTAGAATGGGCATCCCTGGGGCCACTGGAATTGAGGGGGCAGGAGGCCAGAGGCCAGACAGCCTCTTCAGGAGTGTGCTTGCTAGAGATGAGGTGACCACAGCTATGTGACCTCAAGGGGAGGACGCCCAGCCCAGGGAGTGGGTGTTGTCATGAGTTACATTGTCGTATTTCTGTAACTCAGCCATCACATAGTTGACCTTGAGGACAACTGAGGCGGGCCATCTATGGACCAGGAATCAATCAAAGAGGAATCAGGTTTATTACCAAGATCACCTGCTTACCGGTGCTGGTACCACAAAACTAAGACATCATATCAATTTCAAAGTGCTGATAGGAGTGTCTGTGGATCATGCTTGAGGTTTTTAATTGAAATTACTTATTTAAATAAGATTATCCGCCTGTTATGTAACCAGAAATGCGTGTTCACACTTCTGGTGTTTACAATTCAATGTCAACATCATAATTCAAGATAAACTAGGTCCCTGGGCTGTAGAAAGACGGAAGTGGACATAAAGGCTTTTAAAAATATTTTCAGTGCACTTCTCACCAAGACATGCTGAAGTTTCAACTTCTGTGAGACCTGAAATGAGTAAAAAACTCCACAGGCTTCAGTTAAAAACTCCACTGCTAGAGCAGAGAGGACATTTAAACAGCTTGTGCTTGAACTACATTCCACGGGGGGAAAAAAGATTCATTTGTGATAAAGAAACATGGTGCCGCGACAACCCCCAGGGTCCTTTGACCCCAGAGCCTCATTGAACAAACGAGCGAGCTGAAGCCCAAAGGAGGACAAGTGACCCACAGAGGCTGCCACCAGTGAGGGTGGGGTGAGTGCTGCCCTGCGGAGAAGGGCCGCGATGACGCGTTCACCATTTGTACAGGGAGAAGCAGGCATCTGCTGGCCTCAGAAATAGCATCTTGGATGATTTGTATTCACACCCCCAAACCCTGTTATGCTCCAAGCTCCTTTGCTTATATCTTGAAATTTCCCTCTCAGAGTTTGTCCATAACTAGCCCGAGAATGCTGTGCAGAAATCCATCAGACAGGACAGTCAGAAGACCTGTCACCGTGAGCAGCCTTGATCATCACTTTCAGCTAATTCAGTCCTGCTCTGGACCCACCTGTGCCAAACTGGGACAGTGGGAAGGGTCCAGATGGCTGGAAGGAGGACCTTATGTATGTGCCAATTGGTCTGGTAAACATATATTCACCACTGAGATTCTGGATTCTAATGAACATTTATGTAGAAATTAACAAGAGCTTAAAGTTATTAATGGAACAAATACCCATGTAAATATATTATATAGTACTAACTACTATTACATACTAAATAAATGTTAAATAATACTAAGAATCATTAATTAGGATCTAGCCACATGACTCCTATATAATATTAATCACCCAGAGATTATCCTGACCACTCACGGTTCTCCACCTTTTTTAAATGGTCCGTGTGTCTCTGGAAGGAATGGTCTTGGGGAATGTGTCAGCGAGTGTTTATCCACACATCTGTATTCTCATGTCTTGAAACCCATGGAAGCCCCAGTCCACAGCACTTCTGGCCTCTGCTGTTAACTTGCAGTGTGAATTTGGTCAAGTTAACTTATATGTTCTGTTCTTCAGCTGTACAATGAAGGCATCAGGATGGATCGTCTCTTAGTCCTCTTAGAAATCTTAAAACATAATGATTCTTCAAATCTCTGACCTCTCTTTGGATCCTTCTGGATTGCTTCTGAGAGCTCCACAGAGAATGTTGGAGAACAATTTGGTTTCCAAAAATTCACCTACATATTCAGACAGTGATGGTTAGAATGGATTCAAGCAAACGTGACTAGGGTCTTCCCTGTCCTTTAAAGGGCCATCTGGAATACTCATCTTACACTTCTCAGATAATTTTGATTTTTTCAGAGTCTGTTGGGATCTAGAACACCCAAAATTTCTGCTCCCGGGAATCACGTTCACCTATTAACACACCAGAAACACATCCTAGGCAATGTGTTGGCCAATCCAAACTAGCAAACCTGGATCCAAACCCAGATCTTCTCACTCCAAACCCCACGTCCCTTCTTCTGTTGCCTCTCACCAGCTGGTGGTGTGAGCTTTAAAAAGTCCCTTGGGTTTTAGTTTCTTCATCTCTAAAATTAGAACTTAAACTAGGTGACTACTAAGGCATTCCAGCTTTAAGATCCATGCTAGCAAGTAAGGCTACTGGTTTCATATATCATTTGAGGAGTGTGGCTATAAAGAAGCAAGGGAGATCCGTGGGTAGCAGAAACGTACATCTGAGAACAGACCACACCCCCATTTTGACATGATGGAAGAGTTCTGTTTCACTTGGGTTCAAATTGTCACACTTTGCTTTGTGTCCTCATTAGGGATGTCTGAGAAATTTCAGCTTCATCATGACCTAAGAAGTCCAGGCCAATTTTCAGTCCAATTTTCATTCCACTGGTTTTGTTGGCTTCCACAGAAATATCTCATTGGATTCCCTAGTTCCTCAAGCTTAAGGGATTTTGACATGGTTGCAGGATATGCTGTATTTTTTTCTAAGGATCAAACACTCCTCCAACTCTCAGGCAGACCATCCCATCCCCAGGAATTTATTTCCTAGCAAAAACTTCAATAACAACAGCAAACACAAATAATCCTCATAACCTCATCCACCTCCCTTCCCCAAAGTAGAATTATCGTCTGAAGACATTCAGTGGAATGTCTGGGGAGAACTCAGACAGCTAGCTGCGGGACCTGGTTTCTCAAGCAACGTCCTTCCTTTCTTGCATTTAGGGCCCTAAAACAAAACAGTTACTCCCCGCCATCCCCAGACAAGCCAAGTGAAAGAGCTCCACCTACACATATAGAGCCCTCAGGCAGCTGAGCTTTTGCTCTGCACTTCATTAGGAACAGGTAAGCAGGGACCAACAAAGGAGAAAAGTGCTCTCAGTGACTACAAAGCCCTGCCAGTGTTACAAGCTGTACAAACAGGAAAAGAAAGAAAAAGGACAAGAAATAGACCAAAGCAAATGGAGCTAATACAGGGAACAAGAGAACACGTTTTTGTGTGTGAAAAGACACCCCACGCACACTATTTTGTATTCTCAGAAATTCAACATGTACTGCTTATGCTAAACAGAAAGGGAGCCATCAGAGAATGAGAGAAAACTGTTGAAATAAACGCTAATTGCTGAAATTAAAAAAAAGTCAGTGAAAGGTTAGAAGATGAAATAGAGAAAATCTTCCAGACAAGAGAATAATGGCAAAAGATGTACAGGAGAAAAAACAAAAGACCTGGAGAAAAAAATGTATGAGGTCTAATACCTGATTAATAGGAGTCAATTAAAGAAAACAAAGTGGAAGGAATTATATAAAACAGAGATTGAGGACTTTCCAGAATTAAAAGACAAAAGTGTTCAGATTGAAACAGTCCACTGAGTTCTCAGTGCCGTGAATGAGACCCAGGCCCAGACCCATTCCTGGGAGGATTTCGGAAAACCAAGGATGCAGAAAGTCTCTTCCTGGAAATAAGAATCGGTCCGAAATAAGATCTAATGAAATAAGATCTCTTGTTATCTATAGTGGATGCTACAAGAGGATGGAGTGGTTTTTCAAGTTCTAAAGAAAAGTGACTTTGAACCAAGATTTCTCTACCCCGCCAATCTATCAAAATATAAAGTATGAAAGCAGGATGAAAACATTTCAGATGTGTGAAGATTCGGAAATTGTATCTACCAGTGTTCTCTCATCAAAAGTTACTGAAGTTTGTATTTGGGGCTTCCCTGGTGGTGCAGTGGTTGGGAGTCCACCTGCCAATGCAGGGGACACGGGTTCGAGGCCTGGTCCGGGAAGATCCCACATGCCACGGAGCAACTAAGCCTGTGTGCCACACCTACTGAGCCTGCGCTCTAGAGCTTGCGAGTCACAGCTACTGAGCCCACGTGCCACGACTACTGAAGCCCGCACGCCCTAGAGCCCGTGCTCCACAACAAGAGAAGCCACCGCAATGAGAAGCCCACGCACCGCAACGAAGAGTAGCCCCCACTCGCTGAAACTAGAGAAAGCCTGCGTGCAGCAAAGAAGACCCAATGCAGCCAAAAACAACAACAAAAGTAACACAAAAAAATGTTACTGAAGTTTGTACTTGAGCAAGGCAGAAAAGAGGACGATGGGGGTCCAGGAGATAGTGAGTCCCACGCAATAGGAGAGAAGTTCTCAGACGACAGTGGTGTGGCCTGGAAAGTGGATCCAGCCTAGGAGGGTGAGGGTGGGAAGCTCCTAGAGGTCATTTCCAGGGGAAGGAGGACTTGACTGAATAGAGCAGGTAGTGGAGAGGTTGCAGGAGGAAAGGATGTGAAGAAGGCAAATTCTTTTTTTTTTTTTTTTTTTTTTTTTTTGCGGTACGCGGGCTTCTCACTGTTGTGGCCTCTCCTTTTGCGGAGCACAGGCTCCGGACGCGCAGGCTCAGCGGCCATGGCTCATGGGCCCAGCCGCTCCGCGGCACGTGGGACCCTCCCGGACCAGGGCACGAACCCGTGTCCCCTGCATCGGCAGGCGGACTCCCAACCACTGCGCCACCAGGGAAGCCAGAAGAAGGCAAATTCTTAAAAGACATTAGAAACTCCAGGAACAACAATAAATAGTATAATAAAAGAAATGAAATCAAAGCAGGCTCTCTGGCCATGTATGAACGTACTTTCATAGTCTGAGGAAGATACCACTGTTGGCTGCCTTGTGATATTCAGAACTAACCCTACAGGTGATGCATAGAAGAGCTCGTTGGGTAGGGGGCTAGTAGCTTATACATTTGAGGGTGGGGATGTGTGGTTTACACCTGATGGAGTTGAGAGATGAGAGGGCACCGCTCAAAGTTACTTAGGAACCAACTGGAAAAGTAAAAATAGTGATGTACTTGTTGGTAGCAGGGGTAAAGCTAAGCCCTCATATGTCAAAGCGTGAAATCAATATAGAATTCATAAACTGACAGATTGAGTAATGCCAATATGAGCACATTATGTAGAGATAGGGCGGTAGCCACAGGAAGAGGAAACAGCAGGGAGGGGAGGGGATTTGGGAAGCAAGGGGCCAGGGACAGCTGCTCTCTGTAAGTCCTCCTGTACGTTTTGAGTTTTTTATTCATGTGGTATATTACTGGATAGAAGTTGGACAAGGTACAGAATAACTTAAAAAAACGCAAAGGGACTTTCACCAGGTTGCCTCAGGCTGGGTAGGGAGCAGATGTGGAATCCCCTGCTCTGTACTGGAGATTCTGTTCTGGTCTGAGTTCTGGGTTCCGAATTCTAAGCTCTTGCTGTCTCTACACTTCCCCGCCCCCGGAAATTCCCTGCTTTTCCTCCTTCCCTCCCCAGAAAGGTTGCAGGCTGCCCTCAGTTTTGCAAGAGACCATTAATTCCCTGCTTTGATTTCCAGATGTCCCAGGGGCCGATCAATTGGTTCATCACTCTTGCTGTTGAGTGAAGAAAAAACTTTAAAGAAATGTTATTTCTCACCAGAAGTTTATGGCTTACCCTACTCTGAACACGCCCATCAACATACACAGCTGCACGCATTACAGGCACACTCACACACACTCACACACACTCACACGTGCCGGAGCATCCCCGGGTCCCCCAGGACATGACCTGAGGGGACTTTTCAGAGCAATGTCTAACTTATGTCCGAGGAAGCTGACCCGGGGCTGGGGGTCCCCTGGGGCACCTGCAGCAGTAATTAATCAGCTGTGAGTCTTACCACCTCAGCACTCCCAGAGAGGTTCTGGAAATCTGTGGAGAAAACACTGTTTCTACCCAGAGGAATCCCATAAAGAAAGAGCCCATTACAGAGAAAAGAGAATATAAGAGTGAGACCAAGGAGCTGCACCAAGAATTAATAAAAAAAAATGAATTTCTAAAATTAATTACAGTAACATATGTAAAAATGCCTGCCATGGAGTGGTTCCTTAATGCTTGTTAGCATAAAAAAAATTCCTGTCACCAATTTCACATCTAGAAATAGGACGAAGCTCTCAGAAGTGTTAATTCACCCTCTCAAGGAGCGAGAATTCATATGCTGTTTGGAAAATATGGAATTTAAAATCCAGAAATTATTATAGAAGGATAAAATATATACATGGGATAAAATATATACCTTAGAATAGTGGTTTATGTGTTAAGTACAAAAGTCCTTTGATAATTGAGTGGCCGGGTGTTTTTTTAGTTTAATTTACTCCTATGATTATGCAAAAAAGTTATTTATGCTTTTAATCAGAACCAAAGCTGGATAATTTCTGCTGTAAGTATGCTTGTGAAATATAATATACTCAGATCAACAGACTGGAGATTAGCATGAAAGAGTGAAGGCTGAGAAAACATAGCTCTTGGGGTGATGATGTTCTGACTATGGCTATATATACATAATTCAGCATAGCAGACACCACAAATAGACCCATAACACTATTTGTCTGATCGTTTCTTAGCAATTTTACACGGCTAACAAATCATTAGACCCTAATCTAAGATTTGGAAAAAGTATGGTATTGAAATGGACCAACACCCAACTCTTAACTACTAGGGTAACTACCACCGCACATGTAAAAGCCGTTAAGGGGATGTGATGTCATAAGTGAGGAGGGGACGCGGTGACCCAGCCTTAGCACCTTGGGCACATTTCAAGTCCCAGGCATGGGAGGCAGGCAGTGGAGGATAACGATGGGTGGGGGAAGCCTGGACAAGTCATCTCCTGCTGTGTGGCAAAGAATGATTTCAGGTGATGAGAATGAGTTTTAAGTAATGGGAGTAAATTTGTATAATACAAAAAAAAATGTAGTAAGCATTTGAACCCAAGCAAATTCTGCACTGGGTCACAGCCTTGCTCTTCTTGCGAACGGGTAAGTCAGTTCAAAACCCCACCTTGCCTGAGTTCATAAATCTGATTGTTGTTGATGCCACATTAGATGCTCCCAAAGTCGTAGAGAGACATTCCAAGTTGAGTGTTTCAGTGTGAAATTCCTGTGGCTTGTGGAATTTTAAAATACTTTCTGGAGACCTTACTTTGTAGAATCTCAGTTGCGGTAACAGGAACAGGGATGTTTGTGTCTCAGGGTCAGCAGGGAACGAACTCAGGACAGACTCTGGACCGTCCTCTATGATTTTGATGTGTGTTTGTTTCCTATTGCCTCCATAACAAATTACCACAAATGTGGTGGTTTAATACAACAGAAATGTATTTTCTCACAGTTGTGGAAGCTATAAGTCTAAAATCAAGGTGTCTGAAGGGTCTAGAAAAGGACCCTCCCTTGTCCCTTCCAGCAGCTCCTGGAGGCTCCAAGGGCTGTTTGTCCTGTGGCCACATCTCTCCAATCTCTGCCTCCATCTTTACAGGGCCTCCTTACCTGTGGCTCTCTCTCCCCTTCTGTCTTTTGTAAGGGTACTTGTCATTGAATTTAGGGTCCACCCAGAAGGATCTCTTCACCTCCAAATCCTTAATTTAATTATATCTGCAAAGAATTTTTTCCCCAAATTAGGTCACATTCACAGATTCCAGGAGTTAGGCCAGTGGACATGTCTTTTGGGGGCCACAGTTCTAGCCACTACAAAGATTTTCCAAGTGAATCAGGAAACCTGTGCGGTAGAATCTCTTCCCCAGCGGCTCCGCCCATGCCTGGTGGCACTGCATGTTTTAGGAGTTAGCCTCTGGAACCTACTGCCCATTGAGCTCCAATGGCCACACAGCCTCAGGCAAGCTACTCAGCCTCCCTCTGCCTCTGTCCTCTACCTGACAAGTAGAGAGAACAATAACACCTATATCCTATATTGTAAGGTTGTCGTGAGGATTAAAGGAATTAAAAGGTGTGAAGTGATTACAAGCAGCCTGACCCGTGCTGGCCCTATAGAGTGCTGGGTTCATTTTCAGCCACCAGGATGTGAGCATTTGCTGTGTACGATGTGCATAGTTCAACCCACAGCAAGATGGTTCAAGACCTGGCAAACTGCATCACCCTCCGGCAGGTCGCTGCTCACATGCCACGCGATGTTGGAGGAGACTCCCTACCTGCCCCTAGCAAGTCTCACTTTCCCCTCTGGTGGGTGTGTTTCCACCCTGATCTTCCCTGTGGTCCCCTGTCCCTGTGTCCAGCTCCTTCCTGAGGCAGTGCCCTCTCTTGCCTCTCCCGTCCCTCTCACCCCTGCATCACCTTGAACCTCTCAAGGTTCCTTCTCTCCTCTGCTTGTCGGGTCTCTTTCCACCCTCCACTGTGAACTGCAGACCCCCAGGTTCCTGCCCTGAGCCCTTCAGTTCTTACTGCACGCTCTCACCCTTAACCATCTCACCCCGTACATGGCATTCATGGCTTGTGATCCTGGGTCTCCTGAATCCCTCTCACAGCGACCTTGTCACAGCCTTGACACCAAGCACAGGGGCATCTTCTCAACTGTCTGATGGGCATTCCATTTGGAACCCCACAAGCAGCTCAACCTCAACATGGCTAGACCAACACCGTGCTCCCTTGATTCCTTCCTCAGTGTTTCCTCCTTGCCCTCCCGCCAGAGCCACAGAGCCACACGTGGCTCTTCCCTGGTTCTCTTGTTCAGCCGACTCCACCCCATGAGTCCTCACAGCCACCCCCCACCTCTCCGGTCAGACTCTTCATCTCACACGGACTCGTGCAGATGCTGGGGACCGCTGAGCACCGCAGACGAGCCCACATTCACCCCAGTCTCATCCTCAGAGGCTCCCTTTGGGTGCAGATAAAGGTCCCTGTGGACTGGACTTGCCCCTCACAGCACTCACTCCCTGAGACCCTGTGCTCCTGCTGGACAGGGCCACCCCTGGGGTGGCCCCAGACCTGTGTCAGCATTCCATTTTTCTGGCTTCATAAAGGACTGTGGTCATGATGCTTAAGTGTATGTGTCAACTTGACTGGGCAAAGGGACACCCAGGTAGCTCGCAAAACATGATTTTTGGGCATATCTGTGACTGTTTCCAGGAGAGATTAGTATTTGAACCGGTAGACCAAGCAAAGAACACCATCCTACCTACTGAGGGACTGACTGGAACAAAAAGGCAGAGAAAGGGCAAATTTGCTCTCTGCTTGAGCTGAGACATCCATGTCCTGCCCTTGGACATCAGCACTTCTGACTCTTGGGCCTTTGCACTCAGACCAGGACTTAGGCTTTTGGCCCCTCTGGTTTTCAGGCCTCAGACTGGTACCCAATTACACTGCTGGCTGGGCTTGCAGACAACAGAACATGGGACTGCTCAGCTTCCATAATCACGTGACCCAGTTCCTTACAATAAACCTCTTTCTATATATCTATACATGTCCTATTGGTTCTGTTTCTCTGGAGAACCCTGACTAATTGACCACCTCAATTAGTGAACCAGGGTTCACTGCCTGACGGATGTGCAGGTGGGTCTCTGGCTGTTCCCCTCACCCAGCCCTGACTACAGGTAAGATTCCACACGCTCTTTCCTTCCAGCGAGAGCTTGAACAAAGGTTCCCTCTGCTTAGGGCAAGTAATCTGTGGGAGTCAGGGTACAGCGTTGGCTCTGCCAAGGCCCTTAGATTCCAGCCACATGTCACCACCCATCCCCAGCATCCCTCGGGGCACACACTTAATAAACAGGAATTGACGAGAGTGATCCCGCAGGTGCCCTCTGCCAACAGCCTGCTGGAGTGAGTCATCCTGGCCAGTCTTTGTGCTCAGCTGAGGCTACAGAGTAACCTTTTTGTTAGTGTTGGAAGAGCTGCTGTCCCTAGGGAGGGTCTGGGCGGAGGGGACAGAACATCCTTGTTTGGGTGTGCTCATTTGACTGCCGTTGGGATTTGATGTCCAAGGGAAGTCTCAGAAGCAGCATTTCAACAGCTAAAGTATTGGGTTTTCAGGTAAACTAATACTCGAGGAGTTATTTACCTATTCAGTCATCCATTCAATAAACATTTGTTGAGAATCCTCACTGTGCTAATCACCAAAGAACAAAAAAAATGACAGTCTATCCTTGAGTGCTCACAGAGGGATAACTAAACAGCTGCCTATACCAGAATATGATATGTTCTACAATAATAGTTACAGATATGAGTGCTTAACTTGGACCAGACACTGTGTTAAGCTCTGTACTTGTATAATCTTTTTTTATTACTCCCAAGAACCCTACAAGAAAGAGCCTATTATTCCCCTTATCCTATAAGAAATAGAGAAAACTAAGGCCCAGAGAGACTGAGTTGCCCAATATCACACACGTGGCAAATGGTGGAGCCTGATTCAAACCCACATGTATTAGTTAGCGCAAAGCTAAGGTGCTATAACAATGAGCCCCCAAATTTCTTAACAACAGCTAACAATTACAGAGGGATATGATATTCTACGTGTTTTACATTCTTACTTCATTTGCTTCTCGCAACAACCTGAGGTTGTGTGCTCTTCATCTCCCCAGGGAAGTGTTGAGAACTGAGGCACGAGGACATAAAGAGACTTGCTCAAGGTCATACAGCTATTAAGTGGCAGAGCTGGAATTTGAACTCACAAAGTAACCCTCCAGGTCATTGCCATAACCACCATGCCACACTATACTAACTGTCCTAAAAATATTGACTTTTTTCCCCTCTCAACAGTTCTGAGTTAAGTAGTCCATGTTGGTGGGGTAAGTCTGCTCCACTGGGCATTTCAAGACTCATATTGCTTCCAAGTCATTGCTTCTCCAGGCCCAAGGATTCCAGTGTCTGATACAGTATACACTGCTGACAAGGCTATTTTACAATTAAAAGTTTGGTTCCTCAGTTGTCCTAGCCACATTTTAAGTGTCCAGTGGCTACCATCTTGGACAGCACAGATCTAGAACATTTTCATCAACTCAGAAAGGTCTACTGGACAGTCGTTGCCTTGTCTAGGTCCAGCCAGAGAGATGAGGGAAGAGGTCATGGAGAAGACCCACCAGATGTGTTAAGTCCCAGACCCAGGTCTGGCAACATCACTTCTGCTCAAACTTCTTAGTGTCAAGGCCAGAGGTAACTTCAAGCAAGCCTAGGAAATGTGGACCAGCCGGGCAGCTATGGGCCTGGCTTCACTTCCATTTCTTTGGAAGAAGGAAGACTGGGTTTCATTGGGATTCAAGCAGTCTCCACCACACTCACCTGTCTGAAGGTGGAGTCTGTGCTTCTAGCCTCTAGTGGATCCACTACCTTTACAGGAGGGAACGGGTCCTAGATGTGCCAGAGCTCTGACCAGGGAGTTATAATTTTGCCTGAAGCAGTGAGTGAAAACTTCACTGAAATGGACAAGTGAGTTCCCCAAGCATGGGACAAAAGTGTGAAAGGGGACTTCCAAGCAGAAGGAGGAAACCAACAAAGGCAAGGAGGCAGGGAGAGCAAGGGTCCAGCCAGTCCCTGGGGTGCTGGTCAGTGGGAGACAAGGTCTCGGAGCTCATTCTGAGGACTGGAAACTCTCAAAGAGGAGACGAGGGCTGCAGCCTAACTTCCCGGAGGATGAGAATTTTCAGGCTACACATTCTACTCCCCTGAGGGTCTCATGCCCTCTCCCAGGGTCACATGCACCTGCTCCCCACTCCCTCCTGCTCCCCCACAGAATTTGGGTAATGTAATAGAGCCAGTACGAGGGGCGTGTGGATGGCGTTACACAGAGAGTAAAGTTTAAAAATCCCTGCTGTAAATGGTTAAGAATCTGCCTGCCAATGCAGGGGGACACGGGTTCGAGCCCTGGTCAGGAAAGATGCCATATGTCACGGAGCAACTAAGCCCATGCACCACAATTACTGAGCCTGCGCTCTAGAGCCCGGAAACCACAACTACTGAGCCCATGTGCCACAACTACTGAAGCCCACATGCCTAGAGCCTGTGCTCCGCAACAGGAGAGACCACCGCAACGAGAAGCCCACGCACCGCAACGAAGACCCAAGGCAGCCAAAAATTAAAAAAAAATTAATTAATCAATAAATAAATAAATAAAATGAGTGAGTAAAAAAAAAAAAAAACAATCCCTGCTGTAGAAAATGGAAGCTGTCAGAAGATTTTAGGTTGGAGAATGACATAATCAATACATTTTTGCAAGAGTCAGTTTATGGTACAAGAAGAAAAGCTTGACTGCATGCTCGGTATAAGCTGATAGAAGGGGACCACATTTGTCAAACACCTTTCACATTCCAGGTGCCATGCTAGATGTTTCACCAATTTATAGATATTACCTTGATTCCAGGAGGAGAAAACTAATGACTAAGGTCATTCTTAGAGTCATGTAGCAAGGAAGTACTGGGCTTTGTCCCTTCCTGGTCACACCTGAGCTCTGTTTTTAGACAGTCAGGAGGACTTAAGGAATACCATTTGGGACCATTAAGGGCCCAGTGTGATGATGAGTCATTTGATGGAAAGTGTGATGGTGTCGGTCTCAAATCTTGTCACTTATGAATTACGCAGAACACAAGGAGCATTGTGGGGTTTTTTTAACATCTTTATTGGAGTATAATTGCTTTACATTGTTGGTTGGCTGTGTTAGTATTGTTTATATTTTAAATACACTCAACTTTTTTTGGCTTAACAAGTTCAGTGAAGCCAGTGTTTCTTGTTGAGGAAGCAAAAGTCTTCTCATGTGTTTGCTGCGGTAAGAAGATAGGGCTTTGGAGCCTGAGGGACCCAGGATTTACTCTCACTTCTGCACCAACCAATTGTGTAGCCTTGGTAAGGCACTTACCCTTTCAAGCTTCAATGTCCTCATTGAAATTGAGGAGCAACCATACCTAGCCTGGAGGGTTGTTTCGACAATTATGTTGAATATGTAAAATATCTAGTCCAATGCTTGGCTCTGAGCAGGCTGTCAGTAAACAGCTATTATTATGATTATGGTTATGATTGTTGTTTGACCTGATGTGGTGCCCATGAAAATACACCCCTCAGATCTCCAACTGCAGTGGCCAGAATTGACAAGGAGCCCCAGTGCTCTACTCTGAAATTTATTACAGTTTCTGCTCCCATGGACTGCTTCTAGCCAATGACTGGGTAAGGCAGGAATACTAAGTCATGTTCATCCAGAGAGACCTGGGACTCTGCTGATGAGGGATTTGGGTTCGAGGACTCTGTAGTGGTCTTACCAAACTCTCCTTTGAACTGCACTACAGTCTAAGATGCTTCTAGCCTGCCTGCCCACCCGTCTTCCTCCCTCCCCCACTTCCTTCCTCCCTCCCTTCCCCCCTTCTCTACCACCTCTTCCCTCCCTCCCTGCTTCCTCCTTTCTCTCCTTTTCTTGGGATCAGACCTGCATCTTGGTCTTGATTCTCCTGGGCTTTTTTGGTTGCTTCCCCATTTTATTTCACCAATGTTTCCTTAAAAAAATGTCTTATATGTTCAATCCCGTCTTGGGATCTGCTTCTCACAGACCAGGACTAGCACAGCTAAAGCCATTTACTAGAAGGTTAAGGAGGTTGACACTAGTTCTAGTGTCCATTGTAACTGAAATTGTATAGACCTTGGTCATGGCCCCTCTTAGCTTCCATCTTCCATACTGAGAGTTTTGATATACTTTTACTTAGTCTTCTGACACAAGCTGCTTCATATTTATTTCAGGTGTTCTTTGCTGGACAGCATCCTGGTGCTCTTTCTTGACCAGAACCAGAGGCAGGTGTTCCCAGTCCACGTGCACCATGATTTTCTGCAAGGTAAGGCTTTGCTTTCTGGATCATCACAATTGGAAGAGCATACTTGAGCACAGTGCATTTCTCTTTGGAGTGTTTAAGACAAACTTAGACTTCTACTGAATGTTGTCAATTTTTACACAGGACTGTGAGATATCAGGACTTCAGCAATGTACTGAAGGAGCTAGTAGGGTGAAAATTGGTATGAAGTATAAAAAGTTTATATTTCTGTGTATGTGTGTATCTCACCTTTTCCCTCTTTCTATAGTGCTACCCTGTCCTCTCTTGAATTTGTGACAAACTTTTCATAAAAACTTAATAGTGAATGTCAACTGCAGGCTTCCATTCCCTGATTGGCTCACATGGCAATCTGTAGGCTATAGGAATGTAATCTTGTCATAGGTTCATTACACAGAATTTCAGGTAGAACCACAGATGTTTCATGTCAAAGGAAATAGAAGAGAGATGTTACTGTTTCTCAATATTTATTAGTGTAAAAACAAGATACAATTTATATTTTTTTACGGCACAAGTCATGCACGCTCACTGACATGTGAACCTAATAGAATGAATGGTAAATCTGATTTATTTGAACATTCATGTGTCAATGTGGCACTTGGGGAAAAGTGATATCAGCCTCCTCTACCCGTTGGAATTATTCTGCTTCTCAATTCTGTATTTAGGGAAGCTTTTTTGGTTTACATTTGACTATGTATGGTGCAAATTATAGTGCAAATTATAGTGCAAATTATAGTGCTTTGACTATGTATGGTACAAATTCCTCTTAGGGTTATGAAGAATAAATGAAATACTCTTTATAAAATGCTCAGTAAAATGCTAGCAATTGGCATCAGTATGATCATGACCATCATCATCATCATCATACCATCATCATCATCATCAAAGCAACAGAGTTGCAAACCTTCCCTTCTGCTAGAATTACTAATGTGCGGAAAATCCACAAAGTAAGAAGCAGAAACCAGCTGCTTTGTCCTCTTGGTAGGAGAGCTGCATTTTTAAAAACCTAAGCTGAATCTGGTTCTCAGAATAAATGAAAATGAATGGCAAAAAATGTTCCGATGGCATCACTAAGGGCCATGAGTGCTGATCGAGCAACAATAATTCGAATGAATAAAAAGAAAGAAAGAAAGAAAAAAAATGCCTCCAGATTCCAAGGTCACAAAGCATTAGAAGCCTGGAAATTTCCCAGGGGCAGATCACCTTGACCTCAGAGGGAAACCAAAGCGACACCCTCTACCTCTACCGTAAGCAGAGCCCTGCAGGCTTTCTGCATGCAGCCTCCTACCAGGTACACCTGACTTACTGGGATTTTCCAGCCTAATTCCATTTACATTTGGAGCGTTGGGTGTTTAAATCTTAAAACATGTCTTACAAACAAATAAACAATATTTACCATGCGCAGTAAAGGGAAAGCAGCCACAATTTAGCTGTTTCAAGGGGAAAAGGGAGAACCTGCATAAAGGTCTCAGTGGGTTTGAATAGCTTTTGGTTTCATCAGAGAACAATAGCCAATGGAATAATAAGTTAGGACAACTTGGAGATGAGTGATTTAGAGAGACTTTCAAACAGTGGTGCACTCAGTGGATCTCAATGGCCCTCCTTGGGATGGTTTCAAACGTCAGATTTGAAAACCTCCCATTTCTGTTCTCACTTTAGCCAATGCAAATAGGAGGAGAGAGGAAAGAGAATATTTATGGGAACAATAATTGGAGCTGATGACTAATCACAAATCACAAAAATGGAGGGTATGATACCATAATTATACTCATTATGACCTGGCCTGAATTAAATGTCCTGCAGTCACAATACAGAGAGCAAGGGCTGGCATTCCTGAACAGAAGAGGAAGGTGTTACGGCTTGAATTGTGTCCCCTCCAAAAAGATATGCTGGAATCCTAACTCCCAGTACCTAAGAATGTGACTGTATTTGGAAATAAAGTCTTTGCAGATGCAATCAAGTTAAAATGAAGTCATTTAGGGTGGGCCCCAATCCAATACGACTGATGTCCTTATGAAAAGAGTAAATTTGGACAGAGACATGCACACAGGGAGAACACCATGTGAACATGAAGGCAGAGAGCAGGGTGGTGCAATTACAAGCCAAGGAACACCAAGGATTGCCAGCAAACCACCAGAAGCCAGGAGAGAGGCATGGAACAGATTCTCCCGCCCAGCCTCAGAAGGAACCAGCCCAGCTTACACCTTGGTCTCAGACTTTTGGCCTCCAGGACCGTGAGACAATACATTTCTATTGTGTAAGCCCCCCAGTCTGTGATACTGTGTTGCAGCAGCCCTAGGGAACTGATACAACAGGTAACATGATCCCAGAGCCAGGGTGACTATTATGAGGCAGGGCAAAAGCAGCAGAGCAGAACATCTCCATGGAACCTTTTCTATGGCCACAGCGGCTCTTAGGAACTGGCCCTATCATGGGCTACAGACACAAGTACAGGACACAGCAGAAATAACTCGCTAAGTGCTGGAGAAAACCAAGGGAGGGTAGCACAGATGGGGCCATAGGTCAAAACTGCAGAAGCACCCATTTCTCTTAATTATTTGGAAAGCAAGATGCTGCCAGGGTCTACCCGACAGAAAAGAATGGCTTCCTGGGGAGTTACATCCATGGTGGAAAAACAGGCATTTGGTTTCTTTCTACCACTTTCTTTTGTGGTTTTCTTTTCTTTCCTTTTTTTTCCTGTGACCTTCAAATAATCAAAAACTGTTTATTGAGTTAGTTTGAACTAAGTTGGGACTCTGGGGGATGTGTAAGTTTGGATTCCTCTCCTCGGAATTCCTAAAATATAGCTGGAAGCTAAGGTATAAGATATGAGCAGGAAGGACATAGAGGTTCAATGTCAAAAAAGGCAGACACTAGTGAGGACATGAGTAACAGCCCAGTGCCGCTCCCATGGCTGTTTCTACACCGGCCGGTGCTCCAATGAAGTACTGAAGAGTTGGGGTGATAGGGAAGATTCTGGCGTGTTCTTGACTTTAATGAGACTGTTTCCAAAGTTCTATCATTTAGTCAAATGCCCTCTGTAAGTTTATAGTATGTGTCCTTTATTAGGATCAGGAAGTTTCTATTCGTTTACTCAGAAGTTCCTTTGTTAAAAAAAAAAAAAAAACACGAATCAAGTAGAATTTTATCAAGTGTCTATTTTAAAAATCTGAGATATTTCTCTGCTTTAATTCTTTTTTTTTTTCCTGTACGCGGGCCTCTCACTGTTGTGGCCTCTCCCGTTGCGGAGCACAGGCTCTGGATGCGCAGGCTCAGCGGCCATGGCTCACGGGCCCAGCTGCTCCGTGGCATGTGGGATCTTCCCAGACCGGGGCACAAACCCGTGTCCCCTGCATCGGCAGGCGGACTCTCAACCACTGCACCACCAGGGAAGCCCTCTGCTTTAATTCTTAATGGACTTAGATACATGAAAGATTTTATGATATTCACCATTCTTGCAGTCCTAGGAGAAGCCCAATAGATCATTATTATTTTTTTTTTTCAGTGTGATGTTTGACAGGTTGTGTTTTTCAAAAATGGCTTGAAAAGGTCTCACCTGTTCTTTCACCTGTTCTTCCAACAAAGTGACTTCTTACTTCTTCCATTGACAGGTCAGGGTTATGTTTCCTTCTGGGAATCCATCTGTGCCATGGCTATGGTGCAAGTGATGCTATGGGACTTTGCAGGCAAGATTCTAGGAGGCTGTGCAACTTCTACCTGTTTCTCTTGAGCTACGTGCTCCTGGAACCCAGCCGCCACAAGGCAAGGATGCTCCCAAAGTCCGCAGAGACTCACGCAGAGGGGGACTGTGTCCTCTAGCTTACAGTCCAGCTGGGCTCCCAGCCGACATGCACCATCAATGTGATGGCCGTGTGAGTGAGCCATCTTGAAAGTAGATTCACTAGCTTCAGCCAGGCCACCCAGTCAAAGTGACATGGAGCGGGGGAAAGCTACAAACGCCACGCACAGCCCACGTTGCAGAGTTGCGAGCAAAATAGAGGAAAGTAGCTGTTTCAAGCCACTACGTTTCCACGAGGTTTGTTTATGTAGCAATTGATAGCTGATACGGGATAATTGATTCAATTTGCTGATATTTTATGATATTTGTGATTTTACATCTACTTTCAGAAGGAAGATTGGCCTATATTTTCTTCCTCTTTTTTTTTTTTTTTGGACTGTCCTTGTCTGCATTTCCTATCAAAGTTATATAATTCTTTAAAAATGAGCTGGGGGCTTCCCTGGTGGCGCAGTGGTTGAGAGTCTGCCTGCTGATGCAGGGGATACGGATTCTTCGTGCCCCGGTCTGGGAAGATCCCACGTGCCACGGAGTGGCTGGGCCCGTGAGCCATGGCCTCTGAGCCTGTGCGTCCGCAGCCTGTGCTCCGCAATGGGAGAGGCCACAGCAGTGAGATGCCCGCGTACCGCAAAAGCAAAGCAAAACAAAACAAAACAAAAATGAGCTGGGATGTTGTTTCTTTGTTTTCTAGTCTCTGAAAATGTCTGCTTAAAATTGAAATTCTTTTTTCTTTAATGTTTCATTAAAAAAGAACAATCTAGTGTTAAAAGCAGTCACAGCTTGATGTCTTTTGTTTCTTTGAAAGATATTTTTGTCTGCTGGCCAGTTTATTGAAAGGTTAGGATCTATTCTGATCTCCTATTATTTTTTAGGTTAACTTTTGGGAGTTTTCTAGAAAATTGTCCACATCCTTCAAGCTTTCAAAATATGAATACAAATTTCACTGTAATTGAATGATGTTTCCTCATTCATTTATAATATTGTTTATTTTCTCTCTGCCTTCTGATGGACTTGCTGAAGTATGTATCTTTACTCGTCTTTTCAACAGTCAGCTTTTCTTTACTGTTCATCTTTCTAGCTTCTAATGAAAGCAGAAAAAAAAAATTAATGAAAGAGTTTTCGTTTTCATCAGTATCTCTCTTTACCTTTTCCACTCCTTTCTATATATTTTTTGTGCTTGTGATTTCTCTCTTGCTCCTTTTCACTAACTCTTTGGGTTGAAAACCCTAGCTTATTATTTCCAGGTTATTTTTCCTCAGAGTATCATCTTAGAAGCAAAGCAGAAGTTTGATAAGGAGTGCTTATCATTCAGTTCCAAATATGTTACAAATTCCTCTTTAACTAGTATGGCCATGTAATGTATCAACCAAATTGAGATACCTTTGATAGTGAGTGACAGGAAGTGCTACTAATAATTATATTGGGATGACGGACATCAATCGGGTCTTGCCCATACAAATTCAGATGTATATATATCCATGAATTATTTCAAAGAGTGTGTTTTGGTTTTCAGGTCTGTGTGTGTGTGTGTGTGTGTGTGTGTATGCATGTGTGTGTATGTAAAAAGCAAATAACTTCATTGATTTCTACTGTAATTATACCACTGAAGTCAGAAAATCCAGTCCATGTGACACAATTTGAAATTTGCTGAAACTTCCTTTGTAGTCTAGCGAATGGTCAAATTTTCATAAATATTCCATATGTGCTTGAAAATAATCTGTTCTTCAGGGTTTCTCAAATATCACATACATTAATCATATTATTCAACTCTTTCATATTCATTTATTTTGTACTCTACTTGACATCATTTTCTGATAGAGGTGGTTCAAATCTCCTGTTACGATTATGGAGTTTGAATTTTTCCTCATAATTTGCCAACTTTTGTGCTAGATATTATAAGACGACGTTGTTACTTGCTTATAGGTAAATATTAGTATAGCCTCTTGGTGGACTCTTTCCTTTATCATTAAAAAAGTCTTTTAACATTTTTATTAATTTTTAATTTCATATGTTTAATAATTTTTTTTGATTACCTGTCATATCTTTTTCTATCCTATTCCTTTATCTAAACCTTTCTGTATGTTTGTTTTAGGTGTGCTTTGGAAAAGCCACATAGCTGGATTAAGACAGCAGCAACAACAATAAAACAAAACAAAATATAATAAAACACTTCCAATCTGAGAGAATCTCCCTTTTAAACAAGTAGTGAAGTCTGTTTACATTCACTGTGATCACCAACATATTTTTCTTTAATTCTTTTATCTCATTGTGTGCTTTTTATTTTTTATGCTTGTTCTTTGCTTCACCTATTCTCTGTTTTTCTTGCCTTCTATTTAATTGATTGCATTGTCCTTATTCCCTTTCCCCTTTACTAGTTTGGAAATTATATTGTTCTACTAAAGAAATAAACTTAAATTTTTAAAATCAATACTAAACAAAGCCTAAGTCCCATCAATATCTATCCCTTTTTATTCTTATGAAATAGAAAAGGACTAACCTCATATCCAGCCCTCTCCCCAATCATCATTTTTTTCCTTTTGTCTAGTATTTTATTGCCACCTCGTTTTAAAATTCCCCTGAAGTTAACTGCCGTTAAGTTGGGAGGGAGGTATTTTATCTAACATGTCTGTGTATTCAGAGCAGAACAGAGGCTCTCCCCGTCACTTCAGCCCACCACATCAATTGGAGTTCCTGATTCAGTAAGTCTGACAAATCACGTACCTTCTCTGGGTTCCCATTTCTGGCTGCAGTTGGGAGAGGCTTTGGAGATCATCAAGAAAAGGGGCTTCCTCATTTTGCCTAAGACTCTAGGAACTGAAAAGGATGAATGATGGATACTATGATATTCAGTAGAAAAGGAAATTACTGTGGCTTGAGGGATCCAGGCAGGCTACTGCAGGAGCAAACGTCAGTTACTCCTAGAAGAATGGGCATAAACGTTTCTTAAGCACAAGAGTGGTCAAAATGGAATTTTAGTAAGATCAATGAACAGCAGTTTACAAAAAGCTCTGTGAAGTAGGGGAGGTTATTCTTCACAGATAGAGAAACCCCATAGGGCACTGTTTCATTAGAGTTGGCACGAGGGGCTGAGGACCTGACCTAGGAAGGTGGCTGGAATTAGGGAAGCAAGAGCTGAGGGGACATGGTTAGAAGGAAGAGTTAGAGTTGGTGGGTGCTAATTACATACCAGAAGAAAGAAGTCGGGGTGCCAGAGCTGACCTGAAGGATTCCAACTGAGGGACAAGGAGACTGTCCTTATCGGGTCCTTCATGCAAACTTGAGGGTTTTCAGGTACGTGGGTATTTGTGAAGACGTTGCCTTATATGGCGCATGGAGGGCACCGAGACCTCTGGTGGGAGGTGGCAGCAGTTAGCACTAGAAGCCTCAGTTGTGACACTAGACCTAAGGTCACCGTATGTTGTTGTCCTTGCTGCTAATTCACCCCTTTGGGGATGGCAAATCACTACTGGAAAAGTGATGGGTCTGAAGCCCAGCTTGAGCTGCCTTTCAGGGTCAGGGCAAAGGCTGAGTGGCTCCAAAAGGGAGAGGCCAGCTTCCGGAGGAGCAGGTAGGAAGCCTGCTGGACCCTGCACAGCGGCTCGCTGGTGTGGAATAAGAAGCTGACCAAGCCCTTTGTCCACAAGCGGTTGTACCTGCCTGTAAAGAAGCGGAGGAAGGGAAGGTCTCCGAGATCTTAAAGATGGCTCATGTCAGGGGGGCAGGATATCAGGTGTCTTTTCCCCTTTCTTCATTATATTTTTTTCTTTATTGTTGCAATTATTTACCATAAGTATCTGTAATTTGAATACTCGGGAAAAAAAAGTCATTTTCATCATGGGTCAAGCTACTCTTTCCAAGTACTGCCCGCTGTGCTTCAGCCTTACCGGCGTCATCTCCTCTAACTAACCTCATGTAGCTGTCGGGTCTCATTATCCTGATTTTATGGAAGGGCTCAGAGGCTCGGGAACTTGCCTAGGGCCAGTGAAGGCAGAGCCGGATCCCACAGGTCCCCATCGCGGGCTCTTTGTGGCCCTCAGAGCACGCGTGCGAGTCCCGAGGACCAACACCGGACGTGCCCCGCTCACCTGGGCCGCTTAGGGCTACTGGGGCCAGGCTGAGCTGACGTCCGCCTCGCCCCACGCTCAAACCCCGCCTCCAATCCAGGCCCCGCCCCAGACACCGCCTCAGGGTCCACACCACGCCCCGGTGGCCCGCCCCGCCCCGCGCCGCCCCGCGTCGCCCCGCCCCACCATCCAGACCACCCCCCCCGCTCCCCGCCCCCAGAGGAAACGGAAGTGGTGACGGGCCCCGGCGGAAGCCAGAGGCGCCGGGGCAGGAGCTAGCCCGCGGCGGTGCCGACGGTTGGGCGATGGCCGAGAAGTTCGACCACCTGGAGGAGCACCTGGAGAAGTTTGTGGAGAACATCCGGCAGCTCGGCATCATCGTCAGCGACTTCCAGCCCAGCAGCCAGGCCGGGCTCAACCAGAAGCTGTGAGTGGCGGCCGAGTCCGCCGGCGTGTCCCCGGCGCCAGCGGGGTGGCGTCTGTCTGCCTGGAAGCCGGGATGGGGAGCCTGGAGCCGGCTGAGAGCCGCCTCCTCTCCCCGCCTTGCTCGGGGCCGGGCCCTCCCGGGCCCTCCCGGTCCAGGCTGTGCGCAGGCGGGCTGGCCGCTGCCGCCTGTTGCAGGCCCGCCTCCTTCCCGCTTTGCCGCGCTGGGACCTTGTCTTGGGGCCGCGTTTGGACGTTATCAGTCTCTGTTTCTGGGGCTATCAGGGGGAGGCGTGCTTCTGAATCTGAGTCTTGCCCTACGCACGTAGGACTCTCTCCCCTTCGGCCGGGGGTTACGCCCCTGCCCCCCGAAGGGAGGCGGGCTTCACGCGGCAGTGCGGTGAAATGGGCCCCGGGAAGGTGAGGGCTCAGAAACCGCTTGATGCCTAGGCCCGAAGGGAGGAATCGGATGATGGTGGGCGGTGGTGGGTTGCGACGGGCCACAGAACGTTTATGAAGTGATTTTTGGGGCAGCAGCCTTGTGCTGGCCGGGTGAACAAAAGGCAGATACAAATCGGATGCTCCGGAGAAGGGCTCACAGCTGTACGGAGGGCACAAGCACCAACCTGTTTGCAAGCCCGCCTTGCGTACCCGGTGCTGCGGGACCAGCCGGCTGATCTAGGAAGGCTCCCGCGGGGAGCTGAAGTTAGACTAGGCAGCCGCGGCTTGCTTTCCCTCAGGCTTTGAGGATGGATGCTTGAACTGGAGTCGCCCACCGCGGGCGTTGTCTGACACCGCACACAAAATCCCCGCCACCTCAGGATGAATGTTTTTGAGAGAAGGCTCGTATTTTTCATCAGATTCTCAAAGGCTCCTGCCCTTATTCCTATTGGTTCTTGCCCCCCAGTATTGGCAATTCCTTGTTTAAAAAGACGATCAGGAGATAGATGAGCATATGATAGAACGCCAAAGCTTTACGGAATTCTGTAGCTAACCAAAGAGCTGAGAGCCACATGTAACCTGTGCTTGTGCAAGGAACACGCGTGTGGATCCCTGGTCGGCCAGGTGTGGGTGGTGCTCAGTGCCGTCGTCCCAATTAACCTAACGTCCCATTTTTGCTTTTTCCCTCAGGAATTTTATTGTTACTGGCTTACAGGATATCGATAAATGCAGACAGCAACTTCATGATATTACTGTCCCTTTAGAAGTTTTTGAGTAAGTAGCGTTCTTGATATTCTAATTATTGTTTAGTTTTGCTGTAATCATTTCCTCAACTATCAGTATATAAGTGTCTGCTATGTGGCAGGCATGGTCTGGGTGCTTCGTATATGTTAGGGAAGAAAACAGACAAAAATCCCCGCCATCATGGAGCTTATGTTCTAATGGGATTAAACCATTAAAAAAAAAAAAAAAATCTCAGGGACTTACCTGGTGGCGCAGTGGCTGAGAATCCACCTGCCAAGGCAGGGGACATGGGTTCGAGCCCTGGTCCGGGAAGATACCACATGCCGCCGAGCAACCTAAGCCTGTGTGCCACAACTACTGAGCCTGCGCTGTAGAGCCCGTGAGCCACAACTGCTGAGCCTGCGTTCTAGAGCCCGTGCGCCACAACTACTGAGCCTGTGCTCTAGAGCCCACATGCCACAACTACTGAGCCAACATGCCTAGAGCCCATGCTCCGCAACGAGAGAAGCCACCGCAATGAGAACCCCGAGCACCGCAACGAAGAGTAACCCCCACTCGCCGCAACTAGAGAAAGCCCGCGCGCAGCAACGAAGACCCAATGCAGCCAAAAATAAATAAATTAATTTAAAAAAAACAACTCAGTATTGTATTGTTCAGAAAAAGTTACATGTGAATAAAGGCTTTTTAAATATGTGAAGAACATCCTAGGCTCTTAAAATCTTGCTTATATAAAAGGACAACCACATGAATTCCTTTTTTTTCTTGAGAATGAAAAAGTCTTATGCAGCTATGTTATAAATTAAAAAAAATTAAAGCCAGAAACAACCCGAGAAGTACGAATTTGGTCTGGTATCCCCCAGACTGCCCTGGCAGTGCTGGTTTTAGGAGATGATAATATCTACTGTGTTGAAAAAAAAAGTTCTTAGGCCAGGTATGTTGGTAGGTCTTTTTACCGTTTTCTGTGAGAGAGTTACCTGCACCTGGGTACAGTCCTGGCCTAGAGATGCTTCTAGGAAATAAACTCTTTAGGTTTTATCCATCCAGGTTGTATCACACTGATTTCACAGGTGAAAGAACCAGTAAGTAACCGTAGTGGCTGTTTAGCTAGTCAGTGTCAGAGCTGAGACTAAAATTCTGGACTTTTTAAAAAAAATTTTATTGAAGTATAGTTGATTTACAGTGTTGTGTTAATTTCTGCTGTACGGCAAAGTGATTCGGCTATACATATATATATTCTTTTCCATTATGGTTTATCACAGGATATTGAATATAGTTCCCTGTGCTACACAGTAGGACCTTGTTGGTCCATCCTATATTAGCGTCTGCTAACCCCAAACTCTCACTCCATCCCTCTCCCACCCCCCTTCCCCTTGGCAACCAAAATCTGTTCTCTATGTCTGTGAGTCTGTTTCTGTTTCATAGATATGTTCATTTGTGTCGTGTTTTAGATTCCACATATAAGTGATAGCTTGTGATATTCGTCTTTCTGACTTCACTTAGTATGACAGTCTGTAGGTCCATCCATGTTGCTGTAAATGGCATTATTTCATTCTTTTTTATGGCTGAGTAATATTCCATTGTGTATATATACACACACCACATCTTCTTTATCCATTCATCTGTGGATGGACACTTAGGTTGTTTCCGTGTCTTGGCTATTGTAAATAGTGTTGCTGTGAACATAGGGGTGCGTGTATCTTTTTGAATTATAGTTTTGTCTGTGTATATGCCCAGGAGTGGGATTGCTGGATCATATGACAGCTCTAATTTTAGTTTCAAATCCTGGACTTGTGTTGACGAGGGCCAATTCTCTGGGCCAAGCAGCCTCCCTCCCGGAGCTGGCTTGGAACAGCAAGAGTATTCTGGGGCTTTTTGCAGTAAAACTGCAAATGTAAATCACTAGAGTTCCTTGAACAGTAAAAGGAAAAGTTACCTTTTTACATCCCCAAAGGTCAGAGATGAAAGTCCCAGTTACAGCACAGCTCGGCAGCTGGCCACCAAGTCAGGACACACAGGCTGCAGTTTTCCCAGCCTCAGCTCTGTCCTCACCTGCTGGCCGAGGTGTCACATGTTCCCAGGTGGGAGCGAAGGTCTGTCTTGTGCGTGTGTTGCAGCTCTAGACTCCTGCTCGTGAAGTGTGGCAAGTTGGAGGCTGATTTCCTCTCCTTAAGTGTCCTCATTAGAGCCATTCTGGTCACAAGTGTGTGGGATGAGTATATTGACAGATGCCAAGGAACTACTCCTGGCTTCTGAAGTGGAGCAAATGAGAGGAAGACAGATGGGGAAGACCGCTGAAGAGGCGGGGGCAGTGAGGCCTCGGCCAGCACAGCCGGAGCCGGTGGGTGCAGGGACAGCGGAGACCCACGTGGGGACTTGGGATGGGGTGGCCTCTCAGCGCCCAGCAAGCAGCAGATCTGAGCTGTCGGTCAGATCTGGCTTACATCTGTCTACATCAGTCTGTGCCGATGTAGAAGGGTCTCCAGGCCTGTTCTCAGGCACGCCGACTGCATCTGGAGCAGAGACACCAACGTAAACCTCGGCCCTTCTGCCGGGTGCTTGGGGTTGGCGAGTTGGCAGAAGTGGGAGTCAACCCTCGAGTCTTCAAAGAAGAGCCCGATCCAAATGACATCACTGTCAAAAGGGGTTGTTTATTTAGGACATTTGGGCCTGTTGAGGTTTTCTCCCCCCCAGAAATGGATGGATTTTGCTTAGGATTTAACCAGAATGTTGCTTTTTTCATTCCATCGTTTCAAATACATCACAATAAAATGGGATTTCTAGAACTTTTGATTTATTAGTATTTCTCTATCTGTCATAATTAAAAGCCAGTTTTTATGCCATTAACAGTAACCTAACAGTGTGTTTAATCTGAAGTGATAATTTTTTTTAACTGAAGCATAAAATGCATAAATCAGACTTAGTGTAGTGGTGGTGGTTTTTGTTTCTTTGTAATGAGTAATTCAGTTTAGCTGGGTGATGTGAAGGTCTTCAAGGTGCAGAAGTAGGCAGGTGGCCTTCCGCAGGTAAAATGTGTATATTCATCTAGGCAGTACACTTAATGAAATCTTTGGGATGAGGAAGACATTTTGGGGACACATGTTGAAAATTTCACAGAACAGTTTTATGCTGCTAAGAAATAATTGGAGAGAATCTGTCTCTGTTAAGTTTAAGTTCCTTAGGTATTTTTAGGAAAGTAGTGTATCATTCCCCCCTCTCTCCAGTCGGTAAACTAATCTCAGGATAGGCGAAGCCAGCGCTCTCGTGCTCGCTGCTCTCCCCTCACCGATCCTGCAGCCCCGAGGCGGCTCTCCAGAGGACGGGGTGGGCCTGCTGGGTTGCATCTCGGTGGGCTCCCTGTACTGCTCAGCCCGGAAGCTCTGGCCCACGCTTAGTTCTCTCTTGTCAAGAGCTGCCTGACCTTACAGGTTGTTGTGAGGATAAAAAGGTGTGGTTGGCCATGAAACCTTTCGAAAAACACAAGTGCTAAACATGTGAACTGGTGTGACTGTGAAGCTTGCTTGGTTTATAAGTGATCGTTAACTTGATTTCATGAGTCATTCATATTATTAGAAGTAATATAAGTGCAAGTCATCTATACTTGTATAACTGAAGGAATCCTAATTCACCTGGTTCCTGGACACAGCTTCTAAACAGGGCCATGTGAGGTTACAGATCGCTACCTTTGTTTTTTCCCCATAAGAAAACCGTGAGAGGAGGTATCAGCCATGAATGTTAATTGACATGTTTCATGTTTCCAGATACATAGATCAAGGTCGAAATCCCCAACTCTATACCAAAGAGTGCCTGGAGAGGGCTCTGGCTAAAAATGAACAAGTTAAAGGCAAGATTGACACAATGAAGGTAAGGTTCTTGTCAACAGAAGATAATGTCAGAACATCAAGGAGTGCTCCCAGAGCAAATTTGGCTCATAAGACTTTGTAAAACTTCAGCTACCTGACAACATTACACAGCTGAGATTTCTGAAATGCGTAATAGGTAATAAAATTAAACAGTAGCAAGCCGTGTGGTAGCCTAATAAACGTAGCGACGTGGCTAGCCTCCCTTTTACGGAAGTCTGGGTTAATTTTTGTGGTGTTAGTTGTTGTTGGCTAACGTGCTTGTTTCTGTTTTTACGATTTAGTATCTCCAGGTTGCCCTTTGGTGCTTTCTGAGTCCTTCTGTTCGGCCTTTTTCTGTAACTGTGGGTCTTTGGTTTAGAGGATTGCCGAATCTTCCTTGACTTCTCTTTCTCTGGTGGTCGTCTCCAGCTTCAGACTCCAGACCCCTTTGTACCGTATACCCTATTCTCCACAGAGACCCTGCTCTTTGTATTTCTTGGTTTTGATGGGATCGAGAAAACTGCATCTTGAACATGGTATATGGAGTGTTTTCTTACCTACGTTGACTCTCGTGTGGCCGGGGGCGGGGTGTGTGTGTGTGTGGGGGGGTTTCCTTTAGGTGGGCGGTGCTACCCCTTCCTGTTGGCCTCATACAGCGAGCCCTCCTGCCTCTCCCCCTGCCGCCAGCAGCGCTGGCCTCATTTGCGTTTCTGGAATTCACCAGCCCGGCTCCTTGTCTCCTTCCTGTCCATTCCCCTGCCGTCTCCTCTGCTGGGACTCCTGCGCGTCCTCTGCCCACTGCCTGTGCTCCCTGGTCAGCGTGTCACCTCCTCCGAGAGGCCTTGCGGACCAGCCTTGGCTGATAAGGATCGGCCCTTCTGTCTCTGTCCTGTGTCCCCTGCTGCAGCCTAAGCTCCAGCATGCAAGGGGCACGAGTGTTGTGTTCCCTCTGCTGCCCAGGGGCACAGGTGCCTGCTCGGTGTCTGCTGTTCGTGGAGACGGCCACGCGGAGGGCGCGCTGGCGAGGCGAGGGGCCGGCACGGAGGTGGTGGCGGGACTGCCGTGACAGGCCCGTCTCCCGCTGCCTGGACTGCAGGGATCTGTGCTGATCCCAGGTGGCCTGCCCTGGAGGTGGCTTTGCTGTGAGGGTTAGTGTGGTGCCCCCGGCCTCATTTCTGCTTTGCCAGCTTGGGATTGAGTTGCTCTTGAACGGAGCATCACCTCTGGGGCACGATAGCGCTTTGGTGGAGAGCCAGCTGGGGTCCTTTGGGCCAGTCTGCGGGCAAGCCGGATGGTCCAGCTCAGGGGACGACAGGCAGAAAGAGCCCCGCCCTTCCCCTTAAGAACAGGGCCGCGGCCGCAGGGCGATGTGCTCCCGGCTGCCCGCGCTCCTGTTCGCCTCCCTGCCTCTGCGCCTTGAGATGGCCTGTCGGCGGTGACACTAGCGACCGTGCTGTTTGTTCAGTTTGCACCCCTTTCTGTTGCCTCTTGGTGTCATTTCCTCTCATGAGATTGTGAACGTCTCACAGTGCAGTTTGTATGCCTGGTGGGTCGAGTGATTAAAGTTGCATGAGTTCTGTCTTAAATGCTTTCTGTAGGGTTGGCATGTAGCCTCCTTTAAGGATGTGTTCCTGACCTACGTAAGGACCATCTCTCTGTTTATATCCACGGTGCTGCCTTTCTGTACAGCTTATAAGAAAGGGTTTTGAGATGCTGGCAGATATTTAGCTGCTTTTAAGATTGGATTAAAACAAACGTTATGCTGATACGAAGGCTCAAGGAGCGTGGTATTTGGAGAAGACATGTTTCTAGGTGCTCTGAAAGCTTTGATCGAGAGCTGTTGGCACACAATGGGTTTGATGTGGTTTGAATTAATAATTGCTTAATTATTACGTGAAGACTCCTGTTACACTTGCTCTAATCATTTCCACCTGAGTGGCTGGCTCCGTGCGAGAGGGCTCCTTGTCATTTGAGGCAGGAGGGAAGAGGTAGTCTTTGAATGAACATTCCTCTTTCAGGTAGTTCTCCATGTACCTGATGTACTTGCAGCATAGTTGCAAGCAGTTTCCTGCTGCGGTTTGGCAGGTGTGACGTCCAGGGAGATGAGCAGACAGTGCAGGGAAGCCCAGTTTCTCTTTTGAGTTTGAGGCTCTGGTGGGGCGTCGTCTTTAACTTGGGTGATGGGTCACATGCAAAAATATCTTGACCGTGTATATTTTTCTTCTTAGAAATTTAAAAGCCTGTTGATTCAAGAACTCTCTAAAGTATTTCCTGAGGACATGGCCAAGTACCGGAGCGTCCGGGGGGAAGACCATCCTCCTTCCTAACTCCCTCCTCCGTCTGTCTGAAGGTCCTCCCAGCCCTGCATGAGTGGCTGTGACCTTCAGGCAGCCTTGACTGAGCGGCAGCGATGCTGTTTCCTGGGCCCATCCTCCCGCCACCTTGTCCTCGTCCTGGCCTCTGGGGACGGCAGGGCCTGGAGGGCGTGCGGGGCTGTGCCGCCAGCTGCCCCCTCTCCCTGACGTGCTCTGTTTGGTCCTCTAGCTCTCAGGGGACTGGTGATCACACAACTTTGAGTGCGATGTGTATGATTCTCCGTGGCCAAATAGTCTTGGAAATATTAAATATGATGGGTAAAGTAAAAGTTTAAAAAGATTCTACCTAATAGTTTTCTTTTAATATACTCTTTCTGTTCTTTTTCTTTCTTTCTTTCTTTTATGGTGTCAAAGAAAGCTAAACAAAAAAAACAGAAGGAAAACTTGGTTTAATATAAGTACTTTAAATTCGTTTTGTATTTATATTTTTAAGTATAGTGCATAAAGAATGTGTTCAATGGAACTGTGTTTCCATAGATTTCAGTTCGTCTAATATAATAAAGTCTTTAAGTACTTATAAGACTTGTTCCATGTAATCATTTCTATAACGTTTTCATAGTATAGTATCTTGTATCTCGTAAACAATTGTCACTTCCCTAAAGTGTGAGGGATATTGGTGAAGTTTGTTCTGCAGGCATTTAGGCAGGAAAAGCCAAAGTGAAATGCAGGATTCTGATTTCCCCGCGGCCTCTTTCACAGAGCACATTGCGGGTGTATTGACACAGTTCAGGAATGCACCCCCAGCCCGTCCCGGGGCCCTGTGTGTCTGCCTGAGGGGGCTGCCAGATGGCGGGGACAGCTGCGCCTTCGGAGTCTGCAGGGCTGGGCGGGCCTTGGGAGGTTGCGTGGCTGGTGAACTTGGGCAGTGCTGTCGCCGCACCTGCGGGCTGACTTTGAGCCGCAGGCCCCAGTGTGGTGTTTCTCGAGGGTCACTGCAGACCACGGCATCAGAGTGACCTGGACTCGTTCATCGGAAAGGTGGGTCCAATTCAGACCTGTTGGGTAGAGGCTTGGGGCTGGGGCCCGGGAACCCGTGTTGTTGGTTTCCTGGCCCCAGTGATTCTGGACCCCTTAGAGCCAAGATCCACAGTTAGGGACTTGAGTCTCATCGGTGTGTGACAGTGGGCATGGTGCGGGCTCCGCTGACTGGCCTGTGTCTGGTGAGGCCGCGGGCGTGGCCGAGTGAAGTGAGGGTCAGAGCCCAGCTCGCAGCGTTCTCTGCTGACCCCTTCCCAGGGACGGGGGCTCGTGTGTGCCCTTGCTTCCCAAGGGAGTCTTATATTTGCTAGGAGTTGGGGGCCAGGCCCCTTAGGAAGTTGCTACCTTGTCAGTAGTTCCGCTCTCTCCAAAACACCACCAGAAAAGGATTCCCATCCCGGGCGCGGTTTCCTCTAGATGAGGGCTGCCCCAGCCAGTAGATCCTGGACCCGGAGGTTCCTCTCCTGCGTTGGCTTTCCCGCTTCTGACCGCCCTGTTAGCAGCTGCATGTGGGTGGTAGGGGGCCGGGCTCAAAGCCCTTCCTAACCCCTGTGCCCATGGGACAACTCAGTTGGTCCTCCCCCCAGTCCCCGGAGCTGCAAGAATTGTTACCGTATGACAGAGCCAGAAGTCACAGCTGATGTGCAGGGAGCAGCATGTTACATGCAGCCCGACTGTTCAGAGTGTGTTCTGACCCACTCCATCCCATTGACTCAGTAGAAGACATCCTTTGCAGTTCCAGCAGTGACCCGATTACTCCAGACCATTCCTTGTCCTCTGTCTTAAAACATCGTGCGTGACCCAGACGTGGGCCTTCTCCCCAGCCTTCTCGGAGGGTGTATTTCCATTCCCTCTGCCTGGGTGCCTGGTGGGTCCACAGGTGTCTGTAATTCCCCTCTGGTTTCTGAACCTGGCAGGATGTAGCTGGCAAAGGGCAGCTGTTGTGCACATCCGGGCCTTGAGAATCAGGCAGTTTCCAGCTATTTCTCAGCCTTGAGCAGAACGGCTGCCGTCGATGAGTGGGGGTGCTGATCAAGTAGCCAGTGACGATACAAAGCCCCCCAGCCTGGGGGCCTGCTGAGCCAGGCCCCGCAGGGGCCGGGATTGCCGGAGCCAGTCACTCTGGAATGTCCCTCTGTCTTTTCAGTACAAGTTAGGGTGTGTTGGGGGGAAGCCTTGGGACTCGTCAACAGCCCTTCAGCGCATTTGACGTTGCCTCTGCAGTGGAGCCCCCAAAAGATGCTGGGACGTCATGGTACGTTCCCCTAAGTTCAGGGGTTGGTCTCCGTTTTGCACCGGACCTGGCATTAGTATTCATTGCAAGTGCCAACCACTTTCAAGTCCTCTTAGGTGACTGAGCACTCCCCGCTCAGAACGGACATTGTGTGACTCACGTGAAAGGCCTGCAGGCGGCCTTCTTGCAGACTCACGGTGAAGGTGGCGTGTTGAGCGTAACTGCCCACGGCCTTTAGGTTTCACTGGAAGGTCCAAGGCCGCATCCTAGACTCAGACTGTGCACACTTGACCTCACTGCCCCTTCCCTTGGCCCTTTGACCCCTCCTCTCAAGGGCCTCATTTCAGTTAAAAAGCAATGATTGTTGGAGTCATCCTGGTGCAATAGCAACCATTTTGATGGGCTGCTTCTCTTTACGTCACCCCTGCTCATCCATGACGCCTAGTTAGTTGCAAATTCCTCCTCCGATTTTGAAGTCACCCCTGCCTGCACTTCCCCCAAACACTGATCAACCAACCAACCAACCTGAAAGCCCAATGATTTTCAACGCGCAGCTACATCACTATGGCACCAAGAGGTGGGTCCTGGGGCCTGAGCTTTAAAAGTCACTATTCTCGTTACCGCTGCCCCTGCGGTTAAGAAAATGGAAAAGCAAATACTAAGCCCTGCCTTTATGCAGAAGTAGGATGCCCTTCATCTTTTTGGGTATACGATCATGTGTTCATTACGGAAAACTCCGAAAAATATAGCTAAGAGAGGCACACATACTGCCGTCCTTATTGTTAATATTGTGCCTTTTATCCATCCAGACATTTTTCTACAAACACAAGACACACAAATGAATAGCTAGATGTGAAATTATTCCTGTACACATGAGTTAGTAACTGCTTTTTTTTTTTTCCAAAGAGTGTACCACGAACATCTAGGCCAGTCAGTGAACTTCCTACATAATAATTTTTAACACTTAGTGTTCCATTAATGTGTAATGTTGTCACTTATGTAGCAGTATGGGTTAAGCACGCTACACACGTTGCTACACAACGTGCTACACACGTTGCCTCAGTCGCCACAGGAAGTCTGTGGGGTAGTTTACAGATGAGAAAGCTGAGGCACAGAGAGGTTGGGTGGCCTGCTCAGGCCACCCAGCTAACAAGGGTGGAGCGGGGCTTACACCTGATTTCTGGAAGTCTGAAATCAAGGTGTAGGCAGGGCCATGCTCTCTGCCAGGGATCCAGGGCAGGATCCTTCCTGCCTCTTCCAGCTTCTGGAGGCTCCAGCTGTGCCTGGGCTGAAGGCAGCTTCACCCTGGTCTCTGCGTCAGTCATCATGTGGCTGTTTTCTCTGTGTCTCTTGTAATGACATTTATCATTGGACTTAAGGCCACCTGGAAAATCCAGGTTGGTCTCGTCTCATGATTCTTAACTACATCTGCAAGGACTCTTTTTCCAAATAACGTCGAATTTGCAGAGTCTGAGAAACAGATCTTTGGAATCCACTGTTTTGCACCCACTACTCTGCCCTATTAGGCAGGTCTGGCCATCGAGGCCCTGGCCTTGTTGACTCAGGGACTGCCATGTCCATTCTTCCCGATCTGTCCAGGGCCCAGCTGCCACCTCCTGTAAACGTCTGGTTCCTTCTTCCCAGTGGAGGCCGGTCATGAATTGAGAGTCGAAGATCCAGGGCTGGCGAAAACACTAAAATCATGTGCGTCCACGTAGAGACAGAAGCAGCATTTGTCTTCTTCCTTGTCATAAGATCCTTTTCTGCTTTTTGAAAGGAAAAAGTTAAATTTTATAAAAAAGGAAAAAGTAGCCAAGCCTTTTGGCTTGGCAGTAAGGAAGAAATATTGTGGGTGACGGTGGAAGTTACAAACCCGAGAAAGTAGGATGCCTTGCAGATGGCCTTGACACACACAGGCACACACAGATGGGAGTGCCTTGTGTGCATGACAAAGGTGTGGGAGCTGCAGAGGTGAGGGGTCTGAGGGAGAGGTTCTTGAAGGGCATCCACGGTCTCTGTGGCCGCGTCGGCACTGGAAGATGCTCACATAGTGCCCCAAGAGAGGAAGGGTGACAGGTGACCCCTGAAGGGACCAAATCTGCACTTCCTCATCCGACAGGGGGCTTCTTACCCCGGTTTGGCGGCTTCTGAGCTGTGAGTGCGGGTTCTCCCTATAGCTCATCACACGTAAGCTCTGGCTAGTCATCCACAGGAACACTTTAAAAAATCAACCATTTTAAAAGAATTGTTTTTTGGGGTAAGTGTGCTGTGAACACCAAGAAAGTCCATGCACACGTCCATTTAATTTTGAAACAAGTTGGCCTTGCAGGAGGAGGCCGGTTGGGATTCAAGGGCCGCCCCTAGCTGCAGTGTTTATTTCACACAAGACCCCGTGCTTTACGCCTGTGTCTACACCTGCTGATCGGGTCCTTCCCGATGGGGACTGAGGGGAACACTGCTCTGTGAGCTGTTCAGGTCATCACAACACAGGGAGAAGGCGGCCATCGGCAAGCCAGAAAGAGAGTTTCGTCCAGAACAAGCTGCACACAGGCACCCTGATCTTGGCCGTCCAGCCTCCAGAGCCGTGAGGAATAAAGTCTGTTGTTTAAGCCGCTCCTTCTGCGGTGCCTGGTCACGGCTGCCGGGAACAGACTAAGACGTGGTTGCTCTCGACAGTACTCAGGGCTTTTCAGGCACTCAGTCAATCAGTTGTGATCAGTCAGTAAAGGGTCACTCACTTTTATTATTTCTCTCTTAATTTTGCTGAGTCTGATTGCTCGTCTTGGCTCCCAGAGCAAATGTCAAATTTTTTTGCCACCAAACACTCGGCCTAAGCAGGATGCTTAGTGCTGGTTGGGGTGGGAGGGTGGTGATGACGAGAAGGCTGGTGATATTAAGACATCACCCTGCTTAGACAGGCTTCAAGCAGCCCGTGCCTGGGTCATTTGTTACTCTCTTTTAAATTGTTCCTGCCAAGACACAAAATCCAAGACAAGAGGGAGACAGACTGGCCTGGCCTTGAAGTGGGCGCAGACCGTGGGGCTCACAAGAGCAGTCTTCCCATCCTTTTTGATGGTGGAGACACTAGGATAATGAGGCAGAAGTGGGGACAGCCTTGCTCGGCAGCAGAGCAAGCACAAGCTGAGGAGACAAGGGATGCGCTGGTGGAATATTTATTCCTCGCCTTATTTATAGCATCGTCTGGTTCAGAATCAGAAATCGGCAAAGCCGCAGATTGGTGGGTCTGCCCTTGCTCACAGCTGGGGTTCTGAGGGTGCTCAGGCTTTCTGCACACGCCTCTTTGTTTTCTCTAGCATCCTGGCCCCTGTTCTGCTCTGGACTTTATCAGTTTTCTGTCTGCTCCTGCGATCGGCTCCTTGGGCTTCTGTGACCGAGTTACATTCTGCAAGACCTTTTGCTGCCCAACGATTAAGGGACTCGTGTGCGAGACAAGCAAGATTGTTAAATCTCTTCCAGGGGAACTTTTCCACTTTTTCATTTTTGTTGTGGAATGGTAGTCCCAACTGGGCTGGGATTTTTCACAATGATCCAGAAGCATTGATTTTTTTCCCACTATCTTTGACATGTCAAAGGCTTTTAGGGGTGAGAAATAACATGATAATATCAACACTGATTTAAAATTTAAAAACAATTTTATATACCTATCTCACTTAATAATTTAAATATACATCAAAACTAATAATGCATATGTATGTAATTTTATTACATTCATCTTATTATAACTTTATTTTATTACAATCTTTATTGGCCTTTATCTACTGTTTCATGTAGGTTGGCTGCAAATTAGGGATGTTTCAAATAACAGTGAGTTAAAAAAGATAGGTGTTATTTTTTTCTCCTGTGACAAGCAATTCCAAGTTTTCTGCCCAGAATAGCTGTAGCTGTTTACAAGCATCAACCAGGACCCACACTGATCTGCCTCTTTCCTCTGCCATTTTTAGCACATGGCTTTGTCTTCACGTCACAAGGTGGCTGCTGAAACTCTGGGTATCATGTCTGCATTCCAGGCAGAGTAAACATAAAAGAGGAAGGACAAAGCGTGATGGGCCAAAGGATTTCTCCTGTGGCGGCTTTGCCATTTTATTCTAGAAGGGCTGTATCCCTCAGGGACTTCTGCCCACACCTCACTGGCTGGAATAGTGTCTCATGGCTGTCCCTAACAGCCAAGGTGGCAGGTGATCTGCATCTTAGCTTACACAGCCTTTAGAGCAGAGGCAGGCAAGTAGGGAGGTAACTGGAACTGGGAGTCAGATAACCTACAGGACCCGCTCTGACACTTTCAGAGCAAAGGGCGACCTGGATCCCCATATACTGGGTGCTAATGTTGATCCTTTCCTGCAGAAACTTACTTTGTAGGGGTAACTTAAGACTACAACTTTAAATTTCGTATAAGTAAATTTGGATCCCAGACGCAGCGCTGTGAGTGTTTTTAAGCTGAGTTCATTTGGCGAGCACGTGGGGACTTTCACATTAAGAGCCCCAAGGTGTGAGGTATCAAGCAGCATTACATCCCACCGTCTAGACAGAGTTTGGAACAAGGAGGATCAGGGGTCGGACTTCCATGGGGTCACTCTGGGCACTGGGGGGACAATATCCATGATAAATTTTCAAGAGCAGAGTTGGAGTCCATGGCTCATCTCTCCTTGCGTCCCGGAGCTGCAGGTGAGCGGCCTGGCGCATGCCTTGCCCCAGGCCCGTGCCACGGCCTCCCCCTGCTGGTTTCGCCTTCGCCCTGCCTGTGTAGTGCCAAACCAGTGGTCCAGATGCTGCTGCAGCCAAGAGGTGTGAGATGGCTAGAAAGGCAGGAAGGCTGTCCACCCTGGTCCTCTGAGGTGGGGTGATTCCTGAGTCCGGAGCTGCAAGAACCTGTGAAGCACAGTGGTTCTAAAATGCTTCCTGCAGCGTGTGGGTAGCCGGGTAAGGGGAGCCAGAGGACTGGGGAGCCAGGAGCACATCGGTCCTTGTCTTCCTGTGCTGGTTGCAATACCAGCATCAACTTCTTTAGAGCATCATGCCCAGTTTATTCTCAGCTTCTCTTCTTTTCTGCTTCATCTGTGACCATCTCTCCCTCCTTTCCAAGCCCTCCTGCCTTTTCCCTTCCCAAGGCTGCGGGAGTGATGGGTGCACAGACAGTTCCAGGGTCCTCAGCCCTCTTGCCTCCCCTCGTTCTATTTCTTCCAGCCCCTTCCTCCCACTTTTCCTTTTGAAAATGCCCTGAGCTCTGTCCTGTTTCCTCTGGTCGCCCTCCCACAAAGGGACAGAGTCTGAGATGTGCTCAGGATGAAGAGGAGATGGGTCCTCTTCCTGCCTTGCCCACTTCCACACACTCTCCCGGTGCCACCCACCCCCACTGCCCCATTCACCCTGCGGGGAGCCTGATCTGTCCCTGGCCGTGTGTTAGGGAACAATGCACACATTTTAAGGCAGCCTGTTTTTGCGTGGTGTTTATTAATTCTCCAGCACGCACAGGCTGGAGCATCAGTGTCCCAAAGGGATGTTAACACAGTTGCCCACTGATTTAATCAAAAGAAGCAGCTGGGGCCCAGGGTGAGGTTGAGTTATGGAATTAAGGCATAAAGGAAAACACAGGATGGGTCTTTTCTGTAAACTGTTGTCTGACCCTTTTACTAGCCCTCGGATGTGTCTCATCCCCCTGTGAAATGAACCGAGTCGCAGGAGCAAACAGAGGACATTTTCGCTGCTATTATCAATAACCATTTATTCACTGTTCAGTGTGCAACCAGAAATCTTACTCAGTACAGAGCCCGGCAAACTTCCCCCTTATATAACAGGGCTTAAACAGTATCGATTTAGTCCTGGTTTCACTGCATCTCTTGTTAAGCTTCAGTACTCTTTTGTTTATACAAATGTTATCTTATACAGCAGGCAAAAGCAGACAGTACACTTAACACTGCTGTTTCACATGCTTGTTTTCCCCGGTGAAAAATGCAAACAGGGCAGCACATTCCAGACACCAGACCCCTTCTTATTAACTGCATGTGTCTTTCTGGGCAAGCCAGAAATTCTCTAAGCATACACTCAGGGTTATACCTATAAAAATACCAATAGGATCATATTATACACACTGTACAGCATTTCACTTTTTTCACTTAAAATATCCCTGCAGATCCTCCCTTCTCAGCCCATGTAGGGCTAAGTCCGGCCAGCTGGTAGCGCCCCACGGCAGAGATGCTGTGAGGCGCTCACTCCATCTCCCTCTGCGGAGTCTGTCCTGCTTTGCTGTTGCAAACGATGCTCCAGGATACTCTGTGTTCATTTCATCAACCACCAACGGACGGTGTCCTGTGAGATGACTTTCTTAAAATGGAATTATGTGTATTTATGTTTGGTAATTATTGTCAAATTGCTACCCAAAGACGGGCCCCCACCAGCGCTCCCAGCATAGACCATGGATGACCTGTGACTGAGCCCCGTATGGCTGAGGTCTCAGCCCCCAGCCCCCAGCCCCTCTGCAGAGGCAGACCACTAAAGCTAAGAGTTTCTTGGGCCTCCATCCTTCCAGACATCTTGTAGCATGCCAAGCCCATAGGCTCGCTCACTCTCTCTTAATTCTCCTCAACAGTCGCGAACATTTCCCCAAACTGGGACAAGGTCTCCAGAGCCGTGGAGGTGCCTGGGGAGGTGCAGACCTGGGAGCTTCAGCTGCGGAGAGCCACAGAAACAGCCCACCCTCCGCTTATCACCCACCAGAATGGCAAGGCCTGATGGACGGTGGGCTGGAGAGCCGGCCGAGCCCCCTGGGCTAGGTGCAGCTTGGAGGACGTGTTGATAGCCGGTGAAGGACGGCTCTGCATGTTCCCCTGGACTCCATGTGTGCGCTTGGCTGGCTCTTGCCCAGTTCCTGTGAAAACAGGTGTCAATACCTCCCTTCCTGTGACTTCAAAGCATTTCACTGCATCCATGGTGAGAAATAAAGTTTACATCCCATGCCAGGACCATATATCCAAAGTTTCACAAAATAATATCCACTTTTGCCATGCATGTGAACTCTGACCTCTCCCATCCTGTCCCTTCTTTTTCCGGGGCCGATGGTGAGCCACTGCATTGGTTTCACAGCCACCGAGGAGAGGGGCTGCCACCTGCTGTTGGAATGGATTCTCTGCTCCTGGGGCTCTCTTGTGATCAAAGGGGCAGTGTGGATTTACGCTACCAAAGTGTGAAAAAAGGCCAGATTGTCTTCCACAGCTCCATTATTATTCCTCTGTCCTCACTCATGTCTACTCCATCCATTATTTTAGAGCTGCCTGTTAGCCTTCCCCCAGCCGGCTGGCCACGGTGGACCCCCAGTGTGGGTCTGAAGTGCAGAAGGCCCTGTGGACCCACAGTAATGCTCTTGGGCCTCTGGCTCCTTCCCCACCTGTGTAATGTCTGCAGGGGGTGGGCTGTGGGTCAAAGAGACACCCACACAGATAAGAAGAGATTTCAATCCATTGAGGAGCTTTCTTCCCAGAGAGGGGGAGGGTACGGGGGGAGGGAAAGAAGGAAACTAGCATTCGATGAGGATGCTTGTTGGGGCCCACTTACTTGTCCCAGCAGCCCTGAGCAGGGGTGTTGCCATCCCCACTTAGCCATTCAGAAGCGGGTGCAGGAAGGATGAATCCCCAGGACAGCAGAACTGGCTTTGAGTCCAGGAAGTCTTGCTCCAGGTCGGAGAACTTGACTTCCTCTGTCTTCCCTGCAAACACGCTGTTCTGAAGCAGATGAAAGGGGCTATGGCAGATGCCAGGTTGTCCTCTGTAGCTGCTGGTGTGGTTTTGCCATCTGGTATGTAAGTTTGATTAGGTCCTGTTTGTTTATTTTTTGCTTTTATTTCTTTTGCTTTAGGAGACTGATTTAAGAAAATCAGTCTTTTGTATGATTTATGTTAAAGAATGTTTTGCCTATGCTCTCTTCAAGGAGTTTTGTGGTGTCATGTCTTACATTTAGGTCTTTAAACCATTTTGAATTTATTTTGTATGTGGTATGAAGGAATATTCTAATAACATTGTTTTACATGTAGCTGTCCAGCTTTCCCAACACCATTTGTTGAAGAGACTATCTTTTCTCCATTGTGTATTCTTGCCCCCTTTGTTGCAGATTAATTGACCCTAAGTACATGGGTTTATTTCTGGGCTCTCTATTCTGTTCTATTGATCTGTGTGTATGTTTTTTTTTTGTGTGTGTGTGCCAATACCACACTGTTTTGATTACCGTAGCTTTGTAGTGTAGTCTGAAGTCTGGAAGCATTGTACCTCCCGGTTTGTTCTTTCTTCTCAGGATTTCTTTGACAATTCTGGGTCTTTTGTGGTTCCATATAAATTTTAGGATTAGTTTTTTCTAGTTCTGTGAAAAAATGTCATAGGTCTTTTGATAAGGGTTGCATTGAATCTGTAGATTTCTTTGGGTAGTATGGCCATTTTAACAATATTAATTCTTCCAATCCAAAAGCATGGGATATCTTTCCATTTCTTTGAATCATATTCAATATCCTTTATCAATGTTTTATAGTTTTCAGTGTATAGGTCTTTAATCCCCTTGGGGAAGTTTATTCCTAGGTTGGTTTTTTTTTTTTTTTGTGATGAGATTTTAAATGGGAGTTTTAAAAAAACTTTCTCTCTGACTTTTCATTATAAGTGTATAGAAATGCAACAAATTCCTGTATATTAGTCTTGTATCCTGCTACCTTGCTGAAATGATTTATTAGTTCTAATAGTTTTTGTGTGGAGACTTTAGGGCTCTCTATGTAGTGTGTTATGTCATCTGTAAATAGTGACAGTTTTACCTCTTCCCTTCCAATTTGGATACCTTTCATTTCTATTTCTTGTCTAACTGCTGTGGCTAGGACTTCCAATACTATGTTAGATAGAAGTGGTGAGAGTGCACATCCTTGTCTTGTTCCTGATTTTAGCAGGGAGACTTTCCGCTTTTCACCATTGAGTGTTATGTTGGCTGTGGGTTTGTCATAAATGGTTTTTATTATGCTGAGATATGTTCCCTCTATACCCACCTTGTTAAAAGTTTTTTTCTTTATTTTTGAAAAAATCCATTTCAAAGCTTTGGAGTTATGAAGCCCAAGAGTAATTGGTACCCAGAGCTGGAAGGGACTTGGGGCCATTAGGACCCACCATGAATGCTTACTGAGATCCTTCTCAGCATCACAATAGCAGAGGCAGCACTGAGTGTCCCTATGACCTCTCCATAAACACCTGAAGAATAGAGAACTTGGTCCTTCCTCAGACCACCCCTTCCTTCCCCCTCTGGACACTGGATTTTCAGAGAGGTTTTTTTTTTTTTTTTTTTTTTTAATACAGTTAAGAAATTGTGTTTACCTGCACCTTTCTTCTGTTAGCTTTATTTTTGCTCTGTAAGGAACAGACATCCACATGTTTATTGATAGTACCAATATAACATATTTTCAAGTCTTCTCAGTTACTTTTCATTTGAATAAACTCCTGTGTATCTAGCTATCTATCTATCACCTCTATTTATCCATCCATCCATCTATGCATTCACTCACTTACCCGTCCATCCATCTGTCCATTTATCTATCTGTATCTAACTCTGGCAGACACACCCTATGATGACCCTCAATGACTCACTCTCTTGTATAATCTTCTCCCCTTGAGTGTAGGTAGAACCTGTGACTTCTAACCAACAAGGTCTGACAAAAGAGTGGGCATGGTCCTCCCATGACCACATTATGTTACATAAGACTCCATCTTAACAACCTGGAGTGAAAGAGATTCTCCCTCCCACTGGCCTTGAAGATGCACACAGCCATGTTGTGACCTGCCTCCAGAACGGTATGAACACCACGTGTTCAGAGGAGAGAGACCTGATTTATGATCTTTGTTTACTTCAGTAATCAGAGTGTCAGACACTGGGCTGTACAAACTGTAGCAAGTCTTCACAAGCTCATGTGGCAGGCAAGGAGCTGTGAATTTCTTTCCTTCATGGGTGGGATTGGGGCCCCTCTGCATACAGGAAGTATGTTTGCATCACAATAGCTGTGGTCTTGATAAAGCAGGGGACTGCAGGCGATTCCAGGAGACCTCCCTGCCCTTCCTCTGCTCTGCTGTCTGGTGCGGGAGCCTGGTCACTGCACACTGCATTGCTCCAGCTTGCTTGCTGGTGGATTGAGCTCTTGTTGCTGTAGTGGGTTGAATGATGGCCCCCAAGATGTCCCCACCCCAGTCGCCAGACATTGGAATGCTACCTTATATGGCAAAATGGATTTGCAGATGAGGTCAGGTTAAACATCTTGAGGTGAGGACGCCATGCTGAATGCATCCAATGTATTAACAAGGGTCCTTGTCAAGGAAAGACGGAGGTGGGAGATCAGAAGTGGAAGTTGGAAATGTGACAATGGAGGTAATGTTGGAGTGATGCAAGGGAGGAGCAACGAAAGAGGAAGTGCAAGCAGTCCCAGAAGCAGAAAAGGTGAAGAAAGGGATCCTCCCCTGGAGCCTCCAGAAGGAACCAGCCCTGCGACACCTTGACTTTAGCCCAGTGAGACTGATTTCAGAATTCTGGCCTCCAGCACTGGAAGAGAATAAATCTGTGTTGCTGTAAGCCACTAAGTGTGTGGTGATTTCTTACGGCAGCCAAAGGAAACTAATAGAGCTGCTTTTTCTGCAAGAGGATTACCTCTCCTGCCTATGGCCGGTGCTCCACTGTGGGGAAGGGGCTCTTCCATTGATGTCAAGCTTGGCCATGTGACTTGCTTCAGCCAATGAAGTGTGAGCAGAGGGGATGCAGGGCTTGGTCATGTGACTTTCTCTGGCCAAATGGTGTGAGCAGTGGGGACATGGTGCCCTTCTGCGACCCAGCAGAGCCTCACATGGTGGTCATTGGCCGGCTCTTGCTTCCCTTCTCTGCCATGAGAACAGAGCATCTGCTCTTCACTGCAGACCTGGGAAAGATGGGCAGATGGAGCAGAGCTGCCCCCAGCGCACCGCTACCTGCGTGAGTGGGGACAGTCCTTCCTTGTCAGACGCTGAGATGGTTTGTGACTGCAGGCAGCCTAGCTCCTGGCTGGGGTTGGCCTGTGGGTGGCATTGCAGGGAGGTTGCAGCTGCCAGGGACCCTCTCTTCTGCTTCTCAGCTCCAGGAGGTGTCTCTGGCAGCCGCTGGTGTTGGCGGTGGTTCCATCTCCTGCCAGGCAGCCCCTCCTGAGGACCCAGCTCCCATCAGAAGGCCTGGCCTCTGGGCTCTGCTAAGACCCACCTCTTCCTGATACCTTTGCAGCCCTAGCAGCTCTTCCTGCCCTAGCTCATCCTTGGATTGCCTCATGGTTTGGTTTTCCATCTCTTCTAACATCTTTGTAACCAGCTTTCCATATTGAAGGACCTCTATTGAACTGCCTGGAATGGCCCCTGTTTTCCTGGCTGGATACAGCAGGAGTACCAGGTGAACGAATTAAAAAGAAAAAAGAAAGACTGGCAGCTGTTAGCAAAGGAAACTGAATACAACGTGTAGGTGTGTTTTGGTGGTGGGAGGCGAATATAAGAAATGCATGGATTCTTCAACTAACAAAATATAAATGCTTCATCCTTAAAAATGGTTGCTGAAATCCCTAATTTCTTCCTTACACAAATACATGCATGCACACGCACAAACATGTACACACATATATCTGAGGAGCCTTTATCTGTACTTCCTTGGGAACCATTGTGAGGAAGCTTTAATCTAGAGAGTCCTATTGATGCATGGAAAAAGAAAAAAACTGCACGTTTGCAAAAATTACTGCAATTATTTTCCTCCCTGTCTGCAATGTGACTCTGAAGCTCTTCCATCAAGAGGTGCAGTTCCTGTCTCCACTCCTTGAATCTAGGCTGACCTCATAACTTGCCACGACCAAGAGAATGTGGCAGAGATGATGCTGTATCAGCTTCAAGAGCAGGCCTCAAGGGGCCATATGTGCGTCTACTCTCTGAGAACGCTACCCTGCCACCCTTGTGAACAAGTCAGAACTGTTGTGCTTGGGGATGGGAGACCTCTTGGAGTAGCGTGAGACATCCAGCTGAGGCCACCCTGCACCAGCCAGCCCCCAGGCAACTCAGCAACTGAGGACAGATCTATGAGTTAGCCCCAGCCTAGACCAGGTACACTGCCCCACTGAGTCCAACCCAAATATCACTGAGGAAGATTTGGCTGCTAGAATCTTTTTTTTTTTTTAATTTTATTGGAGTATAGTTGATTTACAATCTTGTGTTAGTTTCTTAAGCCCAGTTACCAGTGGGTTCTTGGGACCCAGGTTTGCATTCTCAGCAAAGCCTTGAAGGCAAAGTGAGGAAAGCACCTGGAGTTCTGTACCCATTAGTAGGTACTTAATGCACATTAATTCCCTCCCCTTTGCTGGGAAGTAAACAGAGGTTTAGTTGAGAACGGAATGAATGAGGTATCATTATTAAACAATTAACTCACCTCGCAGCAATTGTCCTAAATTGCTCCTGATTCAATGCAGGTGGAACACCAGCTGTTTTCCTCCTCTCCCAACAAAAGCTCTTTGACAGGAAGACTAAGGCAGCCCTTCATCCTGCTTCTGTTCTGGGGTCTATTCTGCCCTCACCTTGCGTCTCCATAGTCCCTGCGTTGCCTCCGTCTCTCACCTTGGAGCATATGCCACCCCAGTCCTGGCGGGCTCTTGTTCTCCTAGGTGTGACTTAACTCAGGACCAATATACAAATTGCAAAAACTCCAGTCTTTAACTTTGAATTTTGGAATCTGAGGCTCTTTGGCAGTCATGTTTCTAGAGCTCTCACTACTTGCTGAGGGTACTGGCTTCTGTACAAAGCCTCTCAGTCTTTGGAGGGAAAGCTCTCAATCCTGATGACTTAGCCTCTATTCAGGATGATGCCAGGGAAGCCCCTCTTTTCTCTCCCATATCAGGAACCAAATGGAATAATATAAACCTGGAGAGGAGGAGACCTGCATCGGAGGTGTGATAGGCAGAATTGAGGCCCTTTACAGCGGTCCACGTCCGAATCCCCGAACCTAGGCATATGTCAGCTTAGTAATGAGGGGAATCAAGGTAGCAGGTGGCATTATGTCTGCTAATCAGGTGACCTTAACATAGGGAGTTATCCTGGATTATTTGGGTGGGCCCAGCATCACCACAAGGGCCCTTAAAAGTGGAAGAGGGAGGCAGAAGAAGAGAGTAAGGGGAGCTATGAACACAGAAGAGAGTGCAAAGAGGTGCACTGTCGCTGGCTGTGAAGATGGAAGAAAAGCCACAAGCCAAGCTGTGCGGGCAGCCCGTAGAAGCTGGCAAAGGCAAGGAAGTAGATTCTCCCCTCGAGCCTCCAGAAAGGGTTGCAGCCCTGATGACACCTTGATTTTAGCCCCGTGAGACCTTTTTTGGACTTCTCCAGAACCTGAAGATAGATTTGTGTTGTTTTAAGCCACTAAGATGGTGGTAAATTGTTACAGCAGCAACAGGAAGCTAATACCTGAGGCTGCCTGAGTCTCCCCACCCCGAGGTCATTCACATCCCATCAGCCAGGGGCACCTCAGATCTCACCCTAGTGATACCCTTGAGCTCACGCGCAGCAGTGGTGTCCATCTGGACACAGGGGACCTTTCTCTTGGAAACATCCCAGCTCTGATTAAACCCATCCATCTGCCCCGAGTGTCTGACGATTGCAGGAGAAAATGACACCACCAGCTGGGGCTGACGCTGTCGAGTTAGATTCATGCCTCTGACCTTGGACGGGCCTCAGTGCAGCCCGAAATCCGGCAGTTTTGCTGCTTCCCTCTCTGAGGGCCACACCATGGGGCACCCAGCAGGCAGGCGCCTCTCCCTGCGGTTCTTAAACCTGGTGAAGTGTTGGCGTCACGCGTGAGAACGGCCACCATGTTGCTGCTCGGGCCCCGGCCTCCCACCGCTCTGCCTGTTTGGTGCAGAGTGGGGCGCAGACATCACCGTCTTACTCCATTTCGCAGAAGCGTGAGCGTGTATCACTCTCCCGTGCTGGCAGAGCCAAGCTCCCTCCAGGGGTTTTAGGGGAGGATCTTCCTGTCCCTTCCAGCTTCCGGAAGTGCCAGGTGTTCCCTGTGCTCTTGGCCGCATCACTCTAATCTCTGCCTTCTTCTGCACATGGCCGTCTCTGTGTCTCTGCGTGTCTTTTCCATCTTTTAGAAGAATATTGTCATTTCAGATAGAGAGGCCACATGAATAATCCAGGGTAAGCTCCTCCTCTCAAGAACCTTAACTTAATTCCATCGTTTTCCGTATAATGTAATAGTCACTCTTTTATCATATAAGATTCTGGGAACTAGGACATGGACATATGTTTTGGGGGCCACCATTCAGCCCCCTACAAACAGATATACAGGAAAGTGGACAACTTTTCACTGCACAGATCAATGAATTGGATCAAACCAAACACAGCCAGGGAAACAAGATACAGATGCATAAACATGCCCCCCAGACATCCTGGAACCCCCAGCCTCCTGTCAGTCATTGCTCCCCACTCCAAGGGACCCACTACCCCACCTCTGAACGGCCTGGTTTCGAATCTTGCATCCACGAAGCCAGGTGTGTCTGCTTCTTTTGCTCATCACTCTGTGTGAGATGCACCCCTTTTGTTGTGCACGGATTCCTGGGGTAGCTTACCATGTATGACCACGTTACCATCATGAATCCCTTCTGGCCTGGGGGGGCATTGGGCTGTTTCTAGTTCCAGCCACTACAAATGTGCTGCTACGACCTCTCGCGGGTTCACAGCTCTTGGCGTGCAAGCACTCATTGCTGTGTGAGGGGGAGGCGGCAAGAGAGCTGGGCTGAGGGAGGCGGTGCTAAGAGCCCACAGATGCTGTTGCCAAGGGGATGAGTGCACTCTTCCCAGCAGAGGACCAGAGCCCTGAGCTCACTGCGCCCACAGACAGTGTTGCCTCCCGGTCACTTCAGCAGCTCTGGTGTGTGTGTAGCGTGTGTCATATTGTGGTGTGGTTGACAATGATCATCTTTTCATCTGTATGTCAGTCACTTGGCATCCTCTTCTGGAAAGTGCCTGTTAAAGTCTTTACCCATATCTTTGTATTGGGTAGTCTGAATTTATTGGGTTTTTCTTACTGACCTTTAGCAGTTCTTTTTACTCTGGATATAAAACCTTTATTGGATATGCATCTTGTGACTATCTTTTTCCTTTCCTTTACCCTCTCTCAGTGGTGTCTTGTGATGAGAAAACGTTCTTAGTTTTAAAGTGGTACACTTTATTGTTTTTTTTTTCCATTTAGAGCTAGTGATTTTCTTCTCTCCCATTTTCTTCTTTATTATTAGAAAATAATAAAACCTTTATTAATTTTCCTTTCACATTTAGATTTATGATCTACCTGGAATTAAATTTCTGAATGGAGTAACGTAGGGATCACATACGTGTGAATGGCCCCTTGATTTTTTTTTAACATCTTTATTGGAGTATAATTACTTTACAATGGTGTGTTAGCTTCTGCTTTATAACAAAGTGAATCAGCACTACGTATACATATATCCCCATATCTCCTCTCTCTTGCGTCTCCCTCCCACCCTCCCTATCCCACCCCTCTAGGTGGACACAAAGCACTGAGCTGATCTCCCTGTGCTATGCAGCTGCTTCCCACTAGCTCTCTGTTTTACGTTTGATAGGGTATATATGTCCATGCCACCTTCTCACTTTGTCCAAGCTGACCCTTCCCCCTCCCCATATCCTCAAGTCCATTCTCTACATCTGTGTCTTTATTCTTCTCCTGTTCCTAGGTTCTTCAGAACCATTTTTTTTTCTTAGATTCCATATATATGTGTTAGCATATGGTATTTGTTTTTCTCTTTCTGACTTACTTCACTCTGTATGACAGTCTCTAGGTCCATCCACCTCACTACAAATAACTCAGTTTTGTTTCTTTTTATGGCTGAGTAATATCCTATTGTATATATGTGCCACATCTTCTTCTTTATCCATTCATCTGTTGATGGACACTTAGGTTGCTTCCATGTCCTGGCTATTGTAAATAGAGCTGCAATGAACATTGTGGTACATGACTCTTTTTGAATTATGGTTTTCTCTGGGTATATGCCCAGTAGTGGGATTGCTGGGTCATATGGTAGTTCTATTTTTTGTTTATTAAGGAACCTCCATACTGTTCTCCGTAGTGGCTGTATCAATTTACATTCCCACCAACAGTGCAAGAGAGTTCCCTTTTCTCCACACCCTCTCCAGCATTTATTGTTTATAGATATTTTGATGATGGCCATTCTGAATGGTGTGAGGTGATACCTCACTGTAGTCTTGATTTGCATTTCTCTAATGATTAGTGATGCTGAGCATCCTTTCATGTGTTGGTTGGCAGTCTGTACATCTTCTTTGGAGAAATGTCTATTTAGGTCTTCTGCCCATTTTTGGATTGGTTTTTTTGTTTTTCAATATTGAGCTGCATGAGCTTCTTGTATAGTTTGGAAATTAATCCTTTGTCAGTTGCTTCGTCTGCAAACATTTTCTCCCATTCTGAGAGTTGTCTTTTCATCTTGTTTATGGTTTCCTTTGCTGTGCAAGGATCTTGCTGTGATTTATGTCATAGAGTGTTCTGCCTATGTTTTCCTCTAAGAGTTTTATAGTGTCTGGCCTTACATTTAGGTCTTTAATCCATTTGGAGTTTATTTTTGTGTATGGTGTTAGGGAATGCTCTAATTTCATTCTTTTACATGTAACTGTCCAGTTTTCCCAGCACCACTTATTGAAGAGGCTGTCTTTTCTCCATTGTATATTCTTGCCTCCTTTATCAAAGATAAGTTGACCATATATGTGTGGGTTTATCTCGGGGCTTTCTATCCTGTTCCATTGATCTATATTTCTGTTTTTGTGCCAGTACCATACTGTCTTGATTACTGTAGCTTTGTAGTATAGACTGAAGTCCGGTAGCCTGATTCCTCCAGCTCCGTTTTTCTTTCTCAAGATTGCTTTGGCTATTTGGGGTCTTTTGTGTTTCCATAGAAATTATGAAATTTTTTGTTCTAGTTCTTTAAAAAGTGCCATTGGTAGTTTGACAGGGATTGCATTGAATCTGTAGATTGCTTTGGGTAGTATAGTCATTTTCACCATGTTGATTGTTCCAATCCAAGGACATGGTGTATCTCTCCATCTGTTTGTATCATCTTTAATTTCTTTCATCAGTATCTTATTGTTTTCTGCACACAGGTCTTTTGTCTGCTTAGGTAGGTTTATTCCTAGGTATTTTATTCTTTGTGTTGCGGTGGTAAATGGGAGTGTTTCCTTAACTTCTCTTTTAGATTTTTTATCCTTAGTGTATAGGAATGCAAGAGATCTCTGTGCATTAATTTTGTATCCTGCTACTTTACCAAATTCACTGATTAGCTCTAATAGTGTTCTGGTAGCATCTTTAGGATTCTCTATGTATAGTATCATGTCATCTGCAAACAGTGACAGTTTTACTTCTTTTCCGATTTGGATTCCTTTTATTTATTTTTCTCCTCTGATTGCTGTGGCTAAAACTTCCAAAACTGTGTTGAATAATTGTGGTGGGAGTGGGCAACCTTGTCTTGTTCCTTATCTTACTGGAAATGGTTTCAATTTTTCACCATTGAGAACGATGTTGGCTATGGGTTTGTCATATATGGCCTTTATTATGTTGCGGTAAGTTCCCTCTATGCCTACTTTCTGGAGGGTTTTTATCATAAATGGGTGTTGAATTTTGTCAAAAGCTTTTTGTGAATCTATTGAGATGATCATATGGTTTTTCTCCTTCAATTTGTTAATATGGTTTATCACATTGATTGATTTGCGTATATTGAAGAATCCTTGCATTCCTGGGATAAATCCCACTTGATCATGGTGTTTGATCCTTTTAATGTGCTGTTGAATTCTGTTTGCTAGTATTTTGTTGAGGATTTTTGCAACTATGTTCATCAGTGATATTGGCCTATGGTTTTCTTTTTTTGTGATATTTTTGTTTGGTTTTAGTATCAGGGTGTTGGTGGCCTCGTAGAATGAGTTTGGGAATGTTCCTCCCTCTGCTATATTTTGGAAGAGTTTGAGAAGGATAGGTGTTAGCTCTTCTCTAAATGTTTGATAGAATTCGCCTGTGAAGCCATCTGGTCCTGGGCTTTTGTCTGTTGGAAGATTTTTAATCACAGTTTCAGTTTCAGTGCCAGTGCTTGTGATTCATCTGTTTATATTTTCTATTTCTTCCTGGTTCAGACTCGGAAGGTTGCACTTTTCTAAGAATGTGTCCATTTCTTCCAGGTTGTCCATTTTATTGGCATGTAGTTGCTTGTAGTAATCTCTCATGATCCTTTGTATTTCTGCAGTGTCAGGTGTTACTTCTTTTTCATTTCTAATTCTATTGATTTGAGTCTTCTCCCTTTTATTCTTGATGAGTCTGGCTAATGGTTTATCAATTGTGTTTATCTTCTCAAAGAACCAGCTTTTAATTTTATTGAGCTTTGCTATTGTTTCCTTCATTTATTTTTCATTTATTTCTGATCTGTTCTTTATGATTTCTTTCCTTCTTCTAACTTTGGGGTTTTTTTTTTGTTCTTCTTTCTCTAATTGCTTTAGGCGTAAGGTTAGGTTGTTTATTTGAGATGTTTCTTGTTTCTTGAGGTAGGATTGTATTGCTATAAACTTCCCTCTTAGAACTGCTTTTGCTGCATCCCATAGGTTTTGGATCATTGTGTTTTCATTGTCATTTGTTTCTAGGTATTCTAGGTTATGAAGTAGTGTATTGTTTAACCTCCATGTGTTTGTATTTTTTACAGATTTTTTCCTGTAATTGATATATAGTCTCATAGCATTGTGATCAGAAAGATACTTGATACAATTTCAATTTTCTTAAATTTACCAAGGCTTGATTTATGATCTATCCTGGAGAATGTTCCATGAGCACTTGAGAAGAAAGTGTATTCTGTTGTTTTTCGATGGCATGCCCTATATTTATCAAAATCAATTGATAAATTGATATTTATCAGTTAAGTCCATCTTGTTTAATGTATCATTTAAAGCTTGTGTTTCCACACTTATTTTCATTTTCGATGATCTGTCCATTTGTGAAAGTGGGGTGTTAAAGTCCCTTACTATGATTGTGTTACTGTCGATTTCCCCTTTTATGGCTGTTAGTCTTTGCCTTATATATTGAGGTGCTCCTATATTGGGTGCATAAATATTTACAATTGTTATATCTTCTTCTTGGATTGATCCCTTGATCATTATGTAGTGTCCTTCTTTGTCTCTTTTAATAGTCTTTATTTTAAAGTCTATTTTGTCTGATATAAGAATTGCTACTCCAGCTTTCTTTTGATTTCCATTTGCATGGAGTATCTTTTTCCATCCCCTCACTTTCAGTCTGTATGTGTTCCTAGGTCTGAACTGTGTCGCTTGTAGACAGCATATATATGGGTCTTATTTTTGTATCCATTTAGCTAGTCTATGTCTATTGGCTGGAGCATTTAATCCATTTACATTTAAGGTGGTTATCAATATATATATGTTACTATTACCATTTTCTTAATTGTTTTGGGTTTGTTACTGTAGGTCTTTTCCTTCTCCTGTGTTTCATGCCTAGAGAAGTTCCTTTAGCATTTGTTGTAAAGGTGGTTTTGTGGTGCTGAATTCCCTTAGCTTTTGCTTGTCTGTAAAGTTTTTAATTTCTCTGTTGAATCTGAGTGAGATCCTTTAAGGGTAGAGTCATCTTGGTTGTAGGTTTTTCCCTTTCATCACTTTAAATATGTCATGCCACTCCCTTCTGTCTTGCAGAGTCTCTGCTGAAAGATCAGCTGTTAACCTTATGGGAATTTCCTTGTACGTTATTTGTTGTTTTCCCCTTGCTGCTTTTAATATTTTTTCTTTGTATTTAATTTTTGATAGGTTGATTACTATGTGTCTTGGCATGTTTCTCCTTGGATTTATCCAGTAAGGGACTCTCTGAGCTCTCTGGACTTGATTAACTATTTCCTTTCCCATATTAGGGAAGTTTTCAACTTTAAACTCTTGAAATATTTTCTCAGTCCCTTTCTTTTTCTCTTCTTCTTCTGGGATCCCTATAATTCAAATGTTGGTGTTTAATGTTGTCCCAGAGGTCTCTGAGACTGTCCTCAATTCTTTTCATTCTTTGTTCTTTACTCTGCTTTCTTTATTCTGCTCTGTGGTACTTATTTCCACTATTTTATCTTCCAGGTCACTTATCCGTTCTTCTACCTCAGTTATTCTGCTATTGATTCCTTGAAGAGAATTTTTAATTTCATTTATTGTGTTTTTCATCATTGTTTGTTTGCTCTTTAGTTCTTCTAGGTACTTGTTAAACATTTCTTGCATTTTCTCCATTCTATTTCCAAGATTTTGGATCATCTTTACTCTCATTACTCTGAGTTCTTTTTCAGGTAGACTGCCTATTTCCTATTCATTTGTTTGGTCTGGTGTGTTTTTACCTTGCTCATTCATCTGCTGTGTATTTCTCTGTCTTTTCATTTTGCTTAACTTACTGTGATTGGGGTCTCCTTTTTTCAAGCTGCAGGTTAGTAGTTCCTGTTGTTTTTGGTGCCTGCCCCCAGTGGGTAGGGTTTGTTCAGTGGGTTGTGTAGGCGTCCTGGTGGAGGGGACTGGTGCCTGTGTTCTGGTGGATGAGGCTGGATCTTTTCTTTCTGGTGGGCAGGACCACATCCAGTGGTGTGTTTTGGGGTGTCTTTGACCTTATTATGATTTTAGGCAGCCTCTCTTAGTGGTTGGGGCTGTGTTTCTGTCTTGCTAGTTGTTTGGCTTAGGGTGTCCAGCACTGTAGCTTGCTGGTCATTGAGTGGAGCTGGGTCTTAGCGTTGCGATGGAGATCTCTGAAAGGGCTTTCGCCATTTGATATTACGTGAAGCCAGGATGTCTCTGGTGGAGCAATGTCCCGAAGTTGGCTCTCCCACCTCAGAGGCTTAGGCCTGACACCCAGCTGGAGCACCAAGACCCAGTCAGCCACATGGCTCAGAAGAAAACAGAGAAAATATAAGAAAGAAAGAGAGAGAGAGAGAGGGAGGGAGGGAGGGGGAGAGAGAGAGAGAGAGAGAGAGAGAGGGAGAGAAAGAAAGGAAAGAAAGGAAGAAAGAAAAAAAATAAAATGAAGTTATTAAAATAAAAAATAGAAAACAATTAAAAATAAAAAAATAATATAGTAATAAAAAAGAAGAGAGCAACCAAACCAATAAACAAATCCACCAGTTATAACAAGCGCTAAAAACTGTACAAAAAAAAAAAAGTAGGGGAGACAGAACTCTAGGACAAATGGTAAAAGCAAAGCTATACAGAGAAAATCACACAAAGAAGCATACACATACACACTCACAAAAAGAGGGAAAGAAAAAAGATATATGTATATATATATATATATATATATATATAATTAAAAAAAAGGAAGTGAGCAGCCAAATCAATAAACAAATCTACCAATGATAATAAGCTTTAAATACTAAACTAACATAAACATAAAACCAGAAACAAATTAGATGCAGAAAGCAAACCCCAAGTCTACAGTTGCTCCCAAAGTCCACCACCTCAATTTTGGGATGATTCATTGTCTGTTCAGGTATTCCCCAGGTGCACGGTACATCAAGTTGATTGTGGAGGTTTAATCTGCTGCTCCTGAGGCTGCTGGGAGAAATTTCCCTTTCTATTCTTTGTTCATACAGCTCCTGGGGTTCAGCTTTGGATTTGGACCTGACTCTGCATGTAGGTTGCCTGAGGGCGTCTGTTCCCCGCCCAGACTTTTGGGAAGTCTGAGGTCTTCTGCCAGCGTTCAGTAGGTGTTCTGTAGGGGTTGTTCCACATGCAGATGTATTTTTGATGTATTTGTGGGGAGGAATGTGATCTCCACATCTTACTCCTCCGCCATCTTGAAGGTCCCCTGCCCCTTGATTTCTGAATCTATCACTGGAGCTTCCCCCATTTCTCTGTGTTCTTTCTTCCTAGTTTTGGGGACTCTCCTTCCCCTTTGTTTCCTAGGGTGTCTCGTGTGGGTGGTAGTGAGGAATGGAGAGAGAAAGGCAAAGAATAAGCTCCTGTAGCTTTGCTCCCTCCACCCACACTCCCTGCTCCCACCACCATCCTCCTCAAGCTCAGTGCAGCCCACTGCTCTAGCAGGCAGTGTCCCTGACTCCTACCTGTCCCTTACTTCTCATCTTGGGGTCCCACCTGCTCTTCACCCCCCTACTTAATTCTAGCCACTCACCTGTCACCTCCTCCCTGCCCCTGCCACCCCATCAGCTCTTCCTGGAGTGAAACCTGTGGTTGGTGAGTGCATCTTGCCTCTGTCTCCCATCCTTGCCAGGTTAGCTGACCCTCCTGGACCCATCTCAGATGCTGGCTGATACGCCTGCCAGCTGATCCTGGTGGAAGAGCTGCCTTCCTCTACACCCCTTCCTTAGAACACACAGGGCATCTCAGGACAGTGCTTTGCTTACGCAAGGGTCTGTGAGCCTTTTCAGGGCAAGGGCTGGGCCTTTTTCCTCTTGACATCCCTATGTCTGTTTTGTTGCATGAAACTCAATTACTCTTCAGTACAGTCTAAGCTAAATTTTTAGAGAAATTCAGTTTTTAATTCAGACCTGAAGCTTAAATTAGATCCATGAGTGCTTGTGAAAGTCTCTGGAAACCTGATTATCAGCTCCTGTGTTTGTTGTTTCCATTGGTGTTTGGTCCAAGGTGTACCCTAAGCACCTGTTCCATGCCATTTTGCTGAAAGGAACCCTGAATTCCCCCACCCCCATCTCCCAGAGGCATTATTTCCATGGTGAGTAAGGGTCCCCACCGACCCCCTAGTAAAATACTGCACTTCAAGAGGAAGAGGTTGCCAGGTGTTTGTGGGCTGTTTAAATGGACCACTGGCCACCACAGTTACTCTTCCCATGGCTTTGGAGGGACCAAGGGCCACCAGCCAGGGGTGGGGAAAGTGCTGAGGGGCAGCAAGCTCCCTGGTCCCGGGCAGGGTAGGGTCCTGACTTCTTTTTTAAATTGATGTATAGTTGATGTACAATATTATATGTTACAGGTATAGAATATCGTGATTCACAATTTGTAAAGGTTATATTCCATTTATAGTTATTAGAAAGTATTGGCTGTATCCCTTGTGTTGTACAACGCGTCTTCGGAGCTTCTTCATCTTATACATAACAGTTTCTACCTCTTCCTCTCCTATCCTTATGTTGCCTCTGCCCCCTTCCCTTTCCCCACTGGTAACCACTACTTTGTTCCCTATATCTGTGAGTCTGTTTCTGTTTGGTATATTCATTAGTTTATTGTATTTTTCAGATTCCACATATAAGTGATATCATACAGTATTTGTCTTTCTCTGTCTGACTTATTTCACTTAGCATAATGCCCTCCAAGTCCAACCATATTGCTGCAAATGGCAACATTTCATTCTTTTTTATAGCTGAGTAGTATTTCCATTCTGACACCCATGCTGGAAAAACAGATGAGCCCCCCCGTCCGGTCTCTTGCTCCACACAGTGTGTGCCTGTTGGTGGCGCTGTCCCTGCTCTGTGGGGAGAGGAGGAGAACTGTGACGCAGCTCCACTCAGGGCTGCAGTTGAGGTCCCGAGGAGAAAGAGTGGGGACTGCATGGCCCAGAGACATCCACAGACACCCTGGGACAGGATGGCACAGGCTGGAAAGTCTTCCCCGCAAGAAGCCGGCGTGACTGACAGCCCATTTATGAGCATTTGTGTGTGAGTGTGTTTACCGAGCTTGAGTAAACACACCGAGTGTTACCGAGTGTGTGAGAGCTGCCTGGTATTTACCGAGTGGTGCGGTTACCTGGATCTTGCAAACTGGAGCTCAGACAAAATAGTATTGACAAAACCACAGCAAGCACTCTGCCGCTTTGGCAGAATTTTCCAGGTCCTGGTCTCTCCCACCGCCCCCTCTTCCTGCCACAGTTTCTGAGATTATTTTAGGGCTCCAGCCAGACCAGGAAAACACTTTAATTTATAGGCAACCGAATTCCAGACTCAAAGACCGTTGCTTTTATTGTACCATTATTGCTTTTTGGGGTGGCAGGTGGCATTGTCAGAATTTTTCTGAGACCAAAAATGAAGGTCAATTAAAGGGAGCTTGTAATTAAATAGTTCACAAATGTCTCATGAACTAATTAAGTTGTATTTCACTTTTATTAGCTGCCCAGTTTGACAAGTGTAATGATTTCGAAGCTGCATATACAGGCAATATCCCATATACAATTGCTTACTGTGTGAGAAAGAAAATCATTCCTTTTCCTTGGACCTTTAACTAATAAGACAAGTATGTGTAGCTATCAGATGAGTGGCTGGCTAGTTCTCCTGAGCACATTTTTTCTAACATTTGAACATATATATTTACTACTTCCTATCTCTCATAATGACCCATTGATAATATGATACCCCAGACATGAATGCAAGGGAAATAAAGGAATTAGAATCAGTAGAGGATCGGTTTTGCTGTGTATGTGCCTCTATTTTAGCAAATCCGGCTGGGCACCACTGCACGTTTCTGATAGCACCACTGCCATGTCTTAGAGCTCGTGTGCACCATCCCGGCGGGCGGGGAGCAGCGAGTGAGACTGACCTGGGAGGGGCCCTTTCTCCACGTCGACAAGCTCCTTCTGCGCAGGTGACAGTGCCCTGTGGTCTCTCGTGGGGACGAGCACTTCTGAAGATAAAAAGGAGGAGGAAGGTGCCCCCTTGGACTGGATGCAGCCCCTGCCGCCCTCTCTCCAGCACTCCCTCCTGCTCACCCGGCTCTGGGAGAAGCCAGGGGGCTTTCCTATTCTGGGGCTCGTCGTGTGAACAGCTTTCCCGAGTGTATATGGGGGTCCCTCCGAGGACAACACACTGGTGGTTATTCACAACTTGATGAACAGTCAGGGAAACTTCAGCAGAGATGGAAGACATTGCGGTGGCTGGAGGTCATTGCCAAGGGGAGATAAGGCCTTGGAAATTATAATGTCAGTCAGCAGGAAAAGGGGATTCAGAGCAGTTTAAAGCAGAAATCACCTTAGAGATTTCGTACCAAAGCCCTCATTTTGTAGATGAGAAGACTGAGTTCCAGTGAGATTAAACAGGCTCGGAGGCACAGAGCTGCCTGGCCATACACAAGCCCTGCTCTCTGAGAGTTCAGTTGGGAAACAAAAAAAGCAGGGGACAAAGTGGTGGATGGAAGAAGTTTGGAAGAGCTTTGTGAAGGCATTTAGTAGTGTAACATCTGAGTGTCATAGAATTTATCAAAACCAAATTCTATAAGGCAAAGATAAAGGCCGTGGAAAGAAACAGTTCCATTTCACAGGCGGGAGAGTGAAGTTATTGTAAATTTTAGGTTCAATTTAGTTGGAAGATTTATTACGAAGAGTGTATTTCCACCCATCATCCCTCCGTCCATCCATCCGGCCCTCCATCCCTCTATCCCTCCATCTATCCATCCATCCATCCACTTTAATGCTTACTGAATAATTAGCCAAAACATTAAGAGGTTTTGCATGTATCTCCTGTGGTTCCTGAAGTAAAAAAATGCACAGGGAAACAATGTGTCACCTGACAGAACTAGAGCTTCTGTGCAGAAGGCCAGTGTAGTTCAGGTTCCTGTGTGGCATTTTGTTTCTCCACACATGGCCTAGCTCCTTTTATTCTTCATTTTTAGGAGCCTTACATATCCTGCAGAAGCACTAGTTTGGCTGTAACTGACACATTTTAACCTACCTGCAGGTCGGTAGGTCCCTCCTGTGGACTTGCAAATTGAATAAATCGTCCAAACTGAAGGTGTTAAAAATTTCAAAGATGAGAAAGAAAATTCAAAAATGCCCAAAAGGCCAACCAGCATGAGATGATTCCCTCACTTCCTCACTGATTCATCGTCTTAACCCTGTACCTCGTGCCCTTTCAGAGCATGGGATTCTGGACTCCTCCAAGCCAAGGTGCAAGCCATCTTGAGCTCTGTCCTGGTTTCAGTAGTTCACACCAGGTGACCGATGCTAGCAGACATGTGAACTCAATAGAGAACCCCAGGTTCCCTTTTGGTTGTCACATCCACCAACCCCAGAACCAGTCTCCTCTGCAGTGTGACAGACTCTTTCCCGGCTCCCTGGGCCTTAGCACACCGCCCTCCTCTTTCTAGATTCTCTCCCTGGAACATCCTTCTCCTGTACAGCTTCATCTGCCCAGTTCCTCAAGCTGCATCTGGTCTCTCCTCTCCAACAGGTACTGGATGTTTTACAGGAGGGACATGGGAGACCTCATGCTCAGCAGAGCCAAGGGTGTCTCCCTGTTTCTCTTCCCAGAACCAACTAGAAAGGACTGTGTGGTCGCCAGTGTGCCCTACCTCACTCTTTGGTAGCACACCAGTCGGTGGGACCTGTTTTTCATTCTTGCCAGGTCTTTCTTCTTCATGACATGAGGATGTTCCCAGGCTCTAGTGCGGGTCAGAGCTCCCTGATTCTACCCCTGGTGCCACTCTATTCTGCAAATGGGCGATGGAGCAGATGATGAAGCATCATACCACGCCCCTGCTCAGGGCTGGCAATGGCTGTCATCCTCCGGCCTCTAGGATCTAAACATGATACCCAGCAATCACATGCTACTTCGGATGCTCCTGGCACTTTTGAAATGATGTACAGGCAACAATTCATTTAATCCTCAAAATAACTGCTATGAACTGAATGTCTGTGTCCTCCTCAAATGTGTACACCGAAACCCTAATCCCCAATGTGATGGTTTTTGGAACTGAGGACTTGGGGAGGTAATTAGGTTTAGATGAGGTCATGAGGGTGGAGCCCCCATGATAGGATTAGTGTCCTTGTGAGGCGATGGAGGGACCTTGTGAGGACACAACCAGAAGGCAGCTGTCCACAAGCCCGGAAGCTGGCCTCAACAGACACCAGATCTGCCGGCTTCTTGAACTTGAACTTTGCAGCCTCCAGAACTGTAAGAAACAAATGTTGCCTATTTAAGCCACTCAGTCTATGTTATTTTAGTTGTACCAGCCCAAACTAAGACAATACAGTAAGTCCCCTACCTATGAACCTAAAAATTGCGAACTTTCAAAGATGCGAATGTGAGTTCTGTCAACGTCAGGCGTGAGTGAAATTGCAGCTTGCCCTCCGTCTCCTGTTGCAGAAAATCCTTCAGCTCTACCAACTTCCATCTCCTCTCCCTCCTCCAGTCAGGAACTCTCCTTGCCTGTTCGCTCAATGCCAGCCCCTGTATGCCAGCTGTTGTACTGTACTACTGTACTTTTCAAGGTACTGTACTGTAAGATTAAAAATGTTTATTTTTTGTGTTTCCTTTTTTATGTATTATTTGCGTGAAAAGTATTATAAACCTATTACAGTAGAGTACTATATAGCCGATTGTGTTAGTTGGGTACCTAGGCTAATTTTGTTGGACTTATGAACAAATTGGACTTACAAATGTGCTCTTGGAATGGAACTTGTTCATATGCAGGGGACTTACTGTAAGCTATCAAAGAAAGTTATTGTTATAATCATTGTACAAATGGGAAACTGAGGCCCAGAGAGGTTAAGTGACTTGCCCAAATCACCCAGCCCTTAAGTGGTAGAGCCCAGTCAAACCTGCTTTCAGATGACCAGGCATCTGACGCCCTTACTGTCACTTTGTCTCACTTCTCTCCTCAGCTGAGTGCCCAGAGGCCCTCCCAGCACAGAAAGCACTTTCCATCCCTGTGTTTCTGCTCTCGTCACCCTCATGCCCCTTCTTCTCTCCTCCATCCAGAGATGCCCTCCTCTGCACCTTCCCCGGGCATCAGGCCTCATCTTGTGGGTTCCCTTCCCCTGAGACTATGTATGGAACAGGCTGTGAGCTCGGGCAGGCAGGGCACTTCATATGCTTCTTTACAGTTCGTGTTCACAGCTCCTCAGCATACACCCGTACTGCTTTACATACAACAATAGTTCAGTACAGGTGGATTATCAGGGAACAATTTGCTTCATGCTGACCATACAAAGGAGGAAGTGAGGTTATAGTTGCATATGCAAAAGGAAGTGAAAAAGAAAGGCAATTATACAGACAATACAAAAAGCAGAAAAACACTTCTGGGGGACTCGATCATGTGAATTGATCAGATGCATAAAAAAATATAACGACGCAGACAACAGCCTTACTATTCCATCCCATTTGGAGTGGGTCAGAGAGCCTGAGTCAGGAGGTTTGTGTGCCAGACTCTTCAGGTCTTGTGTTTAATCTCTAATTCCCTGATCTCTACAGTTCGGCATTTTGTACTGTGTTTTCTCTAATTAGTTCTTACAATTTTGTCTCTTTGATGAGGTTGCCAAGTCTGTGAAGCTGAGGTCCATCCCCTGCTTTCCTGGCTGATCTGCCCACCTCCTCACCCCCTAGGGGAGGCTCGGGGTCCAGATACATTTGGCACTGAGGGACAAGGCAGTGCGGTCACCTCAGTGTCCTAGAGCAGCGGTCCTCGCCTGGCTGCCCTACAGAGTATCAGATGTAGTGGGTCTGGGTCTGATCAGTATTTCATTAAGAGCCTCAGATGATTCCAGCGGGGTTCTGAGCTTCTGCGGTGGCTACAAGCACACGTCTGTCATGGGCTGTGGACACCTGGATCCTCCATCGCGCCTGGATAAGAGCAGCTCAGCTTCCACGATGACGAAGCTGACAGAGACTCCATGAGGCCCAGGGCTTTGGCCACACCACAGAGGAAGCGGGACAGTGACCAGTGCCTTCTGTTGCTTCTTAATAAAATGCTTCCTTGGGTCGGTCCGTGTTCTAGGGGAGAGAGTTATAGGAAAGTTCCAGCTTATATTGACTGTGTTACAGCCAAAAATAGAAGATCGATTTTTTTGAATCAACCTTAAAAGAGATTCCTTTTTAAAGCAACAATTCATGAGATGATCACAGTCTTCTGAGAGACCAAAAGTTGAAAGAAAACCACTCATCGTCCACTCCAGGCTGACTTTCTGGCACGCACTAACAAAGGGCTGTTTTGAGTGTGACACTGGTCTTGGAGATGCTGTCAATGCATGATGGTGGCCCCTGTCCAACACCGGCACTTACATTTTATTAAGCAGAAACCCCAGGAGGGGCAGCGCTTGAAATAGGCAAAAACTTGCACGGTTCGAGATTCTGCTCAAACTCCCCAAGGCAAGCCAGCCTTGCTGGAAGCATCAAGCGTCAGAGCCTGGTGAATCCGTGTTTGAACACGGATCTGGGCTAAATTTGGAGATTTTGACTCGGCCATCAGAGAAATTGAGCAGTTTCTCCTGAAGCTTTTTGTGACCTTTTGATTTCATTCAAACTCCAATACCAAAGGCATTGGGAGAGTAGACGGATTGGCAAACTTGAGTGAAGTTTGTACAACTGAGGTTCCGCCATCAGTTCATCCGCTGCGGAACTAAACCGAATCTCGACTGCCTCTCGGTTTTCCTTCCCCATAAAGGAGGGGTGAGGGGTGCAGGCGGGGAGTAGAGGTCAGCAGGGGAGGGTCAGGGAGGAGCATGGCATGCAGCGTAGGGGGCGTGAACAGACCCCATCAGGCCCGCTCCAAGGGGTGGCTCCACAGCTGCACCCCATGGGGCTCAGAAGCCCTATCACTGCGCCTGGGGACACGTTCTCCTAAGTCTCCAGTTGAGCCTGTGAGCAAGTCTTCAGCTGAAGCTAAGTGCTCCCTTCTCTCAGCACAATTCTTTGTTTCTGAATAACCCTCAAAGCACCCTTTGAATGTCAAGATGGGTTAGATCAAAATGTCAAAGTGCACCTGTGTCTCCGATGATCCTGTTTCATTTACCTGTGGTTTCTGCCATGGAGGGGGCAGGTGGGTTTAGCCGTCTGCCTTTATGCGTCTGGTCTGCAGCTTGCTTATTCAGGCTGTAGCTGCTCATAAACAGAGAAACAATAGAGGGACATAAAATATTAATACTGTGTCCGTGATAAAGTATAATAAGCAGCAGTAAGCCTGTGTTAAACTGTCAGGAGGCATGCTGGATTGTAAAATGTGAGCTGGGACTGGATTCTTCGTTATCTTGGGGACCCAAAGCCTTGCCCATGACATTATTCTCTTCGAGGCTTATTTCAAAACATTTTAGCGGCAGCGCTGTAGTGTCAGAATGGCTTCCTCAGGCTTTTCGGATGTGAATGATTTCCTCTACTTCTTGGTAAATACCTTTGTTGTTGTTTTTTAATTACAGAAAATCTATGTATTCATCATAAAGAATTTAAGTGATATAGAAATGAATAACAAAAATAGAAATCCCCTGTTTATAATTTAGCATTAATCTGTCCACATATCTTTGTATATATATATATAAAGACATATAATATTTATTATATATGTATACAATATTTATTATAATCTTTCATTTTAATTATACCATACAAAAGATATTCTTTTATATCTCTTGCTTTTTTTCACTTAATAATGTATAGTTAACAACTTTCCATGAATGTATTTATTTTTGGTGAAAAATTACAAAGGATAAACTAAAAATACATGATGGCATACCTATTCATTGGGTAGCATTAAGATGTTAATTATGGAGATAGTTATGTGGAAATATGATAGTCAGTGAATGAAATGTGGTATAAAATTATTCATAAACCGAATAGCCAGCTAGAGTTTCTAAACAAAATCTGTTCCTCATCTTCCTTAAGATGACTTTGTCTTGATTAAAACAAAAGCACAAAAGACCTTCTACTTGTTGGGAAAGATTGCCTTGTCCGTCTTCACAGGGGCCATCCACGTGGGTTTTATTTCTTAGGATGACCCAGCTGTGAGTTTAAGGGCATTCTCTTCCCCATATGCTCTCCCAGAAACCTTGCTCAGCCCAATAACGATGAGATGAACATAGTCAGCAGGTTTCACCCTTTGTAATCCCATTTCTATCTTTCAGCTCTTCAGAGTCTCTTGGGGGAAACTAGTTCTAACTCTAAATGCACTTTCTTTTTGAATAAATGTAAATTAAGCAATTTCAGGGAATAAAGTGTTTGACAATGAGCAGATTGAGTATAAAGGATATAAAAATTTATTTGGGCTATTACATTCCAAATGGACATAATTGGATTCTCCTACAAATCCAAAGAGTATAAAAGTTGTATCTTATCCTCCACAAAATGGCTGGCATTCCTGTGTGTTAAATGTGTTCTAAAACAAAGTCTCAATTCTCACCTCCACACCCCACTTCGTCACCCCCCACATCAGCCAACGGAATCACTATCTACACATCTGTGTAGATAGATGTTGCTAATCCAAACATCTGGAAGGTATCCCTGCAGAAGGTGGCTTCTGCCAGAGAAACAAATAATCATGGAATCTCCGTACGTGACAACTGCGAATGTTCCTTTCTTGCTTATGGGTCAGCAGGTGGGAAGAAGCTTTCTGGGCTTGGCTGGTCTCAGATGGACTCATTTGGGCCCGGCTGGGATCCAGGTGTCTTCTCATCCAGGTCCCAGGCTGGCAGAGCAGTACTCCCTGAGTCACGCTTTAGCCACGGTGCAGGCAGAAGCTCAGGAAGGACGTGACTTCTAAACCCTCTGCAGTATCTGGCACCCTGTCACTTCCATGGACCTTCTGCTGGTCAGAGGAAGTCATGTAGCCAAGTCGAAAGCGAATGGGGCAAAGCCATATGTTTCCTCCCTCCCGCCCCCCAGAGCAGCCGTGCTCGGGGCAGGGGGTGATGGACTAATTGGAGAAAATGATTCAGTTGAGCACAGCCCTTGCCCAGTTCATCAAGTCCTGTTTCCTGTCTCTCCAGAACAAACCCCGCCCCTGCCCTCTTCTCTCCTCTACCACCGCCCTCCGGGACAAGCCACCATCTTCTCTTTATGGGAGAAGCTCTCTCTGCTTCCACCGTTCACCTGATCTCCCCGGTTCACTCCGCACACAGCAGCTGGGGTCATCTAAGAACACACCACACAATGCAAAACAGGCTGTGGGCCTCCCTGGCTGGATGCCCCACTTCGGCTTCTTATTACCCTTAGAATAAAACCCGTTCTCCTGCCCTTGGCTATAAAGCCTGATGGGATGTGGTTTCTGCCCATCTCCTGATGTCACCCCGGGCAGCTTCTTGCCCATCTCCTGACGTCACCTTGGGACAGCTTCCTGCCCGCCTCCTGACACCATCCCGGGGCCACTCCTCTCTCCCACACTCTCCAGCCATGCTATCTCCTTGAATCCCTCCAGTACATAAGCTCACTCTCGCTCTAGGGCCTTCATACTGCTTATTCCCTCTGCCCAGAGCACACTCCTCCTGGTCTCTTTTTCGTAAAACTCACTTTTACAGAGAAGCCTTCGTTGGTCATCAGTCTAAAGCATTCTCTGCGCGGCTCGTAGAACAGCTCGGCAGCTCCTCTTTTGGATTCGTTGACGGTTCACTGGCTGTCTCCTCCCCTCTCCCATAATGTCAGCTCCAGAGTGCTGAGCCCTCAGCAACCCCAGCTCCTAGAAGAGCTCCTGCAAGCCATGGGGACTTGGCAAATATTGCTGAGTGAATTTTCAAGTTTCCTAACGGAGTGCATCACACAGTATTTTCTCCTATTATTAATGCACTATTTTAGGTGAATGTGTAAGTGGGGGGTAGAGTAGCGGTTTGGTAGCTGATACACTATGGAATTAAAAGCCAGGGCAAGTGATGGGATGAAAGAGTCACAAGGAGCAAAGACCTGGCATTTTCCATGAGAAGGAGCCATGAAGTGTGTGGGAATCAGCAGAGCACGTGGGGTGAGAACCAGGGAGGCCGTGGGCGGATTCCAGTTCTATGTCTTCCCAGCTGTGTGTCCCTGGCTGCATTACTTTACTCCATTTAACTTAATCCCTGACAGCTTTATCAAGTAGGCATTATATATATATATTTCACGAAGGAAGCAGTTGAGTGTGAGAGATTATATATAACTGGTGTCTAGCCCAGTGCAGATGTTCCTTAAATGCTGGTCCCCTACAAAAAAATCCCAAGTTCCACTGTGCTATGCCTTTATACAAATGTGATGAATTAAAATTCTAAGCTCTATAACCAGAAATAAAAGCGAGGTAATTTCTGAAATCATAAAAATGCTTCTCCACAGAGGAATTCACCTCAGGGAGTCTGTAATTACAACACTACCTATTACATTTACATGTGGTCCTAAGAGCAAAAAGGCATACAGACGTGGCTTTCAGTCAGCTCTGTGGCCTGGGAGGGAGAAGCAGGTTTCCCACGTCTCTTCACTTACTTGTCCTCTGTGCGCTGTCCCAGGGAGGCCAACGTGGCAGCTCCCGTCCAGTTATCCATCCGTCTGCCAGCATGAAGCTCTGACCCATCGCTGTTAGGACTCGGGACGACCTGCCCAGGGCTGCTCCATCACTCACGCTGGAATTCTTCTGGCTTCTGACCCCTTCCCAAGGAGGCTCATTATATTGATTTAAAGCCATATATGTGATTATTGAAGAGATAAGTAAATATTTATGGATATTCAAGCAATTCCTTTTTGCTAAGAATGGAAGAAACAGTGGACAACAATCAGCAATTTCTGTCTCAGGTTCAAAAAAATCTTAATGTTCCCCCTCAGCCTCCTTGCAAATCAATAACTCATACTTTCCTTGTTGTTTACAGGTAATTAGCCTGACTTCATGTAGTAGTGCTACAATCATCTTGGAGGCACGATTACACACATTTTAGAAACGCACCAACAGAGATTCAGAGATGTTGAGAAAGCTGCCCGGGTCACACAGCTTTCAAGTGAACACTAGTGCAGGTCCTCTGACTTCAGGCCACTGTGTCTCGGTCCCCTATGACGATGCTCTGACACCAGCTCTGTATTAAGTCTCTGTAGCTGCTGTAGCAAATCATCACAGCGGAAGCAGCTCAACAGCACACGTTTGTCACCTTACACTTCCGGAGGCCACGAGTGAGACCTGGGTCTCTCGGGGCTAAGATCAAGGCATCGTGGGCTGCGTCCTTCTGGAGGCTCTGCAGGAGGGTCTGTTTCTTGCCTGAGGTTGCCTGCTTTCCGTGGCTTAGAGTTTCTTCCTCCATCTTCACTGCCGGCTATGCTGCCTCTCTGCATCTGTCCATGGTCACATCCCCCTCCGGCTCCCCTTTTCTCCCAACCTCTTGCCCCTTTGAGGAGCTTGTGATTACCCAAGGCCACCCAGGTGAGCCAGGATGACCTCTCCACTCTCAGGCCAGGTCATTAGCAGCTCCATTCCATCCACGAGCTCAGTTCCCCTTTGCTGTGAAGCCCACCATAGTCCCAGGTGCCTGGGATGAGGACGGAAACCTTCTCAGGGACGCATTCTGCCAACCACCTCTATCTCTGGCATTTCTGGTGGGAGCTGAGTCACAGGGGTGGGAAGAGGACACCCACGTCACCTACCGCTGCCCACAAGCACCCACACCTGGGGGTCAGCTTAGTCTCCCACACGTGGGGGGAGGGGGCAGAGGTGCACCTGTCACCCTCAGGGCATGGCCCCCGGCCTCTGGCTGGGCTCTGATTCGCACTTCACCTCTCACAAGCTCACGGACCGCGGCGGGGTGAGGTGACCTCTTCGGGTGTCCCTCCCTCATCTGTGAAAAGGACACAGGAATCACACCTCCCGCTGTGCCGTGTGGGGCTTCCGGGAGGTCATGCGCGTAGAGCCCCTAGCGCAGGTAGGCAGTGCCGAGCGAGGGTTTGCTGCATAAACGCACACACACAGCTGCCTCAGCGAGCCTCCCTGCCTCCCGAGTGCCTGGCGGGGTCAGTGTAGAAGTTACCACATATACCGGCTGTCCCCTGCTTCTGCCCCCATGGTCCTGGACCCTTGCCCTTTGCTGACGCCACAGGACTGGTTCTGGAAGGTGAGCACAAGTGATGGTGACCACTGCGGGCCAGAGCATTAGCTGGTTTGAAGGCCGATCAATTTCCCCCACTTGAGTCCCGTTCTGCAGATGGGGTGTCTCCTGGACAGTAATTCAACTGAAAGCATCAGACCAGAGCTGGTATCCCGACATCTCTCAAGGTTTAGATGCACATGGATCCGGCTGGGGACAGATGAAAGAGAAAGCTGTGCCGGCTGAGGTGAGCTGTATTGGGGAGGGGACGGGAAGGCAATGGGGAGGTGAGGTGCGCGTCCCCATGGGGAACGGTGATGGGAGTAGCCTCTCTTCCATCTCCACTCCTAATGTCTCCTCTTCTGCAGCAGTTCCGGAATCCACTGGGCTGTGTCCAAAACCTTCACAGGACTTTTAACACTGGCAGGGTCACCGTTGAACTGGGCTTCACACACAGCATATTCTGTGCCTTATTTCCTGTGCTTGAACCCCCAGTCCCATGCTATAGGGGAACCCCTTCTCTCAGCTATTGCCTGCAATGGACTGGATGGGGTGCAGGGGTCCTCGTCCACACAGGGGGCTGTTGGGTCTTGGAGTCAGACCAGCACCCCCATGGGCTTGGTGGATGTCCGGGTCCTAAGTGTTGCGGGGTGGGGGGAAGGACGGAGCCTTCACTTCGGCCACCAAGCCAAGGAAAGCCCACAAGCTGGCTTTACCCCGCTCGACGACTGGCAGACATGACTGCATTTGGTGTTTGTTTACTTAGTTGGTGATGTTTCTGTGAACATGCGGAGTTTTAAACAATGTGGCGAGACTCTGACACCCCCGGATCCTGGGTCTCTGAGAACTGGGGTGAAGCCACCACCCCACGGCTCCTGGCGGACACCAGGTTCTGACCAGAGCCCAGCATGACCATGCCTGCGGTCGAAGCCCGGAACCTGGAATCTGGCTTCTTGTGAGGGGTGACGTTGCCTCCATCCCAGCTCCTGAAGTGGGGCTTCCCTGCAGAGTAAAGGTGTGCAAAGGAGTCGGGGCCCCCAAACATGCTCAGCTGGCCTGATGACCCATCTGGGCTGAATCCCAGCCAGGGTGCCTCCTAGACCTCTGGTCTCCCCTCCCACTTCCCGAAGAGAGAGGTCGAAGGAAGCTGTGTTTGCTGAGCCTGGGGCACGATGCACCCTGCCTGTCGCTCACGTCTTATTGGAATTTCACAAAAACAGGAGACATTTTCTAGTTAATTTCAAAATACTTTCTTAAAAGTGACTTCTGACAGCTGTCATTAAAGGGAAATAGACACAGTATGAAAAAACCCCTGAAATCTCATAACACAAACATTCTTTGATTGCCTCTGCTTTGCCACTGGTTAACGAAAATCACTCTTTGTCTGCTTCGAGCTGTTGTGATCCTTGGACTCATACGTTCTTGCTGATCTCAGTGCTTAATATATAGCGTGCCTAATGGAATCAACAGTAAAAGCAAAGAAAATACTTCCCAAGTTCACCGATTTCAGTTGAAAACCAACCCTGCAGTGGTAACAGTTATTTACTGTTATGTATGAGAACAGTTCTGTTTCCTCACCCTCTCTCTCTCCCTGTATCCACCCAAGCTCTGCAGACCATACATCACGGTTCCGCGGTTTCTGTACAGAACAGCACCATAGCTTCTCAGAAACCCCCGGTGAGCACCGGGGTTTACAAATACATTTTGTCTTGGGGTCCCTTGTCCTGCCGTTACTGACTCTCCAGGCCCCCCACCCTGCATCCCCCCACCTCTGGATGCTTCTCACCAGAGTGAGGATCGACCTGGAGGAGGGTCGTGATAAGAGATATGGAAGAGGGGCGAGGGGACCCACACTGCTGGAGGGGGGCCCCCCAGATCCACACGGAGAGCAGGATTTCAGTGTCGTTGGGTGCTTTGTAACCTTTATGCTTCTTTTAAGCATTTAAGACAACATTCTGCGCAAGGGTTAGTAGCTGCACCAAGCTGCTGGAGAGCTCACTGGAGCACGAGGTGGAGGCAGAGGACCCTGGGAGGAGGGACAGTGCAGAGAGAAAGAGTGAGCGCTGCCCATGCGGGGACTCAGGAGGCAGCTCTGAGGGTCCCCAGCAGCAAGACCTCGCCCGTCCTCAGGTCTAAGCCCTTCACACCGTTTCAATGCAGCAGCTTCCTGGGAGCACCTGTCACCATGCTGTCTTCCAGGGACCACGAGAGAGTGCATAGCTGGGAAAGCCCCATCCCTGCTCCCCAGGAACTGGATGCCGGACAGTGGAGGGAGACTTCTGTGAAGAAGGCGGTGATGAGTGTTGTGATCCAGATTCTGTAAAAGCCGGGTCTAGGAGTAAGAGGGGAGGAAGAATCCAGTCCCACCTGGGCAGATGCCATCCTGGGGCAGTGGGGACTGGCCTTTATCTGGGAGGTTTGGTCTGCTTCAAGATATGAGGGAAGAACGTTTCATCTATTTCAAGGTAATAAGAACTATGGTACATATGTGTGCATCTGCATACACGTTCGCAAGCACACACAGGTGCATGTACCTGCGTGTGCACACGTACGTGTCTGTGGTCTCACGTGCACTCACATACATGTGTGTCTGCCTGTGCACGTGTGTGTGTCCCATTTGTAAAGCAAGAGCAAAAAGCCAAGTGGGAGGAGCCTGGAGCTGAGCCAACGCTTCAGGTGGGAGCCTGCAGGGCCTGGAATGAGGGTCCTGGGGGAGATGGAGAGATCGGAGTCACGTGCCCTCCCCGCACCCTGGAAACCGCTTCGTGGCTGCCCATTACTCACTTAGTGAACAGCTTCTTAGTTCCTACTACGTGCCCCACACCGTGCTAAGTATGGGAGGTTGGGAACTTCTCCATCACCTCTGTATTGCTCAGACTCCGTCAAGCATACATTCAAAAATCTTTAAAAACAGAGCTTCCAACAGTACACGTGAGCACGTGCATGTGAGCACAGTGCTAAACTGTGCACACATGCTGTGCAGGTGGGAGCCGAATAGACATGCCCGGAATCGGGATGCGTTGAGGAGAAGGTTTCCAGATACTTCCTTATTCTCCCAGCTCCATTCTGTTGAGTGGTCCCTTCTCTCTGTTGAGCCCTGCAGCCCCTCACCTCCCTGCAATTTGCGGAGTCCCAACCTGGCCTAGGAAAGCAAGGACACAGGTCCCCAAGGCCCACAGTCGTTCTGTCCCAAGGCGATAGACCTGTGTGTACACGTGAACACACATAAGACTCATGCACCTCTGTGCTCCAGAAGCGTATTTTTGAATGAATGAATGAGTGAAGAATAAACGTTGGTGTTCAGGGTAAGGAGACTCTGCCTAGGAGAAAGCGAGAACCCCCCCTCCCGGGCTGGGGGAACCTAAAGAAAATGCTCGTATGTCTCCGAGGTTCAGATGCTTGAAGATTTCATGAGAATTCATGAGAATTTTTTAATTGTCAGAAATAGTCAGTGGAAATATACTTAATCAACAAGTCAGCATTTTGAGTTCTGGAACTTTGCAGGCCCCATAATGGGGTCCCTTTGTCCTCCCACAGATTTCCTAATTTCAGTTCACAATTTGTGCTAAAAAGCTTTTTTTGAAAGAAGTGGTAAAAGGGCTGAGCTATGTGTGAGAGAGCTAAGAAAATAAAGAACTATCAATAAAACATCAGAGGGAGACGGGGGTAGACCAGAAGGCTTCAAGGAAACTCCCCTGTGCCCAAGGAGGGCGGAGAGCACAGGAAAGAGGGGAGAGCAAGTGTTAATTTGAATGACAAAATGAGTGACAAAGCCAAATAACAGATATGTCATTGTGGAAGCTTAGAAACGTATTTCCAAAATTCCTCGACACTCCTGCCACAGGGAGGTGGATTGATGTGCCCGCCCCCTTGAATCTGGGTCTGTACTGCTTGGACAACAGAATGCAGGGGCATGACTGTCCAGTTTCTTGGCCCAGGCTTCAAGAAACTGATACATTTTATTTCCTGCCTCCTGGGACACTTGGTCGAGGACCCCAGCACCATTCTGTGAGGGAATCTCAAGCCGCCTTGTGGAGATGGCCACGTGGAGAGGACCCAATAGCCAGCATCAACTTGCCAGCTCTGTGATGCACCATCTTGGAAGCATATCCAGCTGAGGTGTGTGGAGTGCTGCCATGTGGAGCAGAGCAAGCATCCCTGCTGAGCCCTGCTCAGCAAGAGTGAGGAAAATAGATGTGTTGTTTTAAGCCACCGTGTTTTGGGGTCATTGATTCTGAAGCAACAGGTAACTAAATCCGATTTATGAACAAGGATTATGACATTGAACGATATAAGCCACAGTTATTTCCGGATCTTTCATTGCCGGAGTGAAGGTTTCCTGCCCTTCTTAGGTACGGCCCGAGGTTAGAGCCTCAGACTCCTTATCTGTGAAGAAAACAGTGTCCATCTCATGTTAACGTTTGAGGATGAGTGCAAAGTATCTAGTGACGCCCGTGACAGAGAGCCTTTCTCAACTTGGACTCGTTCCTTTTTTCTTCCCTAACCTCCCTCTCCACCCACAGGAGATGATTGATTTCTGTTTGTTTGCTTTGCTGTGATTCCAGAAGTGACCTAGACAGATAAGAACTCGGTGAGAGTCACTGTCTCAGACGAGAGGAAAGGGAGGCCTACAGTTCGGGGAGGGGAGAAAGAGAATCTTTCATACAGTTCAGACTTAAAAAAAATAATCTGCATGTATCACAGTTCAACAAAAGGAAACAAGAATAAAAATATTTTTACGGAAGTGACCTAGAGGTGGAATAAAAAATTCACTTTCCAAAGGTAAATGAATATCAAAGAAGGGCAGGTCCTACCACAAAACATAGGTTTTAAGTCGCTTGTTTTGCAACATTTATTCTTAAAAGGGGCCTAATAAAAAGGAACACTGGGTCTGATGATGGGACATGCACAGTGGCCCCTCTGCTGGAGGGCTCATTCCACGCTTGGCTTTGAAAGGTTTCAACTGTGAGCACCTTGTCCCAATCAGGCTGTGACACAAATCTCAGCTGGGGTGGGTGGAGCAGACACACTGGGAATCAGATGTTTGATAAGGAAAAATATGGGAGCCAGTGTCCTTATGAGCTGGAAGGCCACTCATCCTCGGCAGAAGGAGATAAGCATGGGTCTTACTGTCTGTCCACTCCCAGCTCGCCCTCTCCATCTTCCTCAGCCAGTGTCAAGGTGATCAATAGTAGTCCTGGGTCAGTGTCTTATAGCGGAATCCGATCCTGGGAGAGAGGAGAACCTGCCTGCCATTGTCACAGGTGGATGGTTAAACATTTCCTAAACAATCTGGTTCACCATCTTCCCAAAGATTTTGAGTTCAAAGCACCATCGTAATCCTTTCTCAAGTGGGAGGGACTCATTTGTGCCAGTCAGTGCCGGATTCTCCTTACCCTATGGATGGGACCCTTCTTGTCTGGGAATGGCTGTGTGATGTGAACACTGAGATGTGAAGTGTGAAGGGATTTGTCTGACCTGCAGAGTTTGGGGTTGGGCTGGAATGCAACATTCCCCAGAGGTAATCTCAGGAATACCAGTGCTGGGGTACAGATGGCAGTTACCAGGTAGAAAGGTCTTGTGGTCAAATTTATTTGGGAAACCCCGAGCTCAACAGATCTCTTTGCTGCAGGATTTGTCAGAACCTTTAAAATTCAGTGGGACTCTCCAGGAGGTGTACCATGTTCACAGTGTTCCAAACTTCCATGACCAATTTCTGTGAGAAACTTGAAAGACTAGGGCCTCATGGGTATCAGTTGGGAAACCCTGATCTTTAGGATCTGAGATGTTATTAAATTTCAAAAAATCAAAGAGAAGCTCAGATTTATTTTTATCTTCTCTTTGGCCTTCTATATGGCTCTCCTAGTTTCTCTCTCCCTCCTTTCTATGTCACCCAGGCACAGCGCTGCATCCCCTCTGCTGGGAGGACCCTAACTTGATTGACCTGTCCCTCCACCAGCCCCTTCTTCAAAGATTTAATTCCCTGTGTCTCATTGCCTCAGAGCCTGGTTCTGCTGGCCAAATTCTCCCTAAGACTTGGAAGATGTCCATCACCACTGTGATGAGGGGGCTTTGGTATCTCTGCACCAACTCATGCCTTTTATGGACCCACCATGTGCAGCTTTAGGTGAACCTTTTCTCCTCCGTGAACCCAAGGGTTCCGGAATTTGTAAGTCTTTTTCTGTAAAGGGCCAGATAGTAAATATTTTTAGCTTTGCTGGCCATCTGGTCTCTGTTACAACTACTCAGCTCTGCTACCGTGGCATGAAAGCAACCACAGACAGTGGGAAGGTGAGTGGGTTGCCATAGTTTGCCAACCCTTGCTCTAGAATGTATCCTGGGTTCCCTTAGAGCACTCAAACAGTGTTCAAATTATTATCTTTCCTTCCAGCCACAAGGCTGGATTATAAACTCTAGAACTTAATTTACATTTTATCTTACCCAAGGATTGGAACTTGCACCTGAACTCGAAACTTAGTGCATAGGACCTTGACTCCTGGCTGGTCACTCAGGGCCAATGAGTGGAAACGGACCGGGAGGAGATTTGGACACAATGCCATGACTACACTTAGGACTGTGCATCAGAGAGGGTCCATTTGGGAGTCAATGAGTGAGACATGAGTACCCTGACTTGGGGGGTCATCAAGCAATGGCTCCAGTGAACTTTGCTCTGGAAATCACAGATGGGCTTTCCTGGGCTCTGAAAACATTTCCAGTGCCTGACCTCCCGACGAGGATCCAGAGTCTGGTTTCCCTCCTTCTCACTCCCACCCTCCTTTCTGTGTGGGTCCCTCCTTCAGCTGCTGCTGCTGGGGGGATGGATGCTACAGCTTGTCTTGATCAGTGCAAATCAAGTAGGAACAGACGCTTGCTGGAAACATGAGTTGAAACCAGGACTATGACATTGAGTTATTGAATTGCTTTGATGGACTCCAGAGCCTGGTAGAGTCATACCTGGCAGCCACAGCCTCAGCTTTGTCTCGCTGCTTATTAGCTTTGCGGTGAGCTATGACAGACACGTCCTGCTCCGGGGACTGCTCCTTGGCTCTAAAAGCTTGCCCCCCTCTGCTTCGCTAGCACATGTATGTGAGGCAGGGTGGAGACGCACTGGGTACAAAGCTCTTCTCTTGCTCCCCCGACACTGCAGGCAGCCTGTTTGTTCTACAGTTGCTCTTCTAGCACATCTGAGCATCCCAAGTCTCAGACATCTACAGATTGGATCCAAAAGGCAACAGCTGTCCCTGGAAGGGTGTCAGGACTGTGAAGGATGTGAGTTTCGCCACATCCCTACTTGCCCTTCTGCCAAGCTCACACGTTAGCCATCAGTTTCCTAGAGGCTGGTAGAAGACACAGCACTCAGAGACAAAGGAGTTCATTGAACACAGCAGAGCAGGTCTGCTTGTCATGTGGGCCTGTGTGGATACCTCTGCACACAGTAGGTGTATTATAGCTGAAGAAACTTGAGCTCAGGAGACCTGAATCTGAGCGTGTCTGTCCTTTTCTCTGGAGGAAGAGACTATGTGTACAGAGGGTTTCTCAAGCTAGGCACCAGGGACGTTTGGGGCCGAAGAATTCTTTATTGTTAGGGACTTTCCTGTGCACTGCAGGACGTTTGGCAGCATCCTGGTCTCTACTCACCAGGTGCTGTTGGCATCCGCACCCCAATTATGAAAAGAAAAAAATGTCTCCAGACATTGCCAAATATCCGCTGAGGGGCAAAATTGCCCCTGATTGAGAACCACTGCTCTATGCAATGTACAAGTAAGTATTCACTACTTAAACATCCTTGAGAAGAAAGGACATCCTTAGAACAAAGGGCAGATGAGTGTCATGTTACCTGGGCAAGTCTGGAAGGCAATGATGCTCAGAATCTGGTCCAGGGTTCAGGGGTGGCATGTTAAGACACCTCATGAGCTGTACACCCACCCCCAACAAGACATTTCTTTGCTGCTGTAGATGAAAAGAAAGTAATTCAATAGATTTTATTTTAACATGTGATTAAGAACTACTTACTAGTACCTTATTAAGTTTTTAAGGGTCAATAAAATCTGGTGTTTAAACCAGAGATGCACTGAATAACAACACACCAAATGTTGAAACTCAACAATCAGCTGAGTATTGCCATCACGTAATAGATTTCTAGGATATAAGATTAAATCTAAATTTTGTTAAAAATGATCATTACTCCTTTCTGGTGGTCAGGTTTTAAGTTTGATAGACTGCTTTTGTGATCACCCTACTGTGTACATTTGTGATGGAAAATACTCGCCTGCTTTCTGCCGAGGACGTTAGAGCTTACGTGTGACAGCGTGCGGTGCCGAGACTGTGGCCACTGTGGTAAAGGTGGTTTGGTGGCCCAGCTACTGAACGTTATGCTGCCAGCATTATATTTTGTGGTAATAAATGTAAAGTTACACTTCAACTGATTGACAGAATGCTAACATATAAAAAAAATTAAGGGATTTTTACTCCAACTTATATCTTTAATGCATGATTTTGATACTCAATATTCAGACAAGGACAATGAACCCAAGTGACATGATTGGTCCACATTGCTGTCATCTTTTTGCTCACTGGACATGATGGTAGCCCATGGATCATGTGACTGTCGAGCAGTCCCGAGTTCAGGGAGCCAGCAATGACATGGACGCAGGCATCTGGCTTATTTCTGTTCTAAAGGCCAAAAAGGAGTCAACTAGCATATTTTAACCAAACACTGACACTTCAGCCTAGTTCACTGAGGATTAAGTCAGGTTCTCCTGAGAAGTCTGGCTGCTCCGCAGACACCACGGTCAAGCTCCCACTGCAGACGAAACGTGTTGAAAGGTGGATGCTACATTCTTCCATGTCTCTTGACTTTCTCAATGTTTTTACTGGCTGTTCTTCTTGACTTTAATGATAAACTACTATTAATTCAGTCTCATCTTTATTAATATAGGTTTTGCCCCATAATTCTTGTTGTTGACCCTTCAGTATGTAGTGTTGTCATTTTAATTAATTACACTTTTTCCTTAAAATCTAATATGGAAACTTAAGTACACACGGTCTAAATATGATTCCCTACCATTCCCTTGAACATGGGATGCCAAGACGTTCAGTCCAACATTGCTCTGACTGTGTCTGTGAGGGTGTTTGTGGATGAGATTAGTATTGGAATAGGTAGACGGAGTAAAGCAGATTGCCCTCCCTAATGTGAATGGCTGTCATCCAGTCACCTGAAAGCCTGAGTCTCACAAAATCGTTCAGTAACGAGGGAGAGTCACCTGCCTGACAGTTTCACATGTACACTGATCTTCTCCTGCCCTGGGATTGGAATATACGTCATCAGCTTTTCTTTTTCTCAGGTCTTCAACTTGGACTGAAACTACACCCCAAGTTTTCCTGGTGGCTTCACTTGTCAACTACAGATCATGGGATTTCTCAGCCTCCGTAATCACATGAGCCAATTTTTATAATAAATCAATCTCTGTGTCTATGTCTATATCTATGTCTATCTCATTATATCGGTTTGGTTTCTCTGGAGAACCCAGACTAATACAGGGGACCGTCTCAGCAAAACAGACATGAGGGAGTGAGAATGTGTTTCAGGGAAAGGAGAAACTTCAGTAATGGTTTCCTTACTGTGTGGGTTACCATTGAGAAAGGTTAGACTTCAATCCACTGCAGACCTTAGACATCACATTCCAGAGCTGTTTTACTGGACGACTGTGATACTCAACATTTATCCATGGATTCCCTTCTCCTGAGGACTCCCCTGGACACTGATCTCCCTCACTTCTAAGTTATGTCTGTGTGTAGCTCAGCACCTTCTGCTGCTTTGGAATGCAGAGATAAGATACTGTGAGACTAGTGCTTTTAGCCTGGGAGCACCTGTAATGGGGTGGGGATCTGTCCACTACATGGTGGTGAGGTTTCATGGTCTGGGAGGGTGTGGTGGGCTATCCTTCCCCAGGATCAAATGTAATAAAACTACTGGGTCATTTTTAAGATTATAAAGCATAGTTTTATAATACATGGAAAGGTCTGTGAGAGCACAGCCTTAAAAATTTTTTTAAAGGATGCATCTTCAGTGCATGATATATAAAGAAAACAATAAATTTTTGTTGAATGAATAAATATAAAACCAGGCATGTGAGCTCACACGACCCTCTTATAATGAGGATTTTCTGTATATTGCTGAGGTGAAGTCTACTGCAACAGTTTGTTCCTCTCCAATTCTGTGTCACCTGATTTATTTTCTCTTGAAAAAGAGAAGGGGTGGGAAAGGTGGACCTCACTCTTCTGCCCACCTGGAAGCAACTACTCTGAACCAATGCCAATAGCAGTTTCAGTGCTGAGCTCTGACATGATGGTCTTTGCTCAGAGTTGGTGATCTTGGGACCAAGGCAATGAGATGCAGGACAAGAGGGCATCATCATCAGACAGGCCCGACCAAGGATGTTTTCTTTACATATTTGAGTGATGAGGGCTTGGATGCTACCTTGCTATTTAATTTTCACAACCTGATTTTGTGATGATCAGGATCTGTAAAGTTTAATCGGAATATGAATTGGAGTAGCTTTGCCTTTTTTTTTTTTTTTGCGGTACGCGGGCCTCTCACTGTTGTGGCCTCTCCCGTTGCGGAGCACAGGCTCCGGACGTGCAGGCTCAGCAGCCGTGGCTCACGGGCCCAGCCGCTCCGCGGCATGTGGGATCTTCCCGGACCGGGGCACGAACCCGTGTCCCCCGCATCGGCAGGCGGACTCTCAACCACTGCACCACCAGGGAAGCCCCTTTGCCTTGTTTTTAATCTTCGCTATTCTTTCTCCCTTGGGTTGTAAATGGAAATGTTTCAGCGCACCGACTAGTGGGATATAAACACATCTTTTTCCAGGAAAGGACTCTGTGTAAGCTTCAAGGAGTTTATTAAATTAGCATGTGGGATATGATTTCATCCAAGTAATAAAAACTGCAGCTGCTTTTAAAGAAATGGCTTTCAATCTTTAGCTCTCCCACATAGGTGCTCTGCTCTGGAGAGGCACGGCTCTGAGTGCCTTCCTCAGGAAGAATAATCAGCCGGGAGACAAATGAGCTTTCCTGGCCTTCATACTGTACATGTTGGCTCTTCAATAGAGGAGGTCGCAAGTCATGGATTTCATTACTGCAGCGCATTAAGGGCCAAGGAAAAAAAATCCAATTTGCAGCTGCCTCAGTGACTTCGTGTTTTAATCAAATGGATAGGAAAGAATCATTAACTGATGCTCAGACTGATTAAAATTCCAGTGAGAAGAAAAAGAAATGAGATTGTGACACGGCCTTAGAAGGTCACTTGTTCCCTGGCAGTCTGGAGCCTACAAAGCCTCACGTTGTTGATAGTTACCACGTTGCTTACCTAGCACCCCGTGACAGTTTTGGACCAAAGTGGTGGGAGGCCAGATCACTCTCCTTGCACTCAGGGGTCCCTGACATAACAGAAGGTGACTATTCTTCCTGGAATGAGCCAGCAGGAGGGTTACAAAAACTTCCTTCTATGCGCTGATAAAGTTTCCGTTTCCCTGCACCCTTGAATCTTGATTTACCATCACAGAAACTTTTAAAGATGTGGACACAGTACTGATTACCTGTGCATTTGCAGGGTTATTGGAGGCATGGAAGGAAGCAGCAAATGCATTTGAAAGCACTCCAAAAGCTATGAAGTGCTATTCAAATTTAGAATGCCTGCTATTATTGTTATTATTATCTCTATCAATATCGTTATTATAATGACTGTAGTGAGAGCCCGCTCTGTGTCAGGCACTGTCCTTCCTCATGACCACATTTCCCGTCTTGCAAGAAGGGACAAGGAGCCACACTCATTCCTTGGTGTAGTAAGAACCCCCGAGGGCTGCCAAGATCAGGTGCCCCCAGAGGGAAGCCCGCTGAGACATCTGTGTGGGTTGGGAAGGGGGGAGAAACCTGTGAAAATGTGGAGAAGACAGTCTTTATGGAGGAAGCTGGAAATGCATGACTGAAAAAATGATTTGAAACAGTTTTCAGAAACATGGACAATTTTTAAAGAGTAATAGAAATAAGAGATACACAATTGCCAGGCAAAATGCAAATTAGACCCAGAGGAAAAGGACAGTGGGAAAACAAAAATAAATACACACAGGCTATAGTGTCCCCCAGAATTTCTGTAGTTGAATTAAGATCTGGGCCGAGAGCTCTATGGGGGGTACCATGGAAAGGGATATGCAGGTGGGAACCTGGTCTCCATTTCCTGGGGCAGAGAAACAGCCTGTCCTGCTCAGTGGCATGATTTAGATAAAAGCAAAAAGGCCTTTTTTGTTTGCCTGTTTGGACACCATCTTGAAAATCTGTGAAGTTACCCCTAAACCTCCCTACTGCCCCTGAGTCTGCAATCCTTCTTGGCTTGGGAGTTTTCATCTTAAACCCAAGTCAGGGGTTGTGATTTCTCTAAGGCGACCACACAGCAGGTAAAGGGGGACTTCCTTTGGGATACCCCAGATCTCTTCTCTTCCTTAGGGGGACAACATAGGTTTCATATTTTGGGATTTGATTTAAACAACCAACGCTCATGTCATCATTTTGTGAATTAAAAAATTGGATTCCTAATTGGAGTCTTAATTTATTTTTTTAATAGCATAAGAACACCAAGATGTTTGGCTTGTGAACACCTCACGTGAGGGCTCTAGCCGTGGCGGAGGTGAGAGAGGGGTTGACGGTGTGCTGAACCCACCGCTGCTTCCCCCTCCCTCCTCCTTTGCACTAGTCAGGAGGGACCAGGACAAGCCCTTCTGGACCAGGAGTGATGAGTTAGACTGTTGTGAGGATATGAAGCACAAGTGGGAAAGAGGACATTGCTTGAGCCAGAAGGGGTGTTCTGTCTGCAGTAGAGTGTTCCCGGCTCCAGGCTGAGCGAGTCTCGTGCGAAAGGGGAAACCAGCTTCAGCCCCTCAGCACCCTCGTAAGCCCAGGTAACGATGAACTGGTGAGGACCTTCGGTGTTGCTCAAACCTGGTTGATTCTTGTATCAGCCTGTTTCTTTTTTTCTTTTTCTTCCTGGTCAAGAACATGCCTTCATTGAAACTGCCTTCTCCCCTCCCACCCCCCACCCCACCACACACACAATCTAAACCTTTGCTAAAACAATTTAAATACTTGCTCTCCAATATATTTTTCCTGAATGTTTTTATTCCACAATAACCTATCTCTTCTTGGAATTTTTGTTAGTCATGAAGTCATTATTACTAAGCCACCTCCCCCGACCCATACTACACACACACACACACACACACACACACACACACACACACGAGTCAGTTTAGAATTAACTTGTTTCTTGTTATAAAAGTAGTTCAAAATCATGGAAAATGTTTTCTAACAGTAATAACTGAGAATTGCAAACACTCCCATCAGGCTTACTAAGTGCAAGCATTGTCTTACATGCGTCATGTACATGAGCTCACACGAGCCTCTCTGTGTCCTGGGGACGTAAGGCTATGTTCGTGCCTGCGGATCCACAGACCTGAGCCTGCCGAGCGGCACACGGTGCCCTGCAGCGCCGCTCCTCAGAGACAACTTCTAAGGAGCGTGGCTCCAACCCAAATGCTGTATGCACGCAGCAGCCTATGGGCACTATACACCCAGCTTGTGCAACTTGCACCTGGTCACTTAGCAATACCCCTGGGGTATCTTTTCCTGCCAGTACGTAGGGCATTTCCTACCCTTTTCAAAAGCTGCATACGATTCCAGTGCCTAGATGCACCAAAGCTTATTTAATGACTGTGTATTTTGGTTGTTTGTGCTTTTCCTCATTATAAACAATGTGCTAAAGTGATCTGTTTCCCTGTGGAATTTGAAAATGTCTCCAAAAACATTCCTAGAGGCAGAAGGACTGGGTCAAATGACACATGCTTTTAACAGTTTAATAGATATTGTTAAGTTGTCCCTATACCACTTGCAAAAATTTATATTCTTATCTGCCTGCCTATTTCTCCAAACCATGGGTAACACACGGTGTGGTTTATTAAAAGAAAATATCACGGTTTCATTTGTCCTCACTTTTTTCATAATCTCAGGTTTCTGCAGTAATCTCAGATACTAAAGAGTGAATCACCCAGATGAAGAAAACTCCTGGGCCTGCAGCTTCTGAAGGATGTGATGATCTACGTGTGTCTTCAGTTCAGATCCGTCTCTTACTGGGATTTGGCAAGGCTGTGAATTTGGCCATTTGATAAAACCTTATTCCTGAAGGAATAAGTTGGGGTGCTTTGTTCTACTTTAAGACCTTATTTCTTTCACCCATCCTTTCGAATGGCATCTCCAGAGGCTTGGACTTTCTGGGCAGTTATGGTGGGGGCTGTTTCAGGGGGAAGGAAGGAGCTTAGTAGGCAGAAGCATCCTTGGCCCATTTACCATCCAGAGGGTGAAGACTTGTTCATTATACGTCTTCTTGACTGATGCCTGAGAGAGAACTGTGGTAGGCATCTCAAGGACAAAACCCCTGCCCTTGCCGCTGCGGTCACATGGGGCATGGCTGACCCACCTTTCTCTTGGCCAGGTATTCCGTCTCCCAAGAAGCTTCCCAGGATCAGGCAGGTGGCTTGGTCAGCCAGGCAGAGAGTGGCTCCATCTTTTAGAGGTTAGACTCACATTAGCCAAGCTAGCAAGACTGATGTATAAATCTAATAGGCTGATTTGTTTCATTTAGAGTGAGACCTCTGGCATAGCTGGTGCAGTGCATGGGTGGTTTGAAGTTGCTGAGAGCAGGACACTTTCTATCTGCAGGCAGTGGGATCGAAGCTGGTTGAGTTGAGTGGTTTAATGGTGCCAGGCTTGGCACCAGGGGGCGGGAGGCGAAACACCCTGCCATGGCCTTCGCTGCCGTGGCCAGTTTCCCTCTGGGTCTCTTTCCCTCTGCTTCTTTCCCACCTCCCTTCTGGTTGGCGTGCTGTGCTCCTTCGCACATCTGCTGGGTCAGCTCCAGCAGGCTCCTGGCCTGGCAGCTTCTGCTCTTCAAGGTGATTCCAATTTCTCTGCTCCATTCACTACAGATAGTACAGACCTCAGGAGTAGCCCTCAAGGGCCTCACTGTTTCTAAGTTACTGGGGGACTCAAGATAAAGTGAAGATCTCTCAGGGAGTGTGAGCCAGCCCTGGGGGTTGGGAGTGACAATGAGGAAGTAAGCGTGAATAATGAAACAGTAGGCTCCACTGAAACGCCATTGCACATGAGTTTGTTATTCAGTGACAAATTTCCTTTCCTAGGATGACACCATGGTTGATTTAAAGTCCTCCCTTGCAGAGCTGTTTGAAAATAATTATGACTATTGATAGCACGTTCATGGACTCCCTATTGTATCAGGGAGCTGGCAGCACAGGAACTGCAGAGCACAGAACACGGTGGTTCAATATAAAGAGGTGAAGGCCTTGGCGGAGGTGGTGGTGGTGGTCCAGGTGCTCCTGGACCAGTCCTGGCTGAGGCTGGGGGAGGGACAGGGGTGTCAGTCAGGTGAACCCTTGTGATGGGCATTAGCCTGGAGAAAGTTGACTGTGTGTTGGGACTTCTCAAATGTGCTCAGATGTTTACTGTCCATGATTAAATACCCATTTTAACTTCTTCTTTGCTATTCTGCTGTGGCCATTACAGTAAACGAAAAGATGTTGCAGCCATAAATCTAGTCAGGATGGAGAAAAAAACAGGATACCAGCCCTAGACAGTTAAGATTCATATCAAAGGAATAATTTCAATAAGCCCAGACTCTCGCATCTTTCCACACATAGAAAAGCACTAATGTCATTAACTTGACTTATCTGCTTTTGTGATTAGCAGTGATCTTTTGATGTTCAAGTACACGTTTTTTGTTTATTTTTATTTTCAGCAAAAACTCCTCTGTATCCTGGCTTCTCCCTTACCTCTTTGGGACAGTCCCTCAGAGCTGTCGAAAAACAAACAAAAAAAATGCACAACCTAAAAGTTGAGAGTTATGTTTTATTTGGAGGGAATTTTTAGGATTTCAAGCTCAGGAGGCAGCATCTCAAGTACCCTGAGAAAACTGCTCTGAGGAAGCGGGGTTGGGGGGGGAGCATGGTTATATAGGAGTTTTGCAACAAAGGGTTAGGTAGTTGGGAAGATCAAAAGATTATTGTTAATGAAGGAAAACCAGACATCCCAAGTTAAGGAATTTAGCACTTTTCTATGCATGGGAGGATGCAAGAGTCTGGGCTGGCTGAAATCATTCCTTTGATATGCACCTCAGCTCTCTGGGGCCAGTATCCCATATTTTCACATCTTGAGTTTCCTCAGGGCTCACCGTGGGGAGCGGCTGATGGCTGCTGGGTGGCAGGTCTTCTTTGTTTCCTTCCTGAGTTCCCTCAGGGCTCACCAGCTCACCATCATCACTGATGACTGTGACATCCTTTGTTTACTGACACGGCAGGAAATACTCCATTTCTCAGAGAGATCTGAGAAGCTGCTTCCTTAATAATGCCCTGAATAAAGCATAATTCACACCTTTTAGGTTGTGCTTTTTTTTTTTTTTTAGTCAACTCTGCCATTCAGTAAATTAGGTAATCTGATTTTAAGGGGATGCATTTCTACCCTCATTGGATGCCTTCTACAGCTAACTTCATTTTCAAATAAAAAAAGAAATGGTTTACACACAACTTTTTTTTCTTCTTCTTCTTCTGAATTGTCTATCATGAAAAGGCAAGTTTGCTCACTGTGGTTTAAGGGAGGTGCCTCTTTTCAATATTACCTGTGATATTTCAACTGACATCACTGGTATTCATTATTGATAGGATATGTTACTTCACATTTGTAGCATTTGCCACCCATAACAGAAATGAAACAGTGTTTCACTTCCCCAGGAATGTATTAACAAGGCCAAGCACCACTGTGCTTTTTTTCTTAAGAGTTCAGTGTTTCTTTTTCTCTCTTTAAATCATTTGCACCAGCCTTGTAAACACTTGAATGAGCAATGCCTTCTCTTATAAAATTGTTTTTATTTTCAATTTTCAAGTTAGCAAAAAAAAAAAATCATTTTCCTCTCCACCCATCATCCCTCACCCCAAAACTTATGAAATAAAACCTGATAACGGTGGTCTGCTTCATTTCCTCCACAGAGAGCAGGAAGAATGATAAGCTGCCATTATTCTGGGAGTTCCACTTCTTAACCAGCCTCTTCTGCTTCTGAAATTTCAGTAGAATTACATCTTAATAATAGCTTTGGATATATACCAAAAGTTCTGAGAAAGCACATCCATATTTATTTTCAGTTCTCTTATGGTGAATCATGACATATTTAAGATCTATAACATGGCTTTTTAGAACATGGGGGTCTTAGGAATATAAACTCTTTACTTTTTTACTTTGGATGTAAAAACAGTATATCATAATAGCTACACTTAGCTTTTAAAGCTCCCTGTGCATCCAACCATGTCCATTAGTACAGCAAATGATATTTATTTTGTGTAGACTTATAACAATTTACTTACTTGCTTAAAGAATCTGTATCTTGGGGGTGACCAGACCTAAATATTTAATTACTTCTGATGATTATTGTAAGGAAACACTTCAGATACCTCAGTTATCTTTCCGTTTGCTGTGCTATCTTCACATCGATGGTTTCAGAAAGATTCTGGAACGGATCAGCAGTGTGAGTGCATGAAAAACTTGTTTCCGTTTTTTATTTTTTTCCTGAATCGGACGCCTTAGTGTGAAATGTAAAAGTTATGAGCTCAAACATAAAAATGCATTAATTAAAATGCTCACCCACCCCGCCCTTGCCTTTTCCCACCTCCTCCTTCTTCTCTGGGTTGTGGGAACACTTTCAAGCCCCCTGCCAGCCCATTCTCTGGGCTTCTGCGGGACCCGTGATCTTGAAGCACCTCTTTGACCACACGATCGCTACCCCGGATTGCAGAAGCTCCCTAATTCACCATGGTTCTTCCCAAGATCCTTAGCTTGGGACACCAGGGCACCCATGCTCCTGCCCACCTGGGCTCTGGACTTCCTCACACACCTGAGTGTGTCTCTATCCACCTGGCTGCCTTGGCCAGCACGCGGATGCCCACCTCTCCCCACACCTCAGTCCCGCCTCCTGAAATCCTATTGATCTCCTGAGAGCCTGCTCCACGCCTTCTTCTGTGCACCTACAGTGATGCCACGCCACATACTGTACACCAGCTCATTCTCCCCGGAGTTGCCGAGACGATTTTGTTATATGTTCTCACCTTCCTGTCATATATCAACATCTACCTCTAATCTCTATCTGTATTTTTGTCTCCATCTATATCTGCATATATGTATATATACTGTATGTATATAGTGACTTCCTTAAGTTATTGGGCTAAACACTCTGAACTGACTTGACATAGAATGGCCATATGGTATGAACTGAATGGTAGCCCCCAAAATTCATATGTTGAATCCCCAGCCCCCAATGTTATTATATTTGGAGATAGGGCTTTTAGGAGGTAATTAAGTTGAGATGAGGTCATAAGGATGAAGCCCTAATCCAATAAATTTGGTGGCCTTATAAGGAGAGGAAGAGAAAGAACTCTTTCTCTCCACACACCAAGGAAAGGCCGTGTGAGGACACAGCAAGGAGGTGTCCATCTGCAGGCCAGAAAGAGGGCCCTCACCCCACCCGACCATGCTGGCACACTGATCTTGGGCTTCCAGCCTTCAGAACTGTGGGAAATAAATTTCTGTCGTCTAAGCCATCCAGTATGTGGTGTTCCGAGCTGACTAATACGTCATACATGGCAAAATCATTCAACATTCATTCAGCAACTAAGGACTCTATGCACTTGGGAAGTCATTTATTCCCACAATTAGATTTTGGAAACAACAATAATGCTGAAACACAGTTTCTGCATTTTCTATTTCTTTTTCCTTACTGCAGATTACTTTGACATTTAGCCATCGCAGGCCCATGAATTGCGAAAAATCACAAGGTCTGTGATGGAGCTGTGACAATAATTCAAAGGATTTGTTTTTCTACTCTGGCTGTGTCCATCTGATTACATTGTAAGCAATATTTGCTTTAGTCCCTGTGGACAAAGATTGTTCGTAAACTACAAAGAAACTGCACAGCCTTGGAAGAAGTCAGCTTGTTAAGTGGGCTGTGTTTTTCCCAAGAAGAGAAAAGAAAAGAAAGGGAGGGAGGGGGACCTCCAGACACATGGGAACAGTAAGTTTTCATACCGTGTATGTGACATTCTCTCCTGCTGAGGCCTTATTTTAATAGGGGGCACAGTAGTGTGATGCGTTTTCTCCCACTTGGGATACTTTTCAAGGACATGTCAATTAATAAAAACAGCTCCGTCAGCAAAGCCAAACACACGAGTCAACTGGAATCGATCCATTCTGAAGGCAGAAATCGTGGCAACTGCCAGACATGGGTAATCAGAATTAGGGCGGTTCTCTGGGTGTGTTGCTTACCCTGGGCTGTGAGCTGCCTCTCACGTTGAAGAGATAGACACATGTGCTTACTTAGGTGGTTTTTCTGTGGGATGAAGTGAAAGGCGAATGCAAATGAATCTGGAAGTTTTTAGAAGAAATCGAGTCACCATGAAACTGTAATTATCCAGTAAGGAGTGGCCACCCTTGGGGTCTCCACCAAGAGGTCCCCCAGCAGCAGGTGTCCCTGTCACCTGGGGTACACTCTGTCTCCTGGTTAAATGCAGTGGTGGTAAGATATTAATCTCCAAACCTCTCTCCTGTCGGTGTTCCCGACTCCTTGCACATCTGTCCTCTTACTGCTCTCATCCATCCTGTTCAGCTTCACCCTGCACCGATGCCACCATCTGTCACAGGTGGCTCCCTGGGCTCTGGATAACCAAAGGGAGGCATGTACCAGGTTTAGATATTTTATTTTTGTTTATTGGGACTCCACAGGAACTGGGAAAAGTGTTCTCTCTGATTTGGCTCCTAAAAGAATATTCTGAATAAATAAAGAGGGCACCCTTTCCACTGCTGCAACATTCAACCATCCCCTCCCTACTTCCACTCCTTCCCAGCACAATGGCAGCCTGATGACACCAGGTCCAGGAGACACAAGGAGGGATGGGAAGACTCGGCTTGTTCCTGCGACCTTCCTCCGGACCATGAGATGTCTGCCCTGATGTTTGACATTTGTGACCCTCGGCCCAAATGAACCGAGTGTTCCTGGTGTGACCAGGTCTTTCAGTACTGACAGAAACGCTTGGTATCCATCTCATGGCTAGCATCAACTGGTCAGAAAATATCATTGCTTAAATAATACATAACATCTAGGGGTAAAGTGAAGCTAACGTATTCTTGGACAAAGAGGGGATGCAGTTTACCCACTAAATAGAAAAGAAAACATAGGCGTCTTGGAAGAAATTAGAAAATGAAAAGAGCTTTAATCCAGACACTGGAGTCTGTGCAGTTTCATCTGCAGCACAGTTACCATGACCGGCCTCCTATCCCTGCATCTGAGCAGTTGCGTACTGTTGGCTGTGTTGATGTGTGAAGGAACTTGTGGGATGACCCCTTGCTCAGATGTCTCCTTGGCTGTGGGCGGAGAACTCCAAGGATGAGAGGTTCCTTCTTCCCTGCTCTCATGACTCAGCTTTCTTGCAGAGCTTCCGACAGTACCTGCCAGGCCACTGCCCTCTTGTTAGGAGGAGTTACGGCATCTGGCACAGAAGAAACTCCTGAGTCTGGTGAAGGGTGGGAGTCCACTGACCCCCAGCAAGCATTTGCCTCTTCTCTTAGGGCACTAGAATGAACTGCTTACCATCCCTGAAAACAGCTAAATACAGCTGTGAGAGCTTTCTGGTAAAATGCAGACTAATTAAAATGGCTTTCGAATGTATGCAGGACTTTCCTTTCCTCCAAAGTTATTTCTTTTAGACAGAACATTATTTTGTTTGCATCTTGGGGGAGAGCACAGAAGGCAGTGGCTAGATTAAAGGCCCTCTGTGCAAGCAAAAGAATTTAGAGCACCATGGAGATGGCTTTATTCTTTCAATGAAGACGAGAGGGATAAATCAAGAGGCTGTAAATTTAGAACAATGATAGTACAGCTATGGCTTCACCACTGCAAACTCTGCCATTTGCTGGGCTCATAGAAACGTGTAGCTGAGGTTCCCAGGGAGGCAAGGAGCTTCCGGCAGTTCTGAGGGTCACGGGGCTCCCGGGGTGGATTTTCCACGCTCCCAGGGAGAAGCCCATGTAAATGTGAAAGTGCTAGTGTTGCATGTCCCCAGGTTCCCACGAGCTTCTCTATGTGGGTCACAGTCAGGACAGAAACAGAGTCACGAGAACCAGACTTCAGGTCTACAAACTACTGCCCTGGCTCTCCATAGAGCTATCACGTTTAAATTTAGGAGAGTGTTTGTTCTCGTGGCAGAGGTCTGGGTGAGCCCATAACGCTGATTGCTGAGGGCTCCGTCATGCAGGTGGTGCTGAGCCATTTTTCATGGCATTTTCCTGGCAACATCTCCGGAAGTTCAGGTGGCATTAGTCCTGATAAAAGTGCTCTGGGTGGTTTCATTATTTCAAATTGAACTGTTCACTTACCTCTCTGTTTCTTTTAAAATGTTATTATTATTTTAAACTGCATAGCAGTTAGTGTTTTGGAAATAACATGGAAAGGGATGGGCAGTGGGAGGGAAGAAACAACTAGAGGAAAGCATGGGCCAAGGGTGGCCTGCTGTGTCCACTGGGGTCAGGGGTCAACGTCCGGGTGGTGGAAGGCAGTGGCAGCCACCTTCCAAGGGGACTCTCTTCAGAGTCCCCATTTTACCCATCCTGGGGGAACAAAGAGGTGCACGATAGACAAGACGCCCGTGGCAGCAGCTCCTGTCCGTCTCAGGCTCAGACATTTTGGTGTCCCATGAGGCCCTGTTCAGTAAAATAAAACCTGCATCTCATGGACCACGTTCCTCATTCTTGTTAAATATGGATCACCCTCAGATGCAGCATGTGAGCAGGCATCTCACCCCGGGAGAAGGGTACAATTTGGAAATTTTACCTGATACGTTTTTGTCCTTGAAATTCCCATTCACCCTGTGATTCACCTGTCATTAACCTGGATGCTTGGTTCAAGGACACTGAGGAGAAGGCTCACTGCCTCAGGAACAGAGGACACAGAAAGATCCAGAGAGAACACAGAATTACACTCTCGGCTTTGCCTCTGAAATAGCCTGGAAAGCTCTAGCTTCAGGTTGCAAGATTTTGTGTGGAGAGGGACACACTTTTACGTGCTTATTCATTTATTGTATTTTGCTTTTTGAAGGCCAAATCTTGACTTCAATACTAGGAGCAAAGTCTGGAGGACTCAGAACACAAAGGCTTCACCATAAACCACAGGGTGGGGAGGAGGGTGGAGGATACAAGAGCAGTGCCCCCTTCACAGAGAGGGGGTGGGGACACCCCAGGGCCGGAGGGAGGTTGGAGGGGCCTAGGGGAAGGAAGCGCCGGCACCCCTGGTTCCTACGAGGAAGTTCCTGGTGGAGACGACCACACAGAGCCCCTCAGACGGTGGGAGGGCTCCCTCACTGGGGGGCAGCCGCCACTGCACCAGACAGGTCTAGGCAGAGATGGAGGACATCACACCCTCCCCAGCCCCAGCATTCACGACCTCAGATGGGGCACAGAGGAGCGTCTGAAGATTCGGTAACAGTGTCCCTCACCCCAGGAGAGATACAGGTGCTGATGGAGAGTGAGTGGGGCTCAGGACCAGAGGATGTGGGAGCACCACGAGGGAGCATCAGGGATGTGAGAGCACCCATGCGGAGCACCAAGGATGTGGAAACTCCGGTAGACACTTCTGCAATTTGTGCAGAGGGCACGTGTGGGATCAGGCCCTCATCCAGGACACCAGCCAGTGCAGAAAATAGCCACAGATCAAAGTGTCCCTCTTCCTTGGCACCGTGAAGTAAGTCCATAAATTCCACATGAGGTGTCACTCTCATGGGAATGAGGACGTGGGTGTGGAATGAGGGTGGGGTGGGCTACATCAGTGCTCTGAGCAGAGTGTAAATTCAACGAAGTCCATGATCGAGTTAGCACCGTCCACTGAGCCTCTAAGTTTGTGGCCACTCCCGTTTTTATAAAACATTTATTTTATATTGGAGTGTAGCTGGTTTACAATGTTACTTGACCACACATTTAAACATAACAGGTTACTGAAGGACACAATCACCTTATCTGACACTGGACGAGAACCTCAATAAATCAGAGAGTCTGCTGGCTGGGTCTTGCAGGATAATTCTCCATTAGTTTTGAGTTATGATCTATTTTGTATCAAGTGCAGTTAATGTGAACATCAGTCGGATTTGGCTTAAAGAAAGGAAAACATATGCAGAGGAAAATAATCTGAAACCGGTTTTACCTTTCATCCAGTTCTCAGCGATTGTACAACAGTAACATAACTGCAAGAAATGCACTGAGCATGGTGCTGGAGCCAGATGTCTGGGGACCAAGGTAGAGGGGCTTTGGCAGCGGGGAGGGGGTTACCCAAAAGTCTTCCGGAAGCAGGCTTGCAGGGCTTGACGGAGGCTGACGTTGCTTTCTGGGCCCCGCTAAGCCAGGGCCACGTCCTTGATGGAAAACAATGGCCTTGCCTCCTGTCAGCCTTCCCTCTCTCTAGGGCTCTGTCTCCTCCAGATTCCATGGGATCCATGAACACATGCTGGTGAGTAACAGCCGAGCTTCCCCGGGGCTGCCAGCCGGGCTGGCTGGACCTGAGTTCTGGGGAATCTCTGATTCCCCTGCTCTTCATAGGTGACTCTGTTCTCCTTTCCTCCACTTTTCTGGCCTGCACAACCCTGTTGGGGGTCAGAGCGCTGCCCCCCATCCTCCCTGTCTTTTGCAGCCTGAATGTTGGTTCTGAGAATAGTCCTGGCTCAGGGCCTGGAGAAAAATCACCTAGTCAGAACACCAAATTACAACTCAGAAGGTTGCTTCGTGAGCATAAAATTAGAACAAAGAGAGCCGGGTATTCTTTAGGGGTGTTTCCAACGTGCTATTGTAGCAAGATACAGTGTCCTTTTCAACACCGGGGCTATTTCCAGAAGAAGACCTGGGAGGGGACATTTGAAATTGGACCATCCATCCTCCCCAACAGGGCTGGAAGAGCAGGACGGCTTTTCACATATTCCTCTTATTCGCCCAAGGCCTCTGCAATTGCAGCATTATGCATTAAAGGCTGCAAGGTTGCATTTCATCTTTTATTAGTTCCATTTGCATCACTTGCTTCCTCATGGGATTTTGAGGAGGCGCCTTAATCTCATCAGTGATGTATTTACAGATCTTATCCTCCAATGGATTACGTCTGGGAAGAATTTTGCTGATGAGTGACTCTGACCCTCCATGTCAAGTCCTGGATTTCTCCATAGACAGTGGGGTGGCTGACCCACATTTGCAAGAGGACTGGGGACCACTCACTGTCCCCCTTGGGTCATGGGTCCCACCTCCTCCACTGCCCCTCTGCCTGTTGGTCTGAAGGCTGCGTTCAGCTCAGCATGGTTCTATCTTCTGACCAGGAAAGACCCTCTGATATTGACCTCCAGGATCCTGCACACCACCCTTCATTTGGGGTTTTATTTGATTAATGTGTGTATTAATTTCCTAGGACTGTCATAATGCAGCACCACAAATTGAGTGGCTTAGAATCCAGAAATTTAGTCTCACAATCATGGAAGCCAGAAGTCTGAGATCAAGATGTTGGCTGAGCCACGCTCCCTCTGAAGGTGCTAGTGAGTGATCTCTTCCAGGCTTCTTTCTGAGCTTCTCACAGCCTCAGGTGTTCCTTGGCTTGTAGATGTTTCATTCTACCCTGTGTCTCCATGTTGTCTTCCCCATGTGTTTCCTGTCTCTGTGTCCAAGTTTCCCCTTTTTATAAGGACTGCAGTCAACTTGAATTAGGGCCCAAAACTAATGGACTCATTTTAACTTGATGTCTTGTAAAGACCCTATTTCCAGATAAGGCCACATTGTGAGGTACTGGGGGTTTAGGACTTCAACATATATATTTTTAGGGGACACAGCTCAGGCCGTAACAATGTGTGGCCTCCATGAGGGTAGAGAACTTATTTTTTTTTACTTTCAGGGTAGCTTCTGAGCCTATCAGGCTGTCTGGCACAGAGGGAGGGCCTAATAGCTATTGCTGAATGAATGAATGAATAAATGAATGAATGGGAGCTGCTTATCTAAGATAAATTCAGCACTCCCTCAATTGTCTCCATGCACACGTGGCCATCTTTAATAAGAACTGCTCGCAGGCATCTTAAATGGGCTCCAACCACATAAAAATTAGGCAGAAAATCCACCCTGTCCTGCCATTCGTCTCCAACCCCAACATTCGCAAATCTGAATTTGTGGAAAAACACAGTGAATTTGCTCTTCTCTTCTTTCACCTGGATTAATGAACATTAGAGAGAATCGGAACAATATAAAGAGTTTGGTTTTGGTAAAGGGTAAGGTTGCCAGATTCAGCAAAATAAAGTGAGGATACCCAGTTACATGTGAATTCCCCAAATATTGCATGGGACACACTTGTACTAAAAGGTGTTTGTTGTTTATCTGAAATCCAGACACAAGCGGGCACCCTGTATTTAGCCTGGCAACCCTGCTATTGTTGGCTCCCGGTAATACACTAAATTACTGATGATTGCAGACAGACTTCTCTGTAAGTTGAAGAGTGGAAGGTAGGAGGATGTGGAATCTGAATGAGGAGAGGCGGAAGGTGCAGAGATCCCGGTAGACACACTGTGGCTACTTTCTGCCTTTCATTCGGCTCTTCCTATTTAGGTACAAAGAGCTCCAGAGTACCCCTCCACTTGCCACCTTCCCCTCCCCTTCTATACCATTTCCTCTCTTTCTGCCTCTTCTTTGCTTCCTTTGAGGCAGTAGTCTTCCTTAGGCAGTAAGTAGTGTGTACATACTATTAGGTACTGCCTTAACAGGTGTAGCGTTGTCTGCCCTGATCTCTTTCTGCAGGTAATTGGTCTCACATCAGAGGCCAAGGACACACCCTGTGACTTACTTGCAAGACATGTTTCCACTGTTAACAGACTTCTTCTTGTTCCTGAAAGACCAAAAATTATTCAGACTCATGGTCAATCCAGGTTTGAATATCCTCTCTCTTTCTAGTTAGATGACGAAGCTATTATTATTCTCATCTACAAAATGGCAAAAACAGTAAGCCAAGTTTATATATTATGATGATTAAACTCAATAACGTAATTAAGCTGTCATGGATCTGACATAGAGTAAGCACTCAAAGATGTTAGTGTAATCATCATCATCTTTACCACCACCACCATCATGTTCATTATCACCATCATCACCATCATCACCACCACCACCATCATGTTCATCATCACCACCACCACCATCATGTTCATCATCACCATCATCACCACCACCACCATCATGTCCATCATCACCATCATCACCACCACCACCAACATGTTCATCATCACCATCATCACCACCACCACCATCATGTTCATTATCACCATCATCATCTTCATCATCATCATCACCACCACCATCATGTTCATAATCACCATCACCATCACTACCATCATCATCAACATCATGTCCATCATTATCAACACCATTGTCAAAATCATGATCATCATCATTGCCATTATCATCATTTTACCCACATATCTGCTAAGATAACTTTGTCCCTTTAAAATCTGGATTGAGTTGTTTACATCCTTGTGGAAGTATAGTGCTGATCACCAAAATGTTGGTCAATTCTCTAGTGGTTACATTCTCAGGGTTGCCTTTGGGTCAGTGGGAAGTTGTTGCTATTCATTTACTTGACTGTAGCAGTTATCTTACCAGTGGGCCTATGTGATCCTTGATCTGCATGGCTTTGATCCTGACATGGAATTCATCACTCACTCAAACATGTAAATACATAAAAGACTTTATGGAAACTTTGAGGGACATGATAGAGTTAATACTGTGTCAATGCAAACTGAAGTTTAGATAGTTCTATTCATAAAATCTCTTCTCCACATCCTCAACTCATCCCCCATCTTTCTGCTATGTCTCCAATATTCACTTTTCCTTCTTTTTTCCTCTCATTCTCTTGCTGTAGGCCCCAACTTCCTGCTCTTGCCCACTGGGTCTCCTAATGACCTTGTCTTCCAAGTCTTACATTTCCTCCAAATAACTTACCAAAATGGTTTCCTATATACACTTCCTTTTTAAAAAGAGTCTAGTGAAACTATTCAAAAGATAAAATTTTAATTCAACTACAATTACAGTCATTCCCCAGGTAACCATAGGGGATTGGTTCCAAAGCCCCCAAAGATACCAAAATCTGTGAGTGCTCAAGTCCCTTGTATAAAATGGTGTAGTACCATGAATACAACTGGCCCTCTGTATCCACAGATTCTGCATCTGCAGATTCAACCAACTGAATCCATGGATACAAAACCTTGGATACAGAGGGTTGATTGTAGTTTGAAAGGTGCAGGAAACTGCCTGACTCACCTTCTTTGGAAGTACATGCTCAAAAGAATGAAATAATGCCATTTGCAGCAACATGGATAGACCTAGAGATTATCACACTAAGTGAAGTAAGTCAGAAAGAGAAAAACAAATATCATATGATATCACTTACGTGTGGAATCTAAAATAAGACACAAATGAACATACCTATGAAACAGAAACAGACTCAAAGATGTAGAAAACAGACTTGTGTTTGCCAGGGGGAGGGGAGGGGGTGGGGGAGGGAAGGATTGGGAGTTTGGGGTCAGCAGATGCAAATTATTATGTATAGGATGGATAAACAACAATGTCCCACTGTACAGCACAGTAGTAAAGATCCTGTGATAAACCATAATAGAAAAGAATATGAAAGAGAATGTGTACATATGTGTATAACTGAGTCACTTTGCTGTACAGCAGAAATTAATACAACATTGTAAATCAACTATACTTCAATTAAAAAAGTACATGCTTTCTTTTAGCCTGAAACAACAATTCTATTCAACTTTTACTTTCAACGCGTGGCATCAACTCTTTCACTCCAGAGATATTTTCCCTAATGTGCTTATTGTGATTCTCATATTGCATCACCACTAATTTCTAATTACTGTCATACATTTTTATTTGTATGTAATGAATGAAAGCAATGGTAGACAAGAGTTTTATTCTAACCATCCTTCATAAGAAACAGTTGGGAAAATTGAAAGGTTTAAAAGCGTGCTGGCCGAGAAACCAGGCAGAAGTTACCCTCAGAGGATGGATTTTCCTGCTGGAAAGGCTGCCTGGAAGCTTTCCTGTGACTCAGTCCTGAGGCCTGCATGTCAGCATTATTGTTGGAGAATGGATTTGCTTCTAGGGAGCAGTGAGGATTCAGGATGCTGGCGCTGAGCCCCACCGATCTGCTCAGCTCCCTGAAGCACGCACTCCTTGAGCCAAGGGATGTTCTTGAGGCTCCAGCGCTAAAATCGTTCCTTTTAAACCTGGGAACCATCCCCCGCCTTGCAGGAGCAACCATTACACTTAAGACTGTGAGGAAATACACCCTCAGGTCAACAGAGGTTCCCAAACTTTATTATTACTCTAATATTTTGACATTGAAGAATTGGATCCTAACACTGTACTAGGGGTTAATGCAAAAGGACTCTAGAAAAGTTATAAATAAGACCTTTATGGGTAAAATTCTTTAACTGGGGAAGCTGCGTAATTCCCAATTTGACAGCACAGTGGATAGAGTTATAGTGAAATTTCAGTCAACATGAAATCAACCGTGGCCTTGCGTTTTCAGCAAATGCAGCTTGAAGATTCAAACTGGCATAAGCTCGAGGCGACTGCTCTTGAGCCTGTGTGACCGAAAAGAAGAAGGTTAGACAAAGGAGGAGCGAGCAGTGCCACACGGGAAGCAGCATGCTTCCGGTCTCCATGCTCCACCCTCTTCACTCGCGGGCTTCAGCTCTCCTCTGTCCCAATTCACAGAGTCTCGGGCAAATATAGGGCCTGGAAGCTGTCTTTAGGGGAACAGCATGCACAGGGGGTTCCAGAAGCCTGGATCAAAAAGGGAAGGGATTAGCTGGAATGTTCCTGTGGAACCACTGAGCCCGGGAGAAGAGGGAAGCTGCTTGAGATGGGGCTGAGGTTGGTGCTGGGAGCTGGGCTGCCTGCTGCACTGGAGGAGGGATATGAGAGCAGAATCAAGGCCGGGTGGAGATGCCAGTGGGCCAGGGCGGGTTGGGCGGCACTGGAGGTCAATGTAGACATGGTGAACAGGCAGTGGGATGTCTTATGTCCACTTCTCAGGGTGTTTGTGGCTGGCACTTCTCTGCCTCCCCTTTTGAAGCACTGATGCTGCTCAGGTGTGGTGAGTTGAATGGTGTCTCCCCAAAAGTCATGCCCAGCTAGAACCTCACAATGTGACCTTATTAGAAAGGAATGTCTTTGCAGATGTTATTAAGATAGGGATTTCAAAATGAGATCCCTGAACCCAATGACAATGACCTTATGAGAGACAGAAACCCAAGAGGTTCAGAGAAGAGGAGACCATGTTGAGATGGAGGCTGAGCGTGGAGTGATTAACCTACAAGGCAGGGAATGCTGAGGATTACCACCAGAAACTGGGAGAGAGCGCTGGAGTGATTCTCCCACAGAGCCTCCCGAAGGAACCTGCTCTGCCGACACCTTGATCTTGGACTTCTGATCTCCAGAACTGTGAGAAAACAGATTTATGTTGATTAGGCCACCCTGTCATTTTGTGGTACCTTGTTACCGCAGGCACAGGAACTCATGCATCAGGGCACTGGTCCTGGGAGCCAGTTATAAAGACAAGAACAGGATGGATGCTTTACCAAGCATCTCCTTGTGCCAGACTCAGCATCAGACCTGACCCCTGCTTGGGGAACACTCATTCCAGTTTTGGACACAAAGGAACCAGACTGCACAGCTGGGGGAGAGCAGGAGCAGAGATAACATGCAGCCTCTTTGGACCCCAGAGGACTCGATCTGAAGTCCCAAAGATAGAAAGTAGGGAATGTGCTGGTGGAGAAGAGGTGAGGGCATGACAAGCATCAGGGAAACGTGTTAAAGGTGCTCAGAGAATGGCAAGGGCTGGGTGAGGCTGGCGGGCTTGTGAGGGAGCATGTGGCAAAAGAGGAAATTGCACAGAGACTGAGGGGATGGAAATGTCCCAAGGTTTGGAGGTGACAGATCGCCCTTGGTACTTCATGGTTTCAAATTTAGCGTTCACAACTCCGTCATGCTCCAGATTTTATTTTTGGGTTCATCCGTCTCCTTTACGTCTCCTGCCTGGACACGGCAGCTGCCTCATGCTGGTCTCCTGCCCCCTTCCCACTTTGTGGATTGGTCTCCACTTCACTCAAGCAGATCAGTGCCCCCAACGCCTTCAGAATGACTGGACTCCAGGCCATGGCTTTGGACCCTCACATGGTCTGCATCCTTTTCCCCTGGATGCTAGGCTGGGTCCTATCCTCCCATCCCTGCTGCAAGCCCCACCCCAGCCTTTTCATTGCACACCAGTCTGACCGTCTTATTCCTGGAACAAGTCTTTTTAACTGGAAAGTTCTCTGCCTTCCCCCCATCTCTGCAGGGCTCTTCCGTACCATTCAGGGTTCTGAGCGACACCCCATCAGTGGTGGGTGGCATCTCTCCTGCATCCCTGCATCCACCTCCATCCTGCACCATGTCCCATCACTGGTGTGTGGCCTTGACAGCTTCACTGGTGCCATTTGGTTCATACTTGTGTTTATTTGTTACTGCCTGTTGTCCTGCCCCCCTTCCCAGCACATCAGCTCGGTAGGGGGAGGGGACCTGCCTGCCTTGGTCCGTAACGTGCGCTGGTGCTGAGATCCGAGCTGGGCCTGCCGCTTCCTGACTGATGAATGAGGAAACCAAGCCACAGGGAGAGGTCAGCCATGGAGTGATGGGGGAAGAGCTTCCCCAGTGTCTGGGCAGAGTGAGGCTACTCACGTGGGAATAAGCCCAAATCAGCATCCACAGGAGCCGAGCCCCGTCCCTCCACAGGCTGCGTCCTCCCATCACATCCAGGCTTTTTATACTTGGTGCAGACGCTCCCACAGCCCTCCAGGGATCTGGTTTGCATCCTCTAAGTATGAGAGTCAAATCTCTCTTTGGCCTCCACACTTGTTCCATGTGCAGTACTTTTCCATCAGTAACATCCCCCACTGCAGGCAGGGAGGCTCACCGTGGGAGGGCCTGAGCCCCTGATGGGACGCGTCAGAAATTGGGGGAAAGGAGGCCCTGTGGTTAACAAACTACCTGTTCCATCCTGTGACCCCCGAACGTGCTGGAGGGGGGAGTTGTGGCCTCGAGAATGAGGGGTGCCTTGACACGGGACCTTGAGCATTTTATCGAGGCTGGTGGTCTGAGCAGGCGTGTGCTCACAGGGTCAGCGCTCACGGTGGCCCGGAAATCTCTCTGCCCCTTGTTCCCTGTGCCCTCACGCATTTCTCTGTCCCTGGGCTTCGTACCGGCTTGGGGCAGGCTCCCCAGTGGCCAGCACTGAGTGGACCATACCCACCTTTCCCCAAAGCATTCTTAGTGGAACCACGTGTATGTTGTTTCCTCTTTCACACTCAGCATGGGCAAATATCTAAAAGTGACTGAACACTCCAACACTCAGTGATACCTGGTGATGAAGCCCAGACCCTGTCATCGGACAAGCAAAGTGGCATCTCACCACACCAGGAGCATCTTTGCACCCAGGAGTCAGAAGACGTGCAGGATAGAGTATCTCGAGGTGACGGGTGAAGAGGGGGCAGGGCTTCCAGACGCCGCGGCCACCAGCGAGACTCGGGGTGGATGAGACGTGACGCTGCTCCTTCCCTGAAGCACAGTCAGTAAAATGGGATGTGTTTAGAATTATTGATTTGACTCCATTGCCAAGGTCTCACTGAAAAACTGACTCATTCATCTCTGTTAAAGTAATTCACTCCTATTCAGCTGAGCGCCCACCACTTTCCTAGTACATTCACGTGCATCCCTTTGCACCCTCCTCAGTCCTGAGAGGTGGGATGATTTTCTTCCCTCCTTTATACTTGACAGCACAGCGGGGCAGTTGTGGCCAAGACACTCCTGGTGAGGGGCTGAACCGGGATTGGAACCCAGGTCTACGGAGACTGGATCCAGGGTGGTCGTTTCCACCCTTCACATGGAGCATTTCACTAACCCACAAAGCCTCCTAGAGGTAACATTTTCTTGATGATAAAATTAAAAACACTCATTACTGAGAACTTGGAAAACAGACAAGGGTACATAAAAGAATATAAACACCAACTCTTTTCCCACCACAAGAAATCATTATTACATCTTGATTTTCTTGATTTCCTCCTAAACTTTCTATTATATCTTTCCAAAGTGCATGTGAGATCATTCCATGTGAATTTTTAAACATCCATTTTCCCACCTAACAATTTATTATGGGCCCTTTGTTAGGCCGTTCAGTACTGACAGGGAATCCCAGGGCGGCATGACATCCGCCATGAGGATACATTGCGGTGCTTCAAACCCAGGCCTGTACATTCAAACTTTTCTAATTTCTCCCTTTTAGAAGCAATCTCATTTGATCAACTTTGTACATAAATGTTTGTCTGTGTTTTTGATCACTTTCTTGGGACAGAATCCTAGAAAAGATCTTTTCAACGTGTTTTCAAAGGCAGCTCTGCCCTGGTTACTGTGTCAGTGCTTCCAAAAGCCATTTGTTTTTCAAAACAAGACATCAGGAGACACCACGCCTTAAGTTGCAGAAAGGAACCTCACTTAAAAGAAGGTTTGGTTGAAGAAAAACATTTGTCTCTCTTTATCATCTCCACTGCCCGATCAAATCTGGGTGACCTGGAGCCTCATTTCCTCACGTTTTTAGAAGCTTACTGATGGCTGCTCAGCTCAATGGAAGAACCAGCTGTTACCATCCTGGGGAGTCTGGAGGGTCACCATTCCCAGCCAGGTTGATCTGAGGTTAGACTGGCATGGATGCCCTCTAGTCCCTGTCTGGCAATTGCATGGAGTGTTTGAGGGGTGAGGTCTTGCCTACCGTAGGGTAAGCGCACACCTCCTGCAGGGAAAGAGAGCTCGGAAGATCACGTGTGCTCCACCGCTCCCCTGCTTGTAGGCTTTTCCAATAAACCTATTTCCCATGGTGCCAATCTGTACTCTTGGTGTGAGATGGCGTCTCCCCTGAGCCCTGGGGCGAGGTGGAGTAACTTCTGTGGAGTCTTCTCAAATTACAAAGTACCAGGTAACCACATCACATTGGGTGAGAGCTCCTAATTATTACCTGGCCCTCAGGAGTCACCTTTCACCTTGTAACTTCCCGGGGTCTGTAGAAGAGCTGGCAGCTATGAAACACATGAAACTCACTGGGTTTCATGGGGATGGTACCAGCGACAGGCCTCGTGAGAAGAAGACTGGCTAAAGGGACCTGCCACTCAGGGACAATTCTGTAATTAACATCATTGAATACATTTTTATCAAGGTACTGCCATTAGAGATTTTATATACACTGTTGCATTTGAATTTTAATAACAGTGATATGAAAAGTAGTAATAATGAGAATTTTAAAAGTACAAAGATTGGAAGGTAGGAAAAACAAAACTTATTCTGACAGATAATATGATTGTGTACCTAATAGATTGCTGGAATTTATAATAAATATAGCCAAGTAGCTAACTTAATGCATACAATATTTAAAAACCTTGCTGTATATAAGCACTGTTAAGTTAGGAAATTAAATTCAAAAAGAGATTTAAAATAGCATAAAACATCAAATGTTTAAGAATAAATAAAACAAGCGTATGTAAGACTTCATGCGGAACACTATTAATGAGAGAAATTTAAGACAATAAATGGCAGATTCACTACTATATAGATATTTACAGGTGGGAAGATTCACTATTATATAGATAACAACCCTTCCAAACTGATGTCTAGACTCAATGCAAGTCCAATAAAAATGCCAACGCTGTGAGTGTGTGTAACTTGAAAAACTGATTCTAAAGCTTATATGGGTGCTATTCCAAGACACTCTTGAGAAAGAAAAGGGCATGAACATTGTTTCCTTTGAATATTCAATTTTACGTAACTTTACTCCCTATTTAGGGAGTCCTGAGGTGCTGACAATTTCTTGACCCAGGTGGTGGTTACATTGGTGTTTAATTTGTAATACTTTACTGAGGTGTTGGTTTTGTTTTGTGCACTCTCTTTGGGTATGATATACCATAGAGAGGTTTTTTTGTTTTGTTTTGTTTTGTTTTGCGGTTCGTGAGCCTCTCACTGTTGTGGCCTCTCCCATTGCAGAGCACAGGCTCTGGACGCGCAGGCTCAGCGGCCATGGCTCACAGGCCCAGCCACTCCGCGGCATGTGGGATCTTCCCGGACCGGGGCACGAACCCGTATCCCCTGCATCGGCAGGCGGACTCTCAACCACTGCGCCACCAGGGAAGCCCCCATAGAGAGTTCTTAAAGGAGATGATATAGGATTTCAAGAAGGACACAGTCCTCTTTGAAAGGCCTAAATGTTCCTGATTCTTAAAAATGGATTTATTTTATCACTTAAGTAAATGCTGACTTGATGAAGAAACAAAAGACACTGATATGGACAATTTTTCCACTTCCACTGAGACAAGCATGCTGCTTGAAGCAAGTGATTTTCTCGGTTTGGGCTTTTGGACTGTGCTGGAAATGGGCAGGGTGAAATGTCAGCTTTCCCTCTTCTCTCCCCCTCCCCCTCCCCCCTCTCTCCTCCCTCCCCTCCCTCTGGACCACTGTGAGCACGACTAGTGTAGGGCAAGGCTCTCAGAGATGCCGTGAGAGCTTCTGAGAGACCCTGTCCGGGACCGCCTGTTGATCTGAATGTCACTGTGTTAGAGCCTGCTCACCAATGAACTGCAAACATGTAACTGAGAAGAGCTAACCCAGCAACTGGGAAGCAGTCGGGACCACACTAACCACAAATACCTTGATGCTTTCGCCTTAATAACACCGCAATATTCACCTGGGGCTCCTCTCATGGAAGCACATTCCTAAGAACAAAGAGGCATAATGTCCACTTCATTTTACCTCAGGGGGGGATTGCAAGATTAATTTTAAAGTTATTTACTTTGAGTTCTTTTGAGGAGTGGTTGTAACTCACACAAAAGAGCAAGGACAGTACTTCTAATTGGGACAATATTAGTGAATAGCGATGAAAGAAATTCAAGGTTATGTGAATAATAATTCCATTAAAAGAGTTTTCTATAAATACAGGGTAGTATCATACTGAAATTATAACTTTCTTCTTAATTTTCTTGACTTTTAAATCTTTGAATTGTACTTAAACACATTATTTTATTGATGGTGACATGCTTTTTAACATAACAGTTTTCTCTCCTAAAATAACTCATTCTATGTACAGGGAAAATATTCTTCAGATAATAGGCCTTTCTGTATTTTGAGCCTGTACCTTTGTAATAAAATGTAAAGTACTTAATCCCCTAAGCTGCACAATCTTCCTACAATACCCATGGGGAATCCATAGGTATTACATTAACTACAGGGGGCTTTGAAAATGTTCTCCAAATGCTGTAAAAAGATATTGAGAAATCAAGGAAGATACTAAGGATTACAAGAAAAAATTAATAATACCAGATAGTCTACTAAGATTCAAGTCTGGTTTATTTATATTAAGTTTTCTACTTATGTGGAATTTCCTGAGTGAAAGTACTGTCCTTGATGTTTCACTGCTAGAGTCAAAAGATTGCTGTTCGTGACTGGGTCCATTTATTAAGAATAGCACAAGGGAACTATATTCAGTGTCCTGTGATAAACCATAATGGAAAAGAATATGAAAAAGAATGTCTCTCTGTGTATAACTGAGTCACTTGGCTGTACCGCAGAGATTGGCACAGCATTGTAAATCAACGACACTTCAATAAAAAAAAAAATTAAAAATTTAATTCGAAAAAAAGAATGCATGGAATTTAGAAGCCTGTGGTGTTTTAGAGGATTTGAATTCATCTCACCTGCTTCTCTGGCAAAGACCAGACTGACCTCCTCTACTGGGATGCTGGTCTATGATACACACAGTCTACCAACAGTCTTTTATATGTTTCCTGAACATAATAGAATTGTGGGGATTATTAGCTAAACATCTGAGCCTGGTTATTGTTGTCCATTTGGGATTATCGAGAAGCTCAGTCCATTGGAAAATAAGCTGTCTGTCATAGTGATTTAAAGAATGATGGATGAGTGTGTTTTGACCCACAGAAAATATGAGAAAGAATTTCTTACATTTGTGTTTTAAATTTCTTGATCATGATCACCTGCTAAAATAATAAATTCAAAAATAAGATGGTAGACACCCCCCTCCCACACACACACTGAAAAAAAAGCTGACAGGTTTTTAAGAACAAGGGTAATTTGAAAGATCCAGCGGTCCTTCCTCTGGAAGGTTCAGCACCAAGGCCAGTTCTGGAGGGGAAGCTCCCCAGCTCCCCCCTGCCCCTGGGAAAGCTGAGGGAAGGGGAATTTGCAGGTTATTTAATAAAGGATGTTGGTGAACGTCTGAGACGCATGCCTGCATTTTCTGTTCAGAGCATCATTAGAAAAGGGCTCTCATTCTGACGGGCACTCAGGAAGGGCAGGTCCAGGTTACGAGGAGAGAACTCACGTGTCTTACCCTTTGCAGTATTTGTGGCCACAAGCTGAGAAGCAGTGAGGGAACTGTTTACAAACATCTTCTTAAAGGACAGAGAGGGATCTCAAATATTGAATTTGTGTCTGAACATTTTGTGAGGAGCCTGGCACACAGTGTGGATAAATATTTGGTGAATGAATGATTAAATAAGTTGTCTAGAGTTGCTCCCTCCTATTTTTTTACCCTTTATGCACTTAAAATATTTTCTCTTGAAATATAATACACACACAGACAAGTGCACAGTCATAAATGTGTGTTTAATAAATGATGCTGTGAAACATGTCAGTGAAACATCACAAACCCCCCACCAAGTTCAGAGAGAAGGCTGTCCTAATCCACTCAGGCTGCTGTAGCAAAGTACCACAGACTGGGCAGCTTATAACAACAGACATTTGCTTCTCACAGTTCTGGAGGCTGTAAGTCCATGATCATGGTATCTGTGTGGTGGGGTGAGGGTCCTCTTCGAATTCAGACTTCTTGCTGTGTCCCCATGTGGTGGAAAGGGTGAAGAAGCTCTCTGGGGCCTCTTTTATAAGGACACTAATCCGATTCAAGAAGTCTCCACTTTCAGGACCTAATCAGCTCCCAATAGCCCCATTTCCTAATAGCATCACCTTGGTCATTAGGTTTCCAACGTTTGAATTATGTGGGGACACAAACGTGCAGACCATAGCAAGAACAATTCCAGCGTCCCAAAAGCCAAACGCCACCTGCATCCCCTCCTGATGACTGCCTTTCCCCTTAGAAACCACCAACATGCCAACTGTTGTGGTGACCCCTTCCTGGCTCCTCTTCACAATTATACCTGGCAGGCACAGTCCCTACGATCAAGAGCTGTTTTCATTTTATTTTATTTTTTTTTAAGTGAAATCAATCACTTTTTACATAGGGCTTCTTTTGTTTGCTGTATGCGCATGACATTCAATTGCATTGTCCCACGTCCTCCAGTTCTTTAATTTCCACGGCTGTTCTGTATCACTTGTATGAATACACAACAAATTGATTATCCTACTGCTAATGGACAGCTGGGCTGTGGACGTGGCTCTGGATCTTAGACAGATCTCTCCCCAAGCGTCACTGCTCATGGTCTCTCCTCACCTGTGCACGTGGTTCTGTAGAGGATGTAGGGGGTCCAAAAGGCAGTGCCGCTCCTGCACCCAGCCGGAGGGCTCTGCTCTGGGCTGTGTGTAGAACAAACACAGACAAATGTATGTTTGTTTGGGGACAGCCCCTGTCCCTCCACATGGGCACAGCATAGCCCTTAACCCTGGACTTCTTACCTCCTGGCTGAGACCATTCAGGCCCCATATCAACTTCTCCACATCTTCCCTGTGGTCTCAAAGCAAAGGAGATGGTTCTGAATGTGAAAGGGGATGTGAGTCGCCCCAGACTTGCAGTGTGGGAGCTGCCAGGGGTGGTTGCTTGGGTAGGTCTAGATACACCAGTCCCTGATGTGAAGCATGATGGCAAGTCATCCCATTGGCATCTAGAAGAATTTCAACATGAGAATTGTGAGTAGCTTTATAGCTATAAAAATATTAATAAGATTGAATTATAGTTTAAAATTTACATAATTACAACTTTATTTATATAACTTTGATTAAAATTTTTTCAGTTTATTAATTACAATTTGTGTCTGACCTTTGTGAAATTGGTTTAAATATTTTAGAAGAAAAATAATTTTTTGAGAAAATGTAACGTATTTTTAAATTGTCCATTTTAAATATTATTTTAATTTGTACATTTATAGATGTGTATTCCATGTATTTATATTTTTGATAAAAATATATTCAAATAACACTTCATTGTATATTTTAATATGAAATGCACATTAGAAACTAAAAGATTACATTAGATCATGGAGAATAAATGTAGTCAGCTTTTTTTGTAGAAGTAGAAAATATGGAAGTGGGGCTCAGAAATAGAAAGCAGAAAGGAAATAGGAAAATCTTCAGAAAAGGAGGTCTGCTTACATTTAAAAATAATGTGGAACAATGAAATTGAGCAGACTTCTGTGGAGTGTGACTCAGATGAAATTTGCAAACTCATACATTTTATAATTAGTCAGAATTAATTATTGAAAAAACTGAAAATGAGCAAGAAAATTATTCTCACCAGATATAAAGCTTAAACAGGTCAGATAAAATCTCTTTATAATCATTATTAAAGGAAGATTGAATTTTTGATCAAACAATGAGAGTGGAAAAGAGTATTTCTTATCAAAACCGCAACTGGAAGCGACAGGCACAGTGCCAGCCTGCTGTTAGAAGAAGAAGGAAATGATATTCATGAAATTGGTAGATTGGGCAAGAGAGATGAAACCTCATCACATCGTTTGGATAGTGTGTGAATGTTTCTAGCAAACGCAATCTGATTCAAATTGATTCTGATTTCCCTTTGGTAAGTCTGACAGAAAATTGAGTATTTTACATGACAATTATTTCAAGTGGAAGAAGAAAATGTGGAAACCAACTTTTATATTTTAAGTATAAAGGCAAAGTATCTTGCAACAATTTTTCATATTTTATAACAAAGCTTTGGCTAAGATGGTGTCTATGGCTGGAAACATCCAAGTTCTTAGTTATAAGAACATAAAACATACCTTACACATAAAAATCACACATATCACACATTCGTAATTACTGCGATGGGGAAAAGTCTCAATAAACAGCAAACAATCAAGAGTGTTGAAGAAAGACACGTGAACACTGAAGTACATTGATGTAATGTTCTTAAAGAATAATATCATCTGCTCAACCAATATTTAGCAAGCATGATTTTTGTGTGTGTGATGGCACTAGTACAATATTTACAGAAAACAATAGAAATTTCCTAGTTCTGTAGAAATGCTTGCAAAGTGAGATGATAGAATGGCTGAACCTGGAATATAGACAAAAAACAAATCAGATGAACATTATCAAGGATGAAATATTCAATCAAGATCCATATTTTAATGAATACTAAAGTAAGAGGAGAAATCACACACAAATGTTTAAAAAAACAAATATTACTAATTTCCATGAACTTTACCAAGGACAAATGTTCTGTTGAATAAGTAACATTTATGGTATTTAGTGTTAACTACCAGAAAGAAGAAAACAGTCATCAAAATTAGTGGTTGTCATTGCTTTTATATCTATTGTAAAATGTGTAGGTTTTGACAAGGAAAAGGTGTGAAGAACAGCTTTTAGACTCAGGCACTGTGATACTTGAGTGCACATTAAGGGCACTAATAATGTTGGTAAAGAGAAATGTGTACAAACCAGAATTTTAGCTGAAAATCCATTTGTCACTAGAAGTCATGACTCAACTCTACACATAGTGACCACATTTTTGGAGCAATGAATGCAATAATTATACTCTATATGCTATTTTCTGAATCTTCCCAAAGATAGAACCTCTTATCAAATTTGACCTTTCAACCCTCTCGACCACATGATGGGAATACCAAATCGATGCAGTCAGAGAAAATAGATTTTATTTTGACAAGATAAAATACTTACTAGAAGAATGAACTCAAACAATGATCCTCAAATAAAACGTTAACATGGTCTTCAGCACGCAAAAGAAATTAATGCTGATCTGTACCATCCACAGTCAGTGGGTATGAACTCTTGCTTGTTAATGATATGCCTACAAAAAAGCCAAGTCTAAATGTAGGCATTTTGCTTTTAGGATTAAAATAGTTTTGAAATTATTTTAGAGAAAATTGGATTTTGATCATGTGAAGCATACACTGAAGGTGACATTCCAATAAAATTTGAAAACTTAGTACCGGGAAATGAAAATGCTTGAAGACTATGAGGAAGATTGTGCATTAATGATGCTGAAATTGTATCAATCACACTACAATCTCAACTGAAGGAAGAGTTGAATAAATTGAGCCTCATTCTGTCAGTTTGGGTTTTCTTTATAATGTTCCAGAATTGAACAACTTGAAAGAAGAACTTAAGAAACTAAGCTAATTAAGAGTTAGGTAAATTACGTAAGGAAGAATTAAGGAATTCATTGATTATATGTCATTTTATAGCTTATTTTTTTAAATAAACTTTTAACTGTAAAATAATTTTAGATTGACAGAAAAGCTGTGAGGATAGTTCAGAGAGTTCCCATACACCTCACGCCTAGTTACCCCTATTATTAACATTTATGTTAGTATGATATATTTGTCATAATTAATGAACCAATATTGACGTTATTAAACGAAGCCCATACTTTATTCAGATATTTTGAGTTTTACTTAATGTCTTTTTCTGTTTCAGGGTCCCATCCAGGATACCATTTTACATTTAGTAATCCTGTCTCCCTAGGTTCTGCTAGGCAGTTCTGTTTTTTTTTTTTTTTTTTAACATCTTTATTGGAGTATAATTGCTTTACAGTGGTGTGTTAGTTTCTGCTTTATAACAAAGTGAATCAGTTATACATATACATATTTTCCCATATCTCTTCCCTCTTGTGTCTCCCTCCCTCCCACCCTACCTATCCTACCCCTCTAGGTGGTCACAAAGCACCGAGCTGATCTCCCTGTTCTATGCGGCTGCTTCCCCCTATCTATTTTACGTTTGGTAGCGTATATATGGCCATGCCACTCTCTTGCTTTGTCACAGCTTACCCTAACCCCGCCCCATATCCTCAAGTCTGTCCTCCAGTAGGTCAGTGTCTTTATTCCTTTCTGACCCCTATGTTCTTCAGAACATTTTTTTTCTTAAATTCCATATATATGTGTTAGCATACAGTATTTGTCTTTCTCTTTCTGACTTACTTAACTCTGTATGACAGACTCTAGGTCTATACACCTCATTACAAATAGTTCAATTTCATTTCTTTTTATGGCTGAGTAATATTCCATTGTATATATGTGCCACATCTTCTTTATCCATTCATCCGATGATGGACACTTAGGTTGTTTCCATCTCTGGGCTATTGTAAATAGAGCTGCAATGAACATTTTGGCACATGACACTTTTTGAATTATGGTTTTCTCAGGGTATATGCCCAGTAGTGGGATTGCTGGGTCATATGGTAGTTCTATTTGTAGTTTTTTAAGGAACCTCCATACTGTTCTCCATAGTGGCTGTACCAATTCACATTCCCATCAGCAGTGCAAGAGTGTTCCCTTTTCTCCACACCCTCTCCAGCATTTATTGTTTCTAGATATTTTGATGATGGCCATTCTGACTGGTGTGAGAAGATATCTCATTGTAGTTTTGATTTGCATTTCTCTAATGATTAATGATGCTGAGCATTCTTTCACGTGTTTGTTGGCAGTCTGTATATCTTCTTTGGAGAAATGTCTATTTAGATCTTCTGCCCATTTTTGGATAGGGTTCTTTGTTTTTTTTATTGATCTGCATGAGCTGCTAATAATTATGGAGATTAATCCTTTGTCAGTTGCTTCATTTGAAAATATTTTCTCCCATTCTGAGGGTTGTCTTTTGGTCTTGTTTATGGTTTCCCTTGCTGTGCAAAAGCTTTTAAGTTTCATTAGGTCCCATTTGTTTATTTTTCTTTTTATTTCCATTTCTCTAGGAGGTGGGCAAAAAAGATCTTGCTGTGATTTATGTCATAGAGTGTTCTGTCTATGTTTTCCTCTAAGAGTTTGATAGTTTCTGGCCTTACATTTAGGTTTTTAATCCATTTTGAGCTTATTTTTATGTATGGTGTTAGGGAGTGACCTAATCTCACACTTTTACCTGTACCTGTCCAGTTTTCCCAGCACCACTTATTGAAGAGGCTGTCCTTTCTCCACTGTACATTCCTGCGTCCTTTATCAAAGATAAGGTGACCATATGTGCGTGGGTTCATCTCTGGGCTTTCTATCCTGTTCCATTGATCTATCTTTCTGTTTTTGTGCCCATACCATACTGTCTTGATTACTGTAGCTTTGTAGTATAGACTGAAGTCAGGGAGACTGATTCCTCCAGCTCCGTTTTTCGTTCTCAAGATTGCTTTGGCTATTCGGGGTCTTTTGTGTTTCCATACAAATTGTGAATTTTTTTATTCTAGTTCTGTGAAAAATACCAGTGATAGTTTGATAGGGATTGCATTGAATCTGTAGATTGCTCTGGGTAGTATAGTCATTTTCACAATGTTGATTCTTCCAATCCAAAAACATGGTATATCTCTCCATCTATTTGTATCATCTTTAATTTCTTTCATCAGTGTCTTATAATTTTCTGCATACAGGTCTTTTGTCTTCTTAGATAGGTTTATTCCTAGATATTTTATTCTTTGTGTTGCAGTGGTAAATGGGAGTGTTTTCTTGATTTCACTTTCAGATTTTTCATCATTAGTGTATAGGAATGCCAGAGATTTCTGTGCATTAATTTTGTATCCTGTTACTTTACCAAATTCATTGATAAGGTCTAGTAGTTTTCTGGTAGCATCTTTAGGCTTCTCTATGTATAGTATCATGTCATCTGCAAACAGTGACAGCTTTACTTCTTCTTTTCTGATTTGGATTCCTTTAATTCCTTTTCTTCTCTGATTGCTGTGGCTAAAATGTCCAAAACTATGTTGAATAAGAGTGGTGGGAGTGGGCAACCTTGTCTTGTTCCTGATCTTAGTGGAAATGCTTTCAGTTTTTCACCATTGGGGACGATGTTGGCTGTGGGTTTGTCATATATGGCCTTTATTATGTTGAGGAAAGTTCCCTCTATGCCTACTTTCTGAAGGGTTTTTATCATAAATGGGTGTTGAATTTTGTCAAAAGCTTTCTCTACATCTATTGAGAGGATCATATGGTTTTTCTCCTTCAATTTGTTAGTATGGTGTATCACGTTGATTGATTTGCGTATATTGAAGAATCCTTGCATTCCTGGAATAAACCTCACTTGATCATGGTGTATGATCCTTTTAATGTGCTGTTGTATTTTGTTTGCTAGTATTTTGTTGAGGATTTTTGCATCTATGTTCATTAGTGATATTGGCCTCTAGTTTTCTTTCTTTGTAACATCCTTGTCTGGTTTTGGTATCAATTTGATGGTGGCCTCGTAGAATGAGTTTGAATGTGTTCCTCTGTTATATTTTGGAAGAGCTTGAGAAGGATAGGTGTTAGCTCTTCTCTAAATGTTTGGTAGAATTCGCCTGTGAAGCCATCTGGTCCTGGGTTTTTGTTTGTTGGAAGATTTTTAATCACAGTTTCAATTTCAGTGTTTGTGATTGGTCTGGTCATATTTTCTATTTCTTCCTGATTCAGTCTTGGCAGGCTGTGCATTTCTAAGAATTTGTCCATTTCTTCCAGGTTGTCCATTTTATTGGCATAGAGTTGCTTGTAGTAATCTCTCATGATCTTTTGTATTTCTGCAGTGTCAGTTGTTACTTCTCCTTTTTCATTTCTAATTCTATTGATTTGAGTCTTCTCCCTTTTTTCTTGATGAGTCTGGCTAATGGTTTATCAATTTTGTTTATCTTCTCAAAGAACCAGCTTTTCGTTTTATTGATCTTTGCTATCGTTTCCTTCATTTCGTTTTCATTTATTTCTGATCTGATTTTTATGATTTCTTTCCTTCTGCTAACTTTGGTTTTTTTTTTTTGTTGTTGTTCTTCTTTCTCTAATTGCTTTAGGTTCAAGGTTAGGTTGTTTATTCGAGATGTTTCCTGTTTCTTAAGGTAAGATTGTATTGCTATAAACTTCCTTCTTAGAACTGCTTTTGCTGCATCCCATAGGTTTTGGGTTGTAGTGTCTCCATTGTCATTTGTTTCTAGGTATTTTTTTATTTCGTCTTTGATTTCCTCAGTGATCACTTCGTTATTAAGTAGTGTATTGTTTAGCCTCCATGTGTTTGTATTTTTTACAGATCTTTTCCTGTAATTGATATCTAGTCTCATAGTGTTGTGGTTGGAATAGGTACTTGATACAATTTCAATTTTCTTAAATTTACCAAGGCTTCATTTGTGACCCAGGATATGATCTGTACTGGAGAATGTTCCATGAGCACATGAGAAAAATGTGTATTCTGTTGTTTTTGGATGGAGTGTCCTATAAATATCAATTAAGTCCATCTTGTTTAATGTATCATTTAAAGCTTCTGTTTCCTTATTTATTTTCATTTTGGATGATCCGTCCATTGGTGAAAGTGGGGTGTTAAAGTTCCCTACTATGAATGTGTTACTGTCAATTTCTCCTTTTATGGCTGTTAGTTTTTGCCTTATGTATTCAGGTGCTCCTATGTTGGGTGCATAAATATTTACAATTGTTATAAATTCTTCTTGGATCGATCCCTTGATCATTATGTAGTGTCCTTCTTTGTCTCTTCTAATAGTCTTTATTTTAAAGTCTATTTTGTCTGATATGAGAATTGCTACTCCAGCTTTCACTTGGTTTCCATTTGCATGGAATATCTTTTTCCATCCCCTTACTTTCAGTCGTATGTGTCTCTAGGTCTGAAGTGGGTCTCTTGTAGACAGCATATATATGGGTCTTGTTTTTGTATCCATTCAGCCAATCTGTGTCTTTTGTGGGAGCATTTAGTCTATTTACATTTAAGGTAATTATCGATATGTATGTTCCTATTCCCATTTTCTTAATTGTTTTGGGTTCGTTATTGTAGTTCTTTTCCTTCTCTTGTGTTTCTTGCCTAGAGAATTTCCTTTAGCATTTGTTGTAAATCTGGTTTGGTGGTGCTGAACTCTCTCAGCTTTTGCTTGTCTGTAAAGTTTTTAATTTCTCCATACAATCTGAATGAGATCCTTGCAGGGTAGAGTAATCTTGGTTGCAGGTTTTTCTCCTTTATTACTTTAAATATGTCCTGCCAGTCCCTTCTGGCTTGCAGAGTTTCTGCTGAAAGATCAGCTGTTAACCTTATGGGGATTCCCTTGTGTGTTATTTGTTGTTTTCCCCTTGCTGCTTTTAATATGTTTTCTTTGTATTTAATTTTTGACCGTTTGATTAATATGTGTCTTGGCGTATTTATCCTTGGATTTATCCTGTATGGGACTCTCTGTGCCTCCTGGACGTGATTAACTATTTCCTTTCCCATATTAGCAAAGTTTTCAACTATAATCTCTTCAAATATTTTCTCAGTCCCTTTTTTTTTCTCTTCTTCTTCTGGAACACCTATAATTTGAATGTTGGTGTATTTAATGTTGTCCCAGAGGTCTCTGAGACTGTCCTCAGTTCTTTTCATTCTTTTTTCTTTATTCTGCTCTGCAGTAGTTATTTCCACTATTTTATCTTCCAGGCCACTTATCTGTTCTTCTGCCTCAGTTAGTCTGCTATTGATCCCATCTAGAGTATTTTTAATTTTATTTATTGTGTTGTTCATTGTTGTTTGTTTCATCTTTAGTTCTTCTAGGTCCTTGTTAAATGTGTCTTGCATTGTCTCTATTCTATTTCCAAGATTTGGGATATCTTTACTATCATTAGTCTGAATTCTTTTTCAGGTAGACTGCCTATTTCCTCTTCATTTGTTAGGTCTGGTGGGTTTTTATCTTGCTCCTTCATCTGCTGTGTGTTTTTCTGTCTTCTCATTTTGCTTATCTTACTGTGTTTGGGGTCTCCTTTTTGTAGGCTGCAGGTTCGTAGTTCCCATTGTTTTTGGTGTCTGTCCCCAGTGGCTAAAGTTGGTTCAGTGGGTTGTGTAGGCTTCCTTGTGGATGGGATTAGTGCCTGTGTTCTGGTGTATGAGGCTGGATCTTGTCTTTCTGGTGCACAGGTCCACGTCTGGTGGTGTGTTTTGGGGTTTTTGTGGACTTATTATGATTTTAGGCCACCTCTCTGTTAATGGGTGGGTTTGTGTTCCTGTCTTGCTAGTTGTTTGGCATATGGTGTCCAGCACTGTAGCTTGCTGGTCATTGAGTGAAGCTGGGTGCTGGTGTTGAGATGGAGATCTCTGGGAGATTTTCACCATTTGATATTATGTGGAGCTGGGAGGTCTCATGTGGACCAGTGTCCTGAAGTTGGCTCTCCCACCTCAGAGGCACAGCACTGACTCCTGGCTGCAGCACCAAGAGCCTTTCATCCACACGGCTCAGAATAAAAGGGAGAAAAAGTAGAAAGAAAGAAAGAAAGAAAGAAAGAAAGAAAGAAAGAAAGAAAGAAAGAAAGAAAGAAAGAAAGAAAGAAAGAGAGAAAGAAAGAAAAGAAAGAAAGAAAGAAAGAAAAAGAAATAAAGGAGGGAGGGAGGGAGGGAGGAAGGAAAGAAAGAAAGAAGAGAAAATAGAATAAAGTAAGATAAAATAAAATAAATTTATTAAAATAAAAATAATTATTAAGAAAAAAAATTAAAGTAAAAACAAAGATAAAAACAACAACAACAACAAAAAACTGGATGGATAGAACCCTAGGACAAATGGTGGAAGCAAAGCTATACAGACAAAATCTCACACAGAAGCATACATATACACACTCACAAAAAGAGGAAAATGGGAAAAATTCATAAATCTTGCTCTCAAAGTCCACCTCCTCAATTTGGGTTGATTCGTTGTCTATTCATGTATTCCACAGATGCAGGGTACATCAAGTTGATTGTGGGTCTTTAACCCGCTGCTTCTGAGGCTGCTGGACGAGATTTCCCTTTTCTCTTCTTTGTTCTCATAGCTCCTGGGGCTCAGCTTTGGATTTGGCCCTGCCTCTGCGGGTAGGTCGCTGGAGGGCGTCTGTTCTTCACTCAGACAAGATGGGGTTAAAGGAGCCGCTGATTCGGGGACTCCGTCTCACTGAGGCCGGGGGGAGGGAGGGCTGCGGAGTGTGGGGCGAGCCTGTGGCAGCAGAGGCCGGCGTGATGTTGCACCAGCCTGAGGCGTGCCGTGCGTTCTCCTGGGGAAGTTGTCCCTGGATCACAGAACCCTGGCAGTGGCAGGCTGCACAGGATCCCGGGAGGGGAGGTGTGGACAGTGACCTGTGCTCTCACACAGGTTTCTTGGTGGCAGCAGCAGCAACCTTAGCGTCTCATGCCTGTCTCTGGGGTCCGTGCTGTTAGCCGTGGCTCGCGCCCGTCTCTGGAGCTCCTTTAAGCAGCGCTCTTAATTCCCTCTCCTTTCGCACCAGGAAACAAAGAGGGAAGAAAAAGTCTCTTGCTTCTTCGGCGGCTCCAGACCTTTTCCCGGACTCCCTCCTGGGTAGCCGTGGTGCACTAACACCCTGCAGGCTGTGTTCACACCGCCAACTCCAGCCCTCTCCCTGCGCTCCAACCGAAGCCCGAGCCTCATCTCCCAGCCCCACCCGCCCTGGTGGGGGAGCCGACAAGCCTCTCGGTCTGGTGAGTGCCGATCGGCACCTATCCTCTGTGCAGGAATCTCTCTGCTTTGCCCTCCGCACCCCTGTGGCTGCGCTGTCCTCCACGGCTCCAAAGCTTCCCCCCTCCACCACCCGCAGTCTCCACCCATGAAGGGCCTTCCTAGTGTGTGGAAACCTTTCCTCCTTCACAGCTCCCTCCTGCTGGTGCAGGTCCCATCCCTATCCTTTTGTCTCCGTTTATTCTTTTTTCTTTTGCCCTACCCAGGTACGTGGGGACTTTCTTGCCTTTTGGGAGGTCTGAGGTCTTCTGCCAGCATTCAGTAGGTGTTCTGTAGGAGTTGTTCCACGTGTAAATGTATTTCTGGTGTATCTGTGGGGAGGAAGGTGATCTCCGTGTCTTACTCTTCCACCATCTTCCCTACGATCTCTAGGCAGTTCTGTTTTTATCAGACTTTCTTTGTTTTAATGGCCTTGATATTTTTGAGGAATGCTGACAGAAAATTGGTAGAATGTCTTTCAATTGGGGTGTGTCTGATGTTTTTCTCATGGTTAGACTGGGGTTATAGGTCTTGGGGAAAGAGACTACAGATATAAAATGCCATTCTCATTACATCATATCAAGTGTGCATATGATCAATATGAATTATCACTGTTGATGTTGACCTTGAACACCTGGATGAGGTCGTGTGTGTCAGTTTCTTTACTGTAAAGTTACTCCCTCCATCTTCATACTGTCCTCTTTGACAGGAAGTCACTATGTACAGCTACCACTTAAGCACAGAGAGTTATGCTCTCATCTCTGAGGACAGACGATGTATCTAAATTATTTGGAATTCTTCTGCAGGAGAAGGTTCCCTATTCTCCTCCATAAATTTATTTATTCACTTATTTATTTGTATCAATAAGGACTCATGGCTATTTATTTTATATTTTGGGTTATAATACCATACTATTTTATCCACTTTGTTACTCAAAATGATCCAGCTTTGACTTTTGGGAACTCTTAAGTTGGCTCCTATGACCTTTTGATATAACCTCATCATAGTTTTTAATTAAATTAAATTAATTATTTTATTATTATTTGACTCTTTCTTGCTTCCTGGCACTACAAGATTTTCAAGTTTATCTTGTATATTTCTTGCCCTAGTCCTAGGGCCAACTGTTTCTCCAAAAAACCTGGGTCCTTTATTGCAGATTAGTATTAGAAGCCAGGATTGGGGCACTAGATGTGGTTGTTCATATTGGGGTGTTCTTGTTCCTAGATGATCTGATTTAACAGAGAATGAAAATATATGTGGATATACTAACTTGTGTATAAATACATATCTATAACTATTTCTCTGTGAAACCATCTATCTTAGGTTTGTGGCTCTACCTCAGATCCATTACCACCTGGATTATTCTAGCAACTTCTCCTTTGCTTATCTCCAACCTCTACTTCAACAGTGAGAAACCTGGCTCCCACCATCCACATGTCCACATATACAGTGGTTACAGAATTGGTAACTTGGATTCCTGTGGGAAACACCCTTATCAACTAGTGTACAGTGCTTATGTACAGTTTCTGTTGCCTTTTGTCTTCAGGCTCCACTCTTTTTTTTTTTTTTACTTCAATTAAAAATAAAAACAAAAATAAACAGAAACAAACAAGCAAAAATACCCAAAATTACTTTAGGCCAGCATGTTGTCCCCTTGTTTCTTAAATGAGGTGGTTTCATACACTTGTAAAATAGTTAGATTCTTCTGTCACAGACTGCTTTCTCTCCTGGGATCCCATTATCTCCTGAGTGACAAATTTTTTTGAGTGCTTTAAGTTTCTCTCTTTGTACAGCAAAATTTTATGGTTTTGAAGAATGTATAGTGTTATGTTTCTACCATTACAAAAGGATATCACACAGAACAGTCTTTCCAACCATAAAAAAACCCTTTGCTTCACCTACACACCTCTTCTCCCAGTTTTGAACTCCTGGCAACCACTAATTTGTTTACTGTTTTTATATAAACTTTCCTTGTTCCAGAACATCATGTAATTGGAGTCATACAGCATACAGTATGAATCCTTTTCATATCGGTATCTTTCACTTAGCAATGTGCATTTAAGTTTTATCCATGTCTTTGTGTGCCTTGATAGCTCATTTATTTTTATTTCAGAATAGTATTACATTGTATGGAGGTACCATAGTTTGTTTATCTGTTCACCTGTTGAAGGGCATCTTGGTTGCTTCTAGTTTTGGATGATTATGGATAAGGCTGCTATAAACATTTGCATGCAGACTTTTGTGTGAACAAAACTTTTAAAATTGTCTGGATAAATACCTAAGAATATGGTTGCTGGATAATATAATAAGACCAGTTCAGCTTTATAAGAAACTGTGAAACTGTCTTGCAAAATGTCTGTCCCATTCTCATTTTCATTCTCACTCACAATGAATGAGAGCTCCTGTTGCTCTGTGTCTCTGCCAGCATTTAATCCTTACAGTTTTCTGAATGTTAGGCAATTCTAGCCAATGTATTTATTCTAATAAGTAGGTAGTGGTATCTCTTTATTGTTTTAATTTGCATTTCCCTAATAAAAAATGATGTTGAGCATTTTTAGTATGCTTATTTGCCTTCTGTGAATCTTCCTTGGGGAAGTGTCTGCATATTTTTTCCCATTTAAAAAGTTGAGTTGTTTTCTTATTTTTGAGTTTTAAGTTTCTTTGTATATTTTGAGTGCAAGCCCTTTATCAGATATGTGCCTTGAAAATATTTCCTCCCAGTCTGTAGGTTGTATTTTTATTCTTTTAGCAGTGTCTTTTCTACAGCAGATATTTTAAATTTTAATTAAGTCTAAATTATGAATTTGACTTTTTATTTCATGGGTCATGTTTTCCTTGTTGTAACTAAAACCCCAACACAAAACCGAAGTTCTTACAATTTTTTTCTATTATTCTTCTACTAGTTTTTGCATTTTACGTTTAAACTTATGCACTATTTTGAGTTAATTTTTATAAAACGTATAAGATCTGTGTCTATGTTTTTCCCCCCCATCATGATATCCAGTAATTCCGCATCATTTGTTGAGAAAATATCTTTTTTTATATTGAACCCCCCTTGTTCCTTTGTCAAAGATCAGATGATTATATTTGTATGGCCCTGTTTATGGGATCTCTATTCTGTTCCGTTAACCTATTTGTTTATTCTTTTGCCAATACTATGCTGTGTTGATTATTATAGTTTTATAGTAAATCTTAAATTGAACATTGTGAGTCTTCCAATTTTGTTCTTCTTCAGTATTGTATTGTCTATTCTAGGTTTTTTGCCTTTTGATATCAACTTTAAAATTAGTTTATTGACATATACAAAATAGCCTAGTGAGATTTTGATTGGAATTGCCTTAAATATGTGGATCAAGTTGGAACAAATTGACATCTTAACAATTTTGAGTCTTCTTATCCATAAACATGGAATATTTCTCCATCTATTTAGATTTTCCTTGATTTCTTTCATCAGTAATTTATAGTCTTTGACTTGCAGACTCTATAAAATTTTTTTACATTTATACTTATTTCATTTTTGGTGCTATTATAAATGGTATTTGTATTAGTCATGGTTCTCTAGAGGAACACAAGCAACAGGTTGTGTCTATCTCTATATCTGTCTATTTATCTCTATTTATCTATCTATCTATCTATCATCTAGGTTTATTTTAAGGAGTTGTCTTACATGTTTTTGGAGGCTTGGTAAGTTCAAAATCTGTAGGGTAGGCTAGCAGGCTGGAGACCTAGGGAAGAAGATTTGCTGTTTTAGTGCAAAGGCGGTCTGCTGCCAGAATTTCTTATTTTCAGGGGTGCTCAGATTTTGTTCTATTAAAACCTTCAGCTGAATGGATCAGGCCCATCCACATTATGGAGGTGACCTGCTTTACCTAAAGTGCACTGATTTAAATGTTAACCTCATCAGAAATGTATCTCCACAGAAACATCCAGATAATGTTCCACCAAATATCTGGGCACTCTGGCCCAGCCAGGTTGACACATAAAATTAAACATCATGGTATTTTTTTAAAATTTCAAATTCCACAGACATAGAGAATGGACATGTGGACACAGAGGGGGTAAAGGAGGGTGGGATGAATTGGGAGATTAAGACTGACATATATACACTACCATGCGTAAAACAGATAGCAAGTGGGAACCTACTATATAGCACAGGAAGCTCAGCTTGGTGCTCCGTGATGACCTAGATGGGTGGGATGGAGGGGTGGGAGGGGATATATGTATACATATAGCTGATTCACTTTGTTGTACAGCAGAAACTAACACAAGAGTGTAAAGCAACTATACTCCAGAAAAAATAAATAAATAAATAAATTAAAGAAAATCCAATTGTATATTTCTGGTTTATAGGAAAGCAATGGACTTTGTATTTTAAGCATGTATTCTGAGATCTTCATCTACTTGCTTATTAGTTCCAGGACTATTTTTGTTGAGCTTTTCTACATAGACCATTATATCTGTGAATAATACAGTTTTACTTATTTATTTCCAATTTGTATCCACATTTATTCTTTTTTCTTTCTTTTATCTCACCAGCTAAAACTTGCAGTACAATGTTAAGCAGGAGTGGTGCGAGAGTTACTTTGTTCCTGATCTTAGGGGAAAAGTGTCCAGTCTCTCATCTTAAGTATGATGATAGCTTTAGATTTTTAATAGATATTCTTTATCAAGTTGAAGACATTGCTCTCTTCTTCCTAGTTTGCTGAGAGGTTTATCATAAATAGGCATCAGATTTTGCCAAATGCCTTTTCTGTCAATTAATATGGTCAAAATGACTTTTCTTCTTCAGCCTGTTGATATGGAGGATTGCCTTGATTTATTTTTGAATGTTGAACCAGTTTTGCAGGCCTGAAATAAACACAACTTCATTGTGGTGTGTAGTTCTTTTCATATTTCAATGGGTTTTATTTGCTAATATTTTGTTGAGGATGTCTTTGTATTTATATTCATAAGAGATATTGGTCTGTAGTTTTCCTTTCTCTTAGTGTCTTTACCTGCTTTGGGTATTGAGGTAATGTTGACCTCATAGATGAGTTAGAAAATGTTCCCTCTGCTTTTATTTCCACAAGATATTATAGAGAATTAGTATTATTTCTCCCTTAAATATTTGGTAGAATCCATGAATGAAACCATATGGACCCAGTGCTTTCATTTTTGGAAGGTTATTAATTAGTGATTCAATTTCTTTAATAGATGGTGGGATATTCAAATTTCTTATTTCTCCTTGTGTGAGTTTTGATAGTTTGTGCCTCTCAAGAAATTTTATTCCTTTCATCTAAGTTATCAAATTTTGGGGCAGAGTTATTTATAGTATTATTTTATTATTATCATTTTAATGCCCAAGAGATCAGTAGTGATGCCCTTTCTTTCTTTTATTTCTTATATTGGTGATTTGTATTCTTTCTCTTTTTCATGACCCAGAATGTTGCCTACCTTGGTGAAGTTTCCATGTAAGCTTAAGAAGAATGTGTATTCTATTATCACTGAACGAAGTATTCTAAAAAACGTCAATTAGATCAAGTTGATTGATGGTGCTGTTCATGTTATCTGTATCTTTACTGATTTGCTGCCCACTTGATTTATCAGTTACTGACAGGGGATGCTGAAGTCTCCAGCTAAAATACTGGAGCTATTTCTTCTTTAATTTCTATCAGTTTTTTTCTCATGTTTTGATTCCCTGTCACGTGGCATACTCATGCTTAACATTATGTCTTCCTGGAGAATCAAGTCCTTTATCATTATTTAATGTTCTTTTTTATCACTGTAATCACCTTTGTTCTGAATTATATTTTGTCTGAAATATTTATAACTACTACGGCTTTTTTTTTCCATTAGTGATAGTGTGATATAACTTTCTCCATCTCTTCAATTTTAACTTGTCTGAAACTTTATATTCAATGTGGTTTTTTTGGTAGACAACATAGAGTTGGGCATTTTTTATCCCATCCTGACAATCTCTGTCTTTTAAAGATTTTCTTAGACTATACACTTTAAAGTGATTATTGATATAGTTGGATTAATAACTACTGTTTTTAACCATTTTCTATTCATCCCAATTGTTCTTATTTACTTTATTGCCCTCTTTTCCTACCATCTCTGGTTTTAATTCAGCATTTTACAGGCATATCTCATTTTATTGTACTTCACTTTATTGCACTCTACAGATACTGTGCTTTTTTTAAAAAAAAAAAATTGCAGGTTTATAGCAATCCCACATCAAACAATTCTATTGGTGCTATTTTCCAACAGCATTTTTTTGAATTTATATATATATATATATATATATATATATACATTGTTTAATAGACATGATGTTATTGCACACTTAACAGACCTTTTATATGTACTGGGAAACGAAAACACTTGTGTGACTTGCTTTATTTATGGCAATATTCACTTTACTGCAGTGGTCTGGAACGGAACCGGCAATGTCTCTGAGGTGTGCCTATATAAATCCCATTTTATCTCCTCTCTGATAATGATAATTTTACTTCTTTAAAATAATTTTAGTGGCTGCCTTAGCATTTACAATATACATTTTAAACTAATCTAAGTCAACTTTCCAACAACACTATATCTTATCATGTGTAGGATAAGTGCTTTAAACAGAATATTTTCAATTCCTCCCTCTATCTCTTGCTGCATTTCTTTCATATATGTGCCTTAACCACCCAATACATTGTTACTATTATTCCTTCAAACAAAGAATTCTCTTTTATATCAATTAAAAATAAGAACAATAGAAAATCTGTTACTTTTATTTATTCCTTCTAGGATGCTTTTCCGTTTTAAAAAACGTAGGCCCAAGTTTTTGATCTTCATCATTTTCCTTCTTCCAAGTGACACAACTTCTTCTCACATTTCTTTCAGGCCTGATCTAAAAACAAATTCCCTCAGTTTATTTGCCTGAGAAAGTCTTTATTTCTCCTTTATTTTGAAGGATATTACCCCTGATATAGAATTCTAGGTTGGTTGGGTTTTTTTTCTACCAACACTTGAAATATTTCACTTCGCTTTCTTCTTATTTGCATAACTTCTGATGAGCAACATGAATTCTTACCTTCATTTTTCAATAGATAAGTGTTTTCTCCCTGACTTTATTTTTAAGACTTTTCTATTTGTCTTTCTGCAGATTGAATGAGGTATGTCTAGGGCTGAGTGTGTGTATTTGGGATTAATTGTGCCTGGTAGTCTCTGAGCTTCCTGGATGTGTGGCTTGGTGTTGTCATTGATTTTGGAAAGGCTATTATTATTTCACTTATTTCTTCTGCTCAGTTCTGTCTTCTCCCTCGTCTATTCCAACTTTTGAAATTGTTTCACAATTTTTGGATGTTATTTTCTGTTGTTGTTGTTGTTTGGTTGTTTGGTTTTTAAACTCTTCTCTTTCAGTTTGAAAAGTTTCTATCGACATACTTTGACATAGTAACATAGCTTGAACTCACCAGTTGTTCCTTTGGCCGTGTTTAGTCCACTAAGCTTAACAAAAGCATTTTGCATTTTTGTTACAGTGCTTCTGATTTCTAGCATTTTTAAAAAGTCTCTCTTAGAATTTCCATCTCTCTGCTTACATTAAGCATTTGTCTTCTTTTCAGGATGCTATAACAAAATACTATAGACTGAGTGGCTTATAAAAAACAGAAACTTATTTCTTATGGTTCTGGAAGTCCAAAATCAAGGCACCAGTAGACCTGGTATCTGGTGAGAGCTTACTTCCTAGATGGCTGTATTTTCACTAGAAACTCACATGGCAGAAGGGAGCAAGGCAGGTTTTTAGTGCTTTTTTATAAGGGCACTTATTCCATCATGAGGGTTCCATGCTCATAACCTAATCACCCCAAAAGCCCCCATCTTTTAATATTGTCACACTGGTGGTTAGGATTTCATCATATGGGGGGACACAAACATTCAGTCCATAGAATCATCTGTTCTTGCATGTTGCTTATTTTTCCCACTAGAGATCTTAATATACTAATCGTAGTCATCTTAAATTCCTTGCCATCTAATTTCAACACCTGTGTCATATTTGAGTCTGGTTCTGATGCTTGCTTTGCCTCTTTAGACTATTTATGTCTTGCCACTTTGCATGCCTTGTAATTTGTCTTTGAAAGCCCGGTAACATGAATGGAGAGAAATAATCTTTAGTGTGAGGATTTATGTTAATCTGGTGAGGATTTGGGCTTTTTTTTTTTTTTTTTTTTGGTGTTTGCTATAGCTGTAGGGGATAGAGGTTTAAAATTCCCATAGTTTCTGTGTTTTTGTCTCCGTTGTTGTCTTTGAGCTTCCTTTAGAACTTTTCTTGCAGAAATGTTGGTCTACTCCACGGTTATACTGGAGTCCTGTCGGTGTCGGTGATAAGGTGTACAGGAGGGAGAGCACTCTATAATCTCTGGTTAAGTCTCAGTTACTCAGGGGGCTTGCATTCATGTCCTCTCTGTCTTCCCCTCATTCTATCTTCTTGAAGCCTGGCTCCTGTTGAGTAATTTTTCCCTTAGGTGAAACAGGAAGTCTAGAAGGTGCTGGAGTGAGATGAAAGCCCCTAAGCCACCTGGGATAAGGTCTGGCAGTGTGTTTTCCCTGGAGAGTAGGTGTTTGCTATGGAGATGATCTGGGTGAATTTCTCGATTATTCTTCCCTTCTCTCTGCTATAGCCATCAGGGGATTTTTCTCAGATCTTCACCATGAAAACCTGGTGTGGCTCGTGGTAGTAAAGCCAAAGCATGACCCCCTGCCCCCTCAAGACTGGTTTCTAGGGCTTTCTCATTGTCTTGCAGGTTCACACGTAGCCTCCAGGAGCTCAAATTACTGTTCAAGTGTTTCCACCGGTTGGTGGCTTCAGGGGCTTCTGCTCCAGGTAAGCACATCTTGGATGCTGTATCTCTCTGGTTATGCTTGTTTCTCCAGATTTTGGGCTCGTGATTTGCCTTTCAACATCACTTTTCTGATGAAACCAAGAAAAGTCTTTGCTTCTTGGTATGTTGAACTTCTAAGGATGGATGGGATGATGGCTTCCAAGCTCTTTACTTGTCGGATCTGAGGCAAGAAAACTTATAGTTCAGTTTTAAGATTCCCTTTTCATTTTTCGTTTTCAGTAATGTGATTATGAAGTACTCAGGCATGCTTCTTCTTTATTTCTATTTGCTCTTCCTTTTTCCCCCATCCTGCTTGCAATTACCCAAGACATCAAGAATCACAAATTGATTTATTTGTATTTATTCATTTTCCTAAATTTAGAAAATTATCACCCATTATTTCTTCAGCTTTTTTTTCTGTCACATCCCATTTTGTTTTCTTTCAAGGACTTCAATTCACCATTAGACCACTTGGTTTATCCTATAAATCTTTCTCTGTTTACTCCAAAGCCTGGATCATCTGAGTGTCTATTCTATTAACTGCTCTTTTTTCCTCTTCATAAGATTACCATTTTTTTCTGCTCCTTTTCATGTCTAGTAATTTTTTACTTTATGCTGATATTTTGGATGGGGCAGTGTAGAAACTCTGAAGTTTGATATCTCCCTCTACATGATATAGTATTTGCTCTAGAAGGCAGTTAAATGACTGGATGAGCACCTCAATCCTGTTGAAAGTTGGTTTAAGGCTTTGTTAGGAACAGATGATTTAGATTTTGCTCTTGGTCAGAGAGTGAACCTGTTAGTCCTAAGGTGTGACATTTATTCTGATTGTGTGCCTCTTCAGGGATTTCAGTGGGAAGCTTGAGGCATTCAGCCAGCTTGTCTAACTGGTGGGACTTTAATGCCAATCTCTGTCTCTCCAGCAGCAGGCAGCTTCTGAAATATTTCTGTTGGGCTTCTTGGAGTCGTACAAGATTTGACTCAATTTAGTATGAAGGTTTTGGGGCTCCCATCTGTGTCTCCTCCCTTTCCAGGACTTTTTTTCCCCCCAATTTCCAATAATTTCAGCCCCATTTTTTCCATTCCAGCAAGAATTCCACTTTCTCTTTGAGCTCTGCACTCTCACGTGCTGCCGTGAATCAGAAGTGTCCTCAGAGAAAAGCCTGGTTAAGTGTTCAGTGTTGTGCTCACACATTTGCTTCCCTTCTTCCAAGGATTGTGTAGCCTCCAATTTCCTTATACCCTAGGCTCACTTCCAGTGCCCTCAGAAGTTTTCTTTTCCATAGAGTTCATAACTTTTGTCAGCTTGAGGGTTAAATTGATATAAGCTTCTCTATCATTTCTGAATCAGGAAATATCTTTCTTAAAAATTCATCTTACTTTAGAATTTAGGGATTTGTTTATCTATAGGTGATGTCCTTCACCAATGTAATAAAGGTCTGAGCCATCTTTTCAAATATGTTTTTTCCATCTTCTTTCTCCTCCTTTTTTGTTGTTCCAAATGCATGTGAACTAGACTGTGGCTTTGCAGCCATTGGAATTATCCCAGAGCACATGGTGATTTACACTATGGGACTTGCCAAGTCAAGTAGAAACTGCACAGGAATGGTCTACACCACATTTCAGTCAAATAACATAATTCATAGTATTAAATTCATAGTATTCAAAGTATATAACTAATAAAGCTAAGAATTTCAAATTATTTTAGCTTGTCTAAAAGTTACAAGCATAAAAAGTTCATATTTAGTTTTATTAATATGTTTGTACATGTTGAAGTATCACTAGGCTAAAACTTATATTGACACTAGGAGTCCATGAAAAAATTGTAATTTACAGTGGCCCATATGTTAACAAGCTTAGGTACACTGCTTTATGCCATTAGAGCCTTAGGAATGTGCAGTAGAGAATATTTTCTGCTACATGATATAAAAGGGGGGCTGTATTTTTATACCTCTGGGCCCACCTGAGTTAAATAACACTTTATTTGTTAAAACCCAGCTAACTATCAAATGAAACAAAGGTGCTAAAAGAAGTGGTTGAATTTGTCATAATCCTAATCAAAATCCATTGACAATTTAATGGGAAAACTAAGTATTTGGAGACTCCAGGCAGTTCTGTCTTACTCAAGGCTGCTAGAACATGAACTTGGCTATGTCTTTGACCTGGCTGGGCAGGGCTTGGGAGTGGCAGGAAAGAGGTGTTAATGTCAAATGCTTCTTAGTGGTTCCTTGGAGTAGATCTGTCTCCTGTTGGGTTCCCTGGCAGCCAACGTGAGAAGGGGAAGCAGCAGAGCCTGCTGCTGGGGATGCGGAGGGTATGACACAGTGACAGTATGTGGCAGGTCTGTAGGCTGAGCCCAGAGTCTGCAAGATGGAGTAAAGAATGGCTCCTTCATTCTCTTCCTCTTCCTTTTCCCTTCTTCTGAGGCCACCTCCCATTTTTAAAATTTCTACTCCCCAGTCCAGTATGGAAAAAGATATGATAACAAAGTTTCCTTCCTAACACCTCCTGCCCCTTTGTCCCCTTCACTCCATTCCCTGGCTCCCTCCATCGTGGTTACAGCAGCACAAAACCTTCTGAGAAGTTCTAAGGTCCAACAACTTTTCGTACAAAGAAGCAGAAAGCATAACTCAGTAGCCAACTATGGAGAAAGGTGCATATTTCCTGAATATTAAACTGAACTTGGGTTACAGTTTACTCTGGGTCTTGGGTGTGATGCTCTGAGACCAGCCTGCATCTTTCCTGCTCCCATGTACCCTGCGTATTAATCCTCCACTAGCTCACTTTTGCTTCGGGGTCCAGGACCCACCTGTTTCCTCTTCCTACTCCCTTCTCCCTGTAGCCTCTGGAAAGGGATGTAAAAACCATTCTTCATTGTAGTTCCACGGTAGAAATATCAAAGCTGATCCTTCACCAGTGCCTTGAAGATAGAAAAAGGGGATACATCACAGAGATGCTTCTTAGGGGCAATCTCAGGACTCGGTGACCAGCGGGATGGGATGCAGGTGAGAGGGTATAAGTAGAGGTAGGAGAAATAATTTCACAATTTTAATCTAGTTGAATGGGTGGATGAAGCATTGGTTAAATATGCCCTGAACCTATCTGGAAAATTGATAGATATTTCCACAGTGACGGGAAAATCAAGAGGGCTGCTGTAGCTGAAACAGAAGCACTGCTGTGATCACACTGTTTTTCTACAGTGGGGAGCTCAGGAGGGTAGAAGGACCATAATGGCCGGTCACCGGGAGATAATTTGCGGGCATGGAGATGCCAGGATTCTTTTGTCCCACTTCTTGACCGAGAAACAGACAGGATGGGCCAGGTGTTGCTGACCTCCCGGGCTGTTCTTGAGGCTGAGAAGGAGATGGAAAGAAATAGCAGGAGCTGCTCATAGCTCACTTTTTAGTGCCCTGTTGTGAAAGGAACTCAATAAAAGCATCATTTTCAGAAAACAGTAGGCTTCTCTTCTGAGAAATAAATGTTATTTCCTTTCTCTTCTTTTCTTGTTCTCCCCCTGCATTAACAGGAAAAAAATTACTTTTGAGTCTAGCTCCAAAAGCTACAGTTATATATTTGGCTGTTCTCATCCCTGTGATCAAATATTGAAGGTGAAGGTGGAAAATCAATGCCAAGTGGAGGCGCAGAGTTATGTAAGGGCTACAGGAATGAAACATTAAGTGCCACAAATCAAGAGCGGGGTTGGAAATCCAAGAGTTATTATGGCACTACTATTTGAACTCTATTTTGGAATTGTGAGAAATCAATATGAAAAAGCAGATAGCAGGAGAAACTTTTAAAAAAGTCTTCACTGACCTAAAAAAGCAAGACTCAAAGTGCTTTCACATCAGTAAGCTTGAGGTCTGGGAGAACTGCCGATATCAAATTAGAGTGAGGATGAACTCTGAATCACAAGGTAGATGTCTTCCTTTCAGAGTCTCCAAGCACGGTGTAGTGGGTGAGCAGTGCCAGTCCAGAATCCGCAGTCACTTGGGTTCATGCAGGCACAAAGGAGCAGGTCTTGTAAAATGTTGAAAAATGTGAGGTTTAGTCTTTTATAAAACAATGCAGGTTTATTACTTTTAAATACAAGGGCTGGACTTCCCTGGTGGCACAGTGGTTAAGAATCCGCCTGCCAATGCAGGGGACATGGGTTTGAGCCCTGGTCCGGGAAGATCCCACATGCCGCAAAGCAACTAAGCCCGTGTGCCACAACTACTGAGCCTGTGCTCTAGAGCCTGGGAGCCACAACTCCTGGGAGCCTAGAGCCCATGCTCTGCAACAAGAGAAGCCACCGCCATGAGAAGCCCACGCACCGCAACAAAGAGTAGCCCCCGCTGGCCACAACTAGAGAAAGCCTGTGTGCAGTAACGAAGACCCAACGCAGCCAAAAATAAATAAATTAGTAAATAATAAATAAAATAATAATAAATAAATACAAGGACTAACTCAAGCTGGCCACTGAAAGTGCTACCTATGAAGGGGCTTGATTTAAGGAGGAGTAAGTCTTGTTCATATTTCAGTAACTCTGTTTACATTACTGGTTAGTTCAGCTATATTTAAAAGCGGCTCATTTTCTTGAGTAGTAAACTTTTCTTCATAATTGTTACGCATTTTAGCTTAGACACTGGTTTTTCACGGAACCCATGGAAACGACCTTTCCTGCGGGTGCTTGGCAGATGGCTGCTAGCAGGTCTGGCTGGCGAGGGCAGTGACGGATGAGCACCACCTCCCAGGATGCACGCTGACACCCCACTCCACCCCCAGGCTCTGTCTGCAGATGCCGATTAAACAGACAGGGTTATCCAGCTCCAGGAAGACCCTCCTTCCCAATTAATCTCACACACTGTAAGTATTGATCGAGGACAATAAAGATAAAGGCACCTGTCCTGTCCCTGGGCACCAAGAGTCTAGTTGTTGTGCGGACTATGTAGTGAGGGCCATGGCAGAAGTAATCGCAGGGTGTATAGGGCTGGGAGGAGGCATGAGGAGGGATGGGTTAATCTGCCTATGGTGGAAGTAGGGGCTCAGGAAAGTTATGCAAAAATGACTTTTGGTTTGACTTTTGAAAAAAGAATTGGTTGAGAAACAGAATCCAAGATGAAGGAGTGATGAAGGCTCGGGGTCATGACTATGAAGCATGTGTTGCCTTGGGGGCCTGTGAGTAGCTTAGTGTGGTTGGATTGTGATGTTGTTTGAGTGTATGTGTGGAGGGGGACCTTTCATCAAGGATCATCCCAGACGGTACCAGACAGAGCAACAGGGGCTGAGATCATGGGTTGTTCGGATGCCACAGCAAAGAAGTTAGAGTCTAGCGACTGTGTCAAGCTAGCCAACGGCTTTTATTTTTATTTATTTATTTATTATTATTATTACTTTTTGCGGTACGCAGGCCTCTCACTGCCGCAGCCTCCCCCGTTGCGGAGCACAGGCTCCAGACGCGCAGGCCCAGCGGCCATGGCTCACGGGCCCAGCCGCTCCGCGGCACGTGGGATCCTCCTGGACCGGGGCACGAACCCGTGTCCCCTGCATTGGCAGGCGGACTCTCAACCACTGCGCCACCAGGGAAGCCCTAGCTAAGGGCTTTTAAATTGTGCTTTTTACCTTTTGCTTGAATAATTTTAGATTTACAGAAGAGTTGCAAAGATAGCACAGAGAGTTCCTGCATACCCAATCCCTCTAATGCTAACATCGAGTACCATGGTGCATTTGTCAAAATTAGAAATTAACATTGGTATAATATCATTAACCAAACCACAGACTGTTAAGATTTCATGTTTTCCCACTAATGTCCTTATCTGTTCCAAGATCCAGTCGAGGTTCCATGATGCATTTGATTCTCAAGTCTTTAGTCTCTGACAATCTGTTTCTGAGTATTCCCTAAATCCTTCATTGCCCTGACATGTTGAAGACTATTGGTGAGGTGTGGTGTTTTGTAAAATATCTCTCTATTTGGGTTTTTGTCATGTTTTCTCAAGATCGTATTGAGGTTATGGATTTATAGGAAGAGGTGATGGACTGCTTTCAGTGCATGGAAGCTGGGGTGCTCAGTGCTGGTGATGTTAACCTCGATCAGTTGGTGAAGGTGCTGCTGGCAGGGTTTCTATATTATAAAGTCACCACATTTCTCTATTTAATTTTGGGGAAGATACTTTGAGGTTAAATAAGTATGATCTTTCTCCTTAAGTTTTTACCTATTAATGTAAGCATTCACTGGTGAATCTTGCCTGCAACAATTTTTACTATGGTGTTCTAATGTTGATTTTCTACTTCCCTCATCCCTTCTATATTTATTTATTGGAATTATTCTGTAAGGAATACTTGTGACATATTTATTTATTCAATCATTTATCACTATGCACTTGTGAATATTTATTTGATTCTTTGTGTTATAATCCAATACTAACATTATTATGTGTTTTGTTGCTGAAACTGTTTCAGCTTTGGTCATAGAGAGCTTTTTCAGGTCAGTTCCTGTATTCTTTTGACATTTCCATCCATCCTTTCCTTCTTTCCTTCCTTCCCACATCCATCCCTCCCTCCCTCCTTTCCTTCCTTTCTTTCTCTCTCTCTCCCCTTCCTTCCTTCCTTCCTTCCTTCCTCCCTCCCTCCCTCCCTCTCTCTCCCTTTCTCACTCTCTCTCTTTCTTTCTTCTTCCTTCCTTCCTTCCTTCTTTCCTTCCTTCCTTCCTTCCTTCCTTCCTTCCTTCCTTCCTTCCTTCCTTTCTTTCTTTCTTTCTTTCTTTTTTTTTACTTTTGAGAATTTTCTTACTTTAGGGTACCACAAAATGCTCCAGACTCCTCTTGTACTGCATTTTTTCCTGCCCCTAACTAACTTTGGTTTTTAAACAGGGAGTGGCATAATAAGAGACCAGTTTGGAAAGATCCACTTTGTGGAGGATAATGGGTGTGTAGAGGGTGTGATTGCTGCAATGATCAAGGGGGGATGGTGAGGTTGGAATCAAGCCTGTGGCAACAGGAATGGAAAAAGGAGACCACCGACAGGTGGTAAAAGAAGTAGGCTCAATAGGTTTCCCTGCTGTTCAGAATAAAAGGAGGGTTGTATGTTATGTGCAGGTTTCTGTGATGATGGGTGCATATGTAACTCATGGGGCTGGAAACACAGGAAGGCTTTGCTTTGCTTTTCTGTTTCCAGCTATAATGTTATTGATCAAGTTTTCCACTCTCTTCCTCTGGGCTCTTTTGGGGAGGGAAATGGTGTTTTTCTCTCTGTTGTCAACTCTGTCCTCAGGATCCTCTCTTTTCTTATCAGGATTTGACGGAATCACCTTGCTTCTTGCAAGTTGGGCACTGTTCAGGCAGCCCATTTGGTTTGAGATGTGCAACGATGGCATTCCTTCTTGCTCCAACAGGCACTATGATAGGAATCGGGAGGAACGTATCACAGTTAAGGTAACTCCTCTCATGAAAATGACAATTCTAAGATACATAAGAAACAAGAGAATAGATAAGCAATCCAGATTATTCCAGATAGTGGGGTAAGTGTAATGCAGGACATGCAATGGGGTAATCTGGTGAAAAGGGGCTGAGAATAGGGAAGGGGGTAATTCTGACTAAGCAGTCATTGAAAGTCCCATTGAATAGGGACATTGAGCCAAGATCTGCATGGAAGAGTCAGCCACGGGAAGATCCAAGGGAAGAACATCCCAGGCAAAGAACTGGCTAGTGCATGATCACCAAGAAGGGGGGTGAGCTTGGGTGCACATTTAGGAGCAGAGAGATAATTCATGTGGCTGAAAAATGGTGGACCGGGAGGGAGAGGGCAGGTGGGGTTAAAGGGGAGACTATGTGTGAACTGTTTGGCTATAGGAAGAAGATGAATTATACTTTAAGAGGAATGGGAAGACTTTTACCTAGAGGAGTAACATGCTCTCACTCACTCCAGCTTTTGTCGTCTTAGTATTGCAGGAAGGCAGGAGCAGATGCAAAAAGACAAGTCAAGTGAGAGATGACAGAGGGTTGGAACAGGGTGGTAGACATGAACATGAAGAGAAGTGGCCATATTTGGGAAATATTTTGGAGACAGAACAGTAAGATTTGCTGAAGAAGCGGGGATCAAGAAAATCAAGGTAGAAATCAAGGACGAAGTCTAAGTGTTTAGCTTGCACAACTGGGAACCGCAGAAAGCTTACTGAGGAGGGAGCGGTGAGGGAGGAGCAGGTTTCCAGTGGGGGAGTGAAGAATTTGGTCTTGGATATATTAACTTGCGATGCTGATTAGAAATCCTCATGGACATGGTGAGGAGCAGACCTAGTTTGGTGCTCAGGTGAAATATTAATTTGCAAGTTGTCAATCCGAGGGTGGAGCTGAAAGCCTCGGGGCTGGAACGGATCACCGGAGGAAAGAGTGCAGATGGAGATGGACCCCCGGTGCCTTGTGTCTCCTGCAAGCACCAAACGCAGCTTAAGGTTTCAGAGTCTCAAACCCCGAATGATGGCTCTACCCACACAGATGGTCAATTTTATTAACATACAAATAAAACAATAGGGACCTGATTATAAAGAGAATATGCCATCTACTGGATTAAGGTGGAGAAAAAATGGAACACAGTTATTGTGACACTGAAGGCTAAGGAGCTGCCCACATGAGCATATTCAGTTGTCTCTGGGAACCAAGGAGGGACTGCAATGGTATTGAGCCTGTTCTTCAGATGTAGAATCAGAACAGGGGTAGAAGCAAAGTGATGAGGCTGGAGAAATGCCAAGGTCTTCAAATATGAAAGGGAAAAGGAGCTGTATTCCAACTAACTTCGCTTAAGGAAAATATTTAAAATGAGAAGATTTCTTGTTTTTTTGTTAGATCAGTAAGGGTAACAAGGAACCAGAAAACTCTAACAGAGGAGAGGGCAGGTCTCAGTAAACAGCCTGGGACAACTCCCAGGAGGGCATGGAGGTCTGGGCGATCATCTCAGAGCCACTGGGGACAGGCTGTTCCCTGAGGAATGGGTCAGTCTGGCAGGCCAGAAACTGGAGATTTAAGAGGGCAGGACTGGGAAAGTCAGCATAAAGTGTGCAAAGAATGTCTAAGCAAGTGTCAAGGAATTGTTATTTTGACGTCTTTACCCCACAATTGCATACTCAAGGCAGTTGTGGAATTAGGACCTCAGGAGAAGGCATGTTAATGAACAGCTATTCAAGGTGAGCCAGGATGTGAAACAGAAGATTAGGAGGGCATTGGATTGACTGACGGGGACCGTCCCCAGGCACGATTATCTAACTCAGGGACACGTACATATATAATACTGCTTTGAGTGGTGGATGCCTTTGGCAGAGTTAGAACTTCCAGATTGCATCTCTCTCTCACTATGGGATACTTTCAAGATAAAATCTAGTGTGATATGCTAGGAAAAAAAATGTCAGAGGCTGGAAAGCTAAAAGAAGATAAAAGGGAGGAAGGTACTGAATCCCAGCAAATTGTACTAACATTCCACTTCATGGGGAAAGCACAATAGAGCTTAAGAAGCACGTCAAACTGTTAGAAACTCGGCTAAATTTAGGGGGAAATAAGACACTAGAGGCATTGGAGGAAGAGCACTGATGTCTTAGAAGACATGCTAAGCAAAGCCTGGGTCATAGGAGAGAGGACAAAAGCGTCTTGAGAGCACATGGCAGGTCCTCCTGAGGTCCAGAGGGGGTGGACTTCAGAAGCACCAACATGTTTGTTCATGAGTCTGCTGAGGTTGGTTCTTCAGGTGGAATACAGGTGGGAATGAGGGGAAAGTATCCGACAGGGCAACTTTCATAGACATATACAGTTCCCTAGCAGGAAAGGGTGGCAGCCAACATTTTGACCAAGATGAACTCATAAGAGAAAGTAGAGGTGATGCCATTAGACAGAACCCATCACCCATGAAGGCCTTGGACCTGCAGGAAAGAGGGAAGCTGAGGGAAGATGGAGAATGAGAGTGTTTGCAATATTCAGGAAGAAAAGGAGAGACCTCTTAAATGAGCCCTGGAGACTGACACGTCACTATTGCAAATTTCTAATTTTTGCAGAAGGGACAGATATCTGAAATATGACTCTGAGATGAAGAGATTGTGCACTTTTTTTTTTTTCTTTCTGAGATATGGTAAATGCATAGTGTCAAGACCAGGCACAATGGGGGATCGTATTTGCCTGGGCTCAGATCACAAGTTGTAGAGTCTACATTCAGGGCTGACTTCATGGGCCCTGCACTCAGAGGACCCTGTACATGCTTTAATGGAGCATGCACGTGGACAGAGAAAAGAGAGACCTCTTAAGTGAGATATGGAGACTGGCAAATATGTGCAAAATGCACAGCTGCTGTCCCCTGCCGTCCTGTCCACACACAGTGTTCCTGACACCCACGAGCACAGAAGTCCCATGGACTCACGATACGTAGGATCTCAATTCTCTACACTTTGTGCTGTACCACCAGTGTCGAGATTACTTACAGTTTTGATGAACACTTTGGATTCTTTAAAGACTGAGGTTCCCGGGGGCCTCGGTGTTGAAGGAACTCAACCTCTACGGTCTTGAAGGTTCCACACCAAAGTCAGGGAAGACAACAAAGGAGCAGCTGTGGAAGGGATGCCGGTGGAGCCCGGGCATCTGAGACAGGGCCCAGGTTGAGATGGAGCAAACTAGAGTACTTTCTCCATCATTTAAATTTCCTTAAACTTAAAACATTTTTTAAAAAATATTTTTAAGCTTTAAAAGATATTCTTTAGCCTTTAGGTTTTGGACTTGAATTCCTTTGGCTTAGAAATTTATCATTTTCATTTCTTTGGATTTTAACTTATGAGTAAAAGGGAATGGAATCTTTGGACTTTAATCCTGAGAAATTGTTGAGTGAGAGGATTTATATTCAAATGAGGTATCTTCATACTGCAGGCATCTTATTATGAGATTGCTTTTGTTGTTATTTAAGGTCTTCACAGCACCTGGTCTGGTCCTCTTCTAATACTTTAGTGTCCTTTCTCACAAGGTGCACACACAATCACACACATGCTCTGCGGTCCAGTCACGCTGGACCACTTCGCTTTGCCTAAAAGACTCACTTCGTGCCTGTACACACACCATCCCCTCTCTCTGGATTATCTTTCCCTCCTCCTTGCCTGCAAACTCAAGGCCCATCTCACATGTTGTTTCTTCCCTGGGACTCACTCATGAGAGTTGCTTCTTCTCTCCTCCCAGCCATCTGTGCATGGCTCCTCCACAGGTGGAAGAGAGGAGTTTTCTCTGCTGCGTGTCTACAGCTCTGCATTCCCTTGGCATTGGCATCGCAGGGGCCTGGCCTTCTTCTCTGCCCTGGCCCAAGGTTGTAAAAGCTCGAAAGAATTACATATGTCATGGGCACTGCCACTTTCTCAATTTACAATGGGTCACCTTTCTTTTCAGAGACCAGAAGTTGTGCAAGCCTTGACTGCCCCAATCCATGGCCCCTTTGGGTATCAACATCTCTGCTGGGCTGACGGTGTTTATTTGCCTTTCCATCTCCTCTCTCCACCCTGCCCCGCCTGCTGTGCGCGTGGGCCAGCTTTCCTCCGTCTTACTGGGTTTAGCCAGTTGCACTGGCAGATGTTCCCACTTAAGGGGTCTCAGTGTCTTGGTTACTTTTTGCACTGAAGCCATGGTTCCTTTCAATATAGCTGCTCTCTGGAATCTGAAAGTACCCCTCTTCTGAGCCTTTGGGTCTCCCTGGAACTCTCAGCCCAGTGGTGCAGCATCTTCCCTTGTTGATTTCTTTTACATCTGCCCACATCTCTGTAAACATCCCCTGTATTAAGTTTCCTCAGTTGATTTATGGACATGATGGTTCTTGTTGGGACCCAGGCTGAGATACTTAAGAAGTCTAATAATAATAATAATAATAATAATGATAAATTATAGCAAAAGAAGGTGAATTGCCTTGAGGAAAATTTCATCGAGACCTTTGTTTTCTTTTCCTACTGCTGCATGAGGAAGCACCACAAGCTTAGCAGTTTAGAACAAAACCCATTTATTATGTCTATATAAAGGTTAGAAGCCCATACTCAGCACCAGACTGAAATCAAGGTGTTGGCTTGGCTGCCTTTGATCCGGAGGCTATGGGCAAGGATCTGCTTCTAAACTCACTCAGATCAATGGCAGAATTCAATCTTTGCGGTTGTAAGACTGAGGTCTCCACTCTTTTGCAGGTTGTCAACGGGGGCTGCTCTTGGCTCCTAGAAGCAGTGCACACTCCTTGCCACTTGATGCTCTCCATCTTCACAGCCAACATGGAGAATTTCCCTTGCATCAAATCCCTCTCAACTTTGAATGTCCTTCTCCAGGAAAAAGCACACTTGTCTTAACGGCTCACCTGATTGGGTCACCTGTGCCTTACAACAAAACCTCATCACTTGTGTGATGTTCCCGTACATTCACAGATCCCTCCCAACTCTAGAGGAGGAGATTCTCCCGGGGTGTGTGGGGCACCAGTAGATCACTTTAGGATTCTGTCCACCACAGCCTTGATGAGCCCTGGTGGTTCATCCACTGCTCACTTTTCCGGTGACAATAGCATGTGTCCCTTGGATTCAGACTCTTTTCCTTGGAAAGCTATGGGCAAACCCAGCTACCTTCTGGATCTTTGTCCTAGCTTTTGTGTGCTCCAGATGTCTATCTAGAGACCTACTGCTTTCATAGCAGGTATTTGGAAAGGAGTGGGGGGATTTTTATTTTCATCATTGCTGAGGGAGGTCCTGGCATCTGGTTGGCTTCGGTCAGAAGTACTGGATACTCTTTTTTTGATGCAAGGGAGAGTCCTGCACAATGATTTCCCTGTCCACATGGTTTCTCAGGAGAGAACACTCTACCATAGATTAGGTTTCTGCTTAATGAATTGTAATTACATTCCAGCTGTTCCCAGGTCATATTTTGGGCAAAAATCTTTGCCTGTCTTTGTATGAGGTGGTTATTTTTAGATAGCATTTTAGATAGATGTGAGCCCCGAGGGGAAAAAAAACAGCCCCTAAATGACACCAGTAGCAGTGGGCTGGGACTTCGGCTGTGAAAGAGAAAATGATTCTAGAAGCGTTTTTCCATGGTTGACTGAGGAAAATAAGACCCATCATGTCACTGTCAGTGCTGAGTCCTTCGAGATGGATGTGGTACCTGAATAGGCTGGCCCTGCCCCCAGTCAAAATAGCTCTGACTGCATTATGTTTGCAGGGGATGCAAATCCAACACATTGATGAGTCCTATAGATTTTCCTTTCTCAGTCTCTCTTGAATCTGTCTCCCTTTTCTAGGGTCACTTCACAGCCCAGGAGACCAACAGCTATTTCTTGATCTCACACTTGGGCCAGGCACCATCCTGATTACTTCTTGCTTAAGACTTGCCTTTATGGCTAAAGCCATTCCAATTAATTCTTCACTCTGACAACCTCAAGTAATCATGTCAGATTATTGATCAAAACCCGTCAGTACTTCTCCTGGGCCAGCTTTGGTTCCAATCCTAGCAGGCAGGATCCAACCGTCTCCATCCTGATTCCAAACCACCCTTTACGTCCCATCCCCGATGCTCAGACCACTGCCATTCCAGAAAGAGCAGCTTCCCTGGGTTTGCTTTCATTTTTACTCTGTTCAATTCACATCTTCTCCCTAAAATTCTTCCCCCATCTCTGCCCATTGAAGTGGAACTCATCTTAGAAACACCTTGGTAGAAAGAGAAAAACACATATATATGGAATCGGAAAAAAAAAAAAAAGGTTCTGAAGAACCTAGGGGCAGGACAGGAATAAAGACGCAGATGTAGAGAATAGACTTGAGGACACGGGGAGGGGGAAGGGTAAGCTGGGACGAAGTGAGAGTAGCACTGAGATATACACACTACTAAATGTAAAATAGATAGCTGGTGGGAAGCAGCCGCATAGCACAGGGAGGTCAGTTGGGTGCTTTGTGACCACCTAGAGGGGTGGGATAGGGAGGGTGGGAGGAAGACACAAGAGGGAGGGGATATGGGGATATACGTATACTATAGCTGATTCACTTTGCTATACGGCAGAAACTAGCACAACATTGTAAAGCAATTATACTCCAATAAAGATGTTAAAAAAAAAAAACCTTGGTAAATAATTTGTTGTTTACTAAATTTATGTTAATTTTTCCTAGAAAGATATAATTTGTTCCCTACTGAGATGGGGAGGGCCCTACTTCCCCTGCTTTGTTTTCATGTGGGCTGATTTCCATCGGATGCTTCATATCACATGTATCATGTGAATCAGTCACATTCAAAGAGACTAAGATAAAACCAGAAAGTCTTTTCATATTCCAAATAAAACTTATCAGTAAGATTCCAAGAGAGGTCAAAATGACTCCCTAATTGTTTAAACACAGAACTGACACGATACATAAACACAGTTTGAGACAATCATCATCTCTGCCAGCTCTCAGGAAACTTCTGCTGTCAACTTTCTGTTACCTCTATCTGAATGAGTGACATTTACAACCTTTAAACACAGGAATGAAAGAGGAACTGTGCCTGCCTCCCAGGGTGATGTGAAGCTCCGTGGAAATGCCAATCAGAAGTATTATTCTGTCCTCTGAATTTTTTTATTCTAGTTTAATCTTCTACTTCCACTAAACATATTCTCTGAAATGAACTTCAGATTGATAACTGTTTCATGTAGCTTCCATGCAGAGGTACATTTTTAAACTACTTGTTAGAATTCATCCATGCACTGCAGTGAAATTGGATTAAACCTTGTTCATATCAGATTTTTTTTCAAATTAAAAAAAACAAAATAAAACATATGTGCTCATGGCTGTTTACATATAACACTAGAATTAATTGTAAGTAGAGTTACAGACACCTTTGAGATCATTCTAGTGGAGATTATTTGGACAAATGGAGGAAATGAGGACTCGAGAGGTTCAACAATCACCTACAACCTCACGATTATATTGTTATCAATTTCCTAAAGCATTTCACATGCAAGAGATTCGTTTCTGGTGTTGAAGAGGGCGTTTTGTGCTGTGCATGAAGGAGAACATGGGGAGAAGGCAGGAAGTCAACCAGTGGAGGGTCTTGGATTTCCCTGGCATCAGCTAGTGGGGCCCAAGGTCAGACTCTTCTGCCTCACTCCACCCAGAGTTTTGTTTTCTTACCCTGTGGACTGTTTCAATTCTAGATTCCTCTAATTAGAATGTTGAAAACTATGCTGATCCTCCAACCTGTTGCAGAAATACTCTTGTGGTCCATAGTCCCCTCCCCTGTGTTTGTGGAAGGCTGCAGTAGTTGCTTGGGTGGTGGGCATCCATGTACCTGAAATAGCTTTAGGCTGTAGAGGCTCTGGGGGACAGAGGGTTTCACTTATTAATTAGAGATAAAATTTGGATTCTAGTCTTTTGGATGAAAACTGGCTATTGTCTTTTGTATGTGCTATTAAATGATGACTTTAGGTAAGATAATGACTCAAAATTACTACACATCAAAGATTTTATTTAACACGTTTATTAGTAAGGTCATCATTATGATGTTACAACTGGTTCAAAGGAAAATTAAAACACACACACATGCACACATGTATAGACCATCAAGAATAAAGAAGTATAGAAATAAATTTAAAAATAGATACAAAATTAATCCATATCCACAGAGCAAAAATCAAGTGCGTTTCCACCAGATACAATGTGCTTTATGTGGACAAGGACAATTTTCATCACTGTTGGTCATCTACACTTACACACCTACCACTAAAACCTCAAAGACAAAGAAAGGTGCCCTAGACAGTAATTAAAATTGTTTATTTCAATGTCTTTTATATATTTTTTCTGACACTATATTTTGAATGCTGCCTTTGAACTCAACTTTAATGTCTCATATAAATTTTGCCAATAGAGTTAAAATGCATACATTTTTCTGTATCTAATTCATACGTAGTTAAGTGAACTTACAACAGAATAATTCTATTTTACACAAATATCTTTGTTGGCTAACATCATGACTTTTACTTATTTCAATTGGATGTACTTAAAATTAGTACAAAATACCTCTCAGGATAACATAGCAGTTTTGGATTTCCTGCTCCAACCTGCACAGGACATCCCAATAAAGCCACTAGTGGGATCTAGTAGGAAAACCCTGGATGGAGGTCATGAGATTTGTATTTTCCTTTCTGAATGGCGGTATGACCTTGAACAATTTTTTTGGGTTTCTCTGGATTTTGGCCTCTTCATTGGTGAAAGAAGAGTGTTTTCAAACTCATGTTCTTCAGCACCAGATTCAGTAATTCTCTACTGTCTCCACAGTGAGTCCTGAACACCGAGCATGGTCCTCAAGAAATGTGGGCACCGCCCCATCTAGGATCATTGAAAATACCCCCAGGGCTGGTGTAGGGACCGTACCCATCACTAGCGTAGTTGAGTCCTTGCTTCTCCCATCAAATTCTCACCTTTGTTTGTAGATATAATTTTGAGAAAGACATAAATTTACTTACCAAGATACTCTTCTTCAAAAGCATTGAGAGCAAAATAACTACCAGTGGACACTTTTTCTCCCATTTAAGTCAAAAATATGTAGTGCCAACTAACTCAGAAATAGGAAACAAAAATAGCCCATCACCAACGCGCAATTCACACCTTCCAAATCACCGTTTCCATCAGGTCTTTAACTGGCGGAACCAAGGTCTTCCGAGCACGAACTCTTTCCCACACTTTCTGTTAGGCACTTCACACCTGTTGTCTATTTTAAAACCCCAGGATTCAGTTGTTCCATTTAATAGAATGGGGAACTGACTTAGAGTTGAAGAGACTTACCAGGATTCTACTCACAGGGTCCAGACAGATCACTGGACCAAGAATGCAGGGTTGCCACAAGGAGATTCAAACATTTCCTTATCGATGCAAATGCTGATGTTGTACATGCATCAGCCGTACCCGCTGTAGGAGCTGTGCATGCTTGTGGTGCATCATTCTCAAAAGCCTGATGACTTAAATTAAAAAAAAAAAATTAAAATCCAAGGCTAACTGAAGCCAGAGCCTTCTGAGAGATGCATTCCTCTCCCTCCCACTGTCTTGTCTATGAACTGCTCTCCAGCTGGGGCAAGTGAGAGAAAGCAGAAGAAAGGGCTCAAGAGCCCTCGGCATCGTGAACAAATAGGCCATGACTGATAGCTGTATGGCCAAATGATTTTTTTAAATACCTTAAATGTTTAAGAAAATGACCACCTCCCCTAATTAAAATTTGTGTTATAGAGAGTTGATTGATGGCCGTATATATTATATGTTACACGTCTTATATCACATTTTACAGATTATTAGCTTTTCTACCCTTTCTGAACATCACTTATTGTTTCTCAAGAAAGTAAACCTTGACCACCCCAGCTTGGTCATTGATCTGGCCATCATTCAGAACAATAAAAATATTTTCACATTCGGAGCTGGAAAAAGGATTTGAGCAGAATACTAAACATGTTTTTAATAAATTTTGAGCAGCAGGCTGTCTGCTTAGAGAAAAAAAATCTCTTTGTCAAAGGAAGAGAACATTATTGTGAAGGCATCGACTTGCTTAAAAGGGCGTGTGTTGTGTTGACAGCTTTTTTTCTCCATGGTGACATTATCTTATTTGGAATTATACCAGAAGTCATTTTTTTTCCTTCTTGAAATTACGAAGCTAAATTAAAAAATCATCTTAGGTTATTGGCCTTTTAAAAATGAAGTTGAAATTCAGAAGGGTTGTTAAGGGACTCTGTAGTTTGCTCAGTTTCACACCTTGTCTTGGTTCTTTTTGCTGTGTGACCTTGGGCAAATTACTTAACATCTCTGAGTCTCTAGTTTCTCATCTGAAAATGGCAATAATAATAATTCCTGTCTCATTGGGTTGCTGTGAGAATTCAAAAAGTTAACATCAGCACATAACAAGTGCTTAGTAGATATTTTTGGTGGTAAACGTTATTTCTTACATATGGTGGATAAAGAGAACAATCTTAGATTCAAAAAAGACTTCTGGACACTGGCATTGAAGTTTATAGAGCAAACATACGTAGTATGGTTGTTTCTTAGCATCGTGTGTAGTTGGTAAGCCACGTTAACACAAAATCCAGATCACACCAATAGGTGTGCTTCTCCCATCAAACCTGTTGCCACTGGTTCTTCACTGCCTATTTCCTGGAGAGCAGGGTGGTATTCCTGTCCTCAGGCAACACTGGGGCATTATCAACTCTGGATGGATCTACTATGCTTATTTTCTCCAATTGTTTGGAGGTTAGAACATTCACACATAAGACTATCAGGGTGAAAACTAGGAACCCATAGATGCTGATAATTGCAAACATGAAAAACTGTAGGTCCCAAATAATGCCACGATGAGCACAGGCTGACAAAGATCTGGCCCGTCTCTTTCTCAGAGTAGTCTTCAGCTACTGCTGAGAGAGGACCCCAGTGCCTCCAGAATGGCTAGATGAATGAAGCAGAAATCAGGGTATACGTTTCTTTGGTAATTTCATCAAGCGTGATTTCTTATTGATTGCTAATCATTCATGAATTTTAAAATGTTGACAAAAATTAATTTACAAACACTGCACTGATCGTAAAACTTATTTTAGATTAAAGTGGTTTTTCAATTATAGATAGCAGTGAATAGTTTGCATGTTCCTTGTAGAGAACTTCTCAATTTTCATCAATATTATTTTTTCTCAATATATTATTTACATTCATTGAAAAATAACTATTTAGCTCTTTTAATATTTTTGTCTTTTGCTAGTGTTGGAAATAAGACTGTGTCACTTTGGGTCCTCTGAGAAGCAGACATCAGGGTAGGATTAGACCTGTGAGAGGTTATCAGGGAAATTCCTGTGAAGGAGAAAAGAAGGGGACATGAGGAGACTGGGAGAGCTTTCAGACTGCAAGGCAGGTCTGACACTTGTGAGCAAAAAGGGGGAGGGAAGGGCTGAGTGGAAAAGCTTCATTCTATAGTGCAATATGAGAAGGGTTCAGCTGGGGGATGAGGTGTGTTCTAGCCAAAGCTGCTCGTTGGAGGAGTTTCCGGCTCAGCAGGAACGGGTAGGCACCAACGCCCACCGTGCCCAGGTAGTTGCTGGGAGCATCTGGGAAGTGTGGCCTTGGTGTGAACACAACAGGGGACCCAGAGGCCAGCAGCTGGACCTGGCAGTCCAAATTGCTCCCTGCAGCAGGACAGTAGAGTGCTGTGTTTCCATGGTGACCGCATCCACCTCCACCAAGACCCGGTCTCTGATTTCAAGAAATTTCCAGCATGCTTGGGACGCAGAGTGGGATAATTCTTCTTGGGGGTATGTCCAGGGTTCCTGTGTAGGCAGGTGGGAAATACACAGGGGTTTTGGAGCTAATATTTGGCCGATAAAGAGATGGATTTGGTACAGTGACACATGATGATTATTATCAGCAGAATTAAGCGTTTCAGTTCAGTTCAGCAAATGCCTGTTGATGGCATAAGGTGTCCCAGCTCTAAGGGACACAGTGGGGAAATGAGTGACCAAGGCAGGCGTAAGGCCATCATCACTACCCTCCCACGCACAAATGCAAGTGCCTTTGAATCTGTCCACCTACAGCTCCTCTGATAGACTGTAAGCTCTTAGAAGACAAAGATGATAATTTAGTTTCTCTGTATTCCACGTGCACAGCACCTTGTGGTTGAGTAAAGTGTTGAGAAATTATAATACATCATTATCATTATCACAATTCCAGTTTTCCCATCATTATCATTATACAATTCCAGTTTTCCCAAACACAATTTCCATCCTGTATCATTTCTCCTTGGGCATCCTTTCAAGGGAAAAGAGAATCACTCTTTCATATGTGAGGGCCACTCACACCCCAGTGCAATTTTTTACGTGACGGGTGGCTATAATGGACAATCTTCCCTTCCCCTGGATCTCCTTGCCTTGCCTCCAACCTTCTTTAGGTATGAAAGGTGCTTCTCCCCCCATAAAATCCTCACTTAGGAAAGAACTGGACATCAGGTTTATGCGGATACTTCCTGGAATTCCAATCTCTGGGCTTCCCCCCCCCGGGCTGTTTGCCATGCTGTAGGAAAGCTCTGTAATAAAAAACAGAAAGGTAAGCTACAGTTGAATCTAAATTTCTTCAGGGGTACCTTCCTTATACTTTTATTTCATTCCTTTTCAATGTTTTTCATTACAAAAATATTTGAAGCAGTTTGAAAAATATAGAGAACAATATGACACCACCATAAACTATGATGCAGCTATGTCAAATCTTAACACTTCATATTTGCTTCTTTCCTTTAAAGGTATAAAATATTACAGTTGAGTCATATGAACTTTCCTAACTCATCCACTCACTTATCATTACTGGGCATGTTTTTATATTTTGATGTCATATGTGTCTCCATCAGCAGTAAATAATCTTGTTTTGCATGTTATTAAATGCTATCATTTTGTTTGTATCTACTTCGGGGGTCGCCAAGACCACTCCTAGCTCGGTGATTCCCCAGGAGGAATCATAGGATTCAGCATGGTACCTGGAACAAGCCACCACGGTGGGGCTGAGGAAGGGCTGTGATGCAGTGACAGGAGAATGATTTGGTGAGGCCATTCTAGAGGCTGGAGAATGTCCCACAAGTAAGGGACGCAGTGAGCAGATTGCAACACAGTTTCCCAGGAGGGTGGAGGCAGCTTTGAGAGAGAGAGGGTTTGGGCAGTGAGCTGAAGGGCCAGGAGATGAGAGGGCCCCTGTGAGGGGAACCTGAGACACACCTGGGGCAGGGCCAGAGCCCCTTCTTGAGAGATGATGGAAGGGCTCTGGGGAGGAGAATGACAGGTTCAGTGTCACAGCCCAGTTTGCTCCTTGGACAAACAGGTTCTGAATCAAGCAAGTTGCTGGTGAAAATCAGATTTACAGCCATGCTCAAGACCTGCTAAATCAAGACCTCCTGGGGTGGGAGCCAGGAATCTAAATTTTTAACAAGCTCTCCAAGCAATTCAGAGACACCCTGGAGATTAAGAATCCTTGATCGTGAGTCTGTGGGGGAGTAACTTGGAATCTGCTGACAAAGACGTTCCCTGCCCAGACTCCCCTTCACTCTTTGCTGCTTTTGACCTTTCTCTAAGTAGAGCAATGTCTTGAGTATTTTACAAGGCAGGGTTAGATTTGTATTATATTCCATAACTATAGAGTGTGTGTCTGATGTGTGTGTGTGCATATGTAAGACTATTTCCTACGGAAACCTTGAGCATCTGCTACATGAAACCAACACTGTTTCACTGGGGATCAAAAAAGAGACAAAATAAAACAGCTCAAATAAAAATGATGAGACAAGCAGATGCAATTTGGATTTCAGCAAGGCTAACTTGTAGCCCGCTAAGTCTAAAATCAGACACGCAGGATGCATTTCAGAGCTCTTTCCTCTTTTCTATGAGAGAGTAAGGCAGACAGCTCTCTTGTGAGGAGGGGAGCTTTCAGGTGGGATGTGGACCATGCCCAGCCTTGCTGGGGATGCTCACTGTCAGGCCTCCTGTTTATGTCTCAGTGTGTGTGTGAGGGCTGTTCAGGATACAGAGAGTCATTTCCCACGCACATCACGTTACGTGTTGCTTGGAGAAGGATGATCCCTAGGGGTGTTGCCCCCTCACAGACATGAAGCACATGCATCTGTAATGTATGTTCTACCCAGGGGCTGTTTATAAGGGGCGGTGATCAGGAGTCACACAAGGATGTAAGGAGGGTCCTGAAAGTGACATCTGGGATAATACAGAACACAAGGGCTTGAAAAGGCAGGTGAGAATGTGTCAAGGAGAAGCTTTTGTCATTCTCTGGACCTGTTCTAATCCATTTTTGGAGGGTAGCTCTTTCAGTTCACTCTCTGCTTGTCTGAGGGGGTGTGATGAGTACGTGTCAACTCGGTGCATTCCTTGGGCTATTCCCACTACTTGTCCAACCAAGACTGCAAATAGGTTAGGGAATAGAGCTGTATCGACTCTGCTTGCTGTCTGAGATTTCCCTCAGATGTCTTTGCAGTATTTGGGAATGTGTGTAAAATGCCCTGGACACTCTGAAGTTCCGAAATAATATTAGTAATAATTTTCATACTATTATTTTAATTGATTCTGGCCATCTACATAAGTGTAGCAGGGGATTTTGTCAGATGCTATTGATGTCAGAACCCAAAGCTCCTGCTCGTAAAGAGAAGGTTTACTTGCAGCTGAACATCTACCCTACCACACTACCACACTGCCCTACCACACTACCCTATCACACTACCCTACCACACTACCCTACCACACTACCCTACCACACTACCCTACCACACTACCACACTACCTTACCATACTACCACACTCCCCCAGAGTCTGCAGGAGTGCTTGGATTCAGACTTTTGATTCTCCATGAAAATATGTTGCCATCAAGTTTAAATTCACTCAAAAATAGGTCAATGCGAGAGACACTGCTCTGGGCTCTTGGATACAATGACGGGCAAATATGGATTTGTCCCTGCCATCTTGGAGCTCACGCTTTGTTGAGTCGTCAGTCATTAATCAAATCATCACATTGAAGAATGTATTAGAGACATTCTTTGAAGAGACAGAAGGCACTGAGTTGAGGATGTGCAGCACAGAACTGGGATTCCCAAGGGAAGAGGGGAAGGGCCACTTGTCTGGAAATAGATCAGCCTGGGAGGCCACAGTGGACTCAGGAAGACCAATTAGGTGACAGGTAAGGCTCTCACTGACCACTGGGGGTGGGTGGCAATAGCGAGAAGTGGGCTGATTTAAGAGATACTTAGGAGGTGAGACAGGCAGGAGTTGTTGCCTAGTCGACACTCGGGGAGGAGAGACAGATGCTAGGGATCACACTGAGGCTGTGACGTGTGCAGCTGGTGCCATTCATTGAGGAGCAGACCATTTGGGACCAGGTTTGTGATGGGAAGTGTGTGGGCGGAGATGATGAATTCAGTGTCTGGTGTGTTGAGCTGGAGATCGTGCTCAAACAGCTGATGAAGATAATAAGCAAGCCCTCCGATATGAGGGTCTGGAGCTCTGTGGGGAGGTCTGTACCTGGAAGGTACAGTTGGGGGTCTTTGGGGGATACCACTGGCAAGCATACAGAGTCTGAATCACACTACTGTCACCATATTAATTTTTTAGTTACCAGCTCCATCAGACCCAGAACTTCTGTGAATGGGGGGTCTGAGGAGGAAATTGACATGATCTAATTTGTGTTTCTTAAAGATTACTCTGACTGCTATGAGGTGAGCCGGTTGGAGGGATGCCAGGAGAAGCAGAGAGACTGGATAGGATGCTATTTTGATAATCCAAGTGAGAGTTGTTGTGGGTTGGGACTCCTGGCAAGGGTAGTGACTGTGAGAAGAGGACAGCTTTGGGTTATGTTCTGCAGGTGGAGTCAATAGCATTTGCTGAAGTGTTGGATGTGGGATGTGTGAGAAAAAGATAGAAGTCAGGAATGATTCTTAGATATTTTGTCTGAGCAACTAGGACTATGATGCTCCAATGCACAAAGGTAGGGGAGGCTGGAGGGGCAGCAGGTTTGGGGAGGGTTGCATCATGTTTGACATGGAGTCTGCTGCTGAAGATGAAGGATTGAGATTTGAGGCAGCTGAGGACACAGAGGGACAACCGAAGGAAGAAGAAGGTGCCAAAACTTGGGATCATAGTTTCTGGAGTCACCTTTATCTGCTCTGAGGTGTTGCCTTCGACTTGGGCAGAACTGGAGTGCAGGAGGCAGACCCTCCAGGGCCTGAGGAGACTGCAGCTGCGCGTCTCTGGGCTGGCTGGTCTCTGATCGCCTCTGGGTGAAGCCCGCTCCCTCTGTCTCTGGGTCTGCCGTGTGGCTGTCCAGCAGCCCAAGGCCACTGAGGGGGGGAGGTTTCGTCACTAGCCCTGCTCTTGGCCTGGGTGTCCAAGGCCTTGGGCAGCTTCTGGGCTGAGGGTTGTTATATACAAATTCAGATTAGATCCAGTATTTCTGCCAGTTTCCAGTCTTGACCTAAACCCTATTTCCATGTCACTATTTCTTACCATTTTGAGGAGAATGAATTCAGGCATTTCACATTTTCCCCGCCCCATCCTCCTTCTGTAGAACCATCTACCTCTTTTCTTTGGCTACAAATTCACCTATAGAATCTTGGGAATAAGGTATTTACATCACCATGAGGCTGGGTGACATTCATCAAATTAAATCCGGCTTGATTTTCTGCCGTACATTTTGGAGACTGTTCCTGTGGTCTTGTCTCTTATCAGTTTAAGACAAATGATGTTATCTTTAATTTGCACATTCCCTACTTCAACATTACTTCACTGATTGAATACCCCACGACCTAATACTCATCCTGAGACGATTCTCCCTCAAGATTATTAACACAATGTTATCAAAAGTCACTTTAGAAATCAAATTTATTTCTATTGCTATAAACCTTCATTTTGATCCTCACAAGAGATTCCTGGAAGTCCTTTATGGTCCCTTTCAAATTCAGTTTGATAAGATTTGACATCTTTTTCAAAGGGGTTCAGAATCACAGGGCCAAAACTTTGTTGGATATTGTTGGCATTAAAATACCTGTGTGCCTCAACAGAATTACTTCTTATATTATGTTCATTTACTTTCTGGATTAATTTTACAGGAGAAGAAACTGACTGCTGATTTCTTCTGGGAAACACATAAGGAATTCAGATTATAATATATTCTTTCATTCCTCCAAGAAAAAACTTTACAAAGTCTCAGCTTCTGAATGTACATAACCCTGATCTCGGAATTCATTTGTAGAGTAGTCTAAATTCAGTCCATTAGACCAAATCCTAAAGTGCCTGTGTCTGCAAAACTCTCACTGGAGTTTAAATTAATTGATAAACAGTTGCACCTTAATGCCTCAGATTATTTCAGAAGGTGCATGGTTTGGCTATAATTTCTAAGGCAGTTAGTGATGAATGAGCCTTTTTAACAAAGAGGTTTACATCAAGCATGAAACCCTTGCCTATTTATCTCTTAGTTATGAGTAAAAATAGATACTAATAAAACCACCAGACAGATAGATGACCCAAACCTTGTTGCAGCTAAAGAAATGACAATTTAGCTGCAGAGAGCAATTAAACTGGTCACTGGGAGGCCCAATTCTCTCACAGAGAGCCCTGAAATTCAGGGAAGCTATATTCCTGCTCAGTTGGGAGCATCCCCTGTGACTGTCTCTTGGGAGATCCTGCCCAGCTTTTGGGGAGGGTCTTTCCTCTAAAGGGGCTAATTCTGTCGAACTTTAACCATTACATGGTATGTGCCTATGCTCTCGGTTTTGACATGGACGAATTCCCTACACTGTTTTCTCATCAAATGTAGTATGGGGTTTCCCATTCACTGAATAATAATAGTAATAATAATAATAATAAATCTCAACAAGGGGGCTTCCCTGGTGGCACAGTGGTTAAGAATCCGCCTGCCAATGCAGGGGACATGGGTTCGAACCCCGGTCCGGGAAGATCCCACATGCCGTGGAGCCACTAAGCCCATGCGCCATAACTACTGAGCCTGCGCTCTAGAGCCTGCAGTCCACAACTACTGAAGCCCACGTGCCTAGAGCCCATGCTCCACAACAAGAGAAGCTACCACCATGAGAAGCCCGTGCACCACAACAAAGAGTAGCCTCCACTCACTGTAACTAGAGAAAGCCCGCACACAGCAACAAAGACCCAACGCAGCCAAAAATAAATAAATAAAATAAATAAATTTATTAAAAAAAAAATCTCAACAAGGAGCTCTCGTGGCTCCATCTCCTTCCCCCACCCATGCAGGCAGGTGTGGCCATGTGACTCAGCCCGTGCTGATGGGAAGTGGGTGATGCCTCACCTCCAGGTCATGTCCTGAGCTCTGAAGCCCCAACATTATGTGTCCCAGACTCTCTCCTGCCCCTTCCCACTGAGTGGGATGCAGGTGGTGGAGCAACAAGACAGAAAGAACCAGGGTTCCTGCATGAGCTCATGGAGCAGAGGGGTTCTACCTGCCCAGGACTGAACACCACCTGACAGGTTGATGAGAAACTTCTTTTTAAAGGTACTGCATTTTCTGGATGGATCTAGAGATGATCATAGTAAGTGAAGTAAAGCAGACAGAGAAAGACAAATACCATATGATATCGCTTATATGTGGAACCTAAAAAGTGATATGAAAGAACTTATTTACAAAACAGAAACAGATTCATAGACTTAAAAAACAAATTTGTGGTTACCAAAGGGGAAAGGGGGTTATGGAGGGATAAATTAGGAGGTTGGGACTGACATATACACACTGCTATATATAAAACAGATAATCAACAAGGTCCTACTGTATAGCACAGTATTGAGAGTATACTCAATACTCTGTAATAACCTGTATGGGAAAATAATTTGAAAAAGAATAGATATACATATATGTATAACTAAATCACTTTTCTGTACACCTGAAACTAGCACAACATTGTAAATCAACTCTACTCCAATAAAAATAAAAATTAGAAAAAAAAAAGAAAAAAAATAAAGGTCCTGCATTTTTGGTTTTCTTGGATTAGAGCTTATTTACATGTACTCTAATGAACGTGCTGTATTAGTTCCTAATGCTTCCACTGCAAAGTACCACAAACTGGGTGGCTTCAACAACGGAAACGTATCATCTCATAGCTCTGGAGCCTAGAAGTTTAAAATCAAGGTGCCAGCGTGACATGACCTTTTGAAACCTGTTGGGGAATCTTGCTCGCCTGCTCTCAGCTTCTGGTGGTTTGCTGACAATCTTTGGCCTTCCTTGGCTTGTAGGTGCATCCCTTCACTCCTCTATCTTCACGTGGTGCTCTCCCTGTGTCTTCACATCCCCTCCCCTCTATATGTGTCTGCCCCTGTGTCCATATTTCCTCTTTTTAATAGGACACCTGTCATATTGGTTTGAGGCCCACCCTAACGACTTCATCTTAACTTGACTACTCCATAAAGACCCTATTTCCAAATAAGGTCACATTCTGGGTTACTGGGGGTTGAGTCTCCAATGTATCTTATTGGGAGACACAACTCAACCCATGACACATACTGATGTTTACCGAGGGCTTACTATACTCCAGGCATCTTTCTAAACATTTACAAAGATTCCATTATTTAATTATCACAGTAACTTTGGGAAGGAAGTACTGTTGTTGCCCCTTCATAGTCTGATGAAAAAGGGGAGCAGACACATGAGGCAACTCACTCCAGGTCACATGGAGACCAGGGGTGAGCCGGGTTGGACACACAAGTCTGAATCCAGAACCAACTTACAGTCTTTTCTGTCTGTCAGAAAGGAGCCTTGGCCATTTGGAAGAAGAGGAGGAAGTGGATGAGGCCATCTTTGGGGATCTCAAGCTCCACAAAATACTTCCTGGATGACTTGAGATGTTGGGACTACTTTGCCCAGTGTCTGAAGGGAGGTTATAAGACTAGGATGCTAACAGAGGTGGGTAGGTCAGGAGTTCATGGCTTCAGTCTTTCAGGGACCCCATCATGTTTCAGTGAAGGTTTTGATCTTCAGAGTCTGACTGTGGGATTTTTCTTTCTAGGTTTTGGGCTCTTGTGTAAAATTCTGGCCCCTCCTTGTGGCTTCCTTGGTTTCTCTGGGAATTTCACTCTCTGTTCCTACTTAGCATCCACTGATCTCTAAAGGGTCAGAGTAGGAACCCAGTCTCTTCTGTGTTTGTAGTGAAGCTATTTATCTGGAAATGACTGCCCTTATGCGACACAGTGTGCGGTATGGCTGCAGAGGTCTGTGGGAGCTGGATAAGGGAGATCTGAAGTGTCAATGAGCAGCTATGGGTTGTTTTGGGGCAAGATCCTGACTCCATATTCTTGAAGCTATTTGGTATCTTAGAGATGCTCAGAGTCAGCTTGTCCCAAGAACCCACTGAAGGAGCACCTGCTAATCAAGGTCCAAGGAGAGAGCTTGTTCCAGCCTTGATTAGACTGATGATAGTCTACCATATTTCCAGACCCTGAAAGCAAGGCTTAAATTGCCCACGGTCCCCACATACCACCTTCAGCTCATAAGCTTTTGAAACCAATTTTAATTACAAATAACATCAGATCTAAATCAGGATCTGAGGAAAGCAGCCTGCTTTTAATCAATCACTCTGGTTTGATGTTTTATGCACCTATTGGCAAAAAATAGATCCCAGTCATTTCCTAATCTGGCCCAGCCAATGAATTAGGATTACCTGTGAGCTCCTCACCCAGGGAACGGTGGACTGAACTTTGGAAACAACCGGCATTGAGGCGTGGCCGGGAGCTCCTAGGGCTTCTCTGCAGAGCCCTTTGTGAGCACGAGTTTCTGACAAACATTTCTCATTTACAAGGTGACCCTGAGCACAGAACCTTTTAATTAGCCCACAGATTCACGCTTTGTCTGGGTGACTGTCAGTTTCTTTGCCTTCGGTGGCCCTCTGTTGCCATGGCAACACTCTCCTAACAATGGATTCCGGCAGCAGGGAGAGAAGCGAGAGGCAGCTGCCCTGTGCCAGCTCCCAACCAAATAGTAAATATTCATGATAAGACCAGGAGGTTAAAAACTGCATTGTCAATGAGTTTTATTATTCCCGGTCAGCATAACTTTGCGCTGGGGGTGGTGAAGGGAAGCTTGTTTATCTTAAGGCTAAAACCCAGAAGCAAAAGTACCAAACTCTCAAAAAATTACCCAGGAAGTGCCAACACTCCTCAGCTGTTGCATTTTGATGTCATTAACATCAAATCTTCCATGGACGTAGAAAGAATATAGGATTATTTTTATTAACAGGTGATATTACCGTAATATTGCCTTGCCCAATCCATTTGTTTAATAACACTGGGTCACAAGGGAATGTGATTAAACACCTGAGTTCCAGTCAACATATAAATTAATAATTTTCTGAATAGTATGGACACACCTGGTCTTATGAACATGTTTTTACCTTCCTGTGAGGACATTTCAGGATGAAGAAACCTGAGGGCAGATGCTATCTATGAAGAAGACGTCTTCAGAGGCACTGCTGGTACCGATTCTTCAGATAGTTGCAGAAGGGAAAACTGGACACCAGCCACAGGCAAATTCAAGTGCTGGTTGGACCCACTGCTGGGGGGCATGGCCAGTCTCAGCTAGAGGATAAGAAACTGGGCACCTTTTAACCTAATTATTTTGTCCCATAAGGTTACCATAGATTGCCAACTGGATCCTTAGGTCCTGGTAGGAAAGTCATTCCATAATAATGGGGCTGCTTCAAGATAGAGGGAAGACTTTTCATACTGGTACTTACAAGAGTGTTTCATTAAGTGTTAAATAACTATTGTAATTGCATTACCTGAAGCTCACTAGATTATTTAATTCAGCCTGTTGAGGAATTAATTACTATTTAATCAATGCTGTCATTTAGAGGACAGGCATAATCACCTAGTTTCTGCACTGGTAGTGACACGCTACAATTCTTTCTCTCCATCTGATGTGGTCTAACAGCTGGAGGCCTCATTCCCATCAGCACATGAGGCCCTCCAAATCCAGATGAATGTGGGCTGGGTCTCAGCAGGGCATCTGCAGGCAGCCTTTATTAACGTGTATCTGCAGGTCACAGGGAGACATTGCCAATCTTGGTGGCATCTCCATGAGCGTCTCTGGCTATAAGGGGAAGGAGCATCTTCGACAGTGAATGTCATAGTCAAAACCCCCAGTTGGTCAAGGTTATAGGAGATGAAAAACCAAAACCATATTCAAAAATTTCTAATGGGTCAGTATTGCTTGAAGGGGAGGGCTGATGAAGTTTAAAACCTCCTTTCTACAAAAGAAACTTTCATAAAAAAGGGAAGATAAGCCATACACTGGAAGAAAATATTTGTGAAAGACCTATCTGATAAAAGACCATCCAAAATATACAAAGAGTGCTTAAAATTCAACAACAAGGAAATGGGCAGACTGACTTAAAAATGGGCAAAAGACCTAAATAGACACCTCACCATAAAAGAAATACAGATGGGTAATAAACATGTGAAAAGATGCTCCACATCATATATCAACAGGGAAATGTAAACTGAAACAACATTGAGAAATCATTACACACCTATTAAAATGGCCCAATCCAGAACACTGATACCACCAAGTGCTGACAAGGATGTGGAGCAACAGGAACTCTCATTTATTGTTGGTGGGAATGCAAAGTGGTGCTGCCACTTTGAAAGGCAGCTTGGCAGTTTCTTAAAAAACACACTCTTACCATACATTCCAGCAGTCGAGGTCTTTGGTATACACCCAAAGAAGCTGCGAGTTTATGTCCACACAAAAACATGCAAACAAATGTTTATAACAATTTTATTCATAATTGCCAAAAGCTGGAAGCAACGAAGATGCTCTTCAGTAGGTGAATGGGTAAATAAACTGTAACATATTCAGACAACAGAATATTATTCAGTGTGAAAAGCAAATGAGCTATTAAGTCATAAAAAGACACAGAGGAACCTTAAATGCATATTACTATGTAAAAGAAGTCAGTCTGAAAAAGTTACATACTCTACAATTCCACCTATATGACATCCTGGAAAAGGCAGAACTATGGAGACAGTGAAAGGGTCAGTTGTTGCCAGATGTTAGGAGCGGAGAGGGATGACTAGGCAGAGCACAGAGGATTTTTAGGGCAGTGACACTACTCTGTATAACACTGTAATGGTGGATACACGTCATTACACATTTGTCCAACCCCGTGGAAGGTACAGCATGACTCTGGGTGATAATGATGAGTCATCGTAGGTCCATCGCTGTCACAAATACACCACTCCAGTGGGGGATGTTGATAGTGAGGAGGTTATGCACATGCAGAGGCAGGGGTGTATGCGAACTCTGCACTTTTCACACAATTTTGCCGTGAACTTAGAACTGCTCTCGACAATAAAGTTTATTAATTAAAAAATGTACACAAGGGAAAAGGTATGTAATTGAGCAAAGTTATGATGGATGCTTCAAGATTACTGGAGAAGCGTCCCCTTGAATCGCATATAGATGCGTATTTGTGACTCTGCATAGAGCTGACCAAGGCTTTGACTAATTGTATAAGATGGATGTACACACAGGTGAGGACTGAATTGGGCAGCTGGATTTTTTTTTTTTTAATCTTCTTCTGAAGTTGGTGGAAAAGTTAGAATGTTGGTTGAGTGCTCTGGCTGGATCACCGCAGAGTTTTCAAGTGTTCTTGGGTACGGCTGGTCAGCAGGGCTTTGAAGAAAGATTATTGTGAAATCCACGTCATCTCTGGGGAGTCTTCTCACTGTGGGTGGTGAGTGATTTCTCCTGTGATTGGCCTGAGAGGCTGACGTCAAACCAAGTGACACCTACAAAGTGTTAGGGAAGCTTTCTCTGGGCAAAGATTTCAATTACCTCCAATGTACAGCATTCTCAGTTAATGGCTGTGATTTACTGAGTGCCTCTCTGTGCCAGGGATGTTTAATATTTATAACAGCTCCATGGGGAGGTGTCATCTTCACCCTTATAAATGAGGGATGGAGGCTCAGAGAGGTTGAGTGACTTTCCTAAGGCCTCCCATCTGATGAGTGTAACTAGCGTGGGGATCCCAACTCTGGTCTGGCTAACTCCAAGGCTGGTGTTCTTTCCATGCCTCCCTGTAGTTTCCATTCCATCTAAATCAGCTCGGGGGGATTCCAGCTCAGCCATCCAGCGTCCTTTAAGCCACCAGGCAGATTTCACTTCCCATCCTCCAGAAGGGCCTGCTTTAGCTATTAGAAGTCTGTGTGGTTGTGACACAAATGGGGATAGAGCCAAATGTTGAGGTCAAATCTCTCTCTCTCTTTCACCTAGGAGACACCATGCATTACCTGTGGGTATTCCTGCTCCATTTCTTGGTACAACTTCATAAGCCAGTGTCTGATTCAAGGCATCCTGGAATTCCTAGCCACCCCCATGGTGCTTATCAGTATGCAGAAGTTCTCCCCCTGGAACATAGATCTTGAAACGTCACACCAAACATGGAAACTCTATCACTCTCCCGGTGCCAGAGAACCCAATCCCTCCCTCCGAAGCCCACAGTATTTGCAGCAGCTCTAAGTGCAAGACAGCACTTTCTTTGTGGTCAGCTGAAACTTCCTTCCCTATATTTCCTTTTGTCAGTGGCTGTCCTGCTTTTGTAGTCCCACAGAACTGTGTTGCTCCCCAATACACACTACTCAGATAGACTTTTGGCAGTAGGGTTAGAGACCCTTCCCCAGGCTTCCTCAGCCACTTCTCATTGGTGAGGAGAACAGATCTCCATCCTATCTGAGTCCTGGATTAAAAACTCAGTTTTGGTCAACATGAACAAGACAAAGTGCCCTCTGCACACATTTGCTTAGAGTCATAGTTTCAACTTAGAGTATGGGCAAGACAGGAAGGTGGTGGTAGATACATGGACAAATTCAAGGAGGCAAAGCCAAATTCAAGGTCTTCCTTAAACCAAGAAGTGACAGATCTTATCTCAGCCTCCCCCAGCTGGTCCATGCCTTTGGCCCAGACCCCTCCTATTCCCATGCTTAGTTTACTGCTTACTTTCTATTGTTGCCTTTTGCAACCCCCTGGGGACTATTTCACAGTCTCATCCATGGTAGGAAGTAGTGTATGGATTGGTTTAACTCATGTAGACATTAACAAGAATGTACAAAACACCTAGTCCTCAATTTCACATTTTTAAGGGAATTCAACATATGAAGTGGCATTTCCACTATAATATCAAGGTACAGAAATGCTGTGTGTATAGAATTAAACAAATTAAACTTCCTCCATTATCTATCACTCTACCCCCTTTATCTCTAAACTGTGAAGAAATGTAAAATAACTATTTACTTTATAGGGAATCATTGCTTTTGATATTTTTTCTTTCATTTCTCCAAATATGCTCTGGAAGATAGGCACGAAAATTCCATCAGCTTTAGATCTTTTATTAATATAGAGTGTCTGTGACTTGATCTGAGAATTTCATTGGAGGTGCAATGATATTAAACATTTAATTCACTTTTTCCCCCCACTGATGATCTGGTATCTGAATACCAGTCTGACTTGGATGTAGGAAAAAGCTCTTTCTTTAATCAGCAAAATAAACAGCTGACTCATTCCTCACCTCTAATTCGAATATATTGAATTATTGGTATTTGTGTCACCTGATGTCTTTTTATTACTGCTTTAACTATGAGATGAATGAGGCTGCTGCCTTTGTACTGTTGAAGTACGATGTCTTATTAAGTCTGAATTCCAGAATAGATGATAGAGCGGCACAGATTATCATAAATGAAAGTCATAAGTGCACTAGAAAAGATCTTTGTGGTATTGCTTACATGCAATTTAATTTCAAGATTCAAATACTGGTATTTTCTGAAAAGTTCAGAAGAAGATAAGAGGCTTGCTGCACCAGGGACTGCAGAATGCATAAATTGGCGGGGGAGGTACACAGGCAGGATCATTCTGAATGTATGATGATCTCTATTTCAGCATTTATAGTTGCCTCATAAAAATGAGGGGCAATTTTGATTCTGCCATCCCTGTAAGAAAGGCTGACATGTTTTGGTGTCTTCATATAAAATGGTGCATGCTGTGCAGGACTGTTTACACTAGATTTGTTAATCTATCCTAATGAGAATATGTAATGCAGAGGAAGTTTCAGGTTTCGTAGCTGGGCACAGGGTACAGTGAAATTGAGAATACATTTTCCTGGCACCAAGCACAAATTATGATTTCCATAATGGGCTTCAGTTTCCTGAAAAATATTTCCTATTTATTAAATGTTAAATTGTTAACAGTGCATTTCTCTAATAATTATTTTATGGCAAGAGATGAAGCATGAATTGCCGTCATAAAAGCCTTTATACCAATCATCAATTCAAAACAGTTTGCTGCAGCAATGGATGGCATAGTGTGGACCCAGCAAACCCAAAGCCCAAAGTTGCAGACAACCTGTTGGCTGTAGCCCTAGGGCCAAGACACTAGCCCATGACATGCTTGCTGAACCTGGCCCACAGGGGCTATGAACCCACATGATGTCCATGTCCTATGATTATGCAGTTGAACTCGGTGGTGCAGTTGGTAGTGGTGCATGAGTATGTGCATGTGCACGTGTGCAGTGTAGGATAAGCCTGGGATTCATGTTTAATGTGACTCTGCAGTTTCCATGGTGCCCTGGTGATGCTCTCCTCTCTCTCTATGGGGATGAGTTGCATTTGTTGCTATCACTGGTCTGAACCCTAGAACATACATCCAAGATGCACAGACATGCACTCATGAAAGTGAAGGGAAGTTCTGATGAACCACAGCCAGTCTAGGAAGAGGAAGAATAGCAGAATCACATGGGTAGCCCCAGGGGACAACAGAAGGGTTACATTGGAGATAGTGGCTAAGCTCTTCCATGCATTGGTCCATCCAAGCCCCTTGAAGTTGGATAGAGCCACGGATGAGTTTCTTGTGGCTACTGTATAAAGTGACACAAAGTAACACAACTGGTGGTTGCTGGCTCTCTTTGGTGATACTTGGTGTCCTTACCTCCAATAGCATAATTCCAGCCTGAGTCTTCACATGGTATTCTATGTGTGTGTATGTGTGGATGTCAAAATTTTCCTCTTCTTATAAGAACAACAGTCATTGCATTAGGGCCTGATTTAATCCACTATAGCCTTCTCTTAACTTGATTACGATGACCCTTCTCCCATTGATATGTCCATCATCACCCTCTGCTTCTACTAGTGTTATAGGTTGAAATTTTAAAACTCCAAGCAAAAAATAAATAAATAACAGCTTTTTAAGAAGTATAATTGATATAGAAACTGGACAATTTGATAAATTCAGACATATATAAACACCCATGTTAATGTTATACAAATCAAGGTAACAGACATATCCCTCACCTGCCAATATTTACTTGTGTTCCTAGTTCTCCCTTTTCTTGTAGTAAGAACACTTAGCATGAAATCTACTCTCTTAACAGATGTTTAACTGCACAATACAATATTGTTAACTGCAGATGCTATGTGTACAACAAATCTTTAGGACCTATTCATCTTGAATAACTAAAACGTTTATCAATTGAACAATTCTTCATTTTTTTCTCCTTGTAGCCCCTAATAACCACCATTTTATTCTTTGCTTCTATGAGTTTGACTATTTTAGGTACCTCATGTAAGTGGAATCATGCAGTATTTGTCTTTCTGTGATTGACTTATTTTACTTAGCATAAATTCCTCCAGGTTCATCCATGTTGTAACAAATGGCAGGATTTCCTTTTTTAAGGCTAAATAATATCCCATTGAATGTATATATGACATTTTCTTTAGCCATTCATCTGTCAGTGGATATTTGGGTGGTTTCCATGTCTTGGTTATTGTGAATAATGCTGCAGTGAACATGGGAGTGCAGATATCTCTCTGAGATCCTGATTTCAGTTCTTTTGGGTATATACCCAGAAGACCAATGGAACGGAAGAGAAAGCTCAGAAATAAAATAAACCCATATATATACAGTCAACTGATTTTTTTTTTTTTTTTTTTTTTTTTTTTTTTTTTTTGCAGTATGCGGGTCTCTCACTGCTGTGGCCTCTCCTGTTGCGGAGCACAGGCTCCGGACGTGCAGGCTCAGCGGCTATGGCTCACTGGCCCAGCCACTCCGCGGCATGTGGGGTCTTCCTGAACCGGGGCATGAACCCGTGTCCCCTGCATCGGCAGGTGGACTCTCAACCACTGCGCCACCAGTGAAGCCCCAGTCAACTGATTTTTGACAAGGGTGCAAAGAATATACAATGGAGAAAGGACAGTCTTTTCAAAAAATGGTGTTAGGAAAACTGGATATCCATATACAAAAGAATGAAATTGGATCCTTATCTTACACCATACCAAAAGAAAAAGGAAAAGAAAAAAAACAACCTCAAGTGGGTTAAAGATGTAAATGTAAGACCTGAGGCTGTAAAATTCCTGGAAGAAAAATACAGTAAACCCACTACATATGAACATTCAAGTTGTGAACTTTCAAAGATGAGAACACGAGTTTGCGTGTCCAATCACGTAAGCTGGTTCACCTGTCTGGCATACATTGTCACATGTTTGCATCCTCTACAAGTGGTTGTGATTTTATGTACCTTACTGTACAGTGTTGTATAGAGTGCAGTAGTACAGTATCTTTATTTCAAGCCCAGGATGTCCAGAAGCAAGTGTAAAAGCAGAGGTGATATAGCTGGTATCACTGTACTTTTTAAGGTACTGTACTGTAAGATTAAAAATGTTTTCTTTAATTTTTGTGTTTGTTTGTTTTTTATGTATTATTTGTGTGAAAAGTATTATTAACCTATTATAGTACAGTACTATGTAGCCTATTGTGTTAGTAGGGTACCTAGGCTAACTTTGTTGGACTTACGAACAAATTGTACTTATGAACAAGCTCTTGGAATGGACCTCGTTCGTGTGACTTACTGTATAGAAAAAAGTTTTCATTATATTGGTCTCATCGATGATTTCTTGGACATGACACCAAAAGCACAAGCCACAAAAGTAAAGTCAGACATGTGGAACTACATCAAAGTAAAAAGCTTCTGCACAGCAAAGGAAATAATCAACAGAGTAAAAAGTCAACCTACAGAATGGGAGAAAATATTTGCAAATAATATATCTGATAAAGGATTAATATCCAAAATATATAAGGAACTCTCACTACTCAAATGCAAAAAAAAAAAAAAAAGTGAAAACAAAATAAAACAAAAACAAAACAACCCGGTTAACCCAGACAAAGGACTTGAATAGCCAGTTTTTCAAATAAGACACACAACAGGCCAACAAGTATATGAAAAGATGCTCAACATCACTAATGATAAGAGAAATGCAAATCAAACCACCATAAGATATCACCTCACACCTGTTAGGATAGCTATTTTATATATATGTAATAAGCATTGGCAAGGATGTAGAGAAATTGGAACACTTGTACACTGTTGGTGGGAATATAAAATGGTGAAATCACTATGGAAAACAATACAGAGATTCCTCAAAAAATTAAAAATATAACCACCATATGGGCCAAGATAAATTGAACAAAGAAATTTATCAAAATTATAAATAGGCTAAGGCCCTCTTTTCAAATAAAGTCAATTTCATTGGCTTCTGGAGGACATGGATTTTGAGGGGATCCTACTCAACCCAATACAGGCCACATACCTAGTCCTTGTCAATGGCCTATGGTGGAATTACCGTATGCCATTCTAGCTAAAGCACTTAATAGTTGGTGCAGAATCCTCCAGCGTGCTCTTCTGTTAAGTCCACTGTGGTGGCTGCAAGTTCCTGGTGAGGCAATTATAGGATGGCAGAGCCCCCCTCCCTTGGGATCCCTGAACTTCTGTGCAGAAGAGAGTTGCACTGGATGTTCGCCTGGACATGAGTGGACAATGCACATTAGTGAAAAACCTGTGCTATGTTAAGACACCCTGGGGCAGAGAAGAAACTCCTTAGGTTGATGACTTTTGATACGCTATGGAGCAGGTGTAGCCCACCCACTTCTTTCAGATCTGCATGCCTGAGGACCTATGTCCTTTCCTCTCTTAACCATGGGCCAAGTTGAGGGCACAGGTTCTGTGCTTGTCAGGGGAACTTTGCATGGTCCAGCCCTGCTAGTGATGGTAACTGAATCTGGTGAAGTCCACTTGGCAAGCTGACCAAGTGTCAGCTTCAGTGTCAATTTAATAATAATAAAAGACTATTTTCGTATCAGTCACTTCTCCTAGATAGTTTAGAATGTGGGTGAGAAAAAAGGGTGATATTTATTAGTCCCATCAAATACTACTAAAACATTATATCTATAAAAAGAAAGCCTTGCAATAGAAATACCCAGAATAGGAAATAGCTTTTAGAGTATAAAACGATATTAGTAGGTTATAATAACGATAGCTCACATTTTCATAGTTCTCACTCTATGCCAGGCTTCGTTCCAAGCACATCATGTCTCTCTCTCTCTCTCTCTCAATATCTCTCCATCCACCCTCATCTAATCCCCATGGCAACCTTCTGATGTAGATACAGTTTCTCTCCTCATCTTTGAAGTTGAGGAAACTGAATCACAGAGATGTAATCTGTCCATAGTAAGTAGCATCACATTACACTTAATATGTGATGCTACATTTAACCCTATTTCCTTCTGAGATATGATGGTTAAAGTAAAACTTCCATTAGAATGACAAGATGAAATCAAGGAAATTGTCCACAACATAGAGGAAAGGACAAACAGATGATGTTGGAGGTTTGCTCAAGTAGCCTTTCCCATTTCTAGGTCAAAAAGGATCTCCCACCACTCTTCTGCTAACTTGTTAGTTTTACCTATCATGGTTAGGTCTTTAGTCCATGATGATGTGGAGTGGGGATCCAGTTTTAATTTTCCCCGCACATGGAGACAGGTTTCCCAACAATCATACTGCACAATTTTCTCCATAATTGATGGGGCCATCACTATCACATAAGTTCCCACGTGTGTAAAGTCTGTGTCTGAACTCTGTTCTCTTTCGCTGGTCTCCTTGGTCTTTGATTATGCCATTAACTTGTGGTTTTTATTACTAAGTCTTTTTGAATGTCTTAATAGATGAGTAAGATAATTCTTAGACATCTTATAAATTTGTAGCTTATGAGTGGTATCTTGGTTTTAGCTGTATTTTTGGAGATGGACACAATTTTTTAGACTGACCCTGTATCTTTCAAGCTTCCTGAACACTCTTAATAGTGCTAATCGATTGTCAATTATGTTGGCTTCTCTGGGTAGATGATCATGGCTTCTTGAAGTAATGGCAATTATATCTCTTCTTTTCCCAACCTTATACCTATCATTTATTTTTCTTCCTTATGAGGAAGTATGTTCAACCGTAGAGGTGAGAGTGAGATCCTTTCCTGCTCTTAAAGGGGATGCTGTAGGTCCTTTCCCTCTGTTCTTGTTTTTTCTTATTAGATATTTTTATTTAATAAATTTCAGCACCTAGTTAAAATTATTTTTTGCATGAATTGGGATACACATACGCATTTTTCTCTTTTAGTGTGCTGATGTTATAAATTAGTAGGTTTTAAAATGGTGAATCATCTTTGCATTCATAGCATCAATTCTCCCTGCTAATGATGTTTTATTTTTATTAATATACTGTTGGATTTGGTTAGCCACTATTTTATTTAGGGATCTTCATATCTACATCCATAAGTATAAATTATATTACTTATATTGGTCTCTTTATTTTTGGAATGAATATTATAGTAGTCTCATAAAATGAACTGCATGTTTTAAGGTTTGCATTTTTTGAAACAACTTACTTAAAGAAGGAATTAACTGTTCCTTGACAGTTTGGTAGAACACACCTACAAAGCAAGCTAACCATATTTTGTTTTGTTGTGCTGTGCTTTTATTTAAATAAGGAGTGTCAATTTATTTAACATGTGTGGATTTATATAAATGATCTATTCTTCTGCCAAGTTGGCATTTGTATATTTCTAGGAATGTACTTCAACTAAGTTTTCAAATTGTTATATGCATAACTAGGTTTTCAAGTTTATTACTGCATAATTATTGATAATATTTTTATGTTATTATTATTTAAAATCTCTCTCTTATCTGTGATTATGTTCCCTTTTAGTTCCATGCTTAGTTTTTGCATCTTGTACTTTTTTCACTGAATCAGTTTTGCTAGTGGTCTATCTAAATAATATTTTAATATAACAGCTTTGGATTCTGTGCTCTTCTCTGTGATATTTCTATGTGTTTTTTGTAAACTTCCTGTTTATTAATACTTCCCATTTTTTCTACTTCCATCTCCTTAAGTTAATGCAGGTGTTATTTCCTGATTGTATCCAATGAACAGGAAATTTAGTTAAATGCATATTTTTGAGAGTTTCAGAGGCAAACCTTGGAAGAATCAAAGATCCTTCTGTGGGACGACATTGTAGGAATGTCGGCTGGCTTCATACTCCAGCTTCACCACTTTCTGGCCATGTAAATCCTAGCAGATGTCTCAGTCTCTCTGGGTCTTTGTTTCCTCATTTGGAAACTGAAATTAAAAAGGTGTCTGCTTCTTAGGGCTATTGTGAGGTTGAAATAAATTAGTAGACCTTGATAGGCTTAGAACAGTACCTGGACATAATGATGCTCAATAAATGTCAGAAAATGATGATGATGAAGAGGAGGTTGTTGGTCATGATTAGTAGTATTAATCAGCTCTCAAACATTGGGAGTAGACCCTCCTTACAGCTCTCCCTGTGCACTCACCAGCATCTGTGTTCTCTTTCTAGATCCACAACTAGATTATATTTTCCAGGTCTTGTGTCTAAATGGACCACACAACTCATTCTTATCAGTGGGGTGTGAGACAAGGTGAGATGTGAAATATCAAGCTCCAAGCCATTAAATGTGGGTGTGCCTTTCCCCACCTGCTCCCTTTCCCCCTTCACCAGGTGACTTCAGGAGAGGATGAGGCCCTAGAATTTGGTGGAAATTTAAATATATTCAATGATTATAGGGCATTTTAGCTTATCTATTTCATCTTGAATGAGTTTTAGTAAATTGTGGTTTTGAGGACCTGGTCCATTTGTTCTAAGTTGTTGAATTAATGAGCATAAGATTGTCTATTGTTTCCCCTTGTTATTATTTTTTTTAATGGCTGAAGGATATATAGCGATATCCCCTATTTCATTCCTAATATTGTTGATTAATTTTTTAAAGATAAAAGTTCTCAAGTCATAATCCTGCTTAAAATATTGAAATGGATCTCTATTACCGACATGATAAAATGTCAAATTCAAGCACTCAGTCCAGGGCACCTCCCAACCTCACCTGTCTTTCTCACTGGCCTCACTTTTCATCAGCCTCCCTTGCTTTCTGCAACCAGATATCCCTATGGATCCTCCTGCTCTGGGCCTGTAACACACCTTCCTCGGCCTGCCAACCTCTACCTCTACATTCTCCTTGAGGATTCATCTTACTGTTGCTTCCTTTAAGAAGTCTAGAGGCAGAAGAAGCAGAAAAGGTGAGTCACCATAGGGCAGCAACTTATGTGACTAGTATCTGTTTCCTTGTTTCATCACCCCACTTCTCAAATCTCGCCCTGCAATATTGTATCAATGGCATTGTTTTCTTTCTTTGAGGAGGTAGATGATGACACCATCATCATTTAATTTTTTTGTGTGTGTGCACTAAGGTCTGTGTTTAAAGGGTTTTTTACAAAAATACAGTTTGAAAAAAATAGATAACCAACAAGGACCTACTGTAAAAATAAATAAATAAATGAAATAGGAAAAAAAAAATCCATTTGGACTTTAACCCTATAAAGGAGGCACTACCATCATTCTTATTTCATGGCTGAGGAGGTGAGGCTCAGAGAGTTAACTTCTCCCAGGGGGTGTGCTGGATCCATTTGCTCTCTGTATCCTCCCCACTTGCTGTTCCTCCCTTTCTGCCCTTGGCTTCCACTGGACTTTGCCCAATAGGGAGCTTTGACAGGAGACAAAGGCATCCTCCTGGTGTCCTCTCTGGGAAGCCCTTTTACCTGGCTTCTCTCAAGCTGACCAGTCTTCAGGATTCCCCACCTGCAGTCTGGTCCCTACTCCCTCCCCTTCTCTCTTCAGGCCTTGGCTTGGCAACAGCTCTTCTGCTACAAGCCCTGGTTTACTGAGCCCTGCCTTGTGGTTCTCCTACACCAAACCTTTGCAAATAATCCCTGGGTAAAGAAATCCTCCTCAAATGTCCCAATTTCCAATGTGCCATGTTGGAACAGGACAGAATAGAGCCAATGGAGAAACTGGGAATTCAATTCAGTGAGCAGGGTTTCTGGTGCTTCTTCCCACACACATTTCCCAGGCTCTAGCCACAGAAGCAGACTGCTGGTCCCACATCCTGCCAGTGTAGGTCGCTGAGCTACTCCATGGGCTTAGGATCCCTTCTGGATGAAGAGGTAAATGTCACCAAACCAAAACAAATATCACTGGCTACAATTCCTATTCCTTTTTGGCACTTTTTTTTTTTTTTTTTAGGGTTTTAAGACCTAAAGCCTGATACTAAATAACTTGTGTAACGGAAAACCTAAAACAAAGGAATTCAACTTTCCAGCTAATTTTTTGGGGAACATATATGTCATTCAGATGCAAAATACTCAAAAGTGAAATGTATGATAGGAAAGGTGTTAAGATTGTCAGAGTCTAGGTATTGGGAGGTTATAAGACATGCACAAGAGAAAGGACTGCTTTCAAAAATGAACTGTGGTGTGGATGATTCTGGAAACAATTGTGGAGTGAGTAGTAAGAACAAGCCATGACCCGCCCAACCTGTTCCAGCGTTGATAGCTCCTTTAAGAAACAAATATTTTCCTCTTTTAAGAAACTCCTATATGTATTTTTTGCACTCCTTCAGGTGTTTTCATATGCTTTGTCTCACTTAATCTAAAGGACAGCTTTAGCAAGCAGATGCTATTGCACTTATTTAGAGAGAAACAAACAGAGCTAAGAGAGAGGGATGGCGGCTCATTTTGGGGCATGGAGCTATGGAGCGGATGAGCAATTTTCAAATCCAGGTTTTCTGAGAGTATATCTTCTTTAGTCAGAAACAGAAGAATGTGAGTTGCAGGGGAAATAAAGATTTAAGAAAACCCATTATAAGACAGATCGTAATTACATTTCTCTGCCACGGGACAAAGATCTTCCTGAAACATAAAAACCGTGAAGCACTGATTAAAAACGTGGTTCGTACGACAGTTGGTAGTCATCTTGCAACCCTCACCAGGAGCCTTTACTGGCCGGCATAGCAGAGAGAGGACATAGAACCGTCCACCCGCGTGCGCTGGTCCTCCAGCTGCTTCTTGTTACGTGAGTCACGTGTTTGGAAACTAGCAGATGCCCATTCACAGGTAATAATGTGAGCTGCTTATACAGAGGAGCAGGGGCTTTGCTTTGTACCTTAAGAAGAATTACGTTGGACAAATGCTTTCTAGACAGACGCTTAATTTGTTCCCGAGAAAAACTGTAGACACCTGAAGCGCAGTATGTTTTCATAGTGTTACCAGCTTATTGTTCTCCTCTGTCACCAGCACTTTTCTTCTTAAAACAGGTCTCTCTGTCTTAGTGCCCCATCAGCCTGTGGACTTAAGTACTTATTTCATCTTCGTTGTGATTCCGCTTGTTCGAATTCTAATGCTGAAGTTATGCGCTTGTATCTTTTGTCTCCTCCGCATGAAACCTCCTGAGATTCTGCACGCCCTTCTCCTCTGTATGCTTTGCTTCCCATTGCAGCAAAAGCCTTAATTTTCTCTTATGAGGGTTTTCTTTTTCATTTTTTTTTAAACTGAAGTACAGTTGATATACAATATTACATAATTTACAGTACAGTAGTGTACAGTACAGTAGTGATTCACAATTTTTGAAGGTTATGTTCCATTTATAGTTACTACAGAATACTGGATATTTCCCCTGTGTTGCACAATACATCCTTGTAGCTTATTTATTTTATACATAGGATTTTTCTACCCCTATCTTGCCCCTCGTCCTTCCCTTTCCTCACTGGTAACCACTAGTTTGCTCTCTATATCTGTGATTCTGTTTTTTTGTTGTTGTTATAGTTCGTTCTATTTTTTAGATTGCACGTATAAGACATACCATACAGTATTTGTCTTTCTCTGTCTGACTTACTGCACTGTGCATAGTAAGGATCTGACCCTCTCACATTGTGCTTTCTTTAAGTCTCCTGTAGCTGCTTCTCTTCCTCTTTTCAGCCCCATGGCTCACTCCTTGGACCCCGTAGATTTCTCCACCTATTCTCATCCTTAGGTGTTCTTATCCAAAATCTTTGCTTTAATACCATTATGTGCTGGTGACTTCCCGAGTTATTCCCCAACCCCATTCTCCCCTGAACTCCAGTTGTCCAAATGTGACTGTCTACTTTTCATCTCCATGTGCATGTCTGAGACATGTCTTGATGTGACATGACTGAGAAGGCTCCCATTACCTCCCACTCCAAACCAGTTCTTCTCTCCATGTTGCCTGCTCAGTAGATGGTCCATCCACTGGTGGCCAAAAGATCAGGCCCAAGACCATGGAGTTCTCCTTGGTTCTTTTTTCTCATACTCCACCTTCATTCAATACATTGGCAAGTTTTTCCAGTCTTGGCTTTGAAATATACACAAACCAGAACCTGTCTTGCTCCTCCCACCCAGATCTCCTCCCACATGACTCACTGGCATCTTTCACCTGGTTACCATGGTACCCTCCCAACTTGTCTGCCTGCTTCCACCCATTCTTCCTGTGATTTCTTTTTACAACATCCAAAGTGATCTTTTCAAACATAATCATCCTACTTACTCCCCTGCTCAAGATCTCCAATGTCTTCTCATCACCTTCAGGATAAAATCCAAACTCATCACGATGGTCTTCAAGACTTGAAATCACCTGGGCCCTGCCACAAACCTCAGCCACCTGGTCACCTCACCCAGATCCCTCCCTCCTGCCCACGACCGCCTGCCCCACAACAGGTGTTCACTGTGCTCCTCTCATGTGCCAAGCCTGCTCTAGGCTCTGGAGACAGCAATTTAGATTTGAGTGGGGGATACAGGTGGACACACGTACATATAAGGGCAGGTCGTGTTGTCTTCTGTGAAGGAAACAGCAGAGACAGGAACCCAGAGGGACAGGAAAAGACTCAAGTGAGAAGAAGGAATCGGGGAGCAGATCTGCCAGGAATGCATGAGGAGCCCTGAGAAGACATGGGGGGAAAACCAGTTCACTGTGTAGATTAGGCGGGTCTCTTCCTGGTGGGCAGGTGGCAGCAGGGCTGTCCCTCTTAGATTGTGTAAAGCCCCAGGTTCTGGGAAAAGTGTCCATGAGGGAAGAAGTCCTTACGAGAAGGAAATGCTAAGTCATAGATAGTTTGTCAGGTGACTTCATGCCTTCACCGGATGATGCTGTCTGTTTTTTTAGGAAGAGACTGGAGTATCACAAAATCCACAAAACTCACAGTAAATAGAGTCAGTGTTTCCTCCAGGAGTAGGAATCCTCCTATGAAAGACTGGCAATTATGACCATGAAATCTCCACATATTTTTCAGGTCTCCTACTAGTTAGTAGCATTTTAAAAAAATGTATTATTTAGCTCTATCTCTGACTCATGGAGATATATATATATATATATTATATATATATATACATATATATTTTTTTTTGTGGTACTCTCACTGTTGTGGCCTCTCCTGTTGTGGAGCACAGGCTCTGGACGCGCAGGCTCAGCGGCCATGGCTCACGGGCCCAGCTGCTCTGTGGCACGTGGGATCTTCGTGGACTGGGGCACAAACCCGAGTCCCCTGCATCGGCAGGCGGACTCTCAACCACTGTGCCACCAGGGAAGCCCTGACTCATGGATTTTGATTGCTTTTTGTTAATCAGAGCCCCACTTCATTCTCAACTGAATATCAAAAATAAAATAAACAGAATAAGTTTATGTGCTCCTTTTCAGTCTAGTTCCTGTGAAATTAAATAATGTTATCTAAAGCCAATCTACTTTCAAAGGAGTTCTTCCAAATAAATAATGTTTTGGAAGTATTTGATTTTTAAAAAATAATTTCTTAAACAAATAACTGCTCCATTCTGTATATGTTTTACCTATAGGTGTTTAAATTTTTTTATAATATAGATTATTAATTTTGACACACAATTATAATTTTTATCCATATCTAGGATATTTTTTCATCTGAATTTTAATAGATCTTATCTTTTTTGTGGTTCAGAGAGAGTAGATGAGAAAGAAAGGTTTATAAAATTCACAAATCTGAGATATCAAGCTTATTCATTCAAAGATATTTACTAAGCAACGCTTGTGTTCCAGGCACTGTTATAAACCGAAATTGCACAAAGCTTATATGTTCTTCTTACAAAATAAAGCATCCATTTCTTGAGCAGAAAGGTAAGTAATAGATAGCTTAGATACATAAATAGATATGTAAATGTATGTTGTATAGATGATGGATGGATGGATGAATGGATAAATGGGTAGATAGATAGATAGACGCCCCCCCCCCCCGATATACTCTTTTCATTCTCCACTGCTTTCAGCACCTATAGTTTGATTATTAACCCAAGGAAAATTCTGTATATTACAATGAGATGCACAAAGACATATGGGATTCCACAAACTGTAATTGGAGGGGCCTACAGAGGTCTACAGAGCTGAAGAAGGTCCGGCAGTCCCTCTGGGGGACTGCCAGCCGTTTTGCACTGTCTGATCACGTTAGACAAGTGTGGGAGTGAATATGAAACAAAGTGGGTCAAAGAAGGGCTCCCAAAGAAGTGGTGTGATTTCAAGGAAGGGCCATGTCCCTGTAATTGAGTTCGGTGTGATGGGGCGAACAGCGTGAAAGTGAAATCTCTCTTTCAGCTGTAAGCATATGTAGTGAGATGAATGGTGTCCCTGTAGAATTCATGGAGCCTCAGAACAGGACCTTGCTGGAAATTAGGTCTTTGCAGATGTAAATAAGTTAAGGATCTTGAGATGAGATCATCCTGAATTTAGGATGGGCCCTAAGTCCATTGATGGTGGCCTGAAGGTTACAAGAGAGGACACACAGAGAGACAGAGAAGAAGAAATGAGAGGAAGAGACAGCTTTGGAGTGATGCATCCTCAAGCCTAGATGCGTCCAGAGCCACCAGAAGCTGGAAGAGGCATAGAGCAGATTTTCCTCTGGAGTCTTCAGGGGGATTCTGACTTGTGGTCTCCAGACTGTGAGAGAATAAAGATCTGCTGTTTAAAGACACCAGTTTTGCAATAATTTATTAAGGCAGCCCTAGGAAAATAATTCAGCAGTTCAAAAAAGTAAAGCTTTATTTTTCCTCTCTCTGGTTGAACATGGAGAGGTATGGTTTGAATCGACCTTGATAGTTGGAAACTGGGAGAAGCAGGGCCTGTATTAGTTTCTTACAAATACAGTTAAACACTGTCTGACCTTCGGAGAGTTTTATAACCTCTCTAGGTTTCAATTTCCTCATCGTTTTCATGAGAATAATAGTACCAACCTCACGGGGTCTGCCTCCAGAGCCCTCACCTAACTGGCATGCTGTTTTCTGTCTCTCTCTGGTTAATCATCTCCAGTAGAACCACATGGAGGTGGGGGTCAGTTTGCCAAAAGGAAGGGATGCTATTCCAGGAAAGAGGCAAGCAAAACAGTAGATGTTAGCTGTATGCCATAAATACCAACTTTTTGATAAATGAAATAACCTAATATGTGTATTTGGAATATCTGGACATGCTAATAACATAAAAATAAATGAGTAATAATTATTATGCTTAAAAGAACACACACATATGCATAATTTGTGAGAATGTATCTATTTTAATTATTTATGGCTTTAAACAATTTTCTGCTAAATATACACTCTTCTTAACAATTTGTCCTTGTGTTACACCACAGATACTCATGTTGCCAAGGTTGAAAACAGGAGTTTGGGTAAAACCAGGATGGGCTAAAGCTCTTGGTGGTGACCCCAGGACGGTGTCCAGAAGGAAGGGGAGGTAGTAAGGGGGGTGGGGGGCGAGGGGCTTTGCCCTCAGAAGAGAACTTGGAGGGGGCAGGACGCGGCATGTGGAAAGGTGGCTTTGAAATTCTGACCTAAGGAGAAGAACCAAGTAGCCTGAGTTTTCCTTCAGGACGATGTGCGCGGTTGATTGATTTCATCCTCTTTGTGGACCAGTTGGTGAATATGTCTACCTTCATCTGACCTCAGCAGGGCATTCCAAGTTTTGTTTTGTTTTTCTTTGTTTCTATTGCTTGAAAACTGGGAATCATCTGACATATGAGAAATTGTGTCTTTCACCAGTGTGGAAAAACATGGTATTCCCAAGGCTTCCGTGCTGACCACAGGCAAAAACTTGTTTGGCAGTCAAGTAGCCACATCCACGTCTGTGGGTCAGAAACTTTGCTGCCAGTGCATCTGCTCTTTTTAAAGGAAGCTGGGGCTTTGATTTGGCTGCCTGAGAGATATAATAAATAATAGAAAATGTCTCTCTTCTGCTCCTTTTTTTCCTTATCATATTAAACAGACATCATAGAGTGCCCCAGTATCTGAGCTTCTCTTGTTTTTTTTTTTTTTTCTCCTTTCTTTATAGTTTGATCTTGTTAAATAATTTTGAGCAGCCCCTGACCCAGATGACCACAGTCAAGAGATATGCTGGGGGTTTCACTGATGTTTCAGGCTGCTTTCCTTTTAAAGGATTGATCTCCTTTGATGGAGAAGGTGTTTGTCTCAAGTCTGCTCTCAAACGTCTTTAAATAAATATTGTTTTGGATGTAGACACTGAAGCCTTTGTTGATAGTATTCAATGTATGTACAGATGGAATCAATATATGAATGAGTGATGAATGAATGAACAGCCATCATTTTGAGCGAAATGAGAGAGGGAAACCTAACTTCGGGGGTGAGGAGAGGGATGATTTTGCAACAGGTCTCTTTGGCCAACTGCATGACTGTGTCAAAACAAAGCATCAACCAGGGACACAGATGAGGGTAGTGGGTGTAGACCCATTGGTACCCAGACCAGGGACTGGGGTGAGCCTTCTCCCCAGAAACAACTGGCTAAATGCATCCCTGAACAAAACCGGGTTTTGTTAGGAATCAAGAGTAGGGAGGAATGAGATTTAGATTTGGGGTAAATGGCTCTTTGCTATGTTTACCATAGGTGGTATTTTTAGAGTATAGAAGTTAAACTTTCTTAGACACAGCTGTCTTGTTTTTCTTTATAGTTTCCAGTTTCAGCACCAGAGAGCCTTCTTGATGCCCAAGATCCCCTGATACTTACATTCTAGGTTAGTGCTCATATGGTCTAAATTTTTATATTTAAATCTTGAGTTCATTTGGATGTCAGGTGAGAAGTAGGGATCTGTGTCCATCAGGGTCCTTAGTAAACAGGCTCTAGAGGTGCAGCCAGGGTTAAGACAGCCAGCGAGTGCATGGAATCCCCCAGGGAAGAGGGAACTGTTCCCAACCATCGCTCCATGTCAGTGATGGCTGGAACTTTGGAAGAGGCAGAACAACGTGGCCAAGGCAGGGAGAGGGTGGAGAAGAAATGCCTTGACCTTTCTTTCTTCCAATTCCCAGATCTGTCAGTGACTCCGTGGCTAAACCCCATCTCAAGCCAGAAGTCGAGGAAGCCTTGATGATGCAGCCAAAGACTTCACCCCCAAGGCACAGAGCAGGGCACAGCTGGGTAGAGGAGGGGTCTATGGTGAGTGAGAGGGATGCGGAATAACCATCACAGCAACTGAATTTCCCCAATGCTTGTGTCTTTGTCCCAAACGTCAGACAGTATCTGATTAAAATTTGGGGAGTGTGATTATTTGGGTTCATAAATGAGTTCCTGGAAAACCTTTTTAAAGGCTGAGAAAATCCCATTGTTTTCCAGACAACATCCTTGGTCCATTCATTAATCCATCCATTGATCAATATGCATTGATTCTGTCTACATTCCTGCTGCCCTATGAGACGGGCAGTGAGGACAGAAGTAAGACAGGCACCTCCCCTGCCTGTGGTCCAGGGATGAAACACACCAGTTGTATGCCATGAGAGTCTTAGTGCAGACATACGGGGGGCCACAGAAGGCTCACAGTGAGCCGGGGCAGGGAGTTCATGGGGACATCCGTGTCATGGTGTCCGGGAACAGCCACGGTGAGGAGGATGGGATGCAGATGCTGCCAGGACCTTGGAAATATCAGCACCACTCATGCTTTGAGATCAGCCTCCATTTGAAGATGTTGTTGCCATACTTTATCTAAGGGACAGGTGCTTTTAGAAATGAATGAGCAGAGTTCTGGAAGAGGCTGCAGAGGCCAGAGCCATGCCCTGGAAGGCACTGTGCAGATGGCATAGAAAGCATCCTCAAGAAATCACACAGAAGGACATGCAGCCCAGAATAGCAAACGACTGGATGTGAGCAGCCGCCGGCTACGTTGCTTACACTAAACAATAATCTGAGATTCGGTCACTGAGAACTGATGTTAATGTTAACCTAACAGGCCTTCATGCTCTTTAAATGTAATTGAGCCTCCACTCATTTCACTAAAAAAAAAAAAAAAAGCTCAAAGTGCAAAATGAATATTTTGGTAACATCTAGTTTAGAAATATGAACTTGTTCATGGCTTAGAGCAAAAAATCCAATGAATAAATAAATGAGAATGAATAAATGCTGGCTGCTGTCCAAGTACAGACCAAAATTTAGCAGTCCTAATTTCTCTCCATTTTGTTTTTCAGAACCATAAACCGTTATTATTTATTCAAAATATTTAACTTTTGGTGTAGGCATTAATTGCGTTAATCTAAGAAATTGTGTTTGAGGTGGAAAGGATTATTTAGAAATAGTTTGAAATTTATTCCCCAGAAAGGCAAGTTCAGGAAATAATTTCAAAAGCTAACACCTTTGTTCTGTTTGGAGTCTTTATTCAATTAACTTTTAATTAGTGGGTTAGAATTATTTTAAAAAAGGATAATTCATATAATAAGTAAATTCCATCCTTCTTTTTTGAGGATACTGAGAAATGATGCTGTACCACATTTTTTTGTGGTAAAAGATAGTTTGTTCTAGATCTGGAATGTTTACTCGGGGTGGAAGATTCCTGGGGCAAAATTTTACAATGAAACTTTTGGAGTCATTCTTCTTGGAGGAGAAGTGCTGGAAGGTATGCATGACTAATGCTCATGACAGGACCGTTTTGGGTGACAATTCCAAATGCAAAACTCGATAAAGCAAACAGCAACAAAAACAGGGCCAGAGAAAGTGAGAGTGTTCTTTTAGTGCACATAAACAAGACGCTACAAGAGACCTTTATAAATTGGATAAATTTGTCAAGTTACCTAGCCAATTTCCAGACACAAACAAATGTGTTTTAAATAAATAGAAAAAAAGATCATGGGGGTAAAAGGTACAATGTGATTCAGCCCAGACAAGATCTAACCATCACTTAATGTAAAATGCACTGACAGTTATGAGGACCCATACATATCTCATCAACAAAAGAATAAATCATGGCTCTCTTTTGTATGACAATAATAATTATGATGCAAAAGACACAATTTGATTTGATGATTTCATTAAGGTCTGCCTAGTTAAGGGTAAGTAATGATAAAAGCCAACTCAGAAGCACCATCCTTAGGGGATTAAATTGGTGTGAAGGAAGATTAGGGAGAGACAGTCGAATGTTTTAAAAAGCAAAATCTCTTTGAGGTCTTCTTTTCATGGAAAAGCTTCTGAAAAGGACATGCTTCCATGGAACTAGGCTGGGTGCTGTGCAGAGGATGCTGAGGAAAAAAAAAAAAAACAAGTGAAGGCGCTGAGCTGCTCCTGAAAAGCTCCAGGAGCAGCAGCAACAGAGCCAGCCCATTCTCCCAGTTCCTGCTTGTGCTGAAGCCCAGGAGATGGTATGCAGTGGGCATCCTTAGTTATAGCAAAATACCATCTCATTCCTGAAGTTGAGAGCTGGGTGAAGCATTCACAGACACTCCTGGTCCAGGTCAGGAGCAGGAGCAGCAGAGGTCAGGGTGGAGCTGTATGAAAGTAACTGATCAGGACCCTGTGGGGACTTCCCAGGACAGAACCCCTGCCCCCATGTACTCCACCTGACTCTTGTCTGTAGAAAAACTTTAGCTTCCAGGGTTTCCCCAAGTTTCAAAAAATAAATTTAATCAGAGAAGTAAGAAAATGCAGAAAGAAGGGAAAACTGTCAAGGAAAGCAAAATAATGAGTTTAGCTATTAAACAAAGTCAAGGACACTTAGCTCCTCCTCAAGGGCTATAGATCATATTCTGAACCAGGTCCATTGAGCTGTTTTGTAGATACTGAAACCCCGCCAGGTGGAAGAAGTTAACTGTATGCTGCCCACAAGCTCGTAGACCCCAGACAAGTTGGAACTAGAAGGTTGATAATGTTGACTCCCATTTACCTCACCACTAACCAATCAGAAGAATGTCCACAAGCTGATCATGCACCCCACAACTCCCCTCCCTCACCCTGTCTTTAAATACCTTTTCCTGAAAGCCATCAGGGAGTTTGGGTCTTTTGAGCATTAGCTGCCTGGACTCCTTGCTTGGTGCCCTGCAGTAAATGCCTCACTTTCCTTCACCACAACCCAGTGTCCATAGGTTGGCTTTACAGCACTCAGGTGAGTGGACCCAAGTTTGGTTTGGTAACATGAAGACAAGACACATTCCCCAGTAGATGCTGAATGCTTTTGTCAAAATCAATTTATTTAGCAAGGAAAAGCTCCCCACAGACACCACATGCTCTTTGAGGTCATTAGTTCTCCTGCCTTTTCTGGATGGATGGATTTGGGTCACCTTCTTGGCCTGGAAAGCTCACACCTAAGTCTTGGCTGCAGACATACAGCATAATTTTCTTATCCATTTTGGGAGAACCACTGAGGGTTCCTCTTCCTGTAGCCAGACTGCTGAGCTGAACAAGAGAAAGTGTGTGGGAGTCCCAGGCTGCACACACCTGTCTGAAAGCATGGGTGCAACACACACACTGTGTTCATAATTATGTTCTAAACTATTTAATACACTTCAGAGTCCCAGTCAAAGCTATGCGCACATATCCTACCAAAAGCTGATCTTCTCTTTTAAATGTCCAGGAAAGGAGTTACACAAGATTTTCAGAATGGTATTCATATGTAATTCATGTTTACAAGTTTCCTCCAAGAAAACAAATTGAAACAGAAACATTTCAATGACTATCTAACCACTTATTACCTATTATCTCTGTGCTTATTAGTTTCATATAAACTAAACTAAACTCAATTCATTGTTTTCCTTCTTTAATCTCTCCTCTTTTTAAGCATGCTGTGGACTGAACATGTCCTTTCAAAATTCCTAAGTTGAATCCCTAAAGCCTCAATGTGACCATACTTGGAGAGAGGACCTTTAGGAGATTATTAGGTTTAATGAATTCATAATGGATGGGGCCCTAATCCAATAGGATAGGTGGCCTTATAAGAAGAGGAAGAGAGATTTCTATTTCCATGCTGGTACAAAGAAGAGGCCATGTGAGGACTGTGAGAAGGTGGCTGTCTGCAAGCCAGGAAAATACCTCTCTGCAGACACTGACCATGCTGATACCCAGAACTGTGAGAAAATAAATTTCTGTTGTTTAAGCCACCCAGTGTGTGGTATTTGTTATAGCAGCCAAGCAGACTAATACAAACCATAAGTGTTGTTTGCCCTGGTTCCTCTGTTCTTATCCTGCATGCTCCCAGGGCACCTGGAGCTACTCCTGCAGTTAAGTATGTCCAGGGTACTGACCTCTCCTGTGAGCCATGAGTATGACTTCTGTCACTTCTGCAACTTTCCTTTACCTGCTACACCATGTTCTTAGGGCTTTTCCCCACTCAGCCTGCCCTTCTTCAATCTGGATTTCTTAGCCTGTCTCAAAAAGGTAATTTCTCAACTTTCCTCTATTTGTATTTCTTTTTCTGGATATAGTTCTTTTCTATGCTATACAAATCCCATTTCCAAGTGTACCACATGAAGATGCTTCTCCATGAACACTGTGGGGCATACAGTTGACAGTGGTGCAGATACAGACTCAAGGTAGATTAAAAAGCCACCATCTTCACAATGCTTTGAACAAAGAACTCATCAGTTTACCCCATGAGGATGGTAAAATCAAGAATAGAATCAAGGTTTATAACTTGATCTCTAGAAAAGATTGAACTGGACTGTAGTGAACTGAATTGAAGGAGATGAAAAGAAAAACGGGGCCCAAAAGATTTCTTGAAACTCCATAAAAGAAATGGATGCAAAACTCAGAACAAGTAATAAGTCCTCAGAGCCTTCTCATGGGAAATTCTGCATACATGGATTTGCATTAAAGTAAAACAACCAGGTGAATAGATTGAGGGAAAAGGAGGATTTGGAAGGGTTGGGAGAATATACCTACTCCCAGTCCTCGGGGCCAGGCGGCACTACATTTCCTAGTCTGCTCTTGGATGAACCAGGGCATCAGGGAGAGCAAAGCCAGAGCAGGTGGGCTCCCTGGCCTTGCTCAGTGTAACCACAGTGGTACATCCTCAGCATCCTGCTGCTAGGTAACTGCAGGTTGCCCTGTGTGGATTCTCTTTCCAAAAGGATTTGAGTGTTGGCTGTAGAGTATTTGATATTAAAAATAAAATACAATTTTAAATGATTTGAGGTGTAAAGAAAGGTATGAAGTAATAATCATAGCTAAGAGCTATTGGGCATTTCTGTTCCTGGGCAAGCACTGTTCTATGTCCCTAGTTTGTATTACCTCGTTGGAGCCTTATAACAACCCAGTGAGGTGGGAGCTACTGTTATCCAGATTTTAAAGGTAAAGAGGCAGAGGCACAGAGAAGCAAACAAATGTGAGCAAGGCCAGGCAGTGAGGAGCGGGCAGAGCTGGGGTTCCAAGGGTCTTTCTGCCCTAGAGCCCTGCTCCTCAGTACAACCTCAGTGTGATGAAGATGACCATCTGTGCCGATGGTGGGCAGGGGCAAGGTCTTCACTGAACCCTAAGGGCGATGCACCAAGCAACTTCTCTTCTCAGTACGTTCTGATTTCCCTACTCAGTCCTTCTATGGTGGTTTCCAGGAAAAGATTCAGTGGCAATGCCCTTATGGTTCTTTTCCTCTGTTTGCTTTCCTCTCTTGGTCATGTGGACTGTGATGTGCCACCAGGAAGACTTTTCTTGGCTGTTTGGAAGGATGCTTCTTCTCCTCCTAGTTATCTGGACATCCCCCTGCTCCACTGGCCACACCAAGGAACATGGCACCTTTTTGGTACCCAAATCCATCTCACCTTGCTTGTCCTTCAGTCTTTCCAGGGCAGCAGGGGTCCAGCTAGAGTCCAAGCCACTCCCAGCCTGGACTCGGAGATGTCTGTGTGACCACCTGCTGGCCAGGTGGTGGTCACTAGGGGTGGCCCAAGGGACTGTGCTGTCTCCTAAGAGAGAACATGCCTTGGAGGAAGGGAGATAAAGAAGCTTAAGGGCCCCAAGAGGAAGCCTCAGGCCCTGAGTATGAGGCCCCCTCTTGACTAACCCAACAGCAGCTGTTGTGGTTGAATTGTGTCCCCACCTCCCAGAAAAGATGTGTTGGAGTCCTAGGCCCCAGGATCTGTGTTGTACACTGTGTCCTTACAGAGGTAAATCCAGTTAAGACAAGGTCGTTAGGATGGCCCAGATCCAACATGGCGGGTATCTTGCAAAAGGGGGAAATTTGGACACCCACACACAGAGAAGGCCACTTGAACATGGAGACAGAGGTCGATTAGGGTGATGCTTCTACAAGCCAAGGAACGCTGAAGATCTCCAGCAGACCACCAGGTGCCAGGAGAGGAACCTACAGCAAACTAAGAAGGAACCAGCCTTTCAGACACCTTGATCTCAGACTTCTGCTTTCAGAACTGGGGGACGATCAGCTTCTCTTGTTCAAGCCACCCAGTCTGTGATGCTTTTTCAGGCAGCCCGAGCTGACTGAGGGCCCAGCCCTGACAAGCAGCGCTGCTTTGGTGCTCAGGGGGAGAGTGACCCCTGCTGAGTGGGGAGAGAGGGGGCTCTCCTTGCTGTGACTGGAAGGTGGCGTTGTGCTGGTCCTTCCCAGACTCTGGGCTGGGTGCTGGCTCACGAGCAGCCTGGCTGGAAGCTTGTCTTGGGCGAGGTGTGGGCCCAGCTGAGGTAGGAGGAGCAGGGCCTCAGAGGTGGTCCAGGTTGACGCTGGACGCCATAATGCAGCTCCGGTGCACAGCCTCGAGGATGAGGTGGACACCTCTGCATAGGTGGGGGGTAGGTGGTGGAGGTGACACTGGACTGCCTCTTGCAAGCACACATGTGATGCCCATGGGGGTCCCCAGACCTAATGGGAGCCAGAAAGATGGGGGCTTCCTTCAGGGGCTGGATGTTTTTGGGAGCCCAGAGCCTATAGATGGAAGTGACTTGTAAAAGCAGATTGCAAACTTCGTTCTCTGTCTGCAGAGTAGTTGTATACAGAGGGTTTTGAGTCTGTCAGGGTGCTTACTGCTCCATTTAATTAGCTTGTTCAGTGTGGGCACAGCACACTGAGGGAGAGGTGTGCAGTGCGAGGTCTCCAGGCTTTTAGGATGGGGGACATTGAACAATTGTGGAATGAGCCCAGGATTGAAAGTCCAGAGACCTGCACTCCAGCCCATGAGCTTCTGGTGACTGAATTGGTCACACAGACCCCTGGGCCTCGTTTACCCAGCTGCACAGCGAGATCACTTCAGGTCTAACATTTCAGTTTTATCATACACTTGCTCTTCTCTGAGGTTGGAATCGAGGCACAACCAAGAGACACATCTTTGTGTATCAGATGCAGATTAATAGCAAACAAAACGCCAAGAGTCCTGACCTGGGGAGGGAGTATTAACAAACATGGGGTCCAGCCAGGGCAGGGAAGTGATAGAGACAGCTTGAGAAGGAGCAGGAAAACTCCATCACAGGACATCGCTCTTCCCAAACACTTAAATCCAGCAGGCCAGATGCGTCATCACTAAAGCCTGTTGACAGGTGCTGGTGGAGATGGGGCTGGAATCCAACAGTGCGGGTGGGTCACCAGACATGATCAGCACCTCCGAAATCCCCGCAGATTCTGGGATCTTGCTTTGGATTCGAGCTGCATTGGAAATAGAAGCATTGTGGAGACAGGCATCACTTTTTAAGCTTACAATGAATTGTACTTCTTAGGGAGCCAGGTTGTGCTGTGCTAAATGACATGTCAGCACGTACCAGCAAATGTGATCAATAGTTTATGTGTCACCACAAATGCAAAGGAATAGCACCTGGCTAATACGAGTCAGCCCAATACCTTCCTAAGCATGGGTTCCTAAATTAACATCTCACGCTGAATTTTTATCTAAACCCTTGGTTAAGGTTTCAATTTCCCTAACAAACAACCAAAAACCTCAAAGATCTTTCCATTGTAGGCTGTGCTGGAAACTTGATAAATGATGCCTCCTACCTGATTTTGCACTGGCATCAGAAATTCATCATTTCAATTTATCATCTGTCTCATTGGTGTCAGAGCTGACTTGTTCCTTGCTTGAGTGTTACTTCGCTCTGTGCACCAGGAACAGCTTATAGCAGCAGACAGCAGGCCTGTGCTCCACCCTGTGACGACGGGAAGTGTGGAGAACGCTTGCTGTCTGCCCAGCACGTGGCCCAGGAGCAGGGCTCACGGGTCTTTAGAGACACCCTCCCACCACCGATAACCAAATTCTTATCAGTAGCAAATGTCAGCCTAGAAGGCCTGCCTTGAAGCCCTTCCAATGTCCTCTTTCTCCCATCTCCCCAGCTGGACTAAGAGTTGAGAGAACCAGCCTCCTGCCAGCGTTCACAGGATGTGAAGCAGGGGCAGGCGGGCAGCCTCCACTAATGGGCAGCGTGTGGGAGCCGGGGTCACAGGTGGCTCCAGAGGGGCCAGAAAAGGCAGGGGTCCATCCCACCTGTGGTTGCCAAGCCAGGGCCAGGGCCAGGGCCAGGGTTCAGGCAGGAGGATAGCCTCCAGGAAGCCTTTTGACCTATGGCATGTCCCCTCCACTGGCAGATGTGTGTTGAGAGGCACCAGCCTCCAATGGTTGGGTGATGCATGTGGATGGTGTGTCAAGAGCCAGGCAGAGCCCCCAGTGGCCCGGCAGGTGCTGGTCTTTGTTCCTGTGCCTCTCAAGAGCTGCTGTCTGCTTTCCCAGCCAGGAGCCGATCGTCACCAACTTTAGATGTTTGCATCCCTTTGAATCAGGCAGCTCCTTTCTGGGCAGCCAGGTCCCCAGGCAGTGTTCTTCCCCCTCCAGCCTGTGGGCCTGGTTGTGAGCACACCCACCTTACCTTGAACAGCCCTGGGAGCAGCTCTGTGCAGGCAGTGCTGTGGGCCTGGTCTTGCACCCCAGCCCGCCGGCAGCACAGCACCCACCAGGCCCCCATGCACGGGGACCAGGGAGCATTTGCAAGGCCATCAAGGTCACAGTCCGGGGGAGGTGGCAGGTGCACTGAGACAAAGTGAGTAATGCCCCAGTGGGGAGAGGCAGACTCACGCATTCATTCCTTAGGTCCCCTGGAGGCTGCCTAAGAATGGGCCCTGGGCCTGGTGTGCTTCCTCACCAAGAGGTAGAGTCCTCACAGCCCGTGCTAGACCTGTGACCTTGTGTGGCATGTTAGTCCCTACTTCAGATGCAGTGTGTGCTCCTTTGGTCCTCTTCAGTGTGTACCATATGGCATCTGGCCAACCAACTGCTCTATCTGTCCCTTGTGGGGAGTGGACTGGGACCTTCCACTGTGGCACAAGATGGGTGCATGCAGGCCAATAGCCCTGCATCAGCTGCAGGAGGGACCCACCAGCCCTGGGAGGCCAATGCTTACTGCAGAAGCTGATCTTGCTCTGTCTCGTCTCTACGGGGGAAGAGCATTGTCCCATCCAGGACTTGGCTGCAAGCTTTTCCTTGGCAACTCCGACACCGAGATGCAGTGGGCAGCAGTGATTTACTCCTGGGAGTGGGCAACAGAGGCCGCTTGCTCAACAACTCCCCAGAGGTGTGCAGTACACAGCACATGTGACTGGGCTTAGGGAGGGCTGGGGTCTGCCGTCAGATCAAGGGACTGCATGGAACTAGGGGCTCTGCCTCCAAGCCCTCATTGAATATGCCTCCTGCCCGGAAGCACTTTCTGCAGTGCCCAACCCCTAAAGCACTGGATCAGTGCCGTCATCCTGACCCCACTGTGGCCCAGCATCAGCCCCACCACCAGTGTGAGGCAGGCTTTGGGGTCAAAACCCACATACCAGGGGTAGGGCACATGGGAATCCGTGCCTCGTGCAGCATCCAGTGTAGCCTTGGAGCTCTCTAAATACCTTCTTCCCCCCCGCTATTAAGATAACTTTCTTTTGGTTTTCTGAGCATATAATTGATCCATGCTTATTGCAAAAAAAAAATTAAGCAATACCTTTAATAAACATAGCTTACAAAAGTGGAATCATTTGGAATGTTACCACCCTGAGAAAACCATCATTATCATGAAGGTGACCATCTTTACACATCCCTTTTTATATAAGTTTCCTCTTTCTACATTTTTTTTCAGGCCTTGCCGTGGGGCGTGCAGGATCTTAGTTCCCCAACTAGGGACTGAACCCGTGCCCCCTGCACTGGAAGCACAAAGTCATAACCACTGGACCGCCAGGGAAGTCCTACAATGGTTTTAAAACTGGGGAAGCAGTTTTGGCTCCAGGGGGTCCAGTGTGGAAGGAAGATGGTGAGTATGCTGTCCCTGGGCTTGAGCTCAGGTCAGCCACCCTCTGTCAGTCCCTCCTGCATCCTTCTGCCCACCCCCCCCCCGCCACTCACTTCCTGAGATCCTGAGCCCCTCCTCAGCATGTGAGTACAAAGAACAAGGACCCAATGTTCCTTTCTAAGTGTAGCTGCTCAGCTGGGCTCTGGCAAAGGAAGGGCTAGAGGGCCACTTCTCTGAGTGCCCAGCTGGTGAAGTCCCAGGATTAGAGGAGCTCCTGCTGGGGCTCCAAGGAGGCTCCGCCCTCCCCAGTACCCCTCAGCACCGATGTTGGTCAGTTTTGTTCCAGCTGCATCCTGGTGTTAGGTTGAAGCAAGAGTGAGCATCCTTCTCTGACAGAATCTCCGCCAATGGGAGGTCATCCGTCTTGGTGGCTGGCGTCCGCACCGAGACACCTCCCTCCCTCTTAGCTGCCAGAAATATTCCTGTTTCAGCTCCCTGAGCTGCTGATTCATGGCTGTCCTTAAGGCACCAGTCACGGCTGAACCCTGAGGGTTCAGACTTGAGAGGGTGTCCAGGTGGCCTTGGGAATTGTCCTCCATGAGTTCAGAACTATTATCTTGCAGTTTCGCTCCAGGGCATTTGTGCCTACATAAATCTCACAAAACCAACTCCCTATAGGGACCAATATCTGTAATGATCGAGTTATGGTTTTACAGCTCTTATGTATGGGTTCCTGGGAGACAGACTGAGGAAGGACTGTCTGCAGAGATGTCTTTCCTGGGAGTGAGGCTCTACAGAAGTGAGGGCGGCAGGACTGTCCGAGAGATGCTGATTAACAGGGTGGGTTCAGCTGAGCCCCGGGAAGGGAGCTGTCACCCTGGGTGGTCTCTCGATTTATCATAGTTGGAGGTCAGAAGGTGGGCCTTAGACCGTCCCTCAGGGGGTGCTACCTTGGGCAGAGCAGCTGTTCTCTGCAGCCAAGGGCATCACCAGGCATATTAGATTGCCAGGACTGCTTAACAAAGTACCACAGGACACGTAGCTTAAACAGCTGACATTTATTGCCCATAGGCTGGAGGCTGGAAGTCCAAGTTCAAGGTGTCAGCAGGGTTGGTTCCTTCTGAGGGCTGCAAGGACAGGATCTGTTCCAGACCCCTCTCCTTGGCCTGCAGTCTCTTCATCTTTCCTCTATGCATGTCTGTCTCTGTGTCCAAATTTCTCCTTTTTATAAGAATATCAGTCATATTGAATTAGGGCTGTGATATTGTGATTTATAATCAGAAATATATATTTGATTTTCATCCCTGATTCTTGCACAGAGCTCCTAGAACCCTTGGAATTTCCTAAATGTTAAGAGCAACAAAGGTGTCTTTGTTAGTGAGGTGACTTTTGGAAGCACCTAAGGATGGTTGCCAAGGGACCCAACCCTGTGATTGGAGGTTTGAAATTTTAGTCCCACCCCCTGACTTCTGGGGAGGAAACAGGAGCTGGGGGTTGAATTAGTCACCAATTGCCAATGATTTAATCAGTTATGCCTATGTAATGAAGCCTCCATAAAAATCCAAAGGGATCAGGTTGGAGACCTTCCAGGTTGGTGAACACCTGGGAGAGTGGTGCACCTGGATAGAGCATGGGAGAGCTGTGCCCTTCCCCATACATTTCCCTAAGCATCTCTTCCATCTGGCTGTTCCTGAGTTATATACTTTTATAATAAATCGGTAATCTAGTAAGTAAACTGGCTTCCTGAGTTTTGTGAGCCGTTCTAGCAAATTAATAGAACCCAAGGATGGGGTCATTGGAACCTCCAATCTATAGCCAGTTGGCCAGAAGCCCAAGTGGCAACCTGGACTTGTGATTGGCATCTGAAGTGGTTGGGGGTGTAGTCTTGTAGGATTGAGCCCTTAACCTGTAGGATCTGTTGGTAGAGAGTAGAGAGTGTCAGAATTGAATTGAATTGTAGGATACCCAGTTTGTGTCCCAGATTTGCTTGGATGTGTGCAGTCAGAATTATAAGGCCTACCCTAATGACGTCATTACTCTTAACTAATTACGTCTGCAATGACCCTATTTCCAAATACAGCCATATTCTGAGGTACTGAAAGGTTAGGACTTCAACATGTGAATTTTGCTGAAGACACACCTCAACACATAACACCCAGGAAGGTTACAGCAGTGAACCATTGGCAGGTGACATCCCCACAAGTGGGTGATGGGGTGCACTGCCCCCAAAGAGGCCATCATGATATTCAACTTCACAGCATTGCTGAAAGCTTAGAAAGCTCCTGACTGGTCTAAATTTTGTTTTCATTACATGGCTGAAAGCTGTAAGCTTTGTCAATTTAAGTAAACTCTGTCTGGCTGGTGTTTCTATATTATTGACATTTATCCTGCCATCTGAAATAAATATACGATAAAAGTACATATTAATTCAGTCAATTTCATATTTATTTGAATTTCTGAATTTGTCTTCTCTCCATTCTTCATTTGGACTTTTAGAATAACTTTTTGTTCTCATACCTTATAGTATAAAATTTCATGTCATTTACTTTATAGTTTTCTCAAGTGCACAAGAAAATATTATTTTACTTGACCTTTAAAAATGACTTTTACCTTAAAAAAGAATTGTTTAGGACGAGGGGAAGATGGTGGAAGAGTAACACGCGGAGATCACCTTCCTCCCCACAGATACACTAGAAATACATCTACACATGGAACAACTCCTACAGAACACCTACTGAACGCTGCCAGAAGATTCAGACCTCCCAAAAGGAAAGAAAGTCCCCACGTACCTGGGTAGGGCCAAAAAAAAAAAAAAAAGAGTAAACAGAGACAAAAGAATACGGACGGGCCCTGCACCAATGGGAGGAGGCCGTGAAGGAGGAAAGGTTTCCACACACTAGGAAGCCCCTTCGCGGGTAGAGACTGCGCAGGGGCAGAGGGGGAAAGCTTCAGAGCCGCGGAGGAGAGTGCAGCCACAGGGGTGCGGAGGGCAAAGTGGAGAGATTCCCGCACAGAGGATCGGTGCCGACCAGCACTCACCAGCCCAAGAGGCTTGTTTGCTCACCCGCCGGGGCAGGCAGGGCTGGGAGCTGAGACTCAGGCTTCTGTCAGAGCGCAGGGAGAGGACTGGGGTTGGCAGCGTGAACACAGCCTACAGGGGGTAGTGCACCACAGCTAGCCGGGAGGGAGTCCGGGAAAATGTCTGGACCTGACGGAGAGGCAAGAGACTTTTTCTTCCCTCTTTGTTTCCTGGTGCGTGAGGAGAAGGGATTAAGAGCGCTGCTTAAAGGAGCTCCAGAAACGGGCGCGAGCCGTGGCTAAAAGCGCAGACTCCAGAGACAGGCATGAGATGCTAAGGCTGCTGCTGCCGCCACCAAGAAGCCTGTGTGCGACCACAGGTCGCTCACCACACCTCCCTTCTGGGGAGCCTGTGCAGCCCGCCACTTCCAGGGTCCCAGGATCCAGGGACAACTTCCCCGGGAGAACGCACGGCATGCCTCAGGCTGGTACAACGTCACGCTGGCCTCTGGCGCCCCAGGCTCACCCCGCACTCCGTGCCCCTCCCTCCCCCTGGCCTGAGTGAGCCGGAGCCCCCAAAGCAGCTGCTCCTTTAACCCCGTCCTGTCTGAGCAAAGAACAGACGTCATCCAGTGACCTACACGCAGAGGCGAGGCCAAATCCAAAGCTGAGCCCCGGGAGCTGTGCGAACAAAGAAGAGAAAGGGAAATCTCTCCCAGCAGCCTCAGGAGTGGCGGATTAAAGCTTCACAATCAACTTGATGTACCCTGCATCTGTGTGCATCTTTGGAATACATGAATAGACAACGAATCATCCCAAATTGAGGAGGTGGACTTTGAGATCAAGATTTATGATTTCTTCCCCTTTTCCTCTTTTTGTGAATGTGTATGCTTCTGTGTCAGATTTTGTCTGTATAGCTTTGCTTCCACCATTTGTCCTAGGGTTCTATCCATCCGTTTTTTTTTTTTTTTTAAATTTCTTTTTAAAACAAAAGTTTTGTTTTTCTTAATAATTATTTTTTATTTTAATAACCTTTATTTTATTTTATCTTCTTTCTTTCTTTCTTTCCTTTCGTTCTTTCTTTCTTTCTTTCTTTCTTCCTTCCTTCCTTCCTTCCTTGCTTGCTTGCTTCCTTCCTTCCTTTCTTTCATTCTTTCTTTCTTCCTTCCTTTCTTTCTTCTTTCTTTCTACTTTTTCTCCCTTTTATTCTGAGCCGTGTGAATGAAAGGCCCTTGGTGCTGCAGCCAGGAGACAGTGCTGTGCCTCTGAGGTGGGAAATCCAACTTCAGGACACTGGTCCACAAAAGACCTCCCAGCTCCATATAATATTAAATGGCGAAAATCTCCCAGAGATCTCCATCTCAATACCAGCACCTAGCTTCACTCAACGACCAGCAAGCTACAGTACTGGACACCATATGCCAAACAACTAGCAAGACAGGAACACATCCTCACCCATTAGCAGAGAGGTTGCCTAAAATCATAATAAGTCCACAGACACCCCAAAACACACCACCAGACGTGGAACTGCCCACCAGAAAGACAAGATCCAACCTCATACACCAGAACACAGGCATTAGTCCCATCCACAAAAAAGCCTACACAACCCACTGAACCAACTTTAGCCACTGGGGACAGACACCAAAAACAACGGGAACTACGAACCTGCAGCCTGCAAAAAGGAGACACCAAACACAGTAAGATAAGCAAAATGAGAAGAGAGAAAAACACACAGCAGATGAAGGAGCAAGATAAAAACCCACCAGACCTAACAAATGAAGAGGAAATAGGCAGTCTACCTGAAAAAGAATTCAGAATAATGATAGTAAAGATGATCCAAAATCTTGGAAATTGAATAGAGAAAATGCAAGAAACATTTAACAAGGACCTAGAAGAACTAAAGATGAAACAAACAACTCTAGATGGGATCAGTAGCAGAATAACTGAGGCAGAAGAACTGATAAGTGACCTGGAAGATAAAATAGTGGAAATAACTACTGCATAGCAGAATAAAGAAAAAAGAATGAAAGGAACTGAGGACAGTCTCAGAGACCTCTGGGACAACATTAAACACACCCACATTCGAATTATAGGGGTTACAGAAGAAGAAGAGAAAAAGAAAGGGACTGAGAAAGTATTTGAAGAGATCGTAGTTGAAAACTTCCCTAATATGGGAAATGAAATAGTTAATTAAGTCCAGGAAGCACAGAGAGTCACATACAAGATAAATCCAAGGAGAAATACACCAAGACACATATTAATCAAACTGTCAAAAATTAAATACAAAGAAAACATATTAAAAGCAACAAGGGAAAACAACAAATAACACACAAGGGAATCCTCATAAGGTTAACAGCTGATCTTTCAGCAGAAACTCTGCAAGCCAGAAGGGACTGGCAGGACATATTTAAAGTGATGAAGGAGAAAAACCTGCAACCAATATTACTCTACCCAGCAAGGATCTCATTCAGATTTGATGAAGCAATTAAAACTTTTACAGACAAGCAAAAGCTGAGAGAGTTCAGCACCACCAAACCAGCTTTACAACAAATGCTAAAGCAACTTCTCTAAGCAAGAAACACAAGAGAAGGAAAAGACCTACAATAACGAAACAAAAACAACTAAGAAAATGGGAATAGGAACATACATATCAATAATTACCTTAAATGTAAATGGACTAAATGTTCCCACCAAAAGACACAGATTGGCTGAATGGATACAAAAACAAGACCCATATATATGCTGTCTACAAGAGACCCACTTCAGACCTAGAGACACATACAGACTGAAAGTAAGGGGATGGAAAAAGATATTCCATACAAATGGAAACCAAAAGAAAGCTGGAGTAGCAATTCTCATATCACACAAAATAGACTTTAAAATAAAGACTATTAGAAGAGACAAAGAAGGACACTACATAATGATCAAGGGATCGATCCAAGAAGAAGATATAACAATTGTAAATATTTATGCACCCAACATAGGAGCACCTGAATACATAAGGCAAATACTAACAGCCATAAAAGGGGAAATTGACAGTAACACATTCATAGCAGGGGACTTTAACACCCCACTTTCACCCATGGACAGATCATCCAAAATGAAAATAAATAAGGAAACACAAGCTTTAAATGATACATTAAACAAGATGGATTTAATTGATATTTATAGGACACTCCATCCAAAAAAACAGAATACACATTTTTCTCAAGTGCTCATGGAACATTCTCCAGGATAGATCATATCTTGAGTCACAAATGAAGCCTTGATAAATTTAAGAAAATTGAAATTGTATCAAGTATCTTTACTGACAACAATGCTATGAGACTAGATATCAATTACAGGAAAAGATCTGTAAAAAATACAAACACATGGAGGCTAAACAATATACTACATAATAACGAAGTGATCACTGAAGAAATCAGAGAGGAAATCAAAAAATACCTAGAAACAAATGACAATGGAGACAGGACAACCCAAAACCTATGGGATGCAGGAAAAGCAGTTCTAAGAAGGAAGTTTATAGCAATACAATCTTACCTTAAGAAACAGGAAACATCTCGAATAAACAACCTAACCTTGCACCTAAAGCAATTAGAGAAAGAAGAACAAAAAAAGCCCCCAAAGTTAGCAGAAGGAAAGAAATAATAAAAATCAGATCTGAAATAAATGAAAAAGAAATGAAGGAAACAATAGCAAAGATCAATAAAACTAAAAACTGGTTCTTTGAGAAGATAAACAAAATAGATAAACCATTAGCCAGACTCATGAAGAAATAAAGGGAGAAGACACAAATCAATAGAATTAGAAATGTAAAAGGAGAAGTAACAATTGACACTGCAGTAATGCAAAAGATCATGAGAGATTACTACAAGCAACTACATGCCAATAAAATGTACAACCTGGAAGAAATGGACAAATTTTTAGAAATGCACAACCTGCCACGACTGAATCAGGAAAAAATAAAAAATATGAACAGACCAATCACAAGCGCTGAAATTGAAACTGTGATTAAAAATCTTGCAACAAACAAAAGCCCAGGACCAGATGGCTTCACAGGGGAATTCTATCAAACATTTAGAGAAGAGCTAACACCTATCCTTCTCAAACTCTTCCAAAATATAGCAGAGGGAGGAACACATTTAAACTCATTCTACGAGGCCACCATCAAATTGATACCAAAACCAGACAAGGATGACACAAAGAAAGAAAACTACAGGCCGATATCACTGATGAACATAGATGCAAAAATCCTCAACAAAATGCTAGCAAACAGAATCCAACAACACATTGAAAGGATCATACACCATGATCAAGAGGAGTTTATTCCAGGAATGCAAGGATTCTTCAATATACGCAAATCAATCAACATGATACACCATATTAAAAAATTGAAGTAGAAAACCCATATGATCATCTCAATAGATGCAGAGAAAGCTTTTGACAAAATTCAACACCCATTTATGATAAAAAAAAAAAAACCCTGCAGAAAGTAGGCATAGAGGGAAATTTTCTCAACATAATAAAGGCCATATATAACAAACCCACAGCCAACATTGTCCTCAATGGTGAAAAACTGAAAGGATTTCCACTAAGATCAGGAACAAGTGAAGGTTGCCCACTCTCACCACTCTTATTCAACATAGTTTTGGAAGTTTTAGCCACAGAAATCAGAGAAGAAAAGGAAATAAAAGGAATCCAAAACGGAAAAGAAGAAGTAAAGCCGTGTTTGCAGATGACATGATACTATACATAGAGAATCCTAAAGATGCTACCAGAAAACTACTAGAGCTAATCAGTGAATTTGGTAAAGTAGCAGGATACAAAATTAATGCACAGAAATCTCTGGCATTCCTATACACTAATGATGAAAAATCTGAAAGTGAAATCAAGAAAACACTCCCATTTACCATTGCAACAAAAAGAATAAAATATCTATGAATAAACATACCTAAGGAGACAAAAGACCCGTATGCAGAAAATTATAAGACACTGATGAAAGAAATTAAAGGTATACCATCTTCTTCGATTGGAAGAATCAACATTGTGAAAATGACTCTACTACGCAAAGCAATCTACAGATTCAATGCAATCCCTATCAAATACCACTGGCATTTTTCACAGAACTAGAATAAAAAAATTCACAATTTGTATGGAAACACAAAAGACCCCGAATAGTCAAAGCAATCTTGAGACCGAAAAACGGAGCTGGAGGAATCAGTCTCCCTGACTTCAGACTATACTACAAAGCTACAATAATCAAGACAGTCTGGTACTGGCACAAAAACAGAAAGATAGATCAATGGAAAAGGATAGAAAGCCCAGAGATAAACCCACACACATATGGTCACCTTATCTTTGATAAAGGAGGCAGGAATGTGCAGTGGAGAAAGGACAGCCTCTTCAATAAGTGGTGCTGGGAAAACTGGACAGGTACATGTCAAAGTATGAGATTAGATCACTCCCTAACACCATACACAAAAATAAGCTCAAAATGGATTAAAGACCTAAATTTAAGGCCAGAAACTGTCAACCTCTTAGAGGAAAACATAGGCAGAACACTCTATGACATAAATCACAGCAAGATCCTTTTTGACCCACCTCCTAGAGAAATGGAAATAAAAACAAAAATAAACAAATAGGACCTAATGAAACTTCAAAGTTTTTGCACAACAAAGAAAGCCATAAACAAGACCAAAAGACAACCCTCAAAATGGGAGAAAATATTTGCAAATGAAGCAACTGACAAAGGATTAATATCCAAAACTTATAAGCAGCTCATGCAGATCAATAACAGAAAAACAAACAACCCAATCCAAAAATGGGCAGAAGACCTAAATAGACATTTCTCCAAAGAAGATATACAGACTGCCAACAAACACATGAAAGAATGCTCAACATCATTAATCATTAGAGAAATGCAAATCAAAACTACCATGAGATATCATCTCACACCAGTCAGAATGGTCATCATCAAAAAATCCAGAAACAATAAATGCTGGAGAGGGTGTGGAGTAAAGGGAACACTCTTGCACTGCTGGTGGAAATGTGAATTGGTACAGCCACTATGGAGAACCGTATGGAGGTTCCTTAATAAACTACAAATAGAACTACCATATGACCCAGCAATCCCACTACTGGGCATATACCCTGAGAAACCATAATTCTAAGAGTCATGTACCAAAATCTTCATTGCATCTCTATTTACAATAGCCCAGAGATGGAAACAACCTAAGTGTCCATCAGCGGATGAATGGATAAAGAAGATGTGGCACATATATACAATGGAATATTACTCAGCCATAAAATAAACGAAATTGAGCTATTTGTAGTGAGGTGGATAGGCCTAGAGTCTGTCATACAGAGTGAAGTAAGTCAGAAATAGAAAGAAAAATACCGTATGCTAACACATATATATGGAATTTAAGAAAAAAAAATGTCATGAAGAACCTAGGGGTAAGAGAGGAATAAAGACACAGACCTACTAGAGAATGGACTTGAGGATATGGGGAGGGAGAAGGGTAAGCTGTGACAAAGCGAGAGAGTGGCGTGGATATATATACACTAGCAAACATAAAATAGATAGCTAGTGGGAAGCAGCCGCATAGCACAGGGAGATCAGCTTGTTGGTTTGTGACCACCTATAGGGGTGGGATAGGGAGTGTGGTTGGGAGGGAGGGAGACGCAAGAGGCAAGAGATATGGGAACATATGTATATGTATAACTGATTCACTTTGTTATAAAGCAGAAAGTAACACACCATTGTAAAGAAATTATACTCCAATAAAAATGTTAAATAAAAAGAATTGTTTACTGTGAGAAAAACTCAGATTACTGTCATTATGGTATCCTCAAATCACCATCATGTAAAATTTTCTGAGGAAACCCGCGTATAACCGAGTTATTCTAGGACCTTATTAACTGGAACTTTGGATGAAGATGAAGACAGATGACGGTTTATCAAATTTCACCCAATCGTACATAGCAACAAGTCATAATAAGATGAAGTGGCAGGAGCGCTAGGCGGGGAGGGGAGAGATATGTGTTCCTCTCCTTCCAGCCACTGACGAACCAGTGCACGTTCTCTCCACTCTTGTGTCTCCCTTTGCTCCCTTAGGACAATGGAGGGGGCGAGGGTCCACGTGGGAAATGCCAGTCCAGACAGCCAGTGCTGTTCATTCCAGTGTGTTCCCCAAGGGGTTCTGGCACTGCTGGGTAAGTGATTCTGATACAGCTCTCTTTTATTCCAGCTCATCATGACTCCACTTCGACGACAGGTGTGCTGTGCACATCTGCAGTCCCAGGGGCATTAGCCCTGAGCTATTGAAGAGGTATCAGCAGGCCTCAGCCCTCCCCAGATGGCCTTTGCTTCCCTGTCAGAGATCCAATGTCCCTCACCTGACCAGAATTTGCCTTTTCAGAACGTTCCATTGACTTAGAAAATACCTGACTACAAGAATGAGTTTCTGGAGAACCCCAAACCAAGCAGGGAGTGTCGCTGGTGGTTGATGTGACTTGAGAATATCGTTCAAAGACGTCAGAGCAAGGATTGTGTTACTATAATTGTGGGCATAGGAGACCCGAGTTTTGTTTGAGGCAGCGAGAGGGGACCTAGAAGGGGGACTCCCTCAGAGGGGAATCCTGGGAAGAGGGTCCAGCATAGAAGCCCAGGTGTCCACGGAGGAAAGAAGAATTCGTGGCACAGTGAGTGGGGGCCACCCAAGGGGATTTACAACTTTGCCCTGGACTCTCCTTTTTGGGATGAAAACAGGAAACATGGTAAATTTATGGTTTTTCCCCAATATAGTTAGTGTATGAACACAATGTATTGATTAGATATTAACAAGTACTTCTGTACATTTAAACAATACAGACATTACCCGGCACCTACTGTGATTTTGGCTGTCTTAAAAATCACACTTCACGGTGCTCACCACGACCATCAGGGCATCTCTCAAGTAACGAAAATCTCCATGTGATGCTGTTCATCCGGCTCAGGGCCTGGTCTGAAATAGGCACTCAGTGCACATTTATTATTGTTATTATTATCATTATTATTTTACGAAATAGTGTTTTCTCAGTGAGCAGAGCCTGGGTTCTAATCTACAGTTCCAGTTCCTGACCCCCTTGTGAAGCAATGAACACCAATTGCATTATACTTAGCCCTGTACTTGGCAAACGATAGAAGAATTGTGTCAGTTTCCTAATTGCCTACTGGTTAAAACTTCAGTTAATTTAGGACAAGGTGATTCCTGGTATTTAGCCTTGTTCTCCTTATAAAACTTGAAGAGTTGTCAGCAGCCATCCCATCCCGTCCCTGGCACGTGGCAGCTTCGAGCAGACCTGACTGCATCCACAAATGTGTAACAGTTGGTGCTAACACGATGACATGGAAGGAGTGCTCCACTTTGGGTGATAAAATCACATTTTGCATCATTATTGTCATCAAAGCATTGCTCACCTGTTATCTCAGTTGATCCTCGTGAAAGCCCTGTGGGGAAATCAGGGGTCAGGACCCTACTTGACTGAAAAGGAGCCTGACACCACTGGGACACCTGACCTGCTGGGGTTTCATGGCTTGTATGTGGTGTGACAGCCCAAGAGGTTGGCAGGACTAACTTGCTGTTCTTCCTTTCAAACTTTTATTTTTTTATTTAAAAAAAAATTTGTCTCTATTTTTTTAACTGAAGTATAGTTGATTTACAAGATTGTTAGTTTCAGGTATGCAGCAAAGCAATTCGGTTAAACATATATATATATATATATATATAAATCTATTCTTTTTAAGATTCTTTTCGATTATAGGTTATTACTAGATATCGAGTACAGTTTCCTGTTCTATACAGTAGGACCTTGTTGGTTATCTATTTTATATATAGTAGTAGTATATGTTAATCATATATTAATCCCAAACTCCTAATTTATCCCTCCCCCTTTTCCTATTTGGTAACCATAAATTTGCCTTCTATGTCTGAAAAGTCTATTTCTGTTTTGTAAGTGCAAATTTTTTTTTTAATGACCAATATCACTATCCCTGGAGTGAGATTAAAGGAAACAAAAACTTCTTTTAAAAATGTAATGTGATATTGTAATCACAGATCAAGGAAAAATCTTAAAGGCATTCAGATCTTGCCAGTTTCCTCCATACCTGAGCCTTATTTGTCTTAATAATAAGGCTAATATTATTATTAATATTAAAACCACCCAGGCTTCCCTGGTGGCACAGTGGTTAAGAATCCTCCTGCCAATGCAGGGGACATGGGTTTGAGCCCTGGTCCAGGAAGATCCCACATGCTGCGGAGCAACTAGGCCAATGCACCACAACTACAGAGCCTGCACACCGCAACTACTGAAGCCCACGTGCCACAACTACTGAAGCCCGTGCGCCTAGAGCCTGTGTTCTACAACAAGAGAAGCCACCACAATGAGAAGCCCACATACGGCAACGAAGACCCAATGCAGCCAAAAATAAATTAATTAATTTAAAAAAAACCCCAAAACACCCATTTTCTTGAAATCACTTCTTTGACATTTACCTGCAATGGCTTAGTACCCAGAGTCATCCAGTGCCCGTGAAATCCAAATTGTCTGAACTGTCACAGAATGACAAGATTTCCATTTTGAAGGTGCAGGTCTGAGGGTAACTCCCATCACGTCCACTCCCACTGGCTCTTACCTCCTGGACCACAGGTCCCAAGCTGCCAGGAGGTATCATCAGCAGCAGGACTGGATGTGTTGGATGGGCCTGAGCACAGTGTTTCCATCTACCCACACCCTCTTTGATGTCCTCTGCATGATCATCTCACTGGTCCCCATAGAGTCCTCTGTAGCCCTTTGGATTTTCAAAACTGTTCCAGATAGAGCTGATGGGTTCAGGGACAACTCAGAAAACGCGTTCTGCAAACCTGCTCTGAGCTAGGAGTGTTACCAAACCAAACTTGGGTCCGATCGCTTGAGAGCAGTAAAGCCAATCTGCTGACACCAGGTTGTGGTGAAAGAAAGTGCAGTGTTCATTGCAGGCACCAGGCAAGGAGTCCAGGCAGCTAACGCTCAAAAAGCCCAGATTCCCCAGTGGCTTTCAGGGAAAGGTTTTTAAAGACAGTGAGGGAGAGGGCTGCCGAGTACCTGATCAGCACGTGGACATTCTTCTGATTGGTTAGTGGTGAGGTAATCAGGCTAGGTAATCAGGAGTCAACATCATCAACCTTCTGGTTCCAACCGGTCTGGGGTCTACATACTCGTGTAGTTAACTTCTTCCTCCTGGTGGGAGTTTCACTATCTACAAAACAACTCGAAGGACATGGCTCAGAATATTATCTATAGCCCTTGAGGAGGAGTTAAATGTCCTTAACCTTGTTTAATAGCTAAACTATTATTTTGTCTTGTTTGACTGTTTTCCCTTCTTTCTGCATTTTCTCACTTCCCTGATTAACTTTACTCTCTGGAACTTGTAGAAGGCTTAGGAGGCTAAAGTTTTTCTACAGACAAGAGACAGGCAGAGGTATGAAGGGGGTGTGTCTGTCCCTGCAAGGCCCCGTAGGGTCCTGCTCCATCATAGGAGCAGGGCAAGCTGAGGCAATAGGACAAGCAAGTTCTACCCTTGCTCTCATGGGTGCAGAGCCTGGGAGGGCAGGATGATGTGCATGTGGCTAGGGAGTGGCTGAATGTCATCGCCAAACTGCCCACTCTGAGATACTGAACAAGCCTGGCCTGCAAGCTGACAGGCACCATTAACACTCTTAAAGTAACATATGTCTTATGAAGCACTCAAGGTCTGTGGGAGAAGGAGAACATGAATAAGAGATGGAGTGGAACGCGGGGATCCTCCGCTAGCTATGGAGGTGTTAGTGGGTCTGCATTAGCAGGTAATGGGAACCTAAATGCAGCAAATGGTCTGCTTGACAAGCTAACCCTTTGGGAGTAGTGTGAGAATTTAGATCATCAACACTCAAAACAGAACACTCAAGACAGCTGGGAGTAAAGGATTCCGTTGTGTTTTAGGGGGAAGAGGTTAGGCTCACAGATGATAACATGATGCAGGCTTCATGGACGCATGAGTAGCAGAGCTGTGCTAGGCAACCACACACACTCTTCTGGAGAGTTAATTTTTCTCTACAAAGGAAGACTTCAAAACTCCAGGTGTGAACAGGTATATAGAGTTTCCTTTTTAGATGTAGTGTGGTTTGGAAGGACTAGTGGGCTTTGCAACTCAGAGGAACCAGCTCATGGTGAAGTTGAAAACACAGCTCCTGACATCTGTTCCCTTTGGATCAAAGTAAACAGGTGGAATATGAAGATCCTAGGGATTCCAGCAGGGCAGGAATTCCCTTTGTTGGCGCAAAGGGAATTGTGACAGCCTGGGACATTCAGAGAAATAAGTAGTCGTTGCAGCGTAAAGTGGCAGCATTATTCTCCAGCTGTCAGCTGTTAGCCAACTCATCGGTGAGACATTACAAAAGGATCTTCACAAGCCCAGTTGGTTAGATTGAAAAAGTTATAGTTTTCAATTATTCTGTGACCACATTTCCCCTACTGTTTAGCTAGAAGTTTGAAAGAAAGGTCTTAGGAAGAGGTATTTTATTACACACCAAAGGACAAAGTTGAGAGAGCTAATGCTTCAAAAATCATGATGGCAGGTGGATGCCAGATGCTGGTAGGGAACAAGCAGCCTGCTGTGGGGAGAGTGGTGGTTTGGATTCATGTGGCTGGATGCACAAATGGAAGCAGCTGTGTCATGCCAAGGAACTCTGTCAAATCAAACATCATGGTGCAACCGGAGTCCTGTAGAAGTCCCACATTTCCTTTCTAGAAACTCGCAGCTGTCTCCTAACTGTTGTTCCTCAACTTCTCACTAGTGGGCTGTGGTATGTGGAACTGTGGCTGTTCCTTTCTTTTGGCTCTGACAGTTAACTTTAGAATGTTTCAACCTGATTTCAGCTTCGCGTTACAAGGAAAAATGTAAGTTTTCAGGCAGAGAAAGCGTGTGTGGTTCTGCTCTTTTCTTGCTGTAAGAAAGTTGCTTGACCTTGGTAAGATTCAGGTTTCTTCTGCGTCAAGTGAGAATATTATAAAGACACTTATATTTAGGGCTGTCAGCAGGATCACAGAGAGCATTTTCAAGAAAATATTTTATGGATTCTTCAGAATTTGAAAGGTGTTAGATTTTACTTTCTCAGAAATGTGTTGATTGTGGATCCTGTATCTGGACTGCATCTCCAACCCTCCTGTTCTTCTCTGGGCTCCATCCTTAGGTTACAGCAACCCTCCCCTTCAACATGAGCTAGAGCTATTTCATATGGTTCTGACTCAGGCTCAGAAGAGACTCATGCTGGTCACAGTCACCAGGGACCTGCTGGCACTGGCAAGGCTGTCCTTCTCTGGAGAGCTCCAGGGCTGTGGCCCCATCAGGGTCTTGCATCTTAGGAGAACAGTGAGCCCTTGGACACCTGGAGGGAGGGATCCAGCCTCTCAGTACACAACAGATACATCACATGCATTCTTGGAATAGAAGCTCTTAGGTTCTGGTTGTTCTCAAAGTAATCCGCTCCACTGAGAAATCACTGATTCCTTCTGGTTTTAGTGTTGCTAAAGCAAAGCCTTTTACTTTCACTGAAATAATAACTAAACTATATTTCCTGTAAAACAAGAGGTCACCACTTTGGAGTCCCATCAGAAGCATTGTTTCCATATAATTTGGGAAATTACTTTGGCAGTGGGAATTTAAGGGAGGTGATCTCACTAGGACTGAAATAATCCACAGACCAAAAATATAATCCACAGATGGTATGTGTGTGTGTGTGTGTGTGTGTGTGTGTGTGTGTGTGTGTGTGTGTAAGAGAGAGAGAAAATGAAAGAGAGAGAGACAGAGAGACAGAGAGAGACAGAGAGACAGAGAGAGACAGAGAGAGTGAGAGAGAGAGAGAGAGAGATCCGAAGAGAACTATTCAGAAATAAGGATTCCCTAGGGAGGTATCCTTATTTCAATTTCTAGAAACTGAGATGGTTCACAAAAGTAACTGTCTTTGGAATCCAGAAATGTAGTACAAGCTTTAGACCCCAGACTGGCTTGTAGAACTAAGGTCCAGATGCCTTTAATTTGAAGTAACTGAAAAGAATATAGGTCATATGTGATATATAATAAGAAATATATATATTTGCTCTTCATTCTGGGTTTTGGCACAGAGCTCTTAAAACCTTTAGAATTTCCTAAATGATGAGAACTATAAAGTGTCTTTTATTATATTAGTGAGGTGACTTTTGGACCTCATCTAAGGATGAGGGCTGGTTGCCAGGGGACTCAACCTTGTGATTAGAGGGTTGGAACTTTCAGTCCCACCTCCTAACCTCCAGGGAGGGGAGAGGGGCTGGAGGTTGAATCAGTCACCAGTGGCCAGCGATTTGATGGATCATGCCTGTGTAATGAAGTCTCCAAAAATACCTAAAAGGATGGCGATCGGAGAGCTTCCCAGCTGGTGAACATGTGGAGGTTTGGGGAGTGTGCCAGGAGAGGACATGGAAGCTCCACCCCCTTTTCCCATACCTTGCCCTATGAATCTCTTCCATCTAGCTGTTCCTGAGTTATATCTTTTTAAAATAAGCCAGTAATCTAGTAAGTAACATGTTTCTCTGAGTTCTGTGAGCCATTCTAGGAAAGTAAAGAGGGGGACTTTGGAACCTCCAATATTTAGCAGATCAGTCAAAAGCACAGGTGACCTGTGCTTGGGACTGGAGTCTGAGGTGTGTGGGGGGGGCAGTCTTATAGGACTGAGCCCTCAACCTGTGGGATCTCACACTATCTCCAGGTTATGAATTCTAATTCAGAATTAAGTTGAATTGTAGGAGACCTAGCTGGTGTTTTAGAATTACTTGATCATGTGGGAACCCCACCCCCTCATATTGGAATTGGTGCAGAATCATTTTAGCATGGCATCAGAGTAACTTGATTTCCAATGCCTGGCCATGTCATCTACTAGTGGGGTGACCTCAGTCAAATGATTTTACTTCTCTGGACTGTTCTTCCAGCCGGGGCCAGGCTTGGCTGATATTGGCTGGGTACACACATGTGAATCAGCCAGACACTAGGCAGTGTAGGATGTCCCCTCCTGTCACAGGTCTCTTCCATACAGCCTCCCATCATTACCAGGTGAGTCGTGAGTGCAGGCTTGTTCAAGAAGTGCTGTACAGGGACCCAGGCAGATGGGTACTAGGCTTGAGGCTGGCAAACCATCCCTCTACCACATTCACATCACAAGGGCACTCCAGATCCAGAGATTACGGACATAAATTTCACCTCTTAATGAGAGAAGGTGAAAAATCATATTGCAAAGGGGACATAGATATAGGCAAAGAAATAAAAGCTACTAGTTTTGCAAAAACAACTTAATGCAAAATGTAAAACAAAACAAGCCAAACCAAAACCCAAACCAAGACAAAAATTCAGGTCATAAATTATACTTGTGAGAGAGAAAACGATCAACCTTGGCCGTGCTTCATGTGTCAGTGGTTCCAGATGTAGTCTGTGTCCCAGCACATTGACTGAGCTCTTCCAAAATTTAGATCTTAGAGAGCTTCCTTGATGTAAGGTTTTGCTCTTGTATGTGTTCCCAGCAATGGCCTCTTGATGTCCCATTGCACATAATGGGAGACGAAGTTGTGGGGGGGTGTAGATGAAGTATAGTCAGGTTTTACCTGTGTTCAAATTCTCTTTGCTTGTTTGGCCAGTTTGGAATCACTGTATACCACATACTCCTCACTCCTGCTCTCAATGAGCTTGGAGAGCAGTGTGGCCCAGAGTTGATTCAAATTGGTTCCAGTACAAGCCCAATCCAGGCTCAGGCTCTCTCTTGAGGTGTGAGGATTTGAGAATCACCCCGGAGTCTCTCTTTGCTCTGGTGAACACCCCTGACCTCTCAGTGAGGCAGCTATAGACCAGCTGTGGGGTCTCATCAATTTCTTAGATCCGCATCTGCATGTTGGACGCACCTCTCCTTTGGCACAGAACAAACCGCCTGCGGAATGCTTGGAGGACCCTCTTCAGTCCATGGTTTAGTGTCTCAGCTGCCAAGAATCCTGGAAAGAACAGAAGGTAATGCCACCCCCGTGTTTGCTGGAATTACAATCATGCAAGCTGTCCGTGGGATCTGAGAAGACCCTCTACTTAAGGAAGTTCAGATCTGGGCTACGGAACTTAAGCTGGTATCCCCCATTGCTTATAGCTGAGCCATACATTTACATAAAATATTTTGATGCAAAGGAAGTGAAATAAAAGAGGCCACACTTTCCTTGTTAATTTTAATACTGAAGCAAATTCTGATTTTCTGTAAGAAGATGCTAATATGTTGAGGGGCTGTTGATAGCAACATTCAAATCTGCACACTTGGCGGGGGACCACTGAATAAAATCAGAGAGATTGGTTGGTGTAAAAAATGTAATTAATAGGAGAGGTCTTCCGAATGTTTGTCACAAAACTGAAGTGGAACAATAATTAAAAAAAAAAAAAAAAAAGAACTGTAAAACCAGGAAGAGTATTGGAGATATTTCCTTAAACCTGTGATTATTTTCAAGAGCAGAGAGCATGGGGTGGGATGGTGCTCTGTCCCCAGTGGAGGCCTCAGCAGCTCGATCTAACAAAGGAAAACCTTCCCCTAAAAGCCGGGAAGCCACGTGTTACCTGGGCACCTCTCAGAGCTGGACAAGGAGCTCATTAACCCTCGTGCCAGGCCTGCGAACACAGAGGCAGGAGGCTTGGTTATCAGCTTTTCATAGACGAACCAGTGAGATCCCAGAATCGTCACACAGTAGCCCTGCAAGTGGTCCTAATGCCTGCTGTCCAACGTCAAAATCCTTTTTAGTTCCTCCAGGAGGGACCCATAACCATGGAGGATGCGGGACAGTGGATGAAAGGCAGCTCGTGGCAGACTCTCGGGGCCTAAGAGCCGGCACTTTCGGGGTCCATCACAGCCTCGAAATACCACAGTGAACGCTGTGCCTTGGAAGTGGATGCATCTGGTCCTTCTTCATAAATCTCATCTTTTAAAATGTAAGACTTGAGAAGTAAAAGTTTGGATGCGATGTGGAGTATAAATGATTATATTTTTTAAGGAAAAATCTTCTGTTTTCAAAGGCCAGCTAGCTGGCTCAATACCAAACAAGCATCTGGGACTGACCCAGCCACTGAGAGGTTGCCCCTTCCCATGGCTGGGGTGCTAAGGGTGATCCCAGAATGGACAGATGAGGTACACCAAGTGGGGTGTGGTGGACCCAGAGGAGGTGAGGGCCTCGTTAATCACGCAGGCTGCCTCCTGCGGCCTGGGCTCCTGCATCTGCCAGGCCCACAGATGCTTGGCACACGCTCCCTGCTCAGGGAAAGCCATTCACCTCTGTCCATTATTTGCCCTGGTGGGCCCAGCTCCCAGTGAGGCTCTCAGGCGGTACTGAGGTAGCCTGTCCTGCTTCACACAAAGGCCAGCCTTGCGGCCTCCAGGGAGGAGTGAGAAGTGAGTACCGGACAGGCTGGCTTTGTCAGAAACCACCCAGAGTGCCATGCATGGGAGAACACAGGCTTGCTTGTCTGGTTTTTATCTCATAGGTCGTGGATGTTTGAGAAGAGACAGATGGACGGATGGTCTCTGGAGCAGGGTGGGCTGCAGGAAAAAGGATTCCTGTCACGAAGACAGGACCATCCTGCCATACCAGAGGGGGCATGTTGGACTCACATTCCCTGTGTCTTTCTGCCTCCAAAGCTGGTGGGGTTTTAGACACATACCTGACATTTTTCTACCCTCATAGATGGCAGGCTATGGACCTGCACCATCTCTGGAATAAGAAAGAGCAAAAGGATGGGGACATCCCCAGAAATATCACTAAGTATTCATAATGATCTCTCTGTCTCTGTCTCTGTCTGTTTCAGACTCTCCCCTTCTATCTCTAAATCACATGATCTCCCTACAACTGTTTACAAACTGTTTGAAAGGAAGGATTTGACAAGCGAACGTACAAAGTGTCCCCTCTGAAGCACACAGTCTTTTTCAGTTGGTTTTCTCTTCTTTTCCCAAAATAAAAAAATAAATTAATCAGCTGTCAAAATACGGCCAGAGAGACTCCGGTGGCTTCTCTGTAAATCCCGCCTTCTCTCCTTGAGCTGGGGGCAGTCACAGGGGGAGTTCCTACCGGCACAGGGGGCGGGAAGTAAGGAGGGAAGTAAGGTCTTCTCAGGCTGAGACCAGGAGGGAGTGGCCCTCCCTGGGGAGGTTGTCCATCAGCAAAGTGAGCATCTGAGAGCCAGCCAGGTGTGGGGGGCTCCCCAGCAGGGATGGGCAGCTTCTGCAGTACCGAAATCACAGGTTCAGGACTTCTTGAACTCTTCGCGAGGAAAGGAGCTACAAAGGGGCTGTCAGAGCGTCCATCCCATCCAGAGCTACTCACTTGTTTGCTCATTCACTCACCCTGCACACGTTTCCACTTGAGACCAACCCCACACCCTGGGATATAATCAAGCACGGTTCCCTCATGCTCTGAAGGCTGCACAGAGTCGTTCCCAGTTGGTCTCCTGGCCTTCAACCCCTCCCCAGCCCTCCAGTGTGACCCTCATCCCTGTAAGGTCACAGTGGAACAATGCTCAGGGGAAGCCTAAAATGTGCCTGGGGTTCAGTAGCACACTTGCCCTCTCTTTAGAGCTAATCCAGTCTTTTTTTTTTGCTTTCCTGCCTGTGGCTCTGCCCCAGCAGTCACACTGACTCCCACTGGCTCTGAGTCCCATTAATGCTGATGCACTAATGTCTCTTCCCTCAAAGGGAGGCAGGCTGGGAACTGGCTGGGAGGAGGCCCAGAGATGTGCCTGGGAACAGTCAGGAGGAGACCCTGCTCTGACTGCTTAGCTGAGCTGAGACCCAGTCCCGCGTCCCTGGAGGGAGATGTCTAAGATAGTGGTGTTGGCATCTTCACTACCAGGCTGATCTTGGCCAACACACGAGTTGTTCCCAGAGCTGCGTTAATTGGGATTAGATGGAAGAGAGAGGCCCCGTGGAAGAGCTGCCTGAATAGAGAAAGGGCTCCTAAGTTCAAAGTCCCAGTCCTGCTATTTTGAGAACACAAATGGACAAACTGGTGGTGCTTGCAGCCTGTTCCAGCTGGATCGATGGCTGTATTTTTGTAAAATGGGGTGGCTGTGTTCATCACCCCACCACTAAGTGCTGTCAATTTTTACTGGGGGAAAGAGGCCACATGAAGACAAGATCATCTATTTTTATTAAATTGTTGGGGACTGTTTAGCATATTCATGAGGTTATCCAATCTAAAATGTATTTCATTTCCTTAGCACGGCAAACGATTCTCTTTTCTTTTGACGGTTGAGGAATTTAATACTGAAGGGATTTCGCTTGGCAGTTTGCATCTGTGAAAATTCAGCTCGGAGTTGAGGTGCTTAAAAGGGAGAAAAAGACGAGGTTGTTCAACTCCTCAGATGAAAAAAGAAATTTTGATGAATCTTAAGAGTTTATATGTAGCACAGAGAATGTGAATCAAAGCCCCCACTCCCCTTCGGAGCTTGAGATGCCCCCCCTTCGCCTTACGGTAAGCATGAGCACATGTGCATTTCTGCAGTTTTAGCAGGGAGGACGCATTTAGCAGATGAACTGGCTGATTCCTTTGTGTTCAGCGGCAGCTGACAATATTCAGTGAGGTTGTAACTACTGTCTTTGAGGGCTAAATGGAGACGCAGCAGAGTCGGTCTGGGGCTGTGTGTGAAGGAGAGGCACACACCTGCTCCCCTGAGGTTCAAAGCGCTAATGCAAACTCATTGCTTCCTTGTACCCACCAGTCATGCAGGAGATGCACTAATGTCTCCAAAAGACTGGGAGGTGGCATTAGCACTCCAAAGCTGCTCTTTGGACTAATGAGGAATGGCATATGATGTACATAGGGGAATGAATTCCCTCAACAGACGGACAGAAAAAAAATTCCTTTAAATATTTTAAGTGTTGGCAGGGTTTGGGGGATGTTAGAGAAAAAGGAACAATGGCAAAGGAAAGAGAGATGGGGCACTTGCCTAATTGTAGGAAGCCTTGAGAATAGACTCGGGACCAGCATTTTGGGGTTCACGTGGCTAGCAGGACCCATGTGACTTATAACTGTTTGAATCATTCTGTCATTTACCCCGTTCAAGCAAATTAGAATTTCTACCTTTCTTCCATATTGAATGAGGATTTTTTTACTTGAAATATTTAACACAACTGCTAAGCTTTCTTACTTCTGACAATGACTATAAAAACAGAAATATATTCTGATAATTCCTTGAATTAAAAAAAATTAGTTATTGTCAATGAATGGCATAGTCCCTAGTTCTGCGTCGGTAAAGAAATTATCACTGATTCTGATTCTGTCCTTGAACTATTTCAGTTAATTAAAAGAATGTAGAGGAAGCCCATCTCTCTGGCTTGGTGCTGTTAATTACAAAGGTATTCAATATGCCAGTGCAAATGGCACTCTGCTAGTGCTTAATTAAAATAAATACAAAAATTTAAATGAACTAAACAGATTTTGGCACTGGTCTGTGGTTGCAGAACCAAATTTTATGTGTGGATATAATGCAAGCAGAGGAATAAATCTTGACTCTTTGCTTTTAATGGACTGGCATCTGGCCAGAAGCAGGGGATGCAGCCTGCTGTGACATTCCCCAAGTCTGTAGTGATTTCCCTAGTCCCTCCTCCTCACCCCCAGTCCCCTGTACTCTCCCGACGATGGTAGCTTTGGGGAAACCACTCCAGATTTTAGGGGAGGAGGGAGAGTTTGTTTCTTGAATCCATCCTTCCTCAGTTCAAAATGTGAAGAACAACATGTATTTATTTCCCACCTTTCATTAGAAGCTCTGAGATGTTTTTCAGGAAGGAACTCATTAATTTTCCCAGTCCTCTGCAACACAGCCAGTTGGAAAGGAAGCCTGCTCCAGGCTGATTGAGTAGGAAATGGAAAGGTACGTGGAATAAGTTGCATTCTTGTGGGTGCTGCCCCGCCCCCTCCAATTCCACACCTACAGTAACGTGGCTAGGGGCTGAAACCTCACTTTGCATCATCCATCCAGGCAGTGCTGTTAAACAATTTGATGCTGTGAATCGAATGACTGGAATATTTATTCACAGATTTCCAAGTGTCTTAGGGCCACCGTTTGTATATAAATAGTGAGGCCTCAGACTTCGTGGATGCCACCTGTGGGACAGATATGCCGGGACCTCCGGCTAGCAAGGATGTGGATGTGGAAGCAACACAACTGCATTTCATTATTTTGAAATTTGTAAAAACAGCACTTATCTAAAACAACTATAATTCAATCCAATTTAGAGAATGCATTGAGTGTCTTGTCATAGGAAAGGACTCTTTTGGCTAAAAGTGATGACTAGCTTACAACAAAGAGTGAGTCACTGGGAGGTCTCAGCTGCCCGAGGAGCAATGAGAGAAGCAGAAATGAAACAGGAGCTTGGAGGATGGAGAACCAAGTGTGGGGCCCTCTCAGGACCTCCTCTTCCAGCCCCTCTGGTTGGCTTCTCCCTGTGGGCTTTTTTCTCCCCCTCCCCCCTTCTCCTCCTCTCTCTGAGCTTCTGCCTCTTTTCATCTTGATGAATGAGAGCACCTGGGCTGCACATCTTACAGTTTTAGCCACGGAGCGAGGCCATTGGACGTGACCTCTAGTCCTGAATCAGGGAACTGAGAATAGTAATTTATTGGTGCCAGCATGGGGGCATGGGCACCCACAAACATGGCCAGTCCTGTGGGAACCATGCATGGAAGTGGGAGGAGAAGCCCCTCGAGGGGACGCTGCCCTCAGAAGAAGGGGCCCCGGATGATGAAAATGATAGTCGCTGGTGATGTGCACACCTACCTGGGGGAGCAAGTGTAGAATGGAGTGAGAGATATGGGATCCATGTGAGAGAACTTAGGGGCACATGAACCAAGTGATCCAATAACTTTTAGCTTTAAGCTGAGACTTGAACTGAGCCTGAGGTGCAGGCTTCATGAATGCCAGTCACATGAGTGAATGAGTGAAATACGTTTTTTTCCAGGAATGCATTCCCATGAGATTCTCCCAGGTTGTGAAGGCGTCCTGCAAGGGAGTGAGACACCTCCTGGGATGGTCGGACAACATGAAGAAGTGGCAAGTAATGACACACTTTGGGGACAAAAGTTCTAACAGGTAGAGTTATGAGGGCAGTAGAAAGAGGGCACTCCAGTGGGAAGAATGGTTTGAGAAGGGGTGAGAAGAGGAAGGAGCCTGAGGACCACTTGGAAATGCTGAGCTAGGGTTTGGGTGTGTAGGGAAATGACATCTTAATCTGCTCGGGCAGTGTCAACAGCAGATCTGGGGGCTGGAAGTCCAAGATCAAGGTATGGGCAAGGTTGGTTTCTCCTGAGGCCTCTGTCCTTGGTGTGTAGGTGGCTGTCCCCTTGCTGCCTCCCCACAGGTCTTCTGTCCGTGTGCTCCTTCCCCTGGTCTCTGTGTCCTGATCTCCTCATCTTATAAGGACGCTGGCCACATTCGATTAGTGCCCACCCCAATGACCTCACTTTAACCAACTTTCCTCTTTAAAGGACGCATCTCCAAATGCAGTCACATTCTGAGGTACTGGGGTAAGGGCTTCAATGTATGGATTTTGGGAGCACCATTCAGTCCATAACATGAAGGAACTGGACATGATGCTGGGGTCCCTTTTAGAGGACATTGAACATCTCAGCGAGGAGTCTGTCTTTTATCTCAATAAGCAGTTGTGATCAGACTCGATCCCTAAGATAATTAATGGGTAGATTATAAATAGGTCCAATGGGGGGTTAGACTGAAATGAGAGACAGATTAAGAAGATGTCTCCTTTTAGTCCTATGTTTAGTGTTGCTGAATGGAAATCACAAAAGTTCAAGTTAGGTTAGCAGACGTGTCTTCTGGTTGGCAACCCCTGCTCCTGGGTCTAGTGACCTCCTCTATGATCCCCCGAGGAGCATCTGGGGATGCAAGGCCTCTGTGAAGCCAAGCCAGCAGGTGCAGGGGCTGCTGACACAGGAACCAGGGATTTAGGTTCATGGCAGAGAAAAGTTCTAGCAGCTTGTGAGGCTGAGGCATTAAGCCGGATGGCGCTGGACCCCAGGAAGACCCTGGCATGGTGTTGGGTTGGGTCCTGGTGACTGGGGGTGGCCTGGATCTGTTGTGAGAATCCCCCGTGGAGCTGCACTGCAGTCCTCTGCTGACTCCAGCTTCTCCTGGCTCCATCGGAGTCCTCACCCCATTCCCCCTCCTCCTCCAGGGACCCCTTGTTCTCCCTGGCTTTGTTCGACCACAAAGACAGGTATTCTCTCTGCACAGAAGGAAGAAATACACTTGTTTACAGCCTCGTTGGCACAGTGCTGCAGCAAACCCAATCCTGTTTCTGAGGGATGTGTAATTAGTGCCCATTTTGGCAGCAGGCTTCTTAGCACTGATTAAAAGCACTGGAGGTGATGGTGAGAATTATCAGAATTTTCTCTTACCTTCTCCCAGAGCTGCTCATTAAAGATGTTGGGAGAAACCAACTGCTGTCAAAATCCTGGATGTAAGACACACGATCAGGGACCAGTGAGAGTCCTTCCCGCTTGCACTAATGGGGGAATTATGAGGCTGACATTTGGAATCTTTGGATTCACTCTGAGACTCACTCACCCGTCTACTTGCAGTCTGATGGCCAGACCCAGCCAGCCTGCTCTAAATCAGGCTGTCTGTATTTTTCCTTCCACTTTTGCCTCCTTAGGTACTGTATGTTTTCTTACCATCTAAAAATACTTAAATATATCATATTGTTGTAGAGAATTTAGTTGTTTAGTAATATCCAAATAGCATCTGAGTATGGCTATAAAAATTGCAGAAATTAGAGGTGAAACCTGTAATTAAAATAGAAATATACATTCATCTAATATATTGACACAAGTAAACATAAACATGGGTTCTAGAAGACACCATGACCAAGATTCAATAGTTAGTCTTTTCTACTGTTTTTGCCCCGACAGTGAATCAGATGACTGGCACATGTACGGCACTAGGGAAGACACCATCTTCATTAACGTGGAGGACAAGTTAACAGGCATGCAGCAATAGATCAGAACACGCTACGGCACGCGAGGAAATGTTTAGTGTGGTGACGCAGCCTGTGTGGGCTGCAGGCATCTGGGACCCTGGACGGGGAGGAAGGATGGAGGCATTTCAGCCTGGAGGATGCTGCGAAGAAGGTGGCTATGTGATGATACTGAGAGCAAGGAATGGGGCTGTGGAGGACATGGGGACTTCCTTCTGGCAGTAGGGGGACAGGCAGAGGGAAGGGGAGCTGAAGTCCAGAGAGCCTGGAGCTCAGGGGATGCTGAGGTCGTTCAGTGCAGGAAGAGGTCAGGGGTCTGAACTGCAGTGGTGACAGGAGCGTGGGGGGGAAGGGACAGGTGACATGCCCTTCATAGGGAGAGTCAATAGACTGTCATTTGGGTCTAGATTTTGTCTGTGTTTGTGGTAGGACTTCAAAGCTTCCAGAAACTGCTCTTGTGAGCGTCCCCCTTAGTCTCTGCCTTGTAAGGCACAAAGGGCCCTTTGGGATTTGGATCTTCATGTCACCCCACCTCTTTGACCGCTGGTTGGTGCCTCTTTCCTGAGATCCTTGAACACTGTTAGTGTTTATGTATCACCTTGGCTAGGCCAGGACACCCAGATATTTGGTCAAAAACTAACTTAGATGTCACTGTGAAGATATTTTTTAGATGAGATTAACATTTAAATCAGTAGACTTTGATGAAGCAGATAACCCTCCATGCTGTGGGTGGGCCTGGTCCAATCAGCTTAAGAGAAAAGTCTAGTGTCCCCCGAGGGAGAGAGGATCTGCTCCAGACTACCTTTGCATTTCAGCATCTGCTCTTTCCTGGATCTCCAGCCTGCTGGCCTGCCCTAAAGGGGTTTCAGACTTGTCAGTCCGGCAAATCCCCTGCTCTCGTGGAGACGTGGTATGGGGGGGACCCACGGGATGTGAACAAATAAGGTGATACTAGGGCTGCGCCTGGTGCTGAGCTCTGAGGGGGCAGACGTGCAGGTGAGGTAGGTGGGGAGCACCAGGGTCGACAGGGGAGGGCGAGGAGGGGTGGCTGTTTCATAGACTGTAGGCGGGAAAAGCCCTGATAATATGGTGACATTGAAACACTGGCCTGAAGGAAGTGGTTGGGGGGAGAAAGTCATGACAATATATCTGATGGATGCAAGACGTTTTCAGATCACTCTGAACAATCCAATCAGGAGGTGCTTTAGTTGGCGGGGATCTCCTCTGAAATATCACATCCTCCACACCTCCCCCCAAAGGTCAATTGAATTGTCAGTTACCATAGTCTGCCCCTTTTCTTTCTGATGGTGATTTTCTTCATGTGTCTCATGATCCTTGCAGTCTAGTTATTTCAAGGATGGCAGGATGAGTTAATGTATCCTGACAGCTGGTGAAAGTTTCCTCTACTGTTGTATGTAGAAATCTGGACCCTGAATATGAAAACTTCTGGAGAGTTCTGTGTATGTGGTGGTGGGGGGGCTTGACTGACAGATCTTCGAGTAAATGCATGTATGGCTGGATTTGAGGAAAGGGATTAATTCATCTGTTTGTCTATCCATCCATCATCAACCCATCCATCCATGTACCCATCCATCCACCCACCCATCCTTCATCCATCCTCCATCCATCCATCCATCCATCCTTCCATTCATTCATCTGTTGACCTGTCCATCCATCCCCCTATGCATCTATCATACCTACTTTGCCTGGAGGAGTCTGGAATGTTGGAGCTCTGTGCTCACCAAAATCTGGGGACGAGGAGCAGAGAGTTTGAGAGGCAACTCAGGCAGATATTTCATGATTATGCTTTCAATTCCTCTACTTTCCAAACCTGGTTTTCATTCCCCTTTCACACCCACCCATAATCCTCGCCGTCTCTGAGTCTAGAGCTTTTCTTAGGTTCTGTGCATGACAGCTTACCGCCTCTGGTGACATGATATATGAGATATGATCTAAGATATGTGATATGGCATGAAATTGGAAGCCAGACTTCCTGGGTACCCATCCTGGCTTCTATGTTTACTAGCCCTCTGACTTTGGACAAGTTCTGTAAGCTCTCTGTGCCTCCGTCTCCTCAACGACAAATGAAGATGGTAACCCACTGACCTTTAAGGGTTGTTGTGAACATTGGATGTGAAAATATCTGTCCGGGGTTTACTACTGGGCTTAGCACATGATCTCCACTCAATGCATATTAGCTGATATTATGGTCATTGCAATCATTGTCTTTAGAACTGTTATTATGCTTATTCTCTGCTCTATCCTGTTTCTGTGAATTTCAGGGAATATTTTTTTTTCAGATTTATCACTTTTTAAGCTTCCTGGAATGTGTTGAAATCTCTCGTTTGTTGATGAGTCTCTTTCTGTTATCTTTGCCATTGTGAGTTTATTCCTCTGTCCTTCTCTTTTGTTCTTTTCTTTTCTTTCTGGTAATCATTTTACTCTCATTTTATTCATGTCTCAGTAGGAAGAGGAGAGAAAAAGACTTGATCACCTTTTCTTATTTTTGAGTTCCCAGTCACCTAAGACGATTTGGTCCATTTTATTAAAAAGGTAATATGACTTTTCTTTGTAGTGGTGTCATGGGGAAGGCACTGAGCTCTTAAATAACTAAACTTCTTACTCAACAATTCAACCTGTTCTCCTCACTATGTGTGTCTGAGCTTTATGAAAGCTGTCACCTTGTTTCAGCTGTTTCCACTGAGCCCATAGATCATTGCAACCTATTTTAGTGTCTCTCTTGGAAAGCCCAAAGCATTTTATATAGCACAACCTTTTCATTACTAAGTTAAAGGTTAAATTACAATAATAACTGACCCACCACAGATAATATGTCTTGGTGCATCACAAACACATTTGCAGGTTAAGGAACTCTGTTGCACAAGTCACTCCTTATTCCATGACTTTTAGCTGGAAAACAGGAACAGCCATACTTGCTACTGATTTGTGGAGTAGTTGTGAGGTTTCATGAAAGGAAAGCAGGTTAGGATCCATGAGTGCTCAGCATCATACCATGCTCACACTGGATGCAAAACTGTGTGAATAAAACTCACCTATTCCCTGATCATGCTGAGTCTTTCTCCTCAACCATCCTGTGACAGTTTCTGCCCCAGCTGCCCTCTGTCCCCACAGTTATGCACCAGACAACTCACAGCACTGGGCTCCCAGGGAGATGTGCTTTGTTGAGCTCTGCCTATGATGAGTCCACTGGTCCCCAGGTCAGGGGGCCAGCCCCCTGCACCAGCAGCAGGATGTCCATGCTGCAGTCACAAGTGCATTGTGGCCTCTGAACTCCATGTCCACATATTTATGTTTTAAAAACTTTTATTGTACAGTGGAGAATTTATTTTGGGGGAATGGCCTACTTCGGTGAGTCAGATGGGGAAAGGTAGTGCTGGGAAGCTGGAAGGAAGTCTCCAGTCTTTCCCTAAACAAATGACGAATCAGCCGAGTGTGCACATCTGCCTTGTGTTCATTATCTACCCTTGGGTGATAAAATCACCCAAAACGTAATGGTAAAACAATGATGGCCTTAGTTTCTCTGGTCAGGAATTCAGGAGTGGTTCAGCTGGGAATTTCTGGCTTGTGGTATTTCATAAAATTGCAGTCAGACAGTCCTTGTTAGGGGGGGTCACCTCGAAAGCTTCTTCACTCACGTGGTGCCTGGGCTGGGGGCACCCTGACAGCTGGGGGCCCTCAGGCATTGATGGTGTCTCCAGATGGCCTTTCTAGCATGGCCAAGCTGAGTGGTGCTCAGGGCTCCAGAGGCACTTATCCTGAAGGAGAGACAGACAGACAGACAGATAGACAAGCAAGTGGAATCCATATGACCTTTCATGATCTGGCCCTAGAAGTCACAAGCACCATTTCTGTCACATTTTAGTTTCTGAGACATTTGTGAAAACACACCCAAATACAGAGAGAAAGGAAAATAGACTCTAATTCTTCATGAAATAGGAGGTTGTGAAAGAGCACACAGGACTGGAAATATTGTTGTGGCCATTTTTGGAAGATATCTACTTACCTTAAGGTCTTACATTTATTTTTTGACAAAGGTAAAAAGGTAATTTTTCTTTACAAGGGTGGTTGTTCTTTGCTGTTTTCCATAACAGTATATTCCTTGGTCATATGTATGCCCCTGGATTGGCAGCCTCAGGTCATCTGCTGAGTCCCTATACTGTGTCTCTAGGTCAGGGTCAGCTTTTCCATCTCTGAAGTCAAGATGAAACAGTGGTTCTCAACAGCTGACAGGAAAGCCAGGAACCATCCCAGGAGATAACAGAAGCACCCCATGAGCACACACAACCCAGACGCATCTTCAAGTTTCAACATCCTTCTTAAAGGACTGAACGTTAGACCTTCCTGGGTTGATCCAGATACTTTGCAAGTGTTGACTAAAAATGGTTTCCTCTCACATGCGTAACTTGAGGATACAAACTACCGTTACTTTCTGTGTATCAATGGAATGAAAAATGAATAATTCTGGCAAGAACAAAGTTGGTCCTATGTCCTGCATCCTTAAGTGCTCCCACGTGATGGACACCTGCTGTCACTTGGCTGGACAGCTCAGCTGGGGCCCCTGATGGACAGAGCCTGGACCCTAGGGGCTGTTTGGAAGTCAGCTGTTTGGAAGTACAGAGTCAGTGCAACCAACTGAAGCCTACTTAACCCTGGTCAAGTTGCAGTACCTTAAGCTTGAGCCTTTTGCCTCTTTACTCTCCAGTCTCTAGAAAACTCCAAGGCTCTCTGTGTTGATCTATCCTGGACCAGAGCCCTGGGGATGGGCTGGAGCATTGGAGGGAAAGGTGGTGGGGAATAAAAGTGGTGAGAGTGGGCATCCTTGTCTTGTTTCTGATCTTAGAGGAAATGATTTCAGCTTTTCACCATTGAATATGTTGTTAATTGTGGGCTTATTATATATGGCCTTTATTATGTTGAGGTATGTTCCCTCTATACCCACTTTCTGGAGAGTTTTTAATCATAAATGGATGTTGAACTTTGTCAAAAGCTTTTTCTCCATCTATTGAGATGATCATATGATTTTTATTCTTCAATTTGTTAATGTGGTATATCCCATTGATTGATTTTCAGATACCGAACCATCCTTGCATCCCTGGGATAAATCTCACTTGACCATGGTCTATGATCCTTTTAATGAATTGTTGAATTTGGTTTGCTAATATTTTGTTAAGGATTTTTGTTTCTATGTTTATCAGTGTTATTGGCTTATAATTTTCTTTTTTTGTGATAGCTATGTCTGGTTTTGGTACCAGGATGATGCTGGCCTTATAGAATGAGTTCAAAAACATTCTTTCTCTGCGATTTTTTGAAATAGTTTGATAGTAGGTGTTAACTCTTCTCTAAATATTTGGTAGCATTCACCTGTGAAGCCATCTGGTCCTGGGCCTTTGTTTTTGGGAGTTTTCAAATTACTGATTCAATTTCATTACTGATAATTAGTCTATTCATATTTTCTATTTCTTCCTGGATCAGTCTTGGGGAATTGTACGTTTCTAGGAATTTTTCCATTTCTTCTAGGTTGTCCATTTTATTGGCATAGTAATCTCTTATGATCCTTTATAGTTCTGTGGTGTCAATAGTAACTTCTTTTTCATTTCTGATTTTACTGATTTGGTTGCTCTCTCTTTTTTACTTGATGAGTCTGGCTAAAATTTTATCAACTTTGTTAATATTTTCAAAGGCCCAGATCCTCTTAGTTTCATTGATCTTTTCTATTGTTATTTTAGTCTCCATTTCATCTCTGATATTTATGATTTCCTTTCTTCTACTAGTTGTTTTTTTTTTTTCTTCCTTTTCTAGTTCTTTTAGGTATAAGGTTAGGCTCTTTATCTGAGCTTTTGTTTTGTTTTCTAAGATAAGCTTTTATCACTATAAGCTTCTCTCCTAGAACTGCTTTTGCTGTATCCCAACGATTTTGGATGGGTGTATTTTCTTTCTTTCTTTCAATTAATTAATTAATTAATTAACTAACTAATTAATTAATTATTGGCTGCACTGGGTCTTCGTTGCTGTGCACAGGCTTCCTGTAGTGCGGTGAGGTGGGGCTACACTTCGTTGCAGTGCACGGGCTTCTCATTGCGGTGGCTTCTGTTGTGGCAGAGCACAGGCTCTAGGACTGCAGGCTTCGGTAGTTGTGGCTTGTGGACTCAGTAGTTGTGACTCCCAGGCTCTAGAGCACAGGGTCAGTAGTTGTGGAACACGGGCTTAGTTACTCCATAACATATGGGACCTTCCCAGACCAGGGCTCAAACCCATGTCCCCTGCATTGGCAGGTGGATTCTTAACCACTGTGCCAGCAGGGAAGTCTGATTGGTGTATTTTCATTTTCATTTGTCTCCAGGTATTTTTGGACTTCTTCTTTGATTTCTTCATTGATATATTTGTTGTTTACTTGCCTATTGTTTAGCCTTCATGTGCTTGTTTTTTTGCAGTTTTCTTTTCTTGTAGTTGATTTCTAGTCTCATAGAGTTGTGGATGGAAAATATGCTTGATATTATTTCAATTTTCTTAAATTTACTGAAGCTTGTTTTGTGGCCTAGCATATGATCTCTCCTGGGGAATATTTCCTGTGTACTTGAAAAGAACATATATTCTGCTGCTTTTGGATGAAATATATCTATTAAGTGAATCTGTTCTAATGTGTCATTTAAGGCCAGTGTCTCCTTATTAAGTTTCTGTCTAGATGATCTGTCCATTGAAGAAAATGGGGGGTTGAAGTTCCCTACTATTACATGTTATTGTTAATTTCTCCCGCTATATCTGTTAATATTTACTTTATGTGTTTAGCTGTTTCCATATTGGGTGCACATATATTTACAGTTGTCTATCTTCTTCTTGGATTGATTCCTTTATCACTCTGTAGTGTCCTTATTTGTCTCTTTAAACAGTCTTTGTTTTAATGTTTATTTTGTCTGATATAAGTATTGCCACCTCAACTTTCTTTTGATTTCTATTTGCATGAAATACCTTTTCTATCCCCTCACTTTCAGTCTGTGTGTGCCTTTAGATCTGAATTGAGTCTGTTGTAGGCAGCATATATATGGGTCTTGATTTTGTATCCATTCAGTCACTCTATGTCTTTTGATTGGAGCATTTAGTCCAATTCCATTTAAATTAATTATTGATATGTATGTACTTATTGCTGGATTGTTAACTGTTTTGGGATAGTTTTTGTAGTTTTTATTTGTTCCTTTCTTTTTTTGTACTCTTCCCTTGAGATTGATGACTATCTTTAGTGTTATGTTTGGATTCCTTTCTCTTTTTTGTGTGTGTATCTATTATAGATTTTTAGTGTGTTTTTACCATGTGGTATCTATCTATCTATCTATCTAACTATCTATCTATCTATCTATGTTATTGTTTTAAGTTGCTGATCTCTTAATTTCAAACACATTTTCACAGCCTTGCATTTGTAGTCTCCTCCCCTCATGATTACTGTTTTTGACATGAAATTTTACTTCTAATTGTTTTGTGGATCCCTTTACTGCTAATTATGATTGAAGATGATTCTATTACTTTTGCCTTTTACCTTCCTATTGGCTTTGAACATGATTGATTACTATCTCTACTGTATTTTTGCCTTTACTGATGAGCATTTTCCTTTTATAATTTTCATGTTTCTAATGTGGCCTTTTTCTTTTTTTTTTAGAGAAGTCCCTTTAACACTTTTTGTAAAGCTGGTTTTATGGTGCTGAAATCTTTTAGCTTTTTCTTGTATGTAAAACTTTTGATCTCTCCATCAAAACTGAATGAGACCTTTGCTGAGTAATATATTCTTGGTTGCAGTGTTTACCTTTTTATTTTCTTTTTGAATATTTTGCATCACTTCCTTCTGGCCTGCAAAGTTTCTGCTGGAAAGTCAGCTGATAATCTTATGAGAGTTTCCTTGTATGTAACTTGTTGTTTTTCCTTTGCTGCTTTTAATATTCTCTTTTCATCTTTAATTTTTACCATTTTAATTACAGTGTGTTTTGGTGTGTTCCTCTTTGGGTTAATCATATCTGAGACTCTCTGTTTCCTGGACTTGGATGTCTGTTTCCTTTCCCAGGTTAGGGAATTTTTCAGCTATTTTATCTTCACATATGTTCTCTGCTCCCTTCTCTCTCTTCTTCTAGGACCCTATAATGGGAATGTTAGTATGCTTGATATTGTCCCAAAGGTCTCTTAAACTGTCCTTATTTCTTTTTATTCTTTTTTTTTTTTCTGTTCAGCATCAGTGCTTTCCACTACTCCATCTCCCAGCTTGCTGATCCATTCCTCTGTATTATTTAGTCTACTACGGATTCCTTCTAGTGTATTTTCCATTTCAGTTATTGTATTTTTCATCTGTTTGATTGTTCTTTATATCTTCTAACCCTTTGTTAAAAAAAATTCTAACTTCTTCCTCTGTGCATCTATTCTTTTTTTGAGTTCTTTGATCATCTTTACAATCATTGCTTTGAGCACATTCTCAGGTAGATTGCTTATCTCCATTTCACTTAGTTCTTCTGGGGTTTTATCCTTTTTCTTTCTTTTGAAATATGTTTCTCTGTTTCCTCATTTTGCCTAACTTGTTGTTTTTATTTCTATGTATCTAGTATATTGGTTATATTTTCTGACCTTGGAGAAGTGGCTTTTTATAGGAGACACCCTGTGTGTCCCAGCAACACATTCCCCTCTTGTCACCAGAGTTATATGCTCCAGGGATTCTCCCTATGTGGGCTGCATGTGCACTTCCGTTGTGGCAGGTTGGCTACAGTGGGTGATGTGGCAGGCTTTGTTGGCCCTGGTCCATTAGGTTGCCAGGCCTTGCCTTGTGTGGAGGCTGCTTGCCACTGGTTGGTGGGGCTGGGTCACAAGGCAGCTGGCTGTGGAATCCAGGGGGCACCCAGGGCTGGTGCTGGCTCCCTGGTGGGTGGAGTTGGGGTCCTGGAGACCCTGAGGCTGGTGCCTGCCCACTGGTTGGTGAAGCCAGGCCTTAGGGCAGGCAAAGCTAGGTCCTGGGGTCTGGCTGCAGGGCCCAGGGGTCCCAGAGCTGGTGTTGAACTGCTGTTGGTTGGGGTCAGCTCCTGACACAGCTGGCTGTGGGATTAGGCCCTCACATTGGCAGGTCCATGGTGGTCAGACATCCACACTACCCATAAGCCTTGGAAAACCGGAGGAATGGCCCTCCAGTGGAAGAAGATGTGAAATGCCAGTACAAACTCTTTGTTCTTTTAGTCAATTTGTACTTCCTTTTAGAGCCTTTTCTGGTTCAGAATCCAGTCTTGGATGCAGAATGAGTTTCTTTTCCTAGGGCAACATCTGAAGCAGCCTGGTCACCCTTGAACCTTCCATGTCAGGGTTCTATCCACCAGCTCCCCGAGACTTTCTGAGCTGGGCTCTGTCTGTCCCCAATACTGAGGGGAGCTTGGCAGTTCCACACCCTGAATCCATCTCCAGGTTCAGTCTCTTAATAGATGAAGCTTCAAAGAAAGTAAATTTCTTCAAGCAGAGAGTGTGTTATACCAAATGGAAGGTTGGATTTCAATTTGCTAATGGGCTGTGCAAACCACAAAATGGTATAATCCTGTCCTGAATATTAATTAATTAAAGGTTAAAAGCTCATATTCTATGGTTAAACAAAGGAAGCCTGACAAGTAAAGAAGCTCCTGTCAGGGCAGGTGCTCTGCTCCAGAGGAGGACAGGCAGGCCCAGTGTGCAGAGGGCATTCACTGCCCAGATGCCACCAGGCACAGGCTGGAGGACAAGAGCCACTCAGCCCACATTTGACCCAGAGATGGAGGCAGAGGTGGTTTTAACCAGTGGGAACAGGAGACACATGGGCCACAGGTCAGGGAGCTGAGACCTCAGGGGCCAGGCACACTTCAGCCGGGGAAGCCAGCAATGGGGATGATGGATGGGGACTGCCTGGTCTCTGCAGGGTTGCACAGAGCAATGTCCCCCGTGCTTACCTGAGAGCAGGGCTGCCCACACCATCCTCAGAATGGAGAGGAGGAGCAGGGTGGGGCACTGATGGAGTGAAGCCAGGACAGGATGTGGGTCACACTGGAAGGGACAGTGGTGGCTGCAGGAGGAGTGCAGCCAAGGGGAGTGGACCTAGAGCTACCTTCCAGAAAGCAGGGGTGCCAGCTCCAGCATGTCCTGGGGGTCAGCCTCCAAGCTGGATTTGCATCTGCCCTCCAATCCCTGGCTCTGTAATCATTGGCAGGTGGCAGAGCTTCCCTCTGTCTGGGTCTTCTCATCTGTTCGTTGGTCTTCTCATCTTGTTATTAATAATAAGCCTACAATAAGTCTGTGAAATAGGCCCCAAGGACTTCCTTACATGAAGGTCTGGTAGGAGCACCTGGTATGTGGGAGACATGTTAATCCTACTGTGGCTGCCGCTAGTCCTGACGCTTTCTCTGCTACCTCTGTGACCACAGGTGTATTCGTGTGATGTCCTGCTGGAGGCACTTAGTAATTGTTTTTAAAGAAAGGATTTGTCTAGAGTGATGGTTCCCAAACTTTTCTATACCTTGGAATCTCCTGGGAATATTCTGAAAAATCCAAAGTCTAGACACTCCCCACACCAACAAAATCTCTATCTTTGGGTTTGGGACTCAAATACCAGCACTTTTTGAAGCTCCTCAGGTGATTCTAATGTGCAGACAGGTTTGGGAACAATTGGCCTGGACAGTCCATTATAGGACAGAAAGTACTCAGGTGCTAAGACTGATTTTCTGGGACCCTGAGAAGAGCTAACCTCATTGCATGCAGATCACCAACTGTCAGCCAGACTCTGTTGTGCAGACACAACCAAAACTCAGTCCTGATGACAGCAGAGCAGGCTCATGGCCGTGTTACCTTTATTCTGAAAGAGTGGTTTTGCTCTCATCCTTCTCCAGATCTTCTCCCATGATCAAGCCTTTTGCTGGGGACGTTTGCTCCAGCGGGGGCCAAGTTTCACATAATCTCTCATGACACTGGCCTTTCCACTAATGTTGGAAGCTCCCTTTGATAACAGGAGGTTCAAAGGAGAACACACCACTTCAAAGTAGACTGACCAAGACTCAATAAGGGGCCATTACTGCACATTAATTCTAAATGCCTTCCTGACTCTGCCTCAGGAGGGAATTCATCATCTCTGGCAACAGAGCTGGGCTGTGCTCCCACACGATTCATTACTCTCTTACCTGCCTGAGCATTTTCCATGTTTTTTTCTTCCGAAGTGCAGTGCCTCTTTCTGTATAAAGGCTGAGCATTTCCCTCTGGCTATCATGCCACAAATTTATCCGTTTAAAATGTTCTCTCCTCGGTCTTGGTCCAGTTCTGAAATTTAGATTTATCTATTTTGTTCCTGGGTGAGCAATCGCCTCAGTCGACGTGGTTTAGAAGAGTTTGGGGGTAGCAGCTGCAAATGATCAGATGCTGCAGAGCCCAGTGTGCCTTCAGCATGGAGGCTGTACCTCCTACGCCTCAGGGGACGTGTCCCAGAACCCTGTGGGCTGGATTCCCAAGCTCCTCCTGTGTGACACTGACAGAGATGGGATTTCATTACCCAGCATTTACATCTGAAAACATTGCAGGATCAAGTTGATTCTCATGTTTTCTCTTCCTCACATCCAAGTTTCTTTTTATTTTTATCTTAGAATTACACACACGTGTATCACCTTATATTTGTAAGACAGTATGCCCATAATTTTCTCCCAGAGCTCCTATATCCATCTTCTTTATGGCTTAGGCTCAAACCTTGGTATATGGGCACCACGGGACTAATTATTTCTTATTTTAGCCCTTTATGTTGTAGAAGATGTGAGCATACAGTCAACAGAGCTGTTGCTTTCGGCTCCTCTGCTTGTCAGGCCTCTTCTCTTACCTTCCAGGCAGTTGGAATGATTTGTGGTTTTGTCCATATTTATTTTGTTAGTGTCATGTGTCCCTCTGTTAAAGCTGTGTCTGCCAGGGTCGGCCTGTCCTGTGTTCACAGCTTTAGATGTTGCACAGCCAGACTTTTCTCACCGTCTTGGGAGACATAGCAGCTTTTCCTTTCCCCTCTCAGCTGGTATTTTAGTGGAATGTCTGACCACACTCTCCCCTAGATCTTTCCATCTTTCTACCTATAGACTTAGAGACCCCGTGGTTCATTGTTACAGAACAGAGAAAAACCAAGAAGGGATCCTCAGAGGAAGAGGGAGGTGGAGTGTGACGGGGAGGTTAGGAGCAATTTTCCTGTTGTGTGATGTTGTGTAATGAAGCCTCACAAAATGAAACACCAAGTGAACACATAACTAAGGCCATTTCAGACAGAGGAAAGTTAAAGGAAGTTGAACGTTGCTAATGACAACCATGGTGTTGCAGTAATCCCCCTTTTACTTCTCTCCACTTCAGAGAAGCCCAAGTAGCTCTCTGTAGCTCCCCAACCCTTCATAGTCCCAAGTTCCAACCCCAGGTGATCTGTTCTTCTCTCCGGGGAATCTGGGCTGGACTGAGGGAGAGTGGGTGTGGCTCTCAGATGACCTGGACCACACAGAGCTGCTGCCAGTCTGGACCTCTGGGCTCCCTCTGCAGTGGGCACACTCTGTGATGGGGCCTCCCCTACCCCCCTCCCGCCCACCGTGTACCCTAAAGACAGCACAGCCTCTGCATTGGCACAACCAGCACTTTCTCTTTCCCTGCTGCACTAACTCACGAGATGGTACCTGTTAGGTCAGAGACTTATCTTCTCTCTGTCCGGCTCTCACTCATGGCCTCCTTCTCTTATGAGAAATGGGCTCCCTTTCTCTTATTGGCACCGGCTGGTGTTAGCAGGTGACACATGATATTTCAACGAGAAGGTCGCAGGAAGCTGCAACACTACTCTCTATGCCTCTGGCTCCAAGTTAGCTGGGGTACATTTTATCCTCTCTTATTTACTTGGTTTATCATAGACATTCTTGTTATATGAACTTACAACACTGAGACCTTTATAAATGTCGCTGTGCTCACAAAGCTACACGAGTATCGCTGGCTATTCACTATATGCTTAGTGATTTTTCTACTCTGTATTTATCCTGTGACTACCATTAATATTTTAGAATTGCCAAAATAGGGAGACTTTGATGCTGGAAAAATGACACTATAAATAAGTCTCCTCAGCATTTATGAGTTTTCATTCATTAGGGATGACCACAGCCAAAGTGTTTGTATGAGAACTGGCCTTAAATAGGACAAAGGGGTAACTCAAAACTAAAACAGATCTTGACTAATCATGTAAATAAAGGGGAGCAGAAACATGGATAATCCAAATCAATGAATAATAAAAAATATTTTACGCTTTGGACTGAAATATTTTTTGGCATTTGCAACTGGTGCATTGTCCTCATGCTACTCTGTGTAAAGTGGCTTATTGACTCCACTCTGGGCGAAGATGCTGGGTGTCACAGGCAGAGGAGGGTCTAGGGATCTCTGAAGGACTGGCTGAGCAGCAGCAATTGTCATCGTGCTGGGACACAGTTCCAGTCTCCTGGGGGGTGAGAACGTCATTCAGAAGCTCTCGTACCCTGCCCTGCCCTGCCCTGCCTACCCCTTGTCTTTTCTCTTGTACAGTGGAACGTTGGCAGACAGGATGTGGCCAAAGGGTCGGAAGGTGCCTGTGCTTCGGGGCTTGCTCCCTGGCACTTCTGTCATTGCCATGGGAAGAACATGCTGGGTCAGCCCTGGTCCTAGGAGGAGGATGAGAGATGCACGGAGCCCATCTGGTATCCACCGACCCACAGGTGTGTAAGCTAAGTAAATGTTTATTGTTATAAGAGGTTAAATTTGGGGTCTGGTTGCACAGTATTATTATGGGCATCGGTGACGGATAATATCCACTCACAGTGGGGTTTTCTCTTAAAAATGTGCTGGGACACAGGCAGAGACACCTGTTGTCTTCCTTCCCTTCACTCTTTATTCCTCTTCCTTTCCTTCAGTGCCTTAGGTACTCGATATGGAGGAGATATTATGGAAATGACCGATAGGATACTTTTCCTGCCATGAGGAATGCACCGTCTTGCTGACATTGGGCGCTGGGGGTGGAGGGAACTTAATAAGCAAGGAGGCAGTGCAGCTGAGCACACAGGGGTCAACGAGGCATCACCCCTGCTCCACCTATTGGCAGTGGGGACTTGAGTCAATTACTGGATATCTCTAAGCCCCAATTTTCTCATCTGCAAAATAGCGATAATGATACTAATCTTACAGGGCTTTTGTGAGAATTAGATGAGACAAGGTAGATGCATGTAAAACACTCAACACCATTCCTGGCCCTTGGAAAGTGCTCAACGTGACAGCTGGTAAATTCTCACAACAGAACACACTGAGTCCTGCTGGTGGAAGAGACACTGGTTGAGTGTGTCCACCTGCACATTTGGTGGAGAAAGAGACTGTGGCACCTGGAGTAGTTGAGGTTGTGGAGTGATGGGTATTTTAATCTAAATGTTTCCTTGTCTTCTGTGAATTGTGAGTCCCCAAAAGTTTCGTTGTGTGATGACAGCTATCTGTAGCATGGACCATTTAACCCCCGGGTTCATGTCCACGTGGGTGTATTCCACAACTACTTTTGCATCCTGCAGACATCATATTTCACAACAGTAGTCTGGAGCCAGCAAGTCTTTTCCAGCACTGCTCTATGGAGCACAGTCAACCTTGAATAACACTGTGATCCAGTCCATCTCTGCTTCTCCAGATGAAATAAGAATTAACTTCTATAGAATGCCTGTTTGTCAGACATAAAGTTGGAAAAGCAGATAAACATACAGTAGTCAGTGCATGAGCTGTACAACTTGATGAAGGTTTCTGGCTTACCTGCATATTTTGAATAAGCTGCCTTGCTTTATGGTGACATCAGTAATAGTTCTAAACACTCCGAGTCCTGTGTGTGAAAAGTGGAAACATCACTTAGGATATTTAGATCTTTCTACCCTTTTGCTGACTCTTCTTTATTTATCTGTGAGAAGAAGAAGCACAGTCTGAAATTGCCCCATGAAGTAGTTCACCTTTGTTCATTACGTAATGAATCCCTCATTTTGAAAGACGTCAATAGAATCTTCCAATATTTAAGACAATCATTGCTCTGTAGGATGAAAAATGACCTTGAGGTGTTCTCTGACCTCAAGGGCCGCTCCGAGTTTTGTGTCCTGCGTCCGGTTTCATAAGAGACTTAACTCTGAGATGGAGATGTTCTGCATGCAGAGAGCTAATTGGGAAGTGCTTTTGGGACCCACACCTGAGGGGGAGGAAGGCAGCAGGATTTGGTAGAATGGGGTGTTGGGCTGTTATGCGGTCAAGGACTCAGTGGATCACGGGGGCAGCCCTGGAGCTGAGAACGTCCTTTTGTGTGGTCCTCTATTTGGATGAGGGGGCTGGGCCTTGACACTGCTTCACTGGCCAGTCATTGTTCATGGACACTTCCTGGCAATGGGACATGGTCTTGGGTGAGGTAGCTGTCTTCAGCCACAAGCAAATCTCAAAGCTGGACTCTGCTGAAAGAGCTGCCAGCTGCCAGCATCACAGGAGTGAGATCTGGGCTGTGCACTGCAGCCCAGCACATTAAGGTGCATGCATGAGTAATATGCCATCTACCAGAGATGCTCTGGGAGACCTCAAAGCCAGAGAAGAATTTCCTAGGAAAGGCCTAATGAGGGCTAGCTTCTGGGATGGGCTTAGGACCATGGAAACTATTTTGCACATCACATGCCCCGGCCAAAAGTGGAGACAGAGATCTGGTGGAAGAGTGAGAAAGTCCTGGAGAGGCAAGCTGAGACCAGATACGGAGAGATGTGAAAGGTTGACTCAGAGTGAAGTGACGTGACCAGAACTGAGCCTTGGCGTCCGGGGGAGGGTGGGAGGTAGAGAGACCAGTTAACCAGTAGTTCTGGAATCCCAGGTACAAAATATACCTAGTAAAATAGATGGGACTGGAAAGACGGATGGAGGTAAAGTGGCAGAAGGTCTCACATGCCAGACTTAGTGGTTTGGGATCTATTTGGCCCCAAAGCAGAACTGTTCAAAGTTTTGGGTCTGGAAAAAGCATGACCCAAAATGGCATTGTATTGTTAAGAGTCGTCAAGACAAGATGGTCCAGAGCTCTAGAAGTATCCCAATCATGGATCAACAGACACTTTCGAAGCCTCTGCTTGTGTGCCATGAGGATGTTAAAATCCCAGACCCTGGGCTGGACAGCAAATGCCATTTTATTAAGTGTTTTCACTCTATCTTCTGAAGTATGAGGAATTAAATACCAAATAGGTGTAGATTACAGATATATACATCCAGCCTACAAAGAAACAACTATGCAGCACTCGTAGAATGACTGATTAGTGGCTTTTGTTTTGGAGGCTGGTATTTTTTTCCCCCCACTTTGAGTACAGAAGCGAATACGATGAAACCCAATGACATGGAAAGATGTGCTTTCTGCTCATCTGTAGACTGTGCAGCCAGTATCAATTATCATCATTAATTAGAGCTAATCAATTAAATCATTAATTTCTTGAGTCACTGGCAATAAAAGCATAACAATGTATATTTGCCAACATGATTTGCAATCTCAGTGAAAACAGTCATTCAGCAATTAAATACAAAGAAACTCCATTAATTTGTATTGCTTTAACTTACCAAAGCAGTTAATTACAAAGTAGAATAATTAGTCAGAAATCGATACTGATCAAAGTATGAGCGGCAGTGAGAAAGATGCCCAAGGAAGGATAAGACAAAGTCATTGCCCAAAGGCCAATTGCTGATGTTAGAGTTTAAGTGCTCTATTTTATGGCAAAACAGGGATTCCCATCCTACTTATCTCATACCAATACTAGAAAGAATAACTAATAATAATTGGAAAGCACTGCAAAAATGTAATTTTCTATTTAAATGCTTGAAAAATATAACATTGACCCCTTATTTTATTTAATAGCAAAACTTTAAACCAAGAGAGAGCTATTGGTAGTATTAAAGAAATAAAATTATCAATTAAATTAACTTCAGTTGCATAGCCTTTATTTCCTAAATCCTGCCTGCATTGTAGAAACAAAGTTGCTGCACTGCATGAGATGCTGCCTTAGGATCTTAGGGCTTCAACCTCTCCCAGGACCCTGGCTGCAAAGGGATGGCAAAGGGTTCCACCAACACAACCACGGGGAACGGATCAGCTTGGGACAAAACACAAAAACTAATTATAGGTGGGACCACAAGCAGGCAGGAACTGGATGGGACTTAAGCCTTAAGAGGAGGAAACTGCATTTCTGGGGTTAAGAAGTCTGTGACCCTCTGGGACAGGTGTGTCACAGACTGAGAGGAGATGGGAACTTCCCTATCAGAGTCAGGAAACATGGAAGCCTTAAAATAAAAATAAAGACACTTTAAATGTATCCACCCCCTTTTCCCCTTTGGTAACCATATGATTGTTTTCTATGTCTATGAGTTTGTTTCCGCTTTGTAAATAAGTTCATTTGTATCATTATTTTTAGATTCCACATATAAGTGATATCATATGATATTTGTCTTTATCTGTACAGATACACACTACTATATATAATATAGATAAACAACAAAGACCTACTGTATAGCATAGGGAGCTATCTTCAATATCTTGTAATAACCTATAATGGAAAAGAATCTGAAAAAGAATATGTATATATATACATATATACATATAAAACAGAATCATTTAGCTGTACACCTGAAACTAACACAACATTGTAAATCAACTATACTCCAATAAAAAAAAGGAAAAAACAACAACAAAAAATAAGTACACCTTTTTATAACATAAAAAAAGTTTGTAAATCCTGAGATATCATACACTGAATAAATAGAAATGATGGTTTGAGTTAAACCACACCTGGGTCGTAAATATTTTTATCTCCCTAACATGTCTTTCTATATATCCCTGTGAGATAGGATTTCTATCCCGAAACTTAAGGTGAGGAAATTGAGGTAGGAGCAGGCAGTTCTGCTCCTAAGAGGCAGAGCTGAGATGTAAGCCCTCCCATTGGAGCTTCTGGGTTTAACAATTCACTGCATTAAAAAACCATAAAGACCTTTATAAATCAAACAGCTCAAAAGACAAATGGGTGAAGATTTGAATCACAAATCCAGAGGGCAGTAAATCTAAATGATTCATAAACATATGAAAAGATCAGATTCACTAACCTCAGGGGAATGTAAATTAACTTAAAAAACAACTATCACTTTACACACACCTGACTGGCAAAAATTAACAACGAACCAGGGACCCACTGCTAGGGAAGGTGCAGAGAGAGATTGAGAAAGGGCTTTTCTGGTGGGTGTGAAACGCACCCTCCTTTGGCGAGGGCTGTTACAGTTGAAAAAAACGGTATCTGTCTCCCCAGAATCTCCCTCTTGGGAACCCATTTCACAGATGGGAACACAGGAGTCTTGCAGGCACATGTGGACCAACATATTATTTCTAGGTGGCAAAACTGATAACCACTCAATTGCCTGTCAGTAGAGTAATTGCTGAACGGCTGGATAACTTACGAGGTATCCACTGCATAAATTAGCATGTGGTTACTGAAAAGAATGCATTAGAAGCTACCTGAGATAGATTGGGAAGATGTCTACAAAGTACTGTGGAGGAAGGAAGGTGAGCTGCAGGGAAGCTTGTACAGTATGTTTTTATTTCTGTAAACAAGTAGTGCGTATTTTCTGTGTGTTCCCATGACTGTCTCAGAATGCAGTGTTGCAACCTGATTCTTCAGGAGGGAGGTAGGGCAAGGGCTTCCATACTGTGGAGGGGGAGAATGGGAAGAATAGGAAAAGAAGGGAAAGGGAGAAAGAAAAAGACTGCCCTTTAAATCAGCGTACTAGTACGACCCAACTTATGTAAACTACACCTGTGAGTCCTTGAAGCCGTGTTGTAGAGACAGTGTTAGGTCGCCATCCACCACCTTCTCTGTCCACTGACCGAAAAGGGCGTCCCTATCAATGAACACAGCAAGGCGTGGGCTAATGTGCATAATACCAGCATATTTTGTCAACTGGAAACACCCCTTCCCCATATGTCTGTACATCCACTGTACACAGGCTGTGGGGTTGGTGCCCCTCCGAGACCAGGCGGGAGCAGGCAGGCAAGGGGGAAAAGCAGCTCTTCTTTATCTTATTTCACTCAGAATATCCAGGCACATTCATTTTGGAATTTCAGAAATGATAAAGACACATTTTAAAAGACAAGAGAAAGGTCAAGACCCACACTTCAAAGTAATGACCATAAAACGGCCGTCCTGAATCAGCTAACCTCTTGCCCCTCAGTCGAACGTTTCTTGGAGGTCTTGGGTGACTCTGGATGGACCACCCCCCCCGCCGCCCTCTACCAGGGGTCCCCAGGCCTGCTCAGGAGGACGCCTTCCACCCTGATGTGGTCACAGAGCCCATGGGTCTTGCCCCACTGGGGTGTGGTTGCCCGTTTGGTCCCTCCAGGCTCAGGGCAGGTCTGTGAGCTCCAGCAGGCTGAGCAGAAAGGATGGAGACTGGCTCCCAGAGAAAAGGCACTCACCCGATAGAGAGCTGGTTCTCGAAGATGCTGAGGACTGAAGTGCAAGTGAGAACCGGGTCAAGCTGACATCCCAGAGCATGGGGGAAGAAAGATATGCTATGATTACAGTAACTTACAGTCGCAGAACATAGATATTTTTTCAGGCCATGAGTTTACTTTTTAGTTACAGAAGTTCCAGCTAGAAAGTTGTGGAAATGCTGTAACATAAAAAAAGCTACATTTTGCCGCAAGTCATCCCATCTTTGTTCTGCATACATGTGTTCCAAACATCTGATTTCTTGTGCTCTCAGAAGGCAGCTGTCTCTGAAATTTGGGCGAAGCAGGAAGAACTCTTGGTGTCACAGCTCTGGAGACCCCTGGGTAGACTCACTCCAGAGAGCGGACAATTTGAGAAAGACACTCCGTCTGTTCCCATAGCTCCTGGTGGGTCCGCAGGACAATGCCCATTGCTGGAGACCAGAGCCCACCAGAGGGATGCTGCTCCTCGCTTCTTGTGTCTGGAGAGAAGGGGTGGCAGGTCCCCTCCCTCACGTGGCATGGGTGCCCGGCCAATTCACCGAGACCGTCAGTCTGAGCTGCATCTGCACACTCTTCTGTTTGTAAGTCTTCAGCCCCTGAGAACAAGCCCACACACAATATTTCAAGGTCAAGGTATTGATTTTCAGTCTAAATATTAAATCCACGTGGAAGAAGAAATGGCGCTTAATTAATAAGGCGCACCCACCTCCTCTCTGCTGCAATAATGAAGTCACTGTAGCACGCTTGCTTTCTGCTTCCTGTGTTGCCCAGCAAGGCTCAGCAGAACTCCCTAGTGATCCTGTGTTCCTCGCTTGGAGGGCCTGGAGGAATGGGCCCGAGACAGGAGGTACTGAATATAACCTGTTACACGTCATGTACGTGGGCTATTTTCTTTAACTAAAAAAAAAAAAATTTTTTTACAACTAGATTTTCTTTTCACTTGCCGTAATTTCAACGTATCACTTAAGATACAGAAGACTTTGATCACAAGTGCTTGTGCACACCCACCCACATGCACACACACACGGATGGGAGTGTGCACACACCCACTTGCACGTACATGCACACTCACATTCTCACACACACTCACATGCAATGCACATGCACACACGTGTTCACACACACACGCATCCCTTACCTTTAATGTCAGTTCTGATTCCAGACCCCGTAGCCTATTCCTAGGCTGCTGTGTGAATGTTGAATTAAACACCCAAACTGGCTTATCCTGATCCACTCCTGGGAGTGACCAGATGACACGGCCAACTGTTACCATTTGCTCCCTAGTCATGGTTTTCTTTGAAAAAGAAGTGTCCCTGGCCCCCATCCCCCCAGCACTGCTTCTGTCTTCTGTGTTGTTAACACGTGGTGGCTAAGGGGCAACCGCCTGCCTGTAAATCAAGTGCAGATGGAAGACGCAAGGTTCAGGATTGCAGCCAGGGAGCATAAAGGGGCCTGTGTTCACATAATCGGGTGTTTTACATTTTGTGTATGGAGCTGCTGATGGAAACATCTTTGGGGGTTTTCCACTCTAAAGACCAATGGGACTTTGCTTTTGAGATAAAGGAGGAAGCTAGCTGCCTTCACCTTCTGCTCTCCATTGGGGAACACTGTGATTTGCATTTTAGATGTAAATTCATGTAAATCATCACTTATTTTCAGATGAAATCCAACCATTGAGAACAATCTGGAATCATTCTCTAATGCCAGCGTGCATTTGATCCCCATATAATTTCTCGGCATATGGATTAAACCTGCAATAAGGATGGTGCAACCATGACTGGGCATGCAAGACAATTGACCCTTATTTTGCAGCGAGGATGGGAAAATCTAATTATAGCACCCTTTCCAGCATCTGAGACAAAGCAAGGCTGGATGCCAGCTAATTGGTTGGAGTGTGGACCATCCAGTACCATCTCATATTGGGTCAGTTACACTCTTTCAGCCTTCAGTCCAAAGAAAGCACCTCACCCCTGGCTAGTTTATTGCCAGTCAATGCCTTTGGTTTCAGTAAAGCAAAAGAATGCACAAAAGTCAACCCAAATTAACCACCACTCACTAGGAGAACTTACCACCTGGCTGTGTTCTTGTGAATGATGGATGTGTCATTCCGGTGACCATGTCTGAATAAGTAGGAAAGCCCTGAGCAGAAGACTTCAGGAAGGAATGACTTGCTATACTCAATTCTTGGAAAAATAGATGCCGACAGAACTCACCAAGTTGCAGCTCTTTTCAGGCATTAAGAAAACAAAGAAAAGGCGGGGAAGGTGCTTCTGAAGGCTGAAGAGTGTGGGGTATCTAAAGACACGCACTTTACGTCATTACATAGATTTAGATAAACTTCAGGAAAAAAGTCATTGACCCTGAGATACAACAGTACCTCACCGGGGAAAGCATTAGTCTATAAGGCAGGATATCAATATTGACTGAGTACAAAGAGGCTCCTTTTGTAAGGAATGTGTGATGGAAAGTGTCCTGAACAAGATGCAGGATAATCAGAGAGAGGCTGTGTGGTCCTCAGTGCATAATGGCGGGGAATGAACTAGGCAGCATCTCAGATAGTCCTGCTGCGGGGGGAGGATCTGAGAGTGATCTTGGCACTCTCTCTCCATAATACCAGGAGAAATCATTCAAATGATTGTGAAAAGAATCTAGACTGTTCTTCCCAACCCTTATAACTGTTGCAAATCTATTATTATTTTTAAGCTACTTTTGAAATATGAGTGGATAGTTCTTGCTGACCTTTCACTTTCCTTCTCTTTTAGGAGGTTTGGCGGTGGAGTGGGGGTGGGGGGTGGGGGGGTGTGGGGGGAAGGTTTGAAGCTGGGAGTTTCCCTCCCGTCACCTCTAACTATTGTTCTATCTCCAGCTCTCAGTGTGGCAGCCAGCTGATTCCCCTGGGTGTGGCAACAGCTGCTGTGCATCTGTAGGGACCCCACCAGCATCTCTCAGGCCAAGAGTCAGCTGGGAGGGAGGGAGCAGGTGGAAATTAATTAGCAGGAAGAGCCAGCTCATTAGTGGTGAAGGGGTGTCTGCTGGGAAGCTAAGGAGGCAGCAGCCCCTTTAAAGGGAAGGGACAAGGGGAATTAGTGACAAATCGGTATTAAAATGCAGATAGAAAGGCTTTGGCTAAATCATTATATTCATTCCCTTAATGAGAGGCCGATAAATAGAGGCGTCCCACCAGAGAGTGCACAAATTGAGTGCGTGGGGCAGTTCAGGGAGGGGGTCCTGCAGAGGGCAGTGACTCTGCTTTAGAGCTTGCAAAGCTGTGAATCTGAGGAAAAGGTGGAATAGGATGATTTAGTCAAGTGATGTAATAACCATTTTCAAGAATAAAAGGGGCCGTTATGCTGAGGAGGGTGAGCAGCTGTCCCCTCCTGCCAGTGAGGCTGGAACAAAAGGAAGTGAGGGGACAGGGAAGGGGGGAGATGGCATGTGGCCTGAAGAAGGGAGATGGGGACTGCGGGGATGGGGATGAATACCCAGCAATAGAATGATGAAGCCTAGAGGCAGGTCTCAGGGTGGACCTGCAAATGATCATGCCTGGAGATCTTAGGACACACGCCAAGAGGGGCTGGAGATGCCCTCCACAAGGGCTCCCTGGGGAAACTGGTAGTGCTGGGCAGGAGGGCAGGCACTGCCCCGGAGGTCAAGAGCTGACCTGTTCTCAGTGTGCAAGGCCTCAGAGATGGCTGACACGGCTACTAGGGAGGTGACTCCCAGCCCAGACCTCCCCGCCTCCCATTCCAGATGAAGTCCTCCAGCAACCCTGAGATTTTCACCTGTATTTCCACCTCCTTCCTACCCCACTTCCAGGACCAGGGTCAGTTCAATTCACCCTCCCTGTTACCACCAGTCAGACCACCAAGGCACACACTTTGAAGTAACTCGGTAATAATGTCAGCAGCCCAACTGAAACAAAGCAAATATTTTACTTCCACTAAAAAAAATAAAAAACAAAAATGGAGTCACAGACCCATTCTCAGAATCCCCTTTGAAGTAGCAAATGTGGAGTTCTCTGGTTCTAGAGGGGTTGGCTGCTGATTTTATTAGGAATAATCTCTCTCTAACCTTTTGAGAACAGAGGCTGTAAATTCAGTCCATGTAGTGCCTCAAAGTCTCTGCCACAGAAGTTGTTATGAGCAAAGAATTCCTCCTGGGCTCTTGATGGCTATCACTTTCTTATGGTACTTTTCTTGTCTTAATATTTCTTGTTTCGGAGCAATATAATGGAAGATAGAACTTTACTTACTGAAATTTTGCTAAGGGTGGGCAGAGAGTAAATACTGCCACTGCTTGCTTTTCTTGCCTAATTCTCATATAAATCTGAGTTCTTCTCTTCTCTGATTTCATAGGCATTTATCGGTAATATCACCAGACCTGCTCAGCAATTAATCTTCTCAGCAGTTACCAGGCATTGTCATGCTTGCTTAATAGAGGAGATGGGAGCAATCAGTGGCTTAATCACTGAGCTTTGTGTAATTAGATGATAGAAATGACATCCTACCTGGTCAAATGCTTCTTTCACTTGAGATTATTGTGTTTGTTTTCATGGAAAAGTTGCAAGGTCTAGGATGGTGTGGCATCTAGGAAGAGGTGATCTGGGGATGCTATAACCAGGCTGACATCACTTCTTTACATCGGTCCAAGAGCTAAGAAGGTCATGGCCCCACTTTTCCCTCTGCATCTTAAATAGGATACAAACCTGCATCTCATAGGTTTGTCCAGGAAAAACACTTTGGTCAACTTTTTAAAATTAATATATAATGCACATATCATAAAATGCAGCACTTGAGGTCATCATTTTAGTGGTTTTTAGTATATTCACAAGGTGGTGCAACCATAACCTCTATTTAATTCCAGAACATTTTCACCTCTCCAAAAAGAAACCCTGTACCCCTAGTGGTCATTCCCTCCTTCCCTAGTCCCTGGCAACCACCAATCTACTCTGTAGATTTACCTGTTCTGGGCATTTCGTATAAGTGCAATCATACAATATATAACCCTTTGTGTCTGGCATTTTTCATTTGTTATAATGTTTTTTAGCTTCAAACCTTCATTTCTTTTTATGGTTGAATAATATTCCATCTTATGGATCTACCACATTTTGTTTATCCATGCAATTAACTGATGGACATTTGGGCTGTTTCCACTCCTTGCCAATGTTGGTTTGTTATGAGTCATATTGCTTTGAACTTATGTATACAAGTTTTGTGAGAACATAGGTTTTCAATTCTCTTAGGTATTTACCTAGGAGTGGAATTTCTGGGTTATATGGTAATTTTACGATAAACATTAGAGGGCCTGTCAAGCGCTTTCCACAGTGGGTACACCGTTTTATACTCTTAGCAGAAATTACGAGGGTTCCTATTTTTCCATATCCTTGCCAACTCTTGTTATTTTCTCCTTTTCAGATTATAGCCAACCTAAGTGGGTGTGAAGTGGTATGTCTCTGTGGTAACTACTAATGATGTTGAACATCTTTTTTGTGTACTTGTTGCCCACTTATATATGTTCTTTGGGGAACTGTCTATGCAAATCATTTGCTCATATTTTAATTGGACTATTTATCTTTTTTACTGTGGAGTTTTAAAATGTTCTTTATATACAAGCAGACCTCATTTTATTGCTCTTCACTTTATTGTGCTTCATAGATATTGTGGTTTTTACAAATTGAAGGGTGTGACAACCCCACGTTGTCAGGTGAGGATTAACAATTTTAGCAATAAAGTATTTTTAAATTAAGGTATGTACATTATTGTTTTAGACATAATGCTATTGTACACTTAAACTGTAATGTAAACATAATTTTTATATGTACTGGGAAACCATAAAATTTGTGTGACTAGCTTTATTGTGATATTCACCTTATTGCAGTGATCTGGAACTGAACCCATAATATCTCTGAGGTCTGCTTATATTTTAGATACAAGATTCATATCAGATGCATGATTTGCAAATATATCCCCCATTCTCTAGATTGTCTTATTACTTCCTTGATAGTGTTCTTTGATACACATAATTTTTTTTTTTACACATAAGTTTTTATTTTATTTATCTTATTTTCTTGAGGTACGCGGGCCTCTCACTGTTGCGGCCTCTTCCGTTGCGGAGCACAGGCTCCGGACGCGCAGGCTCAGCGGCCATGGCTCACAGGCACAGCCGCTCCGCGGCATGTGGGATCTTTCCGGACCGGGGCACGAACCCGTGTCCCCTGAATCGGCAGGCGGACTCCCAACCACTGCGCTACCAGGGAAGCCCAAGTTTTTAATTTTGATGAAAGTTTTGGTCAACTTTAATCAAAAGTCTTAGGTCAGTGTTTCTGAACTTGTTTTCAGTATCATTCCACTAAGGAGAAAATTCTAATTTAATTTAATGAGATAAATTAAATATTAAGGAACAGATTTTTGTCAAGTAGCATAGAGCTTTGAAGGTTTACAAACCATTGCAATATATAAGATTTCTTTTCCTCCGACAATCAATTTTTCCCCTTGGGGAGCAATTTTGCTGTCACAATTCTGCTGAGAATTTAGGCGTTAGGTCAAAGTTCGTGCTTTTCACCTAAACTAGGGTGATTTTGTGAGATCTGAGTGCACTCTTGTGTCAATTAATCTGCTCACGGGCTCAAGACCCCCATCCAGCCCTGAGACATTCTTAATCACCTTAGGTCCTACACACTCTTTTCTCAGTTAAACCTTTACAGATTACAAAGGAGGGTGGTGATGGTTTTATCTTCCCGCCTGGTGCAGACTTGGACCCTGGCCGAATAACAGTGCCTCTGAACATTTCTAGCACATTGTTTGATTTACACAATTTACTGCTAATCATACAGTGTGGGTTTAGCTGTGTATCTATCTGCCAGACCTCCCTTGCTTACACATTCACACAATGCCTGTCATTGGCCCTGGATAAACACTTGAAATGTTAACATAAATCTTACTTCTTCTAACTTGATTTTAAGGTTCTACGATGATACAATGTCTTAAAGACCTCTTTTAACTCCTTTGCAAAGTCTGGGCTTGGTATTGTGCACCCAGCATGGATTTAATACTTACAGACTCCCCAGCACTTGTGTTTTTCTTTACTGAAAAGAAATGACACAAGAGCTTTGTGAGAGTAACTGCCTGACAGTTCTATTCTGCTGAGTGTAACTGGTCACAGATGGGCATTCATGGAGTCAAGACTGCCTGCTTCTTGAGCTGGGTTGACACAACAGTGACAAAGATGCCAGATACCTGGGCTAAGGCCCGGGGCACTGAGGCTGGAATCAGGACAGAGAGGGTCCTCCCACAGTGTTGGACCACACTGATCTAGGAGCTGGGTGACTTAAAGGGGGGAAGCAGAGATCAGCACCAACCCAGCTGTATTCACCATCAGACATGTGTCCTTAGGAGGCTGTGAACAGGAATTCAGGTGAATGATGGGGAGCCATGGGGACCACCATGAGGTGGATAAATACTGTAAGGCAGGTTAGGGTGAAAAGGCCCTAGAGGAAGCCATGAACAAACAAGCCTAGTGACTCTTTATTTTGGGAGGTGGCCCAGCAGAATTTGAAGGCATAGCCCACTCCAGATGACCAGGGAGCACATCATGTTGAGAACTCGGGACAGTGAGCGGCCCTGAAGTTGTCCTGTCCTGGAGACACTGACCCCAAATCCACATTAAGTATTCAAAGGCCTCAGACACGGTTGAGTTGCCTACCCTAGTAGGACAGTCTGAAATCTCAAACTGATCCAGATATGCGCTAACTTCTGGAAATAAAAGTGGGTACACGTGGGACCCTCCTTTGGGGGTAGACAAGAGGACCTCAAACATGTGAGAATCCTGATGTCTATACCTGCTTTTTTCCACTTGGCAAGAAGTACCTTCTGGTGAACTGATTCACAGGCCCCACAGGACAGAGAAGTGTCTGGTTGAGTGTTGCTGGGTGACAAGCTAAGATGTGACCAAATCAGAGTGAATGGCAGCAGCGAGTGTTCTGGGTGATCTATGACTTTCTATTTGCTTTTTAATCATCTCTCCATCCTGATTGTTCAGATAATTAAACATGGCCATCCCAGGAATCTGTCATTGCAAAGACTGATCTACTGCAGCAAGCATTTTGCTTCCAAAGAAGGAAGAGAGAAGGTAAGATCTGATGTGTGCTCATGTTTCACAGCTTCTTTCCTTTCCTTTTCCTCTTCCTCTTCCTCTCCTTCTCCTTCTCATTCTTCTTCTCATTCTTCTCACCCTTGTTCTTCTTGTTCTCCCCTCCTTCTTCCTCTTCTCCTTCTCTTCTCCATTGTACCAAATAATGTTTTATTTCCTAATTTAAACAGTAGGCATTACCCTCAACCAGAGAAGACTGAAAAATTAATTATCTCAGAAACGAATGTATATCATACTTTCTTGGTGGACTTAGTAATTTCTTTGGCAATAAATGTCTCACTTTTGGTCCTCTCGCTACATATTGGGAGGAGGTTGAGTTTTCTTGGATAATTTCTGGAAAGCTTTAATTATCTAGGGGAAAACGTATGCTTGTCAGTGAGGTGTGCATGCACAAGATGTAGGAATCTAGAATAAGAAAGCTTTTAAAACTGGGCACATTTAATCATTTCTCTGTGTCCAGTGTGATGTTCAGAGGAATTTGTAGCATAGTTACTCTTTTTCTCCCGGAGAAGCAGGTGGCAGTTGAATCTTTAGAACAATTTACCATTCCAGATTAAGTGAATGTTTGGGTATGAGAAAATAGTGAAAAGTATGGACTCTTCACTAAGTAATTATTTGTCATCTTTTTTGAGGAAAATACCTTGTTAAGTCCCACTAAGGCTACAAAGTAACATGACCTCATGTCTCTGACCACAGACAGCTCATTATCTAGTGAGTCAAGATGAAAACATTCACAGAAAACTGCAACCAAATCACTGGCAGACCAGTTTTGTAAGGAGCGATCACAAGGTCTAGCATTTCAGATGAGGGCCGGCTTTAGCTTGGGTGATTCAAGTGCAAGTCACATTTAAGTGAGATGATGAAAAAATAAATAGAATTTAAGAAACCAGATATGAAGGAGACCATTCAGGAGAGGCTACCTGAGAGGAGGTACAGAGGTAGGAAAAGGAAGGAACAGCAACCAGTAATGACTGATGACAACACAGACACATATGAGGGGTCAGGTGTGTGAAGTGGTGCAGCCAGATCCCCCAGTGTTTGCTCTGGGCCATAGCTGCTCTTGATCATTTTTGAGCCCTCAGGTGATATACTCATGGGAGAAATGGTCTGGTAATGGACGGACCGGGGCAGAGAGATGGCCAGGAGTATCACATGGGAATCCAGGAGTGAGATGGTGAAGGCGTGGCAATCCAGAGGGTGGACAGTGGAAAGAGAAAGAAAGGGACAGAAATGCTGACTTAACCATACAGAGAAAACTTCCCAAGGCTAGGCAATTGACTGGCTATGCAGGGAGGTGAGAAAGAGAGGAAAGAATAAAAAAATGAGTTGAGAGTTTTGTGTCTGCATGATTAGAAACATGATGAAAAGTGAAGGCAGGAGGAGGGATGGTTTGGGTGGGAAAATTATCGTGTGTTATAGGAGCTGAAGGTCCAATATGCAGGTGCAAGGGGTGAGTGGTGAGAGATGGGTAGCTTTCTAGGCAGGAGAAGTGATTTAAGAGTCACCTTTCTGCAGGTGTAGTGAAAGCTACACCTGTGTGGTGAGATCACGGAGGAGAAGATGGTGAAGAATAACAACTTTGGGAAAGCTTGTTCTCCAAAGGCACTGGAGCTCCCATGCACAAACTCTTCCCCTTGCAATAGTTTAGGTCCTACTTGGGCATCTCCTGGCACCTCCAATTTAATGAGTTTAACCACGTCCATCAGTTTCAACTTGAATCCTCTTCCTCCTCATCCTCTAGTTCTTATCTCAGTTTTTGATGCCAATAACAACCATCTAAGCCAGCAAACAGGAAACCTAGGAAATGACTGGACCTCTCTTTTCACTCTCTGTATCATGTCTTTTAGTAAACATAAGTGCTCAAATATAATGTAGTCAAACCTATGATGTGTGGTTTTTTTTGGTCTCATTAAAGAAAGCTCTATCCCAAAGTCATGAAGATGTTTCTCTGTGTAATTATTTACATGCTTTAGAATTTTCCTTTCACAGTTATGACATTTATCCTACTGAAAATAAGTTTTTGATATATGTTGTAGGAGGTACGGCTCTGATTTCATATATGTTTTTCCATATAGGTAAGTATCTCAACATTTATTGAAAGGACACCTCCACTGGTCTTAAGTGTCACCGTGGGCTTATGTTAAGAGCTCACGTATGTATAGATTTGTTTCCAGGCCCTATTTTGTTCCACCTAGTCTCTTCGTGAACCAGTATCGTACTGCCTTGGTTATCATACTTTATAATAATGCTTCAGATGCGGTAAACAGTTTTTCCATTCCTAAATCTTCTTCAGGAGTGACTTGGATATTCAAGTTCCTCTAGTAGCCTTTCATAATTGATATGCAGAAATGAAATTTATTTTTATATGTTGAACTTTTATAAACTTTCAATTTTGCTAAATTTTCCTTTTAATTCTAATGAATTTTATGAATTCATTTCTATATATAAAATTCATATCATCTCCATTTTCCATTCTTATGCTTTTCCTTTCTTTGTTATTCTTGCCTTACCCTGATGGCTGGGCCCTCCAGTACAATGTGGAAAGAAATTTGTGATATAAAGCACCCTTTTCCTGTTTCTGATCTCAAAACAAAAGATTTTAACTTTTTAACCACTAACTATGTTTGTTATAGATTTTTTTGGTAGAGAAACTTATTATACTGAGAAATATCTCTTCTATTTCTAGTTTATTAGGCAACTTATCATTTTCTCATGAAAAACTTTATCAAATGCTGTTTCTGCCTTTGTAACTTTCTTCATTTTTTTCTGTTACTGTGTTGGATTACGTTGACTTTCCACAATTAAACCAACCTTGCACTGTGGAGCTAAACCTAAATTATTCATGATAATTATATTTTTCACTGGATTCAATTTGTTCATATTCTGTTTAGACTTTTTGCACGTTTGAGAGAGATTGATCTGTAATTTCCTATCACCTACAATTCTTGTCAGATTTTACATTAATGTTATATTAGTCTCAGAAAATGACATATTTTCTCTTCTCCAAATGAATTTATATGTATGTAATGTTTTTATATTAGAGAAAAAAAATGTGTGACAAGACACTTGGACCTAAAGTTTTTCTTTCAAGGGTATTTTTTAGCTCTTTAGTATGGAAAAATTCTTTTTATATATAATACATTTACTGGTGTATTTGGGTTTAAATTTACCATCTTACCTTGTGATTTGGACTTTCCCCATTTGTTCTGTGTATTTTTCTCTCCTTTTTTGACTTTAACAGAGTTTTTTTTTTTTTTTTTAATCAATTTTTCCTCAGTACTGGCTTAAAAGTCATGCATTTTGTTTGTTTTTTCTTTTAATAGTTATCCTAGAAATTGTACCATGCCTACTTAACTTACCACTTTTAAAACAATTCATTAATTTTACTCTCTTTTAGAACAGTGTAAGGAAATTGCAACACTTGAACCCTTTTATGCTCTCCTGTTTAATTTACTATTGTTGTTTTTAAAGTTTTTTAGTCCTCAGGAGACCTTGTTTTTATACAGTAAATTTTATTTAGATTATACATATATTTCCACTTTATTTGTCCTTATTTTCTTCTTGCATTTCAAACCTTCTTCCTGGGATAATTTTTTCTCTCCTTGATCTATAGTCTTAAGAATTTCCTTTAGGCTGCTGTTGCCAGTGCTCTCACTTTTTGTTACAAGGAATGTTTGTTTAGTCCTTATTCTTGAAACATATATTCAATGGGGTATAGAATTATTTCTCCCCTCATTAAAGAGGTCAGTTTCGTGTCTTCTGGCTACCAAAGCTGTTAGCAAGAAGTCAACTGTCATTCTCATTCCTTTGAAGGACTGTCTTTATCTCTGTCTTTCTACACACACAGACACATGCACACACACACACACACGTATATATACAGATGTGTTTTTTTCTGGCTGCTTTTAGGATTTTACAGTCCTTCGGGTTTTGAAGTTTCATTATAATCTGTCTTCATGTGGATTTATTTTTATTTTTCCTGCTTGAAATTGGTTGCACTTTTGAACTTGCATACTTAGGTAAATTATGGCAAAATAGTTTGTGAGACTAGGGAGAGTTATGGGAAAGATATCACAAAGAAAGGAACAATCATATACAGAAGGTGTGGGAGGGAGGAATGAAAAACAGAAACATGCCATCTGGGCCAGATGCTTAGAAAAGGAGCAATGGGGTGTGTGTGTGTGTGTGTGTGTGTGTATGTGGGTGCACAAAATTCAGAGTTGATGATGGTCACGCCTGAATGAAACTCAGAGGCTACATAAAATGTGTATAAATTACCTTTCTTCTCAACATCTCACTGAATTCCTAGTACAAAGTTTTAAAAAGGAGATTTCTAATATTACTTCTTAAATTCCGTAACCATGGTGCATACTCTGAAGCATCAGCCTGAGCTGTGAAGTCACAACTAAATTAAAAAGCATGTTAACTTTTCAGGTTTATCATGTAATTTGAGCACATTGTTTGAAAATTAGTATAAAATGAGAACATCAAAAACATGAAATCAGTTTTCTTCGTATTCTATAAAATACAGTGACCTTAAAACTCTTGCAAGCGTCAAATACCCTGGAGTCATTATTTATTAAGAACACAAGTAATGAAAAGTAGACTTCATTTCAGTAGCCTAATGCCCTGATTAATTAATTATGCTCAAAGACAGCCTGGTGAGCCATGTAGAGTGCCCATCGATTTCCAGGATGCATACGAGGCAGGGAAGTCTACCCACGGGGAGTAGTTTTAATACATCAATCCATGCAGGCCCCTTTGTTAAAGCCAGTCGCATCTGACTTTCCAGGATGTCGGCATTCTGACCTGTGCTGCATTTGTCTGCACTCCAGAAATCAGCTGTTTTTCCTGCTTAGTAAGGAACCAGTAAGAGACCCACAGGGCTCTCACAGCCTGTCAAGTTTCTCCAAGTCAACTAAGCTTATTTCTTCATTCTCTTGTGTTTCTCAGGCGAGAATAATACACTGAAACCATTATTTCTCAGATAGATAAAAGTTCTCAACCCTCTTCCAGCTGTATGGGGAGGTTTGTGACCTTTTCACCCCTTGGACCCCAAGGCTGGCTCAGCTGATTGGGCTTGTGGCATCCTTTCTTCCCTTCTCCCTCGCCCTTCCTTGGGTTGACCTCTTTCTTCTGAAACTGTGCTTGCTGTTAGAGAGGATGTCAATCCCAGGTCCCTGATATTGGCTAAGAGGAGGATTCTGTAGAGAACCAAACCCACCAGGAGCAGCATTATAAGACTATCTTGCCCAAAGTGTATTCTGCATTACCAGGTGCCTACACAGGCTCGCATGGGACAGCAATTTACCTATGTATGTATGTATGTGTGCATATATGCCTGTTTGTTTTGCAGTCTGAGCTGCATGATTTGCAGCAGATCTGCATGGGATCAGCCCCACATTCTCACTTGATCCTCTTTTAGACTAACAGAAACACCAGGCAAGATTAGGCACTCAGTTTCCAGCCCTGGAAAATATTGATGATGGCAGCTCTGTCTGGAGCTTACAGAAGGTGTGAAGGGTTCAGTGCAATAAGGTGGAAAAAGCCTGGACCACCCTCCGTCTTGGCTTTGCTGCTGACTGGTTGGATGATCCTGCAGTTTCACTGCACATAAATTGGGGATAATTCTCACCTTTTAGAGTTGCTGTGAGAGCTAAATGAGATCATGTATGTCCGGCACTTGTCTAGCCAATGGTGAAATGGACTGCATGCCTGTGTCTGCCCCAAATTCATATGCTGAACCCCTAATCCCAATGTGATAGTATCAGGAGGTGGGGCTTTTGTGAGGTGATTAGGTCACGTGGACAGAGCCCTCATGAGTGGGATTACTCCCCTTTTAAGAAAAGACACTAGAGCTGGCTCTCACTCTGCCCTTCCCACCATGTGGGCACACAGCAAGAAGTCTCCACCCAGAAGCAGGTTCTCACTTCACCAGACCATGCTGGGGCCCTGATCTCAGACTTCCAGCCTCCAGAACTGTGAGAAATACGTGTCTGTTCTTCATAGCCACTCGGTCTGAAATCATATGTTATAGCACCCTCCCACCCAAATGGACTGAGAAACATGGTACCAGTTCAATCTAAGAGTGCCTCTTGCTAGCTAGGAAACAAGGATATTGGTGCAAATGGTCTATACATTTTTTTCTGGTGTTTACATATTCTGACTTTAATACTGTAGAATCAGAGTTTGGGTGTCTATATTTAACAATGTGACTTGTACAAACATAGTTGGATTTTATCTCAAAATTTCCTTTAGTATCTCAAAAGAAGCTCAGGAGACAGAGAGGTGGTAGCCAAGCTGTCTGAAGGGCTTTTTCCTTTTGTCCATTTGAGATATTGGTCAACCAGGACACTGAGTCACAGTGGGTCACTAACACAAAATAATGAGCTGAGGTGAAGGGCCTCTTTGTTAAACACTTGCTATGTGCTAAACATCTTCATACAGTCTCATTTAATCATGATAAAAGCCCTCCAAGGTTAGCACGATCAACTTAGCTCTTGTTTTGCAGATGAACATATCTGAGAGGTCTGATAGGTAGAAAGTGATAGAGCGAGAGTCTGAGCCCTTTCCACCAAACTTAGACGCCTATATTTCTTCTTCTCAACTGTGCTATGAGTAATGAGTCAGGGGCACAGAGAAGAGGAAGGATGCAGCAGTGGGCTCCCTGGGAAGGGAGGAGAATGAATCAGGAGTCCAGAGCCACTGAGGTGACCCTGATGGGAGCACAGGAATTGTTGATGGCCAGGGTGTACGTCTTGGGATAGAAACAAGAGGAAATTGGACATTCTGTGGAAAGTCAAGTCCAAGTGTCCACCATATTTGGAAGGTGGGAGATCAAGCAAAGGGTCTTCCTTCCCCCCTGTCTCAGTTAATGACTCTCATCTCCTCCTTTAAACAAAGATACAACTGTTTTCTGCTGTGGTTTAATTTCCTTAAACAACTGGGACCCAGATAGACTTTGTCATGATCCTGCAAATTCAGAAGAGGTTTATAAATTGTGGAAAAGTGTGGATTATTAACTTCATTTTACATGCTGCAATTCTAAATTCTATCTTTCCTTATTTGATTGAAAATACCTAATTGACTTTACTATGCTTTTATACCCCATGTTTCCCTCCTTATTCTGAGGGTCAGCAGTTTGTAGCTGCTGTTCCTCTGTTGGTATATTTTTATTTTTCTTTACTAAGCCCTGCTATTGAATATAGTCTGTGTAAGGGAGCACAATAGACACTTTACTTATGATTCACAGCTGGCTAACATGGCTGGTCCTTATAATAAATTGCTTCCACTATTAGTTCTTGGATTATGATTTAAGAATATAAGCAGGTCACATTCAGCTATTCTTTTTTTTAAAAAAAAAATTTATTTATTTTTGGCTGTGTTGGGTCTTCGTTGCTGCCTGTGGGCTTTCTCTAGTTGTGGCGAGCAAGGACTACTCTTCATTGCAGTGTGCACGGGCTTCTCATTGCAGTGAGAAGAGCGGTGGCTTCTCTTGTTGCAGAGCACGGGCTCTAGGCACGCAGGCTCAGTAGTTGTGGTGCATGGATTTAGTTGCTCCACGGCATGTGGGATCTTCCTGGACCGGGGCTCGAACCCATGTCTGCTGCCTTGGCCGGCGGATTTTTAACCACTGCACCACCAGGGGCGTCCCTCAGCTATTCTTAAATATCTGTCTTAAGGGAAATAAAATCCAATGACTAGGATCTGAGTCTAGAGTGTCACAGACCTGGATTAAGACCCTAGCCCCTCAATGCACGCTGAGCTTTTCTGAATGCCAGTGGGTTGGAGTGAAGCTAGTGTCTCATCTTTCTGGACCTCTGTTTTGTGTTGCTGAGCCTGGGGCTTTTCAAACCACATCTCTGCTTTGCCAGTTGCTCCCTGCGAGGCTGTGGGAGCAGAGGGAGACCGTTGGTCTGGGGGACAGGGCGGGACTTGATCCTCTCAATTTGCTAATCGTAGGAACATGCCTTCACCGCGACAGTGACTGTTGGCTCCAATTTCCAGTTCTACCCACATCTCCCAAGCCAGGCCCAGTGCACCCCTCAGAGATAAGTGTACCAGCAGGACAGCGTCCCCACTTCTAAGGTTTTCATATCAGCATCATGAGTTCCCACCTTCAAAGCTGTGGAGCCATCAGTACCAGTGGGTCCAATTTCCCCACATGCTCACCCAAGTTTCTAAACTCTAACAGTCTCACACTCTTTCCTTGGCTGCCCCAAGCTCAGGGGAGGTAGCTGTTTCCTGCACATTATACCTCCATTTTAAGATCTTCTTGTACCTTTCAATGCTTTAATACTTATTTAACCAATTGTGTATATCAATTTCTCTCTGTTAAAACAACTGGTGGAATTTCTACGCTCCTGAGTGGACCCTGACTGATACTGTCCAGTTCTTCATATATGAAATGGCAATAAGAATGCCTACTATTGTGGGTTGAATTGGTTCCCTCCAAATTCATATACAGAAGTCCTAACCTCCAGGACCGCAGAATGTGGACTTATATGGAAATAAGTTCACTTAAGAAGGTGTAATTAGTTAAGATGAGGTGCTGCTGGAGTAGAGTGGGTTTCTAATCCAATATGACTGGTGTCCTTGTAGAAGAGGAGACTAGGACTCAGGTACATGAGTGGAGAACACCATAGAATGACAAAGGCAGAGATTGGAGTGATGTGCCTGAAAACCTAGGAACAGAGTATTGCCAGCTGTCACCAGAAGCAGGAGAGAGACATGAGACAGACTCTCCCTCAGGGTTCTCAGAAAGAAACAGTCCTGCCCACACCTTGATTTTGAACTTCTAGCCTCCAGAACTGCGAGGAAACTACTTTCTGTTGTTTTAAACCATCTGGTTAGTGGGCCTTTGCTACAGCAGCCCTAGGAACACGCCGACCTTATGGAATGCTTGTGAGGAATAAATAGTCGTTGTAGAGAGCCCTGTTCCATGCCAGACTTAGGCAGATTCTTAGTAAAAGGGGACTATTCTTATCATCATTAATTTGACTATTACAGGTCATTCCTGTGGGCTGTGCTAGGCTTGCTCTTGGTCCTTTACTCAGCTGCTGACGAGCCTTGTGGCAGGAACATGCTTTGAGGGTTACCAGTGGGCCCCTCATTTATGATCAGTATGCAGAGGGACTTCTGTGCAAGCCCATCCCAGCTTCCGAGCTCCCCGTGGGATCAGCTGAGTCCACTGTAACAGTGACAATCTCAGTTCACCTCCCTCTGCACAGTCCTGCCTCGCCCCCCCACTCCCTCCACCCCAGGTATGATCCTCAGTAAACCACTGCACACAGGCCCCACCCCTGAGTCTGTTTCCCTGGTGAATCTGATACCTTAAAATAAATACAAAGCCTGCATTTAGGTTTTATCAAGTTGAATTTGCACAAGTACAGGGTCTGTCCGCGAACAACAGATTCTACAGAAATTCTTGGGATTTTACATAATTATTAGTTCACCTGATAGTTCAACACTGTTTGTTCAGCAACATGAATGAATTGCTGCATCCTTCGTCTGCTTGGCCTGACTTCAGAAGCACTGTAAGTTCTGTTTAAGAAACACAGTAGATTCTCAGGCTGTGGTTCTCGGCTGATTTAAATGTTATATTCCCAACTGTAAACCTGTCGTCGGATGGTCTCAGCTAGAATACACATCCACCATCTAAGACTGCACAATCCAGGACACTCTGTGCTGCAATTGGGCTACATTTTGTCTGTTGAAAAGAAAGATGATATTCTAAGTGGACACATGCAATCCTTCTGTAGAAGACAGTCCTGTAGATTTCAAGTGGCAAATAACTAAACACCCATGAATTTGCTTCTTTGTTCTATTTTAAAGATGCATTCAAAGTAATGTGTGATTTGAAAAAGAAAATGAGTAGTTTGGAGTTTCAAATTTTATCCTTAACGGAATGCTCACTTTGTCCTGTACGTCATTCACAGATGCAACACTAGTGGTTACAAGTTAATTTAGCAATTGCTGCCTTTCAAGGAGAAATGTAGGGTGTGTGTTGTTTACCGTATAGGTGGGCTAGTGAACAGTCCACAGTCATTCCTATCATCTAAGACAGAAAAGGAAGAGATTCTTGAAAATGCTTGCCTTTCACCTCTGTCTTGTTTATTTCAGAATGGGAAGTTAGAAAGTGTAAGAGGAGGGCTGTGGTTTCCGAATGCTTCTGGTAGGACCTGTTTTGTAATTTCACCAGTTTGGTGAAAATTCATGAGATGGTTGTACTTTTTTTTTTTTTGCGGTACGTGGGCCTCTCACTGCTGTGGCCTCTCCCATTGCGGAGCACAGGCTCTGGACGCGCAGGCTCAGCGGCCATGGCTCACGGGCCCAGCTGCTCTGCGGCATGTGGGATCTTCCCGGACCAGGGCATGAACCCGTGTCCCCTGCATCGGCAGGTGGGCTCTCAACCACTGTGCCACCAGGGAAGCCCTAGATGGTTGTACTTTTAATAAACACTAATTGAGGAAATACATTATGATAAAAGATATGAATTCAGTAACAGCTTGAAATAATTTTATATTTTATTAATCACAGTAACATCTACATACTTGAGAAATATAGTGTGTGTTTGTCTGTGTGTGTGTGAGTGTAATTCAGTTCAAAGAAAATACAGAGTTGGTACAGGAAATCCTGCACCACCCCAGGATTCTGAGGCCTAAAGCTGGCAAAGAGGGAGGGAAGGATGGATGCTTGTGCCCTGGGGATCTGGGACCTGGTCTTTTGTCCTGGGTCCCACCCCTCTGTGGGTTTGGGTCACCTTGGAGAATTCAGCCTTTCACTTGCTACACCTTCCTCTTCCGTAAAACAGAGTGCTGGCTTTAGAAGACCTGTTCATTTCAGTGTGACCTCCTGGGAGTCTCTTCTGAGTTTTAGGTGCATGGCATTTTGCACTCAGCTATTTCCAATGTCAAGGCATTGTTTCCACCTGCTGTGTGAATAATCTGCTGATGACCCTGGTCTCTGGCTCAGAATAACTAATGAAAACAGAGCAGGGATCAGGGGCTTCTGTGAACATTCAATTAACCAAGGAAGCTTCTGTCCAGGTGGCAGTAATGGCCAGTGCCCGGTCCCCAGGAGGGTCCTCAGCCCACAGTTCCTGGGCTTGGCCAGTGGTCATTGATGAGGCCATTGATCATCCATCATGTCGGCTCATTTTGGGTCTCCTCGGGGAACCCACTGCCTTGTGTTCTTTTCCTCTGATTTCTTCTCTGCTGCATGTACACATTTGACCATCAAAATGATTCCTACTGCCTTTCATCTGAGGCACCGTTGTGATGTGATTTCCCTGTTGTAGAACAGGGTCAAGTGTCTCTGCCTTCCTGACTCCCGGCTCTCGACAGAAGCTCAGATATAATCTACATCCATGGAGTAGAAAGTTCAATATTGTTAGGATCCTGATTCTCTCCAAACTGCTCTATAATGTTCACACAATCCCAGTCAAAATTTCAGCAGGGTAAACAAGTAAAAAAAGATAAATTTATTTGATTTTGATTGGACCTACATAAAATTCTTTGATTATTTTAGAGGAGAGTTGACATCATACTATACTGAGTCTTCTAAACCAAAAAGAAGGCATAGCTTACTATTTATTTAGGTTTTCTTTAATATTTTTCAGTAGTAATTTTGTAGTTTTCTATATGGAGGTCTTATCTTTTGATGTTTTTGACATAAAAAATATTTAAACATTTTTATTTTCTAATCATTTTTGCTGGTGTAGTATCCACCAGACTTGCTAAATTTATTTATAATTTTTAATATTTTTTATCTGTAGATTATTTTAGATTTCCTTTTAAAAAGCATATTATCTTTTAATAATGAAATGACAGCTTAATTCTTCCTCTTTAACCCTTATCTTTTTAAAAAATTTAAATAAAATATTTATAGATATGGTGATGGTTTCCTTTAATAAATATGTAATTATTAAGGTTTTCCATATTGTGTTAACCTTGGCTATGTTTTCTCTAATAACTTTTCCATTTTATCTAAATTTTCAAATTTTGAAACATTTCAAATTTATAAATTTGTTAACATATCTTTATCACTTTAATGTGTGTAGAATCTGTATAGCCATCACTTTTTTTTTTTTTTTTTTTTTTGCAGTACTCGGGCCTCTCACTGTTGAGACCTCTCCCGTTGTGGAGCACAGGCTCCGGACGCACAGGCTCAGCGGCCATGGCTCACGGGCCCATCTGCTCTGCGGCATGTGGGATCTTCCCGGACCGGGGCACGAACCCGTGTCCCCTGCATCGGCAGGTGGACTCTCAACCACTGTGCCACCAGGGAAGCCCATAGGCTTCACTTCTACGTTTACTAATATTGGTACTTGTATATTCGCTCTTTCTGTTTCTTAAAATTATTGCTAGAAATTTAATTTTATTCTTCTAAAAAGCATTTCTATTTTGTTGATTTATGTTCTTATCTTTATTATTTTCTTCTTCCATTTTGGGGAGTTTAATTTTTTTCCATTTTCTAACATCTTGAGATAGGTAAGTTTCATAAGCAGGACACTAAAAGCACTGATCATTACATAAAAGACCAGTAAATTGTACTACATTAAGATTAAGACATTTTGCTCTCCAAGAGACACTGGTGAGAGCATAGAAAAGGAAGTCACAAGGAGGGAGATGTTTGCAAAACTTATATCCGGGATGTGTAAAGACATCTACAAAATCATAAGCAAAAGGTCAATAACCCAATTTTTAAAAAATGGTCACAAGCCTTGAAAAGGCACTTTATAAAGTGTAGTGGGTGATGATATCTAAACAACCACTAAACCAATAAGAAGACCATCTGGGAAATGGAACATAAACCCACAGTGTGATCTACCACACTACCCCTGAAATGGCTGAAATTACAAATAAATGAATAAGACAGTATTAAGTGTTATTAATACTTAAAGGAGCACTTTCCTCAGACACCAAGGTGGTGGAATGAAAATTGTTCCAAGAATTCTGAACACTGGTCCTTAGGCAGCATCTTTCTAATGTAGATAAAGCATCTACCCGCACAGGCCCCATGAGCCAGAAACATCTGAACTACAAGGATAAATAAACTCCACAGAAATGAGAATATATGTGCACAAGACATAGAAAGGGATGTTCATAGCAGCGTTGTTTACAGTAGCTAGAAACTGGAAACAACTCTCAAGTCCAACAACAGTAGATTGGATAAGCTGGGGTATGCTCACAGATGTAATTAGATATGGCAAAGTACGAGAGGAAAGCACTGACCCAAGCAGAAACATAAAATGTATGACAACCATCAGATGCAGAAGTATACAGCGGGCATGCGTCAATTTATACCAATAAAAAGGCAGGTAAGACAAATCTGTGAGCTAGAGGCAGATAAATGGTTATCTTTAGAGAAGGTAAGGCATGGCAGGGACACCTGGGCACCTTTTGGAGTGCTGACCGTGTTGAATATCTTGACGTGGGTGGTGGTCACATGGGCAAGGTCACCGTGTCAAAGTTCATCCACCTGCACACCTGTGATCTACTCATTTTTCAGCATGTACTTTATACTTCAATCAAATATTTATAAACAAGCAAAAAAATGACATAACAATGTAAGCAAGCAGAACATGGTGGGAACATCCACTCGGCGAAAGCCCCCCAGGAGGCATCAGCTTGTGTCCCTTCCACAGACCCTCTCCACCCCGCTCCAGGCTACCACAGGGCAAGCCGAGAAGCTGTTCCCTGAATCTGGAATTCTTTTCCCTTCCACTGTTTGCTTTCTTAGATGTCTGCTCAATCTCTCAGCCTCAGCTTGAATATCATATCCTCCAAGAAGAATTTAATGATGTTTTCCTATTATTTCCTCTTTTAGCTTCAGATACTTTCTTTTTTAGTTGTATTACTCATTAAATTTTTTTATGATGCTTCTACATCTTGGGGGCCTTGCTGGCTGGTGGAGGCTGCCTCTCCCAGGGCTGGCTAATTCTCATAGATAGCAAATTACTCCACTGTGAGCATTCTTTTAATATGCAAATTACCCAATCCAGAGCACATACTCCTAACTATTTTCCCCATCTGGATTTTACCCTACACGAGGCAATAATCCTCTGCCTTAACCATCCCAGGGCAGTTAGCAGACAACTAGGGACACCCCTGTATCCTGGAGCCGACCCAAATTATTCAAGCTAGTTAGCCCTATGTCTGCTTCCCTGCCTCGCCCATTTTTTTTTTCTCAAAAACTACAATAAAGGCTCGTGCTCTCCCCTGCTCCCTCCCCCCTGCTCTGGTGCTTCCCCTGTGGCCCTGCATGACATTGTGCCTCCTGCTTCTGGGGACCTGTGAGTGTAACAACTTCTTTCAATTCAAGACAGTCAGTCCCATGTCCAATCGTACCACACCCACTGAAAACAAATCCTGGGTCCATTTGAAGATAAGTGTGTCAAAAGGAAATGGCTTAGATACGTCAAATAGAGCTTAAAGCTTTTATTCAGCTGAAGCCCACTGAGGAGCACCTGAACACCAGGCACCTTCCCGAGTGGATGCGGGATACAAGGAGAAGCAAAGAGCAAGCGACCTTGTGGTTTGGCTCAGGGAGTGATTTTCATCCTGAGCTAATCTTGTGTCTTGAATGGTTGGATATGATTCTCTTTCCTTGCTCTTTCCCTGATCACTGACGCGGATGCCATCCTGATAACTTCAGAGACATATCTTTGAGAGCACCTCCTGCAAGACTTGTGATGTGTCAGTTAGTCCAAGTTCGGGGGGAACAGAGAGTGGGAAAAAGGAAAGCAGGTAAGGGAGAAAGGCAAGGGGGGTGGGGACCCTCTCATGGCTCTGTGTGTCTTTTCACATTGTATTTTTCACAATTTCTTAATATATAGACATAAGTGTACACAGAAATATACATGCATAGGTGTACATATGCAATGACAATATACATGCATACACATAATATATATACATCACACATATACATCTATGTAATGAGGTAGTGCACTCATATATTTAATATACAGGTAGTAAATACCTGTATGCAGTATACATATGTACATGTGTGTAGTATGTATGCGTATATTACATACATACATATACATGGAGAGACAGAAAGAGAGAGAGAAGGTCTGGATTTGGCTCACTGCACTCAAATGCAAAAAACATCCTACTCTTTACTTTGATATTTTACATTCACATCTCCTCTCACTTTTTCATTTCTTTACTTTGTAAGTATAATCATATCAATTTTAGGCACTGCTTGCAGAGTCTGGTCCTGGTTGAAGTCTCATTTTTGGTTTTTCAGCCTGACCACGGGCAGTTACGAGGCTTTTCCCGACAGGCCTCACGGGAGCTCCCTTCCCATACCAGACTCAGCAGAGCCGGTGCCCTGCGGTCTCTGAGGGAGCTGCAGTCACGGTCTCGGCCCCCTGGCTGGCCCTGCAACTTGAGGACAGTTCCCCACCCTGACTCAACACTCAGCAATTCTCCACTCCTGGTTCCTTCTCCTCTCCTCCCCCACCCCCCAACAAGGGTCCATGAAAGTAGAGGCGCATTTTGTTCAAGGCTGACTTGGCAGTGAGATGACGCCCACATCTGTGCTGGTCCATGTGGTGCTGGGCTGGCCCGCCATTCCTGGGGGGAAAATGGAAAGCTGGGGGGGGGCGGTCAGCATGTTCTCTGGGGCGGCCTCTTGCACGTGCTGCCACAATCAGAGGTTCAAGTCCTGACGGCTCCTGATGTTTCGACTTCTTGTCCTCCTTGGGGCTCCAACACTGGCAGTTCAGACTCAGCTCACCTGAGCTCCTGATGGGCATTTCCAAGGTGGTGAGAACATCCCCTATCGGCCCTTGCTGGGGTCATGTTTTTGGGGTGTATAATCGAGCTTCCTGGACCCAACCCCATGGGAAGGGCCTGACTTCAGTCTTCTGGAGTGTCCATGGCCCAAAGATGCTACATCTGAAGAGCCAAGTCCTTAAAACCCACCCGGTGGTGCCCTGGCTGTGGGGTGAGGCCTCACTGGGTCAGGGCTGGGGTTGTTTCCTCACCTGTGAGCCTAGTGCATGTCATGGGAGCAGGTACCCCATGGTGTGTTTTGTGCTGTCCCCCCACCTTATTGTGTGTCCTTTGGGACACGTGGGCACCCAAATGGATACCTGGACACCCAACACCTGCATCCCAAATGTCTCGATGGGAAAGAGCAAATCATTCCACATTCCTTGTTAGCAAACCCTGTAACTGATTCATGTCTGCCAAGATAAATGTCATCCCAACAGTGCTGTGGGAATGAATAATCCTACTAAGTACTTGTTCGTTTAGGATGGGAAGTAGGGAGGAGAGAGGACACAGATTAGGAATTTGAGGGACATGAGTATGAAAAGCAAAATCAGTAATTTTGTTTGGGTGTAAGACAGCAAATCACTTCCCACTTTCATTTTTAGCTGAAAGGAAACCCAAGTAGTTTCCCATGAGATTCTGACAGCATCACCACCAGAGGCGGATGCCCCTTGGTGGGGTTGGTGGTGTTTCTCGGACTCCCGGGGCCACTGTTAATGCATCCCTTCATGTCCACCACGTGTGCTCTGGGTTCCTCAAGTCTAAACTGCTTCTCAGTCTTCAGGTCTCACCTCTTTTGTTATTTTCAGCAGCTAAAAGTAAGTTTTTCAGATTTTATGTCATAGAAAATAATAACCAGGTTCTACAGTTCAACCCCACTGCCCCCATCCCAAACTCCACTTGTTTCTGATAATTACTGTGCACCCACGCCAGCTGTGAGAGTGACACTCATCTTACAAATGTCCCTTAACATGAAGGGCACTCCAATAGAAATGTTACTTAAACTACTTAATTGGTGGCTCTCTGAGGGACTTTCATGATTCCAGGGGAACTACAGAGTCTCTGTGAGATGTTCTTTCTAGTCAAGCATGTTGGAGGCAGAAAACTTGTAAGTCTATTAACCACACTCCAGAATAGGAACAGAAGATTACCACGTGAAGTCCCTGTAAGTTCTTCCCACTGGTGAGTAGGCATTACTTGAGCAGGTCGCCTTTGTCCTGTACTTGTCACCCATACTACAGAGTAGTGAATATACAGAAGAGGAAGTTTGCTTATTTGGACTAAAGCATCATCTTTGACGCCATTCAAGACATTATTTATTGAATACCCACTATGCACTGGCTACAAAACCATCTGCTAGAGATGCAAAGATGAGTTGAATCATCCTTGGGGAACTCTCAGTCCACCTAAGATTAAGCCAGACAACCCCCCATATCTATTTAATGCAAGCTGATGGGGTGTAAAGGGATAGGAGCTAGGGATGCAGAAGCTTCACTGTTCTTTAAAATAAATTTTTTTTTATTGGAAAGTAATTGCTTTACAATGTTGTGTTAGTTTCTGCTGTACAATGAAGTCAATCAGCTATATGTATACCTATATCCCCTCCCTCATGGACCTCCCTCCCACCTCCCCATCCCACCCACAGAGCAACAAGCTGAGCTTCCTGTACTTTATAGCATGTTCCCACTAGCTATCTATTTTATGCATGGTAGTTTATATATGTCATTGCTAATCTCCCAATTCATCCGACCCTCTCCTTCCCCCGCTATGTCCATGTGTCTGTTCTCTACATCTGCATCTCTATTCCTGCCCTGAAAATAGGTTCATCTGTACCATTTTTTTAGATTCCACATATATGTGTTAATATATGATATTTGCTTTTCTCTTTCTGGCTTACTTCACTCTGTATGACAGACTCTAGGTCCATCCACATCTCTACAAATGACCCAATGTCATTCCTTTTTATGGCTGAGTAATATTCTGTTGTATATATGTACCACATCTTCTTTATCCATTCATCTGTCATTGGACATTTAAGTTGCTTCCATGTCCTGGCTGTTGTAAGTAGTGCTGCAATGAACATTGGGGTACACGTGTCCTTTTGAATTATGATATTCTCAGGGTATATGCCCAGTAGTGGGATTGCTGGGTCATACAGTAGTTCTATTTTTAGTTTTTAAAGGAACCTCCATATTGTTCTCCACAGTGGTTGTATCAACATACATTCCCATCAACAGTGCAAGAGGGTTCCCTTTTCTCCACACCCTTTCCAGCATTTATCACTTGTAGATTTTTTGAGTTGGTTATTCTGACCTGTGTGAGGTGATACCTCTTTGTAGTTTTGATTTGCATTTCTCTAATAATTAGTGATGTTGAGCATCCTTTCATGTGCCCCTTGGCCACCTGTATGTCCTCCTTGGAGAGATGTCTATTTAGGTCTTTCACCCGTTTTTTGATTGGGTTGTTTGTTTTTTTGATACTGAGCTCCACGAGCTGTTTGTATATTTTGGAGATTAATCCTTTGTCTGTTGCTTCATTTGCAAATATTTTCTCTCATTCTGAGGTTTGTCTTTTCATCTTGTTTATGGTTTCCTTTGCTATGCAAAAGCTTTTAAGTTTAATTAGGTCCCATTTGTCTCTATTTTTGTTTTTATTTTCATTACTCTAGGAAGTGGGTCAAAACAGATCTTGCTGTTGTTTATGTCAAAGAGTGTTTTTCCTATATTTCTCTCTATGAGTTCTATAGTGTCCGGTTTTATGTTTAGGTCTTTAATCCATTTTTAGTTTATATTTGTGTATGGTGTTAGGGAGTGTTCTAATTTCATTCTTTTACATGTAGCTGTCCAGTTTTCCCAGCACCACTTATTGAAGAGACTGCCTTTTCTCCATTGTGTGTTCTTGCCTCCTTTGTCATAAATTAGGTGACCATATGTGCATGGGTTTATCTCTGGGCTTTCTATCCTGTACATTGATCTATATGTCTGTTTTTGTGCCAGTACCATACTGTCTTGATTACAGTAGCTTTGTAGTATAGTTTGCAGTCAGGGAGCCTGATTCCTCCAGCTCCATTTTTCTTTCTCAAGATTGCTTTGGCTGTTCAAGGTCTTTTGTGTTTCCATACAAATTGCAGAATTTTTTGTTCTAATTCTGTGAAGAATGCCATTGGTAATTTGATAGGGATTGAACTGAATCTGTAGATTGCTTTGGGTACTATAGTCATTTTCACAATATTGATAAGGGTCAGGGAAGGAAGACTGGAACCTGAACAATGTCTAGACTTCAAAAATCAGAAACAAAACCAGAATACCTTTGAGAATCCTACCACCTGCAGATGCCCACTAATTCAGAGTAGTTCGTACCACCCACAAATGTGTTCGGCAATCCTTATGTGCATCACCCCACATGACTTAGGATAGACAGGACATTTACTTATCCTCAGAAGCAAGGTCTTCACAAGCAGCATGGAGTAGGGGAGTTATGATCAAGACTGCTAAAGAGGAAAGTTTTGAACAAACTAATTCCAACAAAAATATTCTCTTGAATTGTTGAGTTAAAAGGTATTAGAAGTATGTCTGATTATTTTCACTTAAACTTTATATCAAAAACAGCTCTTTCATTTGTCAAGAATCTAATTCACAACATTATAGTCATTAGAGTCTTTTACAGTGTGCACACTTTGTGCTTCCTGAGAACAAAAGTTCAGTTTCTTTCCCGTGTATTTCCAAACCTAGCTTGTTGTCTGGAACACTGTAGATACTGAGTAAATGCAGCACATTAAAAACAACCTTGTTCTACAAAAGGTGCTGAGTAGGGTACCATGAAAGATGTTCAGTAGAATTTGCCTAATAAATAATTTGAGTCCAATAAAGCCTGGAAGAGTCAATAGGCAGCACACGCGCGCACACACACACACACACACACACACACACACACACACACACACACACACACACACACACCGGGTTTGGGTTCAACTTATTAGTCTCAGCAATGGTGGGTAATGCACAACTGTGTCTGGAAGACTACCCGAGGCATTGCTTTGCCAGCCCAGATCACTAGGATTCAGTTCTTCATTCCAGACTGCTGAGTTTGGCTTGAACGTTGTTCCACAGAAACCTGCTTATTCATATTAAAAACACTCATGTTTCCTTCCACCTCTTGGAGAAGCTCATCTCCCAGGCAAGGTCATAGCTCCCTTTTTAATTAACAAAAGTATCCACCTGTTCTCAGGGGGTGTCCATCTTCCTCTTACACAAAACTATGCTGGAATGTTCTCCCGATAATCAGATGCATGTGTTTAATAAGCCTCATTTTAGTCCTTTGAAAAGAGATATTCTTGCAATTATTGTGTACCTTTTCCTAATTCTCTCATTAAACTGACAGTGTGTCTCTACGTAATAGTGACTTTCAATCAAGGAATTCCGTCCTGTCCAAAATGTTGCTTCCAAAAAAGGAACAACTGATGGAGAAAGGAGATGTTTTTTCCCCAACAGTCTTGACGTGGGGAGAAAAGTGCCTCTTGGCTCTCAGATCCTTGTCCATTGTTCTGTTGTGTGATCCTGAGCAGCTGCTCATCATAAATCATAAATGCAAGGGGCCACCTGGGCAGTGATGCCCTGGGCTCTCAGGAAACATGCTTCCTCTTTGCTTCTTTGCAAAATGGTATCATAGTCCTGTATTTGCTTCACCAAAGGAATTTGGGACAAGGAAGCACTATTGGAGAGAGTAGAACTGGAATTATATAGACTAGATATCAAATTACACTCATGTCATTTACCAGCTGTGTGACCTTGGGACAATTATTCACCTTCTCTGAGTAGGGAGCAACAATCCCTACATCCTGGGCACCTGGCATTTTATAGATGGCAAATATAGGTTCTCTCCCTCATTCCTCCTTGGTGAGGGCATCCAGGAAACTCTCTTATTGATATTGTCCACAGTGGGGTTTACCCAGAAAGGTTCAGTGATATTAGGAGAACTGGCATGGGAAGGAGTGCCAGAAAGACACTGGCCAGAGACCTTCAGCTTCCGGAGATGATCTGTTTGGATCGTTCACAAGGTGATTGAGCTAATGACTTAGAAGGGACGCCCTCAGAGAGGGCTGTTTATTCTTCCCCCACAGAAAGAGCATTTAGAGACAAAAATAATCATGGGAGGCATCAGTGATGAATGAGGAGATTCAGGGTTCTTGAGCCAAGGCCTCCTCATAGGTGTAAGAAAGGCAGCAGGTTCTTCTGTCCACTGATCACTCTGGATCTATCCTGCATGATATTTCTGTAACAAGAACCAGAGGAATAAAAGTGATTTACAGATAATTATGGGCAGAGACTTGTTAATCTTCTTCTCATCTTTAATTTGAGGCAGTCAGGATTGACAGTTTCTGCCCTGATATTTTGATACGGGGCTCTGCCCATGGAGCAAGATCAGCAATTCAGGGTCAGGGTTGGGGGGTGGGGCTGCACCAGCATCGATCTGCTCTGGGCACTTGTTCATTTGTCCAGGACATGCTCCCCAGGAACATGGAACAGGGCGATGTGGCGGGGTGGAAGCAGGCAGGAACTGATTCTGGAAGCCAGAAGTTGGAGCTGAGTCCTGTGGGACCGCAGAGCCGGGCCCCTGGGTCCTCCCTGGGAAGTTGCTGCCCTTATGTGGTTTCAGGCATTGCTCGGCCTCTTGGCTCTAGTGACCTTGCCTTTTGAATATAATTGCCGGGCACAGAGGTCTCTGTTTATGAGGAAGAACTGAAGTGCAAAACAGGGGCTCTGCTGACCCCAAACACATGAGAATTCACATGGAAGCATTTTGTTTATTTGGTGTCAAGTCACATTTTGGTCTCTGCCTTTCCCATTTTGCATTAGGTAAGCACCCACACAATACAATTATAATTATTCTTACATGTGGTTTGAGGTCAGGTGTAGTTGGATGGAGGAGACCGAGTCTGGGTCTGTTGTCGGTGGTGAGAAGGCTGGTTCCAGAGCTTCTGTGATCTGTTGCATAGCCTTGCCTGGGTTCCTCACTCTCTCCCTGTCTCAGCTGCTTGCCCTATAAAATGCATATGGTGTAAGCCTCAAATAACAGCTTCACAAGGGGTGTCTAGGTGTTTTGTATACCGTTAGGACTGTACTAATAATATTAATTGGTGTGTGTGTTTGTAAGAGTATGTGTGTGAGTGTGAGTATACATGTGAGTGTGCGTGAGTGTGTGTGTGTTATTGGTTGTGTGTCTGAGCATGTGAGTGTGTGATCATGTGTGCTTGAGTGTGCATGTGAGTGTGTGAGTGTAAACGTAATGATTGTGTGTCAGTGTGTGATATGTGAGAGAGTGCAAGGGTGTGAATGGGGGAGAGTATGTGTGTGTGAGTTGTGTGTCCACTCTGTTGTATGTAGTGGTGTTCCCATGCTTGGTGGTGTACCCATGATTATTCATGTAACTGAAAACACCCCCCCCAATGGGTACATCCTCCAAATCTTCTAAGAGTATGAGTTTTGTTCCAGAAATAATTAACCATTAGATTTAATGATGGCATGAATCATGTTTCAGCGCAGCAAACAGGTTCAAATCGATGATTATACATCACCGACCTCAAAGCACCTTTTGCTCCCTCTGCCTCCAGGGACTTTCCTCTGGCCACATCCACCTTCAAGCCTTGGCTCATGGCAGAATCTTGGACACTTTCTTTAGAGAGACACACTCCTCACCCAGCCCCATCCTCCAGTCCATCAAGGATCCTAACTTTCTCCATCAGGATGTGAAATGTAGCCCCATCCACCCTGGGCTCCATGTCCTGGGCACACCTTCCTATAGCCCCCAATTCTTCCCAGGTCTCCAGTCTTCTTTATATAACCCCAAATTCTTCCTAGGCTCCCTAATTTAAGCAGTACAAGACTCCAGATGGATAGAAATCACAGGTCTTTCTTCACCATACTGGATTAGATTTTTAGGCAGATATGACCAGGGTCCACAGGATGGAGAATGTCTTGGAACTTTCCCCACATGTGGCAATCTCAATAGCTACTCAATCCACTGCCTTCTTCCTGCAACAGACTCTTGAGGTGGGTCAGAAGACCCATCACTGAGCAGAGCCAAGAAGATGTTTTCCTGTCTCCTGGAGGCCGGGAAGCAGGATCACAGGGCACAGCAGGGAGACAAGCTCCGGGAAAAATAAAGGGGAAGGGCAGGGTACGTTTCTTTTCCCTCAGGCTTAGGAAAGGTCAGAGGCAAAGCATCTGAGGTTTGGGGCTAGAGTCATGCATATATGGGAGGAAATGGGAGTTCTTTAAGAAACAGGTTAAAAATGCAGAGTGTCTCTGAGGGGAGACCTATCCCAATGTGTTCTGTATGTTCATGAAGCACCTTACACAATATTTATTTCAAAATAGGAGTACCTCCAATTAACAGGAATATATTGATGCATTAACTACATTTAAAATATGTTATGGCAAGAATTGCATATAAATCAAGGCTTATGAACAGACTTTGGCTTTAGTTTATAACAGTGTCTATTTTTTTTGGTTTGGTTTTGCTTAACATCATAGACTTTCAGTGTTAGACGTTCCTTAATGATCTCAAAGGATTTATTTAATGAAGAAGCTCCATTTGCCCTTGAGTGGATCGCTATGGCATACATCCGAAGTCCTTTTGTCTTGACACTTTGGCTTGTTTTTGTAAAGATGATGTGAATTTCTCCCTAATGGTATATTTAATTAATGAATATAGTTGTGAACAAAATGATAGAGGGCTAGCTCTTTCTGGAAAAGAATACAAGTTCAACCATACTGATGTAGGCAGGAGAGGCACTGTGCTTCTCTTGAGAATTCAAAGGCCTCCTTCCCAATTAAGAAAAGAAACAGCAACAATACACACACACCACCAAAAAGAAAACACTAGATGTTACATTCTAAGTTATTAAAATATCCATCTTACTTAAAAATGTTCCATTATGTTTGAGTATCATTATGGTAACACAATGCTTGTCGCTTAATTTGCTTCTCTAAACACCCTATCCATTGAGTAGTCAATAATAAAAGATTGATATAATATATGAATGCTGTACGCATTAGTTTCCCTAAATGTAACTTACTGCTCTGTGACTATCGAAACCAAGATATTTTGCTAAAGCACATGAACTAAAATTCAGATGAAACAAACTGCCCCACAGGGGAAAAGTAGCAGCCTAGATGCAATTCCAATCTGATTACAGAAAGCAGGGTTTTCTTTTTTTGTTTGTTTTTTTCTGTGAAGTTCAGCACCAAAGCGTTTAACACTCTGCAAAGGCACAGCATCATGCCAGGTTCAGCACGTTGGAAAATTTCATTTCTATTTGAAATGAGTAGCTGGTTTTAAGAGCCTATATTATGCGTGACTTCAAGCCGATGTTTTATCTCCAATTCACTCAGAGTTCATCCTGCAGGATTCTAGAGCCAATCACTCTCCTCCCCTCTGGTCAGACACTAGCCACATCAAAGGTGTTTTCAAACCTAAATAAGCAAAAGCCTTCTGGAAGGCCGGCAGAGAAATACGATCTGCTCTAAATTTCAAGAGCGGGAACAAACCTCCATAAATTAATTTTATCTTTTTATTGCAGGGTTTGTTTAGGGGCTAAAGTGCAAAGAAACTCATTTTCCATCTTAATGAGTCTGTGAAGAGGAACGTTCCCTGTGTCTCAAAGTGTGAGTGTTAATGTACTCTATTCTCTTGCAAATCAAGAAGTCACTCAGGTTTCTTTCTTAAATAGTTTATTCTTGCTCATTACATTTGGGAAATTGAAAAGGGACAATTTCAAGAGAATGCATTTAACCCATTTCAATTGCAAAGGGCATAACATCCTCACTGTAGTTGCCTTTTCTCCTGGCATCTCTACAAAGCCTGAGCTGGTTGACCAGTTCTCTTTTTTCTGATAGGTAGCAGCAATCTATTTTGCTGTCCTGGCCGGGGGTCTGCTCCACATAGCACTCCCATGGGGTCATGGCCATGAATCCCTTGGGAAGGCGGTACATGCACAGTCCACAGTGGATTGCTGTACACTTGAGCTGGCGAGGAGAGGGTCCTAGAGACATAGGCAGGGCCCCTGCTTCCCCCATCTCTGCCTTGCTTCTCCCCCCTCCACCTTTCTCCAGCCTCATAAAGTCTGCACGGGAAGAGCAAGGGTGAGGGAAGAGTCTGCATGCTGCCCTGTGTTCTGCCCCTCACAAAGGAGGGAAATTCAAATCGAAGCTGCCCAGAGGTGAGCAGGGCATCCCTGCACAAGCCTCTGCTTCCAGAGCTGAGCTTGCCCCAACCTGCAAATCCAACAGAGTTCACTTCCAAACGTGAGTGGACCCTTGCCCTCCCTGAAGCCATCTAAATGGCCTCCAGGAGGAAGCATTGGCGAATCCTCATGACCCATCAATCGAGATAGACGAGGCTGTCCCCCTGAGCCACTTGGGGAGTCTTCTTTTCCCATTTAAGAGATCATAGTTGGTGGCACTGAGACAGTAGAGATGGGAGTGTTTAGAGCCATGAAGTGCCCCTTCCAGAGCCCTAGAGTTGTGGGGTCATGTGTGTCTGCCACAGAGTAAGGCGACCCTGTGAAGTTCTTCCTGCCCGCCTCGTGCGACATGCACATGCTTGCCTCGCACCAGTAGCATGAGAACAGCCCTCCAGCTGTAGGAGTTGTAGCCATTTTTAGGTATAGGGTAGAGAAAATAGCATGCGACGTGGCCCTGGTTTGCACAGAATTCTTATAAATAGCCTGATTTCTCTTCTGAATTCTGTTGCTTCTAAAATCTCTCCTTATATGCAGCAGAATGTACTTATGCTAATTTTACCAGCATCCCTAACTTCTCCATGCAGGACTAGGGGGCACTCTACTCACTTCAGCATTAACCAGTTGGGGGAGCTATTTTCGCCTTCATTTTAAAGAAACAAATTGCCTCTCTAATTCAATGCGCTTGTAAAAGAGATGAATAGCATATAACTGCAGTCATCACCCTTGCGAACCTGCCATGCTTTGCCATTTAGTGTCGTGGCTGCTTCACCATTAGAAAAGACACAGTAGATTGTTGAGGAGAGCCCGTTTTACCTAGAAAAGGGAATATCATGTCACATTACTGAAAAGGGGTGTATGAAAATCCATTACTGGTGTTGAGTTTAGGAAGTGGTAGGATTGTCCATAAGGAAAGTTTCTAAAATTACACTTTGATTTCAATGACTAAGGTTTCTGCATTGGAAAGGCAGTGACAGGAAGAGGGAACAGGTCAGAGCAGCAGAAGATAAAACCAGCCTCAACGTGAGGGAACTGAGTAGGTAGCTGAGTTTCTCCTGGAGGAATAATTCAGAAACCCAAAGCCACGGTAATGATCTGGGGTTTGCAGAGGAGCCCAGAGCAAACTGAAGAAAAGGGGAAGAAAACCCAGCTGATAATCTGAGAGCAAGACAAGTAGCCCAGGCATCTGAACTGGCCTGATTTGATCAGCCAGGCTTTGGTGTCCCTTTGCTGGACACAGAAATCTTCCAGACCAGCAGCAGCAGAGAAGCAGCTCTGTGACCTTGATGGAGCCAGAAATCACAGGACCACTGGATGACCATGTCTGAGTACAGACAACAACATGGACATTGTCCAGCCATGCACGTGACACTAGGGCCCCCAGTCCTGTGTGATGGGGGTGACTGGTTTGACAATTATAGCTTTAGCCTTGTTGCATTGCTCTGACCTTCTAGATAAGATCGTGAGGCACCCAATCATAAATGACTCCCATCCCAACAGCTTTCAACCTAGAATAAAGTCCAGCTTTCTTGAAACATCCCTAGGATTACCTAGGAGAACTCTAATCCTATGTGCCTTTTCTAACCTCTCTTTCTGCGGAGGCCAGGGGTCCTCACAGTGCGTGTTGTCTCCTATTGCAACAAGTCAATAAAACCAACTGCTCATTCTTAGCGAGTTTTGGCTGGAGGACACCCACGGTTCATTTAACAGATATTCACATGGAGTCTGTTGCATGCCACATGTGGTGTCTAGTCCACCATTTTGGCCACAGTCCAGTCATTGTGGGCTCAACATCTACTGGAAAGTATTGACCAAGGTGGAATGTGGACGAATAGAATGGCCAGCAATGGTGGGACCCAACCTGGTCTGGGAGACCTCTCAGAGGGAGTGATGTCATTTCTGAGACCTGGACAAGTAGTGTGGGGCAGCGGTCCCCAACACGAAGACCAGCAAGGGCGAGGACCCTGAGATTAGAACATAGGTGACTCTTTGAAGGTTGTACAAGTAAACTGTATGCCCAGATATTGGAGGGTGAACGTGAAACCCATCAAGCAGGAGCTAGCATGAGAGCCACAGTTCCCACCAGGAATATCACCTAGTGATTCAGAACCCAAAGGTCCAACCATTTCCGCAAAGCAGATTTTTCCCAAGGTTGACTTCTTGGGACAATCGGTCACCTGTGATTGCTCATCAGTTGTTGATGTGCTGACTCATTAACAGTATACCAGGCTTTGTGAGGGAATCAAGAGAGAAATCTGTACCCCCCGTGCAGGTTTAACATCTGACCCAGTGGGCGCTATTCCCTCATTACCTGCTTCCTGTCAGCATCCATCTTTTTTTAAAAAAATAACATATTTAAAAATATAAAGGCTCACACAAATGTCTTCTAATTTTTCCTTCACCTTAAGAATAGTAAACATGGCAGTGCTATGTGTGAGGCCTTGTTATAAACTCATTTAATCTTCAAAGTAACCCTAGGAATTAGGTGCAACTCAGTTCCCCATTTCACAGACAAGCAAACTGAGGCAAATAGGGGTTAAGTAACCTGCTCAAGGTCATACAGCAGTGGCTAAGCATGGACTTGCAATGGGCTCCAGTCTAACTTGTAACACTAATAACACCTCCTGCTCTATTTCATGTCCTTTGAGCGCACGTTGAACATATAAAAAATTCAAGGATGTTTAAGTAACGTTTTGAATTATGGCTCCATTGCACTGTCGTTATGACTCACACCTGGGACCTCCAGAAATGCCCATCCATCCTGCTGGCCTTCAGATGGCCCTTGACAACCAGTCAAGGTTGATTTGTTACAAACAATATCATGCTGTTGTACTTGATGGATGAAGCCTTCCTCTCTAGGGCCGGTATAGAAACAAGAAGACTAATGGTGCCTTGAGATGGGTTGATTCTCCCTCACCTCACCTCCATCCACACATAGAATTAGGATGGTGGGGCTAATCTGCCTCACTCATTCCCAGAATGTTCAAAAACCTATTGAGGGAGATTCCCTTTGAGTCAAAATGCTCCGGGTATCAACTCTCTTATTTTTTTGCACCAAATTATAGACAAATTGCTTTTGAGTTTCCCTCCTGATACTGAATCTATTTCTTCTGAATGCTGAACCTTAAGCCCATTACTACTGAGTCAGCTTTCACCCAAGTCAGTCCTTTAAAATCTGGTTTAAAAAGTTCATGATAAGCAGCAAAAAGGAGAAAAAAAGAAATTTTATTTCACAGTGTATAGGACTACAGGCTATATGTAACCTACAAAATTTCCATGAGGATTAAGTGAATAACCCTGAAAATTTTACGTGTCAGGTGCTACACATAGGTAAGCTTGTGCTGGGTTATATATATATATATATATATATATATATATGTGTTTTTAATTTGTTATTTTAAATGGGAGTAGGCATGTCCCTGTGAACAATCCATGCTATGATTTAATTTTCTGATTTTTCATCCTAACTACCTCAAGGGTCAATTCTGCAATAGCAGTCTAACAGCAAAACCTTTCGGTAAAACTCTGAGTTTCATGAAAGAGAAAACAACAACAACAACAAACAAACCTAAGTAAATTCAAAGGGATGATAGTAATAGATCAGTCCATAAAATACAAGGTTTCATTAATTTCAGTGGTTTCCTTAGGAAATACTGGTTTACTTCCTGAATAATTGAAAGTTTGCCTAATGTGTATTCTATGTGTGCATGGCTATGAAGTGGGGAGACCCATTTCAGCAGGACACTCACGGTCAAAATTGTCCTTTGCTCTTAGACAACAGAGTACCTGACTCATGCTGAGCAAGTAGCTGCCTCCAGTCCCTAAGACACAATTTCTTTTTCTTTCTAAAAAATATTCTATATGAATTGTGCTCAGTGCCATGAAGCAACGAGGTTAACGTATATTTGTACATTCCTTTTCTTCTCCTGCAAAATCCCGGTAAGCATCATGGCCAGTGATGTCTTGTCCTGAAAGTGGGCGGGTGGTCATTTTTTCCCTGTTTATGGGCATGAAGATGACACAGCACTAGGTCTCCTTCTGCTGAGGCCTCCCCGCTCCAGCGCCCCCAGCCACCGTGATAATCTAAAGCACAGTCTGATCATGTGCCTCTAAGAGTGAAAATCCTTTCAGGATAAACCCCCAGCTCCTCAGTGAGCAGGCATCGCCCCTTGCAATCCGGTTTCCACTCTCCCTGGAGCCCACCTTCCCCCCGTCCTCCTGGAAGCTCCCTCTCACACCCTGAGCTCTGTGGGCTCCATGAGTGCCCAGGTTCTCGGGTACCCCTTTCCTACATCAGGACCCGCCCTTCCACAACCTGCTTGTTCTCTTCTCCTCTGTCTTCAAGATGCAGCTCAGCTCCCACCTCCTCCAGACCCCTTCCTGGGCACACTGTTGGGCCAGGCCCCCCATCCCGGGTCCTTCTGGCCCCTGAGCTTACGGTGATGGTGACACCTTCACTCTGTGCTGTAACTGCTGTTCCTCTTCGGCAGCCTTCCCTGGACCTTGACTCTTTACTTTGTGTTTCTGCAGCCCCCTTCTCTGACCCGGGGCTTAGCACACGGTGGGCATCGGCGGGCATCAGAGAGCATAGAAAGTTGATGGGTGGGGGGGGGGTGCGGCGGGGGGTATGAACAGGGAGGGGCTGGTGACCTAGGAGACAAAGTGGTTTTGTGCCTTAAGAGCCTTCAAGACCGAGGTTGGGCGCCTCACAGAGGGATGGGAGTGGGAAGACGGGTACTGTCTTTTGTTAGCTCGCATCTCACTGCATCCCCAAGGCTGGAGCAGACTCCCCACCTGTGACATCCTCGCACCCCTCCTTGCACTCTCTCTTCAGTCCCACCCCTTTTCCTTCTTTCTTTCGGGGGGGCGTCAAAGCATTGAAGGAAGTTTGGGCTGGAGTCTGAGGGGGCGTTTGGAAAGACCAGAATGGTGGAAGGGGTAGGGGTGCACATCCCAGACTGGCAGTGCCGGATACGGGGGCTGCACACGTGGGCCTCAGAAGACCTGTGGGCAGACGCAGTACTGTGAGGGTGCACCTCATCCAGGGAGAGGCTACCCAAGCTGTGATCCAGAAGGGCCGAGCAGAGCTGCAGAGCTCAGGAGCAAAGCCTCAGGATCAGACAGAACAGCCCGGAATGAAGGTTTGGGAGAAAAGAGCTCTCAGCATCCAGACACACTGAATGCTATCTCTATGGCTTCAACCTTGGGGAGGTGACCTTATTTTATTAAGAAATATTAACTCATACCTACCATGTGCCATATTCTAGGTGCTTGGGAAACATCAGTGAATGAATCAGACAAAGGTCCCTGCCTACTGGGGTCTTGCAACCCAGCAGAGGAACACAGACAACTAAAAGAGGCAAAGTAAATGAAAAAAAATAACCTGCATTTTGGAAGATGATCAGTCCTATGGGAAGAGACAGTACAGCAGAATAAAAGAGAGGCCGATGCACTCAGTGATTACTCACTGGTGAAGGAAGGAAGGGACCAATGCTTATACACTCTCCCAAGTTACTTGACATGAAACTCCCTGTCTTCACATCTTTCTCCCTTTATCCACCTCTTCCCTTTGCCTGCCTCTGTCTCTTCAATGCCCAACACAAAAGGGATTCAGTAATGTCAGATAAATAGATGCATTTTTGCTGTAGCTCCGAATGGGGGCTGTTTCATATTCTCAAGTGGATGATGAAGTCTAGACTTGGTCTGGAATTCCGAGTGTTCCCCGGGGTCTGTCCTGATCTGTCCACAGGAGCTCAACCATAAAACACAGCCTAGCCAGTACTGGGCACTTTGATTCACTCTTATTAATCCCTTCCTTCTGCCAACATCCTTCATCTCCTTTGGGGTTTCAGGCTGGCTCAGGCCCTAGTCGACATTTATTTTGTCCTTGAAAAAGAACAAGGAAGGGGCTTTTCCCATTGGCTCCAGTGATTGTAGGGTACAGATGGAGGATGTAGAGATAAATCCTCAGGATCCCACCCAGGGGACAACCCTATAACAAGATTAAGAAGAGATCGTAGCTGTACTTTCAAAAGTGAGGTCTAGACAAACATGGGTGATGATTGTGACTCCTTGTCAGCCTCCCTTGGGCTCAGAAACTGCCTTTGCCTGGTTAACTCTTGTCAGTTAGCTGTCCCTGCGGGAGACAGGGTGCTTGATGGTGCAGTTTTCATTTCGCACTTGGGAATGTGGAGCTGGGGCGCAGAGAGGTCCTTTGGCTTGTCTGAGGCCTACAGCCAGCCAGAGAGCAAGTCAGGCTTGGAACCCACAGTGTGAAGATGGACAAGGGCCCGGCGGGGGTCCCTCCAGAGACTGGAAGGCAGGAAGAAGTGACAGGCTGCTGGTTCAGGGAGAGGGAGGAGAGGATGAAGGCCCCGGCAGGACATCAGGGACCCAGCATCCTGCACACAGGCTGCAGCTGAGAGCCGACTGTGGGAGCTCAGGACAGGTCCACTTGGTGCTGGGAGCAGGGCCCCCTTACCTCTCCTTACCTGAGCCTTCCTCTGGGGGTCCAGCTGCCCAGCAGGTGGCAAAGCACCAGCTGCAGACCCTCCGTGATTCCCCTGGGAGGTTCCCAGGGAAGCCCAAGAAACTGTCTCTTTGCCTGTGTTCCACTTACGTAAGTGGGAAAGGGCCACCTCTGACATGTCCTCAGTGTCACTCATCTTAAGGCCCTTTTAAATCTAAATGTAGCTTCCTGGGACAAGGCACTGTCTAATGGAGCAAACCGTGGCAAATCTTCTTTTGCTTTTCCTTTTAAACAGCTATGCCATGTATGAAAACATACATGTGTGTATGTGTATCTATGTGTATATCACCTGTGAGTCTCTCTGTATGTGTGCAATCTGGTCTCATAAAAAGTCCAATTGTGCAATATTGGCACAGCAAAGCAGGGACAACTGTTCTTTGTCCCCACTCCTCAATAAATTGAGTTTCTCTCAATAAAACTTAAATATCCACAGGAAGTGCTCACTAAGTGGCAGATCATGGTTTGCTATAAGAAAACTGCCAAGTTGGTGATATGTGTGCAGTGGGATTCTATATGGACACAAGATTATTTATTACAAAAGCAGTTATGTTGGGATTTGCAATACACAGTTATGACAGCTTGGCTCAGGGGCCATAGGGCAGGCAGGCATGGGGCTTGATGCCAGTTTTGAGGAAGGAGTTGGTGTTTATAATGAAAATATGTATCTACAGATCTCCATGACCTGCAGTGGATCCTCCCAATCACCTTGGGGTGGCAGGTGGGGAAGTGGGGCCCAGGGAGGCTGGGGCTCATCTAGGGAACCATACCAGGGCAGGGACAGAACCAGGGCCCACCCACCCTCCATGCCCCTGTCACTGACACTGAGGCAGGAGCTAGATGGGCCCAGGCTGAACAGCTGTCCCCTGTGGACAGATACTCCAAGCTAGAATAACGGCAGGGGAGGGAGGAGCTGAGCCCTGGCCAGATAAAGGTAAAGAGACCACATATTCCTCACTCTCGAGCTCAAGGAGAGCTTTTCGACTACACATGTGCAGAAAGGCTCCTCTGGGGCCAAACAGGAGGGGGTGCACCCCATAACAGGTGATGTCAACCTTCCCATAGGCCTCTGCACTGGAATCCATCTTGGCTAAGAGATGCATGTGCACACAAGGGAGGACCCTGTGATAAACCAAATACGGACTCAGAATGAGGCAAAGCAAGATGATTGACCAGAGGAAACCTGGAAGAAACGCCCCATAAAAGTTATTTAAACTACCACAAGGACGCGACTCTCTCTGAGCCCGCCCGTGTGTGCGTATTCACGTGTACACTTTTTTCCTCCTAATAAACACTTTACTCATTTCACTACTTTCCATCTCTTTGTTGAAATTCATTTCTGCTAAGCAGACAAGCCAGGGACTTGTCACTGGCCACTGGTCCTCATGGTCTAGTGGTTAGGATTCAGTACTGTCACTGCCACAGCCTGGCTTCAATCTCTGGTCGGGGACCTGAGATCCTGCTTTAAGCCACTGCCAGCCGAGGCCACCCGAGATCAATACCTTTTACTCTCCAAGCGGGAGCCTTGGAAAGGGGTCAGTACAGAGGTGCAGACAGCACGCTCAGGATAGGAAACTGAGAGGGAATGGCTTCAGTCTCTCACATTCCGGCAAGATGGACAAGGGCTGGGACAATCTGGAGGCTACATCTCTCTCTACACCTAATGCAGACACTCTGCTCCAGGGGTTCCTTATAAACAAGAGTGCGATGCATGGGAGTAGCATGGCAACATGGGGCATATGCTGGTTCCCCAGTTGGGATCAGGGCCCTGGCCCTGGCAAGGTTTGATTTGACCCAATGAGGTAGGAGAAGAATGTGAAAACTATCTCTCTGCTGAGGCAACGATGCGCTCCCACGGCAGCACAGGAAGAAATCAACAACAACCAGAAGAATGTCTGACGGTTGCTACCCCATCAACCTTGAAATTGTTCACAACCAGAGGGCGTGAAGTACAGAGATAAAGCTGTCTGGAAACAGGCACCAGCTCCATGGATGCCTGCTTATTTAAGCTCTTTTCAATGTTTAATTCTTTTCTTTGTGCCATGTGTTTTTTTTCCTAGCTAAGTGATCTGGATGGGCTCCAAATGCATCCAGGCTTTGGGGGAGCAGTAGAGCCATGAACTGAATGCCGGCTGTGTGCCGAGGACTGGCTGTGACCCCCCCATGCAGCTGCTAGGTGACTGAGGCCTGACAATGGGGTGAGCCAAACCCGGCCTTGACAAATGGTTCTCAGACACCCCAGCAGAGTGGAGTGCTGCAGAATATTACGGGTGGGCGTCATCTTTACGTGACACAGACATGGGCAGAACTACGGTGGGAAGTGGTGGGTTAATTCAACAGCGACATGCATCATGTTGGGGACCTGAGTCAGACCATTCTTCAGGTTCACCTTGAAAATCGGCGATTTGGTCGGTCTCCGGAAGATCCTATCCTACCATATCTGAGAGGCCTGTCTGACCCCTGAGTTTATACCCTCACCACATCCCTCCCTCTGGCCCCTCGCCAGGCTTGCTTTCCTCTCATAGCCCTCATCATGTGGGAATTGTTTATGGTCTCTCCTCTGCTGGCCTGCAAGCTCCCCAAGAGGGGCCCCATGTTGGTTTCATCCACAGGACCCAGGACACACACAGTCTGTGCTCCATAAATAAAGGTTGAATGAATAATATCCCCATCAGCTGCAAAATTCCAGATCCTTCCTTGGCTGCTTTCTTGTCCTGGTCACAGAGGCTCCTGTCTTCTGTCCCCTATATCTGTGTGACCACACAGGTGAAGTGAAGACCACTTGGTAGAACAGAGTCCTAGGATATGGGACAGCTGGTGTCGGGAAAGAGCATTCATTCCCTTTCGTTCTCCTCCTTATTTTGTATTTCCCAAGTAATTGCTCTGTAGTTTACAGTTGATGCAACATGAATATGCGTCTCTTAACCTGAAAGGCTAGGAGAGGGTGTCATCTCTCTGGTAGCAGGTAGGTCTGGGGTCGGTCCACCTGAGAAGTACCATGTGAAGCACTGCCCAGGAATAAAGTGGGCCCTTTTTGGGACAGAGACTGAAGAGATCCGAGGTCACTCTAGCGAGGGTTTCTCAGCTGTGGCACTATTGCCATTTCGGGCAGGATAAGGCTTTGCTGTGGTGGTTTGCCTGTGTGTTGTAGGATGATTAGCAGAATCCCTGGTCTCCAACAGTACCTGCCACTAGCAATCCACAGCAAAGCAAATGACTATCAAAAATGTCTGCAGATAAAGTCCAATGTTCCCTGGAGGTAAAATAATGACCAGTTGGGAGCCAGGCTTTAATTATATGCATGGGCTAATGTTGATGATGGGCTCTCCCCACAAAGGCCCACTATTTTCATGGGTTCAGCTAATGCTTAGGTCCAGAGACCTCTTCCCAACGGGATTTTAAGAGCAACACTTATATTTATCTTTGATGATTTTAAGATATTTAATGGGTAACTGTGATTTGTGTAGAAGAACATTTTGTGTTTTTCAAACTTTTTACAGTCACTGCCCAAGCAACTTTCCCAGCCCAACTCGAGTCTGAGATAGTTACCATGAGTGTGTCCATCATATGGATTGAAAAACCAAGTCCTGGAAAGGTCGAGAAGCAGGACCAAGGCTGAGACGGCTATGGTACTACAATACAGACCTTCTAAATCCCAAGCTCCACAAAACCATGAGACTTGTTTATTCCTTTAATGTTTCTTCAACATCTAGGTTATTTCATTGGACTCTCCTGCCAGCGATTTAATTATTATTCCCTTGTTGCTTCTACAGATTGGCTACCTAATAGCTTGTGTTTAAGGAATTCTGCCACCCAAAATGTTTGCACTGAATCTGGGCCCTGCTGCAGATTTGGGTGGCGTCTTTCTATCCCTGAAAATAAACAATTGGATTCGACACAATTGAATCTCAGAATTAGCTTTTACAAAGAAAAGGTATCATTTTGGCAAGGCTGCAGATGCAAATGAGGACTTCGCAGGCAGAAGTGGAGCAGCTGGGGAGATGAGACAGTTAACAGAAAGTAGTTATGGAGACATTACGAGATGTCCCAGCTGCTGTGGGCTTGCACAGATTCACAGCCGGTGGGCTGCGGGGTGGAGGTCGTCCCGGGGCTCCCCTGGAAGTGTAATGACGCCCCTGCTCAGCCTGTGGCTGTACCGGCATCTGTTCAACGGGGTGCGTGGGCGATGCAGTTGCCAGGGAACACAGTAACCCGGTCTGAAAAGCTAATAAAGTGTATCTCAGAAGAGAGAGCAGTTGCTTCACGTGGGAGACGCGGAGTCCTGGCAGCAGAGGAAACCAGAGTGATTTGGTGACGGGATGGTGGAGTGATGGATAGCCCGTTAACACACACACTAAACCCAGATTACAGTCTTGTTTGGGAGCCTGCAGGGGCTTTGTTCTGACTGCCTGATTGACGCTCCCACTTAAAAGTCCCCTCCTCTATCAGCTATACTGCTGGTTCTTCTTCTTCCAAGTGCTTCAATGCCCACGTGACTTGGAAGGCACCCCACACCTTGAATTAGGAAAGCAGGAGGGTCAGCTGAAGGGCTGGCTGATTTCTAGGAGATTGCTACTATTATAACGTATTTCCTAAACACATCAGCTCTCACCTGTCCTTAGGTTAGGCTGCAACGTCCTCCCACATCTGGGTTCCCAGACATGCTCTACTGGTGAGCTGCATTCAGATCATTTCCTCTTGAGCAATGTATTAGTATCCTGAGGCTGCCTTAACAAATTACCACAAACTTGTTTGCTTAAACCAACAAAAGTATATTCTCTCCTGGCTCTCAAGGCCAGAAGACTGAAACTAAGGTATCAGTAAGGCTGCACTCCCTCCAAAGCCTCCAGGGGAAGATCCTTCCTGACACCTTCCAGCTCCTGGAGACCCCTGTGTTCCTCGTGGCCACATCCCTCCAATCTCTGACTCCGTCTGCACATGGCCTCTCCTCTATGTGTCTCTCCTCTGTGTGTCTCTTTTAAGGATATTTGTCTTTGGTTTTAGGGCCATCGGGATAATCCAGGATGAGCTTCTCATCTGGAGATCCGTACCTTGATTATATCAACACCATTTTATTAAATGAGGTCACAGTCACATGTCCCCTATTAAGACCTAGACATTTTTGGGGAGTCACCAATCAGCCCACTACCAGCAGTGACACAGCTAAAGGGCTTTGGCACAGATGAAGGGGTCTCTGCAGAGTGTGCACTGGGCCTTCAGCCTGATGGTCTTTATTCCTGAGAGGACCTGGTGGACTCCACTGACTTCCTGGCTTAGCAGGAAGACCTCCATATTTCTGAGAAAACTTGTGTCTGGAGAGGTTGAGCCAGAGCTGCCGTCTGGAAAGTGTGATTGGGAAGGAGAGCAGAGGGAAGGTGGGGTGTGAATGACTCTGGGAAGAACCCCACGGTGCCTGCAGGTGGGGTTCTGGGTCGGAAGCTGTGGCCTCACCTCAGGAAGGTGACCGTCTCTGCCACCTACTGGGGAAGGAGGTGGGAGTGTGATTGTCAGAGAAAGCTGAGACCCAGTGGATGCTGATGCTGAATGAGGCTGTGGCCAACACAATTCCTCTTCCTGGGTTCCTCCAGCCCAGCACTGCTGAGACCTGGAGACAGGGAGGCGGGGATGCAGAAGGGTAGGAAATGTCCCCATGTGGACCTCTCTGCTCTCTCTGTCTGTGGGCTTTCTTGTTTAATGGGGAGAGACTTAGGAAGACGCTCACAACAGTGCAGGGGCCTCAGTAATAGGACAGCTTGGCAGTCCCAGTCCCTGGTCAGTACCTGTAGGGGCCCACATGTTCCTTCTGGTCTTGAAGTTGACTTTCCATGGTGATTTCCGAGTCTGTGTTCTGTGCTGATGAATTTCCAAAGCTCATAAGTCAACACTGCATCATAAGCAGGATGGGCTCCACTAACTCCTGTCTTCCTACAGCCATTGGTCCACTTGATGGAGGAGAGGACTCAGGTAGGAGTAGCAGAGCCAGGTCGCAACCCCAGGTGGTCAGCCCCTAAAGTTCACTCTCCTACCCTCTGCACATAGCCTCAGGGCCACATGCTTCCAACAAGTGTGTGTGTGTGGACTTCTTACAGGTCCTCCAGTTTTCCTCTGTGAGTCTGTGCCTCTGTGAGTGAGTACGTGTTCTAAGATTCTCCCCATTCCTTTTGAATTCTCCATGTCTTCTTCAGTAGTAGACTGTATGTCCCATGAAGAGCACACAGTGAATGCTGAATCAAAATTAACTCATTATAGTGTAAATGATGCTAATTCTACAATTTATCACAGCCATATATTTTCTACATTTCAAGTGAAGGTAATAGTACTTGTTACCACCTCCCAGCGTCCCTTTTACAGTAAGTGTCTACCTGCTGCCTCATGAGAGAAATCTCTCTCTGTCTCCACTCACATCTCCCACCCTATTTCCCTCAGTACGCTTCTGTCAAAGAACTTTCTATGTGATACTGTACACAACATAAAAACTAATAAATTAGAACTGGAATACAACTTTTGTCCAAGAGAGTAGTTTTTAATATTGGCATTTGGAACATTAAGGGAGAGGCAAAACTCGTCAAGAGTCCAGAAAACATAATTCCTATATGGACTGAAACTTTAAGAAGCCATTAAAGTAGGGTGGTCTATGTGGTGGGGAGATACATATGGTGAGACGATCCATGTGATGGGAGGTCCATAGGGTGGGGGTGGTCCATATGGTGGGGAAAGCCATATTGTAGAGTGGTCCATGTGTGGTAAGGTCCATGGATGGGGTGTTTCATGTTCTGGGAAGGCCCAGGGGCTAGGATGATCCTTTGCCTACACTCTTTCTGATTCTTGATGTTTCCTAAAGCCCCAAGCAAGGAGCCATGAAGAAATAAATGGTGTTTCAGTAGGTGCTGGCTGATGTATAGGTGGGAGGGCTCTGTTGTCATTAGCCTGATCCCTAGGGGACATAGTTGTAGACAGAGAAAGATGGTCTGGGAAAACGAGAGCATCCTTCTTGCTCACTCTCTATCTCAGTATGGTTTATTAGGATTTATGATAAATTGAAAACCATAATAATATTTAATATTAAATTTTAATTATTCACATGATATACAATCATTCTGGAAACTGAAAAAAGACAAACACATTTAACCAAAAATAAAACCCAACAACAAAACAAAACCCAAGAACAAATGAACAAACAAACAAGAAACAATTGGAGACAATTACTGTTGACAGCCTAAAATTTATCTTCCAAGCTCTTTTAAATATAATAAAAATAGATCAAATTCCACCTGCTATCCTTTTCTTTTTTTTTTTTGGTCAGCTTAGGTATATATATATTAAAATCAACAGTGTTGAGTGTAAAATTTGATGAGGTTTGATGAAAATATTCATTTGTTTAGCCACAATCATGATAAAGAATATTTTCTCCACCAAATGTTTCTCGGTTCTGCTTAGTGAGCAGTCTCTTTCCCCAACCTCAGCACTGGCAAACACCGATCTGTTTTCTATCTCTATAGTTTTGCCTTTTCTAGATGGTCATGTGAATGGAAGCTTATGTATGTGGTCTTTTATGTCTGTCTTTTTTCACTTAGCGTAAAACCTTGGAGATTCAAACATGTTGTAGTATGTATCAGTAATTTATTCATTTCTCTTACTGAGTAGTATCTCATCATATGGATGGTCCAAAATATGTTTATCCAGACACTTGTTGGTGAGCATTTGGGTTCTTTTTAGGTTTTCACTATGATGTAAAGCTTCTGGGAAGATATACAAACAGAGTTTTAGGTGGACATATGCTTTTATTTCTCTTGGGGAACTACCTAGGAGCGGAATTTCTATGTCTTACGGTAAGTGTATGTTTAACTTGGTAAGATACTGCCCAACTGTTCATCAAAATGGTTCTGCCATTTTCCATCCCATCTGCAAGGTAGGAGAGATCCAATTGCTCCAAATCCATGACACTACTTGGTATTATCAGTGTCTTAAATTTTAACCATTCTGTGGTTTAATTTACAATTTCCTAATGACTCAAAATGATAAGCATATTTTCATGTATGTGTTTGCCACTTGTGTATATTCTTTGGAAAAGTATTTACAAACAAAACATTAGATTAAAAATTAATTTTTTTTCCTAACTATTGAATTAAGAGTGTGTGTGTGTGTGTGTGTGTGTGTGTGTGTGTGTGTGTGTGTGTGAGAGAGAGAGAGAGAGAGAGAGAGAGAGAGAGAGAGACGTATCTGGATAGAAATAATTTACTGAATATATGTTTTACAAACATTTTTTCATTGTCTGGCTTACCTTCTCATTTTCTTAATGGTGTCTTTTGAAGCACAAAACTTTTAAATTTGATAAAGTGTAACATATATCATTATTTTTCTTTTACAGTTTGTGCTTTATGTGTTCTATTTAAAATCCTTGCCTCACCCAAAGTACTAAGACTTTTTTCCTGTGTTTTCTTCTACAGATTTTATAGTTGTAGCTGTTATAATTAGATCTATTATTTTGAGTTAATTTTTAATGGTATATTTTAAGGGCCAGGTTTCTTTAATATGGACGTCAAGTGTTCTAGCACCATTTATTGAAAAAAAAATTCTTCTCCCCAATGAACTGCCTCAGAATCCTTTCGAAAATTAATTGATCATATATGTATTATCTATGACTTGACTTTCTGATTTTATCTTCTGTTCCATTGTCCTATATGTCTATCTTTATGCCAATACTGTCTCAACCACGGTAATTTCATAGTAAGTCTTTAAATCAAGTAGTGTGGGAAATTCAGTTTCTTCTTTCTCAAAATGGTTTTGGCTCTTCTAGGTTATTTGCATTTCTCTATAAATTTTAGAATAAGTTTGGCAACTTTACAAAGCATACTGTTGTTTATTGATTGGCGTTACATTGACTCTATTGATCAACTTCTGGATAATTCACTTTTTAACTTTTTGAATCTTCTGATCTATGAACATGGTATGTATATCTTCATTTATTGAGTTCTTTATTTATCTTAGTTATATCTTATACTTTTCAGTGTACAGATCTTGTATATGTTTTATGGAATTTATCTTTAGGCATTTCATATTTTGATGACCTTGTAAATGGTATTGTATTAATTTCCATATCTAAGTTTTCATGGCTAGTATACAAAATGCAACTGATTTTTAAAAATATTGTCATTGTATCCTGCAGCCTTAGCATGTAGATTTATTAAGACTTTCTAAAGACAAGATCATTTTATGTTGTTGGATAATTAATTTTTACTGGTTTGTTAACTTTTTCAATCTTTTTCTTTATAAAAATATTTTTTCAGGATGGCAAATCTTGATGTTTTTGAGAAGGGGAAGTGAGATCTGTCCCCTTGGAAATAGAAGGAATGGAGTTAATTAGCATTCTTCTGACAAGTCTCGATAACTTCTTGTTCAGATCAGAGCACAGTTTCTTGAAAGAAAAGTCTTTCCTTGCTTTACTTGTACTGCATCTAGTTGTCATGGTCCAAGTAAACAAGGAGATGGGAGTGGAGCAATAACAGATGGGAGTAGAATAGTACAGTGGACAAAAAGGAATTCAGTTCAGATCTTGTACTCATCCTGATTCTCAAAGGTAGGAAGCTTTGAGTATATTCCAAGCCACTTTCTGAGGCAACGCATGAGGCACAGGGAGCAGGGTCCCACCCTATGCATGCTGTACCCACCCCTCCTGTCTCAATCCCAGTACTCGTAGGGAGTGTGAGTCAGGGCTCCACAAAGCTGAGACTGACCAAAGGTGCTCTGGCATGGAGCCAGTCATGGACAGGGAAGAAATGTTATCAGCGTACCTGGAGCAAAGCCCATATAAAGGGCTGAACATTCTGATGTCAACAAAGAAGGAGAAAGGAATAGCAAAGTCAAACTTTGTCAGTTTTTATCAAGCTAGAGAGAGGCTACTTGTGACATTAGTGGGTGTCTCGGCCACTTGAAGCATGCGCAGTGCTTGACCACGGAGCAGCATCACCCTCTAGTCTCATGCAGATCTCCAAAGCGGGGCACACAACAGTATGCTGGGTGTGGGAGAAAGCATATGGAACTTATGCGGACATTCGTATTGGTAGGTTTTATTTTAGCATTTATCTTATTGTATGTGTAACACATTAATACCTTAGGTATGTACAACTACGACACACACATATATTAGTGATACACAGTCAGAAATGTATCAGTGTGGAATGTGATCCAGACGTTGCAGATACACAGTCCTGAGAAAGCATTCAACTGCATCATTAAGTCTGTTTTCTGATCCTCTCTTTACCAGTACATTTGGGATTTTCACTTGTGTCTTGATGTTGGGAAGAAAGCCCTCCAAAAGCTGAAGACCACACTCTGAACTGCTGTGGTCCTGCAGAGGGACCTGCCCTGAGAAGGGGCTGACTTGAGAAAATGAGAAGACCCCTCTCACCTCTGCAGCACCAGTTTATGTAGACAATTTATCTTACCTTCCATCATTAAATGCATTTTTAAACTTCTCCCATGCAGAAGAGAGTCTGCAATTAGTAATTCCATGCTATCTTGGAGCATCCCAAGGGCATTCTTTTCTGGAGAATCCAGAATAAAATATTTCATCAGGTGTAAGCCAGTGATTGCACTGTTGTAGCCAGCTGTTGCTGGTTTGGTCCCTATTGCTGTGTAACAAATCTGTACTGAAAAACACAGGTTTTTTGTTTTCTTTTTTTTTTTAGCTGTTTTTTTAATCTTTTGTGGCTCCATGTGTTGACTAGACTAGTGGGTTGTTCTGCTGGTCTTCCTGCTGGTCTTCCAAGTAGTTGCAGTTTGATGGTGGCTGGGGCTGGAGTCCTAGGGAGGCTTACCTCAGATGCTGGGACTGATGGCCCTCTTTAGGCCTCCATGCAGCCCTAGGGTCCCTCCTAATAGCTCCAGGTCCCTCCAGCCAGGTAGCTGAACTTCCAATATGGCTGCTCAAGTCTCCCAAGAGCACAAAAACAGAAGCTACCAGGCTTCCCTAAGGTTTAGACATGAAACTGGTACAATGTCGTTTCCAAAAGTTATTTTAGATAAAATGAATCACAGGCCAGCTCAGATTCATAGTGGGAGGACTACTCAGGGGTGTGAATATCAGGAAAGTAGTTTATCTTGGATCAGCTGTGGAGATTACCTATCACAACTTGTTATCTTTTGGATTTAGGAAAACAGTGATGAATCCAGCTTCTGGGACAGACCAGTGTATGTTTTATGGGAAGTAAAATGACAGGTATGTCTGCGCTATATATAATCATTTAAAATATGGTTTCTGAGTTGAGGCACAATTATGTGTAACTAAATACCATATTTTAATGATCAAAGCAGAAAATGATTTAAGGCAAACTAAGGTTGTCTTGGAATATCCTCTGTCACTTCCAGAAGCTTTTGGTGTTTAGGTCACAAATAGCAGAAAACAGATAATTCTTGTTAGCATCTTCTGTGGCTGGGTTAATCTTTATCACCCACTGATTCGTGAACGCTTTGAAATGTGCCCAGAGTGACTCATTGTTTTGTTGTTGTTAAGGATTCCTCCATTTTTGGCTTGTGTCTGATTTCTACCTGCTAACTTTTAGTTTATCTGTGGATTGCAGATAAGGTTGAGATAGATAAGCACTTAATTCAGCTTTATTTGTGTAAGCTATAGTCCTCTTTGGGTAGATATGGGAATCCACATAGTATTCTTCTCGGGGAACAGCTCTATTGAGTATAGAGGTACTGAGGAAGGTTCTAGAAGCCCCAGATGCACCCTTCTACTGTCCAGCTGAAGGGCACACCTTTTATGCACACGCGTACCAGCATTGTCCATGTATACGCTGCTGGCAGTTCACCCACCAAGAGTGATCAGTCTTCCTGTTTAGGGAAGAGTTGGCATATTCTGAAATGAAATGCTGGGCAGAATCAGATCATTAATAACAGTGCTATTACCTTTCAGAAGGTTCCACTTGAATAAAGATCTGAACTAATCGTCCCAATATGTTACATTCCTTTATTTATTTTCTGCAGCTAGTAGATATTTACTGTGACCTGGTAGAGGTCAGGCAGACACTGTGCTGGGTACAGATGAGGCCAGGTTTCAGAGAGCAGGTGGCTGTCAGCCTGGGCTTTGCAGGGGCAGCACACCTGGACAGGTAAGCACGGAGCAGAGTGTCCTAGGAGAGGACTGGGGCCTGCAAGGTATTGCATAATTAGTGCATGTTTTGGCCTCTTGTTCCCTGGTCCCTCCCTCTTTCTCTGCACACTACAGCCTTCTCTCACTAGCTTTCTTGCCCAGCGTAGCTGAAATACCCTTTGACTGCTGGCCTAGCCTGCCAGTTAGGTGTGAGAGGGTTAAGCAACAATGTCCTTTCCCCTCTGGGTTCTGAACTTATAGAGAAATAGTCACAGAAGCCAGAAAGGAATCAAACATTATTGAAGATAATAATGATTGCAAACCCTGATGCAATGCTTGCAAAGGCCAGACATGCTTCTAAGAGCTTTACAGACTCATTTACACATCATAGCAATTCCACAAATTAAACACGGTCACTGTCCCCATTTGACCCTGGGACCAGCAAGGCATGGAGAAGTCACTGATCCCATGGAGCAGATGCTGTTATGCAACCCACACTGCCAATATGGATGCCCAGGTAGGGACAGGTGAGTGACTGTCACATAAGGCCACACAGGTGGAGCTGGGAGAGCTGCACTGCAGAATGACACTGGGTGTAAAGGTCAGAGTTTTCTTCCTTCCCCTTTGCTCTCAATCTCTTTGGCCAAATCAGCTTTGGGCAGAGGAGTGAGAGGAAGCATGGCTCCCAGATGTGGCAGGGCAGGCCCTGCGGTCCCTGAAGACCAGGGGAGAATGATGGCTTCTCTTGGACAGGCAGCTCTGGAAGAGTCTGTGAAAGGCCTAGACATTGCAATGACCTTTCCCAATTAGCCACCTGTTTTTCACAGAGAAGTGAAGAAGGGATGGAGAGTGAGAAGGAAGAATGAGTTCTCTTCCTCTGTACCTGGAAGAAAGGGGGTAATTAGTATTTTGTTAATGATTCTCAAGATTCTCAATCACTGACAGTTCCCACCAGAGCCTAGTTTCTTGAGAGAGGTCTCTCCTTCCTTCACTTTACACCCAGTTGGGGAGATGTGAGCAGAACAGTCCACTGTAACAATAGGTGAAATAAAGCCCCAAATGTCGCTTCCTGTGATCAGACGACTGCACTGTCATTACCTGAAGATGCTCAGAACCCCGGGCACGGAGGGCAGAAGTGTTAATAGGGGGGCAGTTTCCAAATTTCAGCTCCCATTTGTGATTTCTAAACTTTGAGCTGGGCTGAAAAAACGGTTCCTAACTATTTTCATCTATAAGAAAATATTTTATTTTCTTATAGATCGTACAGCCCATATTCAGGAAATGTATGTTCTGTCTTCGTTGCAATAGAATATTTCCATAGATATCAGGTTTTGTTAAACATCTTTTACCATCAAACACTTTATAATGCTAGCATTGGGGAAAAAGATTAAGCAAAAAGTGTTATAAAAGTTTTAAATTATTATGCTATGAGGTCATAGGTTCACCCACAGAATAGCTGAGTCCATGTGGAAATGGGTTACCTTTTAAATTCTGCTGTATATTCAAGAGTTAGGCTTGTGATTTAAAATTACTCACTGTAACACTTTTGTCATGTAGTTCAAAAAATCATGAAATAAAAGGCACTTCGTATTTTAAGTGCAGAGTCTGACTTGTGAGACATATTCATTAGGGTCTTTCTATACAGCCATGGCTGCTAAGGACTTCAAATACAAAGGTTATGGCTCTCTTGACCTGATGGATCACATGTGGAATCACCCCAGGCAGCCCTGGATGGGGATCCTCTACAGGACAGGACTCGTCCAGTCCCTTCCCTGTCATGTTGATTCTGGAGCAGTGAGTTCATTTGGACAGTTCATGCTATCCTGGCCCATCTGTATCTCATCTTGGAGGCGGTGAGTGGTAACCCTCCCCCCAGTGGAGTACGTCCTCCAGCCCCTGGGATTCTCAATATGGAGCATCATTTCCTGGGCAGGCTTCTCAGTGGCCTTTCCAGTTCCCTGTCTTCCAAATGATTACCCTTTCTTCATAGAAAGTTCAGATTGAGCTACTCCTCTATTAATTCCTGGATTGTGTCTGAGTTGGAATTTTATCCTCCATTAAGTCTTGTGCTGAGTCGTCATTGTTCTGCCACGGTTCTTTTAAGGATCACATGATTGGTGGTCACGGTTTTTCTTCAAAGTCACCTCCACCTTCTTAGCGAGGTTCCATATAGGCACACCATCTCAGCTGATTCATTTCTTGAGAACAAGAGGTTCACATGACCAGGGAAGGGTGTGCTCAGGTGGAGAGAAAACAAGGCGAGAAGAGTAGAATGTACCAAGGACTTTGGACAAGGAGAGGGATATTTCATAATTTCTCAATAAATGAGATCTATAGCTAAATATAACATAACCTATTAAAATATCATTAATATAAATGGTTATGAATGAAATAACAATACATTAATAATAATGAATATTTTTCCTAATGTGATTCTAACAGAAAGACCTTTTGGTATCCTCAGTGTAAGAAAGGGTCCAATGTGACTTTGGCCCACAGGGTCCAACCAGATCTGTGAAAGCAGGTCCCCTCACCCACTGAAAGATCACGAGGGCAAGTATTATGGCTGTTTTGATATATTTATTTTTATTTGCTTTCTTTGATTTGATTTTTTTTTTAAATCTATGACGCAGAACTTTTAAGTATTTTAGTATTATGTCTGACCTGGGACTTAGTTAGAGCAAGCTCAATCCAACTATGTTTTTACAGGAGAATGAGAAAGAAGCCAGGAGACCCACAGAAAGTCAGGGGAACCCTGGTGTGAAGAGGTGTGTGTGTGCAGAGGCCACAGAGCAGGTCAGCTGAGAGCATCTGAGACAGGACGGCCTATGTGATTCCGACAGATGTCAAGGGTAAAGTGAGGCAGGGAGTTTGAATTGCTGAGTCCTGGCCTTTCTGTAAGGCTGGTGTCTCTGTGTGCTTATCAAAAACAAACACGCAAGTAAGGCTACCTAACGGAGCTCTCAGAATGCATGTGGTTCAGGGTTTGTCCTGAAAGTCTTCTGACCTTCTGATTTCTTTAAAGGAAGCAAGAAAAAAAAATATCTTCCATCATCAGCTGGTTGGAATGCCCTGTGGCATACTGACCATCATGTCCTCCACAAATGCCTGGTTTGGGGTCTGTGATGGATGTAATCCTGGGGGCTGGAGGTGCCCATCTCGGGTCACCTTCTCGACTGCCAGGGTTCACGGCTCACTGGAATCTAGGTTCCCTCTGTCCTTGGGTCAAGGGAAGGGAACGCTGATGTTCTCATTGATATGACCACATCTGTTTGCAGCTTGCTAAACTCACTGCATCTTGGAAACGTAGAGGTTCTAGTTTCCTTGAAGGAAAACTGCATTGCATGTTAAATTTCAATGTGATTTTCAGAAGGATGCATTTCTCCCCGACTCTTTTGAAGGCACATGTTATATAATGGATTATACCACAATGCCAGCAATCTTGAAGAGGCACAGGGAGAAATTTTTTTTAAAAAGTCTCCCATGACATGAGCAAAATGATCTGTCAACAGAACTTGACAGTTATTTGTGATGTTTTTTCTTTTTCACCAGTGCTTGAGAGATCAGTCCTGTCCTGGCTGAGTTTTAGGCATATATTATAGTAAATCAAGGAAACCTCACTGAATAAAGTGTTTTATTTGAACTTGGAAGCAAAGAAAATAAACAATTTGTGAGGTGTAGAAGACAGGGCATGTTTTTCAGGGCACGAGGTGATAACTCCAACTATTTCCCTGACTGGAATCAAAAGGCACACATGCAAATGTAATTAATCTAGGAGAACAGCCATGCTAGAACAAGGCTAGTGTGTATGGCTGGGAGAAGACTTTCTGAAGTACATGCTAACCCACTTGCTCCCCCAAATGAGCCTCCTGCCTCTGCCCTGGAAGTTCTTTGATGGGCTGTGTAGAATAATGCGATTACAGCTGCCCGTCTTAACAAAGCGGCACCACCCAAGCGTGGGTGATGGCCTTTGACAGGCGTGATGTGAGGAATTGTTTTCACCCTTTTCACCAGGGTTCTTTGTTTTTCATGCTTCCCATTTATGCACGTCTGTCATGGGCTTTCAAGCCATTTGCTGCTCACATGTATGCTGGTTGGTCCTCAGTCTCTTGTGCTTTGTAGTTCCAGACATTTCATATCCATCTGTTCTAACTAGAATCTCTCTCATCAAATTGAGAGCCCTTCCAAATGATTTCTTAACACTTCCCCTAATTGCCAGTCTTTAGAAACCTGGTTATCCATTTGAAATATCTTTTTACCTTGGCTATCTGTGAATACCTTTTTTTTTTTTTTTTTTTGCGGTACGCGGGCCTCTCACTGTTGAGGCCTCTTCCTCAGGCTCTGGACGTGCAGGCTCAGCAGCCATGGCTCACGGGCCCAGCCACTCCACGGCATGTGGGATCTTCCCGGACCGGGACACGAACCCGCGTTCCCTGCATCGGCAGGCAGACTCTCAACCACTGCACCACCAGGGAAGCCCTGTGAATACCTTTTTCTGACATCGCAGAAATAACCAGTTTTAGTGATAATCATGGAGGTGCCTAAGTAACTATAGGCTGGAAACAAGAATGAACCTCTCTCTCTTTCTGTCCCCTCTTCCCTCTTCCCCTCCCATCCTTTCTTCCTTTTACTCTTTTTCTATTTCCTCCTTTCTTCAAATATTGATTGAGAGTCTGCTGTGTCTCAGAGCCTATTATAAGCATGGGGAATACAGCAGAGAACAAAATAAAAGAAGTTTCTTCATGGAGCTTGCATTTTAAAGGAGGGAGAAAAACAATAAGCAAATACATATATATATAACATACTTGTACAGCATAAATGTACGTATATGCATGTAGATGACAAATGTATATCATATATCGATACATAGTGATGTATACAGTATAAGAGATGTACACATATGCATATAGATGACATATATAATGTATCTTATATAGCATATAGGTACGTATAGAACAGTAAAAGTTTGTGTATATGTAGGTTACATATATAATATATATAGCATATAGTGTATATAGTATAGCACATGTACATATATGTGTATATATATATATATATATAAACTTATAGGTGTGTATAGTACAGTCCATGTACAGGTATGTGTATAGATGACTCAGACGGAGACACAGGTGTAGATATACACAGATATCCATGAAGAGGTGTGTCAGGCGGTGATGAGTGTTATGCTCTGAGCAAGGCCAGGTCAGAGTGGCAGGAAGTGCAGAGTGGGGAAAATTCCATCCTGGGTTGTTTCTGATGAGCCCTGAGGACAGTGAGGGATGAGCCATGAGGACCTGTGTGAGAAGAGCATTCCAGGCAGTGGACTCAGCAGGAGACTGGAGGGTGCTGGTCACCTTTGAGGGTGGAGTGAGCCAGGAGGCAAATGGTAAAAGAAGTAGGGAAGGTGGAGGTCTGGGTTTGTCTGGCCTTGATAATCAGGGGCTGACAGAGAGTCCTGGAAGGATATGTCAGTCATAGCAGATAGAGAGGTGTTGCGGGAACCTTCACGGCAGTCTGGGTATGACAAGATCTGCAGGGAGGTGGGACTGAGGCCAGGCCGGCCATTATTTTCCTGGATTTAGCACCAGTAGTTAAAGGTGAGCCAGCATGGGCAGATCATACCTGAGTACAGACCTGTTCCTTTTAATCTTGTTAATCATGGTTTTGTCCTCTAAGATTTTCTAAATACGTTTAAGTGCACCCTCCTCAGCATATTGGAGATAACAATTGGCCCTACCTTATTGAGATTTTGTAAGGATTAAACATGTTAAAGTAGTGTGCCCAGCACGGGTAACCATTTAATAATGATGATGATGATGAAATTTATAATAATACATAATGCATTTTTACATCAATGGGAACTATTCAAGCTGAGATCTATTTTGATTCAAAGGAATGTGTAAAGAATCGAGAGCCACATTTTGGGGAATGGAGAAGACGTTAAATGAAATACTTGATCTAACATTCCAGACACGGGGCCATAATGGAAATTCAGCCTTAGGTGCTGAAAGGGGTGGCTTCGATGACCCCCAAACAAAGCTCTTGGCAGCCAATGTTTCATCTGCTTGAGGGACAAAAAATTCCTCATTGCCTAGTTGGGGGAAAATAAGGTCTGTTGTATCTCAATGGACATAAAAATAACCATGAGCCATTTGGATGATCTGTTCTGTGGTTGAAAATGGAAGAGATGTAAATTTCCTAGCTGCCTTTTTGGTTTTTTTGGTGTCAAATGCATTGATCATGGGAGTTGTAAGTTTTATGGTGTTTGAAATTTAACCTCTGTTTTTCCAGGCCTCTGAGTGTTGACTTCCCTCAATCTGTTGCAGTTCAGAGGTGACCCAAAGAGCTTTTTGTTTCAGTGAGGATACTGCCAGATGTCATGGCAAATCGCAGCCCTCACATCTACAAACTGCTTAGTCCAGGGGTCATCCCTCTGCTATCCCTCCATCTCAGCATACTCCACTGCAGGTGTGGTCTGTGTGACTGTCTTCAGGGGTAGTGACACTTCCTGCATATGATGTTGCTGTTGTCTCAAAGAGTAAGTTTCTACAAGGTTCATTGGACTGTTCTCTGTGTAACCAAACCCCAGTGATCAAGACTGTGATTAGGATTTGGGGCCAAAGCACAGTCTGCCTGGGAAGACCAGCAGGTTCCATCTTTGGTCCACTCTTCCCAGGCTGAGCCCCACAAGGGCAGCCCCAGGTGCTGGACATCAGCTGCTGTAAATCCCTTGTGCATCCAAGCTAAGTGGGCACAGAGCTTAGACAACTCATCATCTCACCAGTATAGGAAACTCTGCTCTGGAAGAGGTATGCAAAGTGACAAATAATTAAAACAAAATAAAACAAGACAAAAACATCTAGCTAACAGTGTGAATTATCATGTAATCAGCTTTTTGTTGGTTTGTTTTTTAAATAAAATATTAGTTTTTAGTTTTTAAAACTGTCTTGAACATAGCCATGCCCTAAATAAATTCCATCACCTCTATGGACCTTCTAGGATTGAATCAGGTCAGCTCTAGGTCCTTCCTAGCTTCTCAGGTACCAATACTGCCTGCTACTCTGAGTCTGCAAAAGAGAATGAAGGCTGGAGAATTGCTTCCATCCAGAGTCAGATCTGAAAGAGCTGCTGACAGAGGGAGAAGCAGGGTGAAGACAGGAGGGTTCATGGCAGAAAGGCTGGCAACAGGGGGAGAAGAATACCAGCTTCAGGGTGAGTGTGCTGTGTGCTGGGGAAGGAGATGGGTTGGGGGACCTGGAGAGGAGCAGGGGAGAGAAGTAAGCTGGAAGGGTTGGGACAAGTGTTGGAAACATGGAGAGGGATGACTGTGGAAACAGGCTGACATAAACAGGGAGCTGGGATGGACAGGCAGGTTGGAGCAGGTGAGAGAAGAATGATACTCAACATTCACTGGGGTGTACTGTGGGGTGCACATAGTACATGTGTGTGCACTTGTGTGTGTAGTTTATCATGGTTTTATTTTTCAGGTAAAGAGTCTGGGGCTCAGTGAGGTGTGACTTCCTGCCCAAGGTCACACAGGTTGTGGACATTGTACCCTGTTGTTGAGCTCGGGTCTCTTGGCTCCAAAGTCCATGGCCCTCCCTCTGAGAACCTGCTCCTGACTCTTCTAAATAAACCTGACTAAAAAAATCCCTAAGATTCAACATTGTGCCATCACTCTTAGAGTGGGGCTTATTCACTCTTCCAGGATCTACTGTGTGGCTGTCAATGCCCAGGGCTCCCTTTGGTCACTGTCCAAAAGGGTATCCATGAGGCCTAGGCTATGGCTTTTGGCCCGAAGTGATTGACTGCCAATAAACTTGGTAAAGTAACAACATGTATTAAAATACTTTTTGTCCAATTATGCTGTTTCTATACTTATTAGGTCATTATTAAAACACATAAAAAGTTTAAATCAAGCTGTAAAGTGTTGTAACCCAATCTAGAACAACACTTAAATTCAATCCTTTACATATAATTTTGTGTATTTCTCATTTCCCCACTATTTCTGTTACTGAACTGAACTTGAGTCAACTAGCCTTATGTGCAACAAAGCCAACCTACTGACACCGCATTGTGGTGAAGGAAAGTACAGCATTTATTGCACAGCATCAAGCTGAGAGAATGGACAGCTTGTGCTCAAAATACCTAAACTCCCTGATGGCTTTTGGGGAAGGGTTTTTAAAGACAGAGTGAGGGAGAAGGTTGGGAGATGCATGATCAGCTTATGCACGATTCTCTGACTGGTTGATGGTGAGGGAACAGAGTGGTATTTCAGTAATCTCAATTACCAATTTTCTGACTCCAACTGGTCTGGGGTCTATGTGTTGGTGGTCAGCATGCAGTTAACTTTCTCCACCTGGTGGGGATTTTAGTACCTGCAAAACAACTCAAAGATATGGCTCAGGATATTATCTGTAGCCCTTGAGGAGAAACTAAAAGTCTTTGACTTTGTTTTATGACTAAACTATTATTATTTTGTCTTGCTTGACTGCTTTTCTTTGTTTCTTCATTTTCTCACTTCTCTGATTAAATTTGTTCTTTGGAACTTGGGGAGAGCTTAGGAGGCTAAAGCTTTTTTATAAACAAGAGGCATAGAACTTTGTGGAGGTGGGTGTGTGTCCCTGGGAAGACCCCTCAGGGTCCTGCTAAGTTTAAATCCCCCTTTTTCTTTGATATTCCTCAATCCTGAGGGGAACAGGGGCAATGACTGCTCTGGCTACTTCCTGCTGAATGGGGTCAAAGACAATTTTTCAGGGTTAGAGGAAAGTCATTGACTTTCATTTTAGAGAATTCTTGAGTACCAGGCCTTACACCAATTATTTGTATTGGGCTGGTCAAAAGTTCATTCATGTTTTTCCATAACATTTACAGAAAAATCCAAACAAACTTTTGTCCAACCCAGTATTATGAAAACATTACCTCTTTCTTTGGTTGCTTTGTCATAGAACTTGGACAAACATTTCAAAATTAGTGGACATGTTACAATGAGGATAATGATCAAAATGTACACTTGTAGTATTCTCTGAAAGAGTCCTCCTATTCCTGATGGCAACTAGGCAAATAAATCTTGGAGTTGTCCTCTTTACATACATTTTGTAACCAAGTAACCTTTTGAAGTATTTAATTTACTTGGGTTTTAACTTCTCCAGGGGTATTAATACACACATAACAGAAACTATTGACCACTATACATATGTCTCCTTGTTTTGCTAAAATGTAATTTAAAGAAATTTTATTGTCTAGTACTATTCTGGCTAAAGAATCTAGTGCCTTCTGTTGGGAGGCTACTGCTTGAGCTGTCTCGTTTGTTACTACTATTTCTAAAGTAAAAGAAAGATTTAATAGCTATAAGAGAAGATCTTGAGACCATAAATTTGCTACTGGCAGCTACTAGCAGATATTGTTTTGAGAGCAGCTGGTGGTTGCCTTAATGCAGTGGATACAGTTCAGAAAATTTAAGTCCTCAGTAATACAGGATATTTAAGTCCTCAGTAATACATGTCTAAAATCATGTCCACAATGGCTATCCAGATCTATTTTGGATACCTGAACTATAGTCACTCTATTTTTATTTTTAAATGTATTTTTTCCCAATGGTTAAAGCAGATGTACAATGTACATTAGATAGGCCACAAAACAGGCTGTTCTGATTTAAGTTAAATCATGTATAAGCCAGAATGACATCCCCATACTTCAATATGTGAAAATTTCCTCCCACCATTTCCCCTTTGATTACAAATCTTTCAATAGAAAGCACTGATAATCAAAATATTTGTCTTTCAATTCCAGGTGGTTATTACTTTCTCTACCTTCTCTGGGTCCATATTTCATTTGGTGCTAGGCGTCTTTTTTGTGTATATATATATATATATATATATATATATATAAAATTTTGTTTATATATATATAATTTTGTATATATATATAAAATTTTGTTTATATATATATATAATTTTGTGTATATATATATATATATATTTGTCTAATTATTCACATTGGGGAAAACTAATCAGACATAGTGAATAAGTTCTGAGGTATGTTGACAGGGAAATATTTTATAGGCTATGCGTTTTATCAATTTTACCAAATTGTCACACAAACATTGTACATATGCTTTTACCAGTTGACTTAAAACAAGCAGGGATACGTGTCATGAGTAGTAATACTCTGTGACAACTTCAAAGGAGATTTTTTTTTCCTTTCTGAATGCTGGGGTCAAAAATATTGTTAGAAGAAAAGCAATGACTTTCTATTTTGATAGGGACAAACATTGAAGACCAACATTTGGTAATCAGTTCAATTGAATTAGTTGGATGAGTCTTACGGGCCTGGTCTGTATTCTTGGGTCAGCTATCTATCACTGTTGTTATCTTCTTCTTATCCTGATGTGGGTGTTATTTGGGATCAGCAGTCCTTTCTCTAGACAAGTTTAATGCAGATGCCCTTCTTAAGTGGGAAATATGAATTTAAGAGTTCATTCAGTTTCACTGTGTCTGAGATAATTAAGAATACCTGATAAGGATTTTTAACCTAAGTTGGAGAAATAGTCCTTTAAATGATATCTTTTCCAGTATGCATAATTCCCTGATTGCAGGTCATCTAAAGATAGATTACTGTGATTAGCTTCAGAAACAAGCTTAGAATATCCTTTTAATAACTCAATTAAAATTTACAATAATATAACAGCAACAAGGAGCTATCTGGGAATTGAGTTTTAGGCAGTAAATACAGACCTCAATTAACAAAACTAGAATTTAGTATCCACTGAAACATAATATTTTTCTGTCTAAAATTACCCTCATTTTCCCAAACATAGCCAAATTAAGACCATAAGTCTGGTTAATTGATCACACAGGTTCTTTTAAATTGGCTGTGCCAGAACTTTTCATGGGGAATCTCAGCTTGAATTTTTAAAAGGCCTCTCTGGAATTCCCTGGTGGTCCAGTGTTTAGGACTCCATGCTTTCACTGCCAAGGGAATGAGTTCAATCCCTGGTCAGGGAACTGAAAGCCCACAGCCATGCGGTGCAGCCAAATAAATAATTAAATAGCCTCTCAAGGACAGAAAATCCACACCAAGTGCTAGTCACAGATTCCACCTTCAATATCTATTAATTTCAGTAAATTCCTCTCTTTTCAAGGTCTTCAAAATATCTTGAGATTCCTGCACTTGTCAGGAGGTAACCTTTCTTATTCACCTGATAAAGTGTTGGAAATGTAAGAGTTTCCAATTTCTGGAGGGATCCAATAGAGAGAAAAGATAAATGTTTCAATTTTGCTTACAAAGGTATAATTTACCAAGTTTCTGTAAGTCATAATTAGCTTAAGGGGAAAGATTTCCTTATATCTAGAAAACACAGATTAAAAGTCAATAACATTTCAGACAAAGGCCATAAAAATTATTACCACATTTATCAGTTCACTTAGTCTTATGTAACTAATCCTTAATCTTTTGTTAACAGTTTTATGAAACCATCAGGGTTTTCATTAGAATTTTAAAATGTTTTACCCAGTTTAGCTGTATGATCTAAAAGTATCAGAAACATGTACTTGTCAAAAAGTCCTTTCTATGAATCTTTTGACAGATGAAGCATTTTTGCAAAAGCATCAGTATGAAACAATAACTGTCTATGAATGACAAAAGACTTAAATAGGCAGGGTTAGAAATCTGATTATAATGCAATTGACAGGGAAACTTGTGTGACATACAACAAATTAAGATAATAACAGAATTATTACTGATAACATAATATCAGGACATACTCAAATTTTAAGAACTCTATATGATTTCTAGAACATTCATATTAATGACATTTACCTATAAAGTATAACATAAGCAGGTTTATTACCACTCATTTGACAATGTTTATATAATTTAACATACAAAATAATCCTAATTAGTTTAATACTTTTCTCTGAGATGCCTCAGGGGCCCTTTGAAATGTCCCAAAGTTAGTCAGAGGTCAAAAAACTTCAATTAGAATTTGTTCTAAAACAGCTCAATATTCTAAGAAAAACTTGTTCTCTTGACAGAGAGAGAAAAAAAACAAACTCTAGTCTTATACCATCTTACTTTAAATAAGAAAATATATTTATTTAATTAAATGTAATCTAATCTTATACAATCTTGACCATGTATAAAACTTTTTCTCAGGGTTTCTTTCTTACAAATCTTCCACAACTTTCTCCCTCCAGCCCAGGACCCCCATCTCAGATGATGTACCTGAGGCAAAGCCCAGGATGACGACAGCCATCAGATAGAAGAATCTCATCAGATCACCCAAAAAAAATAAAAAATAAAAAAGACCAAGGTGCTCATGGTTGCCTGCTCCAGGGGTGACCCTTATTTTTTCCTGCCCAGAAACCACCAGCTCTAGGACAAAACTACTTTATTTTTTCTTTAAAAAAAATCTGCATTTTTATACATTTTCTTACTGACAACATAAATCTTACTTTCTTTTACACACTGAAATGCTTCCCTTATTATTTCTGGTAGCTTTAATTACACATATATTACAATTTATAACCCTTAAAAACCTTAATTTCTAGCAAAACACCAGAAGCAATCAATTGTGAACTGTTTCTCATACCAGCATTTTATGATTGCCAAACTTATGGATATATTTTATACCCTCTAAAAACATGTACTTTCTTGCAGCATAATTGATTTTTAATGTGGTATAAGACATGTGTCTAATAAACCCAAAATATTTATTTTTTTCTTTCATAAGGAGACAAAAATAGGTAAATTTAAACTTGTCTAGCAATCAATGTTTCAGTACTTTAAAAAGATCTAGATATTTAATTAATCCTCATCACTTAATTAAACAAAACCCTAAAGGGTCAAGTTACCAAAAATCTGGAAAAACTAAAACATAACTATTCCTAAAAAGTTCACCTAAAAGCTTCTATCTCCTTTATCTCTTTTTTATTACTTATGACAGTATCATGGTACCAAGTTAATTTTTTATTGCTGACAAATTTTGCAACATATAAAATATGATCTTATTTGACTTTTAGTAAACCTAGGTACAATAAAAGTATTAGACTGAATGTTAATAACTCTAAAGACATGTCTGTATTAATTAAACCAACAAACTTAAGCTAGCTTTAATATGAGATATTAATTTAACACTGAATATTTCTCACATCTTGTGAAACTGAAATTCATTTGGGTTAGTTTCTGTTGTATTTGGAAACATTCGATTTGTAAGTCCTTACTTTTCTTTAAGCCAATTAAATAGAGTTCATTTACAAAATTAATCTTTACATAAAGACAGACAGACCAGAAATCTCATAACTTTATTTTAAAAGTTAGTTATGTTGGGCTTCCCTGGTGGTGCAGTAGTTGAGAGCCTGCCTGCCGATGCAGGGGATGCAGGTTCGTGCCCTGGTCTGGGAAGATCCCACATGCCATGGAGTGGCTGGACCCATGAGCCATGGCTGCTGAGTCTGCGTGTCCGGAGCCTGTGCTCCACAACGGGAGAGGCCACAGCAGTGAGAGGTCTGTGAACCACAAAAAAAAAAAAAAAAAAGAAACTTAGTCATGTTAAATGTCCATTGAGAGATGAATGGATAAAGAATGTGTGGCACATATATACAATGGAATATTACTCAGCCATAAAAAGAAACTAAATTGAGTTATTTGTAGTGGGGTGGGTGGACCTAGAGACTGTCATACAGAGTGAAGTAAGTCAGAAAGAGAAAAAAAAATACTATATTCTAACACACATATATGGAATCTAAAAAAAAAAAAAAAAAGTTTCTGAAGAACCTAGGGGCAGGACAGGAATAAAGACACAGACATAGTGAATGGACTTGAGGACACCGAGAGGGGGAAGGGTAAGCTGGGACGAAGTGAGAGAGTGGCATGGACATATATACACTACCAAATGTAAAATAGATAGCTAGTGGGAAGCAGTCACATAGCACAGGGAGATCAGCTCGATGCTTTGTGACCACCGAGAGGGGTGGGATAAGGAGGGTGGCAAGGAGGTGCAAGAGGGAGGGGAAATGGGGATAATTGTATAAATATAGCTGATTCACTTTGTTATACAGCAGAAACTAATACAACATTGTAAAGCAGTTATACTCCAATAAAGATGTTAAAAAAAGATGATCAATAGAAAAAAAAAACTTAGTTATGTCAAGTATTTCATTATAAAACTTATTTGTTTATAAATAACAGGTGGAATAAGTTAAGTTTACTCACTTGAGTTTTAAAAAGCCTCTTTTCTTCCCTTAAGTCTCAGGTTCTAATTAAGCCAAGGCTGTAATCTTAGGCAATGCAGGCTGTATTTGCATTTCAAGGACATGAAAGAATTATTACTTTAAGTTTGCTCCTAGGAGTATTTTTGTTTTCTCAGGGTCAGAAGTTTGAAAATATATTTTATCAAGCCAGCTTTCTTTAATGTAAGAAAGAACAACAGTTTTGGAGTGTCAAGAGAGTTTCATCTTGGCCATTTTTCTCTGGATCCTAAAGGATATTGTGACCACACATTATTACTGAAAAATATCATTTTTTTTCCTTTTCAAGGGATCAAAACTGAAAATCTCTCAATTCTGCAGAATGTACCCTAAGAGACTACAAGATGAAATAGACCTCTGATTTCCCACTGTACTTATGCACAATTGGTATTACCAGAAACAGACAGTCAATCAGAACCAAGCAACCCAGTTCTTGGTGGTCTCTCAGGGTCATAATTCCCTAGTGAAAAACTGGAAGATTTTCTATCTGCTGGTCCAGATGGTGTGTGGACAAGCCTTGGTCTAACAGGGAGTTTCCCAATTACCACTCAGGCAGTGCTGGATGACTGGGAGAGTCCTCACCCCAGAGAGGAAAATCCTAAAGCAGCATTCTGCTCAACACCAGATGACCAAGTCCTGTGCTTTCCTATGTCCCCCCCCCCCATAAAGGAAACTTTTTCAATCAAAGCAACACAATAGGGAAGAATACCCTAGTATTGCCACACATGAGGTTTTGCCACTTACCAGAGATGTCTGATAGACCAGGACCAGAGTCTTCTTTCCTTTTCATGGAATCAAAGTCACCATGGGTCAGTAACGCCCAGTCAGTGACAAGTACTTGGGGCTGTCCCTGAGACAAAGGAGCTCAGGCAACTGCTGTACAGGATCCTAGAGCTGTCACCAACCAGGGGTTAATATGTCATGGGTGAGAGTCCTTTGAAAGGACTCAGAACAGGAGTCCTTTTGAAGTCACCAAAATTGTTATTGACTTTAACTTAGGTCTGCCTGCCTACACACAGTAAAGCTAATCTACTGACACCATGTTGCGAAGGAAAGTACAGCATTTATTGCAGGGTGCCAAGCTTAGAGAATGTGCAGCTCATGCTCAAAATACTCCCCAGTGGCTTTCAAGGAAGGGCTTTTAAAGACAGTGTGAGGGAGAAGGTTGTGGGGTGCATGATCAGCTTATGCACAATTTTCTGATTGGTTGATTGTGAGGTAACAAGGTGGTATTTCAAGAACTTCAATTATCAATTTTTGGGATCCAGCTAGTCTGGGGTCTGTTGCTGGAGGTCAGCGTGCAGTTAACTTTCTCCACCTGGTGGGGGTTTAAGTATCTGCAACACAGCTCAAGAATATGCTTCATAGCCATTGAGGAGAAACTAAAGGTCTTTGACTTTGTTTAACGACTAAGCTATTATAATTTTGTCCTGCTTTTCTCTTTTTCTGATTTTTCTCATTTCTCTGATTAAATCTGCTCTTTGGAACTTGGGGAAGGCATATGAAGCTAAATCTTTTTTACAAACAAGGGGTGGGAGATACAAGGTGGGGTTGATCTGGCTCTGGAAAGACCCTGCAGTGTCCTGCTTGGTTTCATTTCCTCTATGTGGCTTATTCTGGACTTCCTGTTTGCTCAGCACAACAAACCTCCTACATCCCTCTGAGCCTCCTAGAATCGAAATCCTAGGCTTGTCCACCCAACCAGCTTGGCCACCCTGCTGTTCATCATTCAGGAATGGTCACCCTGGAGGCCTTCTGCCTGGAGTAGTCTTTTCAAATATGTCTGCATGGTTCACTCCCTCACCCCTTAGCATTTTCCGAAACTCATCTTTTAGAGATGGCTTTCCCTGACCACTCTATTTAAAAAGATCACCCTCACCAACATCTGCCTTTCTGGCTCCATAGACTTACTATCATCAGATATGACAAATGGTTCCCATATTAGAAAGTAATCTATTGTAATTCACATAATACAGTTAACTGTTTAAAAATGAACAATTCACTGGCATTTATTGCATTCACGATGTTGTGCAACCACCATCTCTATTTAATTCCAAAGCATTTCCATCACTCCAAAGTAAGACCCTTTATCCATTAAGCAGGTTTTCCCCATTTCCTCCTTCTCACCCTGCCCCTGGCAACCTCGAGTCTGCATTTTGTCTCCATGGATTTTCCTACTCTGAATATTTCATGTAAATGGATACACAGTAAAAATATGGCTTTTTGATTCTTACTTCTTTCACTCAACCTAATTTTTCTGAGGTTCATCTGCATTGTAGCATGTGTCAGTACTTAATCCATTATTTAAGTCTGAATAATATTCCATTGTGTGATAGACCACAATTTGTTTATTCAGTCATCCCCTGCTGGACATATGGATTGTTTCTACCTTTTGGTTGCTGTGAATAGTACTGTTTTAAACATGTGTGTACATGTGCTTGTTGGGGTTTTCAGTTCTTTAGGGTATGTACCTAGGGGTGGAATTGTGGTGTCTCTACCCATCAACACTCTATTTCTCTCAGGCTACCCTTGTTCTTTTTATATCAAACAAGCAAAATGTTGCTCTTGTTGTTCTGAAGCACTGGCAGCTGAATGGTGACTCGTCTTTTTGTTCTAATTGCTCTCTCATCTATGTCGCATTTTACTTTGAGGGCATCTTGGCTTGACTTATGAAGATAGCAGGGATCAATACACTTAGTCATTTATCAAACTTTCTCCTGGGATCATTTAGAGAAACACTTTGACATATAGACTCAAGCCCAGTGAAGTCCTTTTAAAATGAGTATCTCTCTTCTGAGGAGAGGAAAGAATATTCAACTAATGTTAAGAAATAGAAAATTGGAAGATTAAGATAAAGACACAAGCCTGCAAACTGCAATTTAATTTAATTATTTTATACAACCTTATAGCGGTAAAACTAGATGTTAGGAGGTAAAATTTTCCTTTGCTCAACTTTCAGTGGAAGCAAAATTTTAAGAAAGAACACCTACTGGGAATTAATAAAGAAAATGTTTACCAATTACTTGGTGTTTGAGGTAACTAATATTAGGAAATTACTTTGATTTAAATAACTCATGTGCTGTGTGTAGTAGTAATAACACCTGTCATGTAGTGCCAAAAGTTAAAGGTTGTGGAGCACCACCTTCACTGTACTTTGAAGTTACCCAAGGGCCTTCTACCTAGGCAGAGCCTTCACCCCACCCCCAGATATTCTACTTTAATTTCTAGGGATGTGGCTGAGACATTTGTAATTTTTAAAATCTCCCCTTCCTCTCCATGTTCCCTGCCCCCATTGACTGTAATGTGCAGCAAGCTTTGAACACCACTGTCCTAGGGTATCTTGGGTGCTCTTTCTAAAAGAGAAGAAAAAAAAATAGATGGCTTATTTGATGCTAATTCTGCACATGAAGGTCGAAATTTATGGAAACATGTTTGGTATCCCTTAGAAACATGATTCAAGGGCCCTTGTTGTAAATGCATATTTCACTTTATACAGGCAGACTGGAGCAACTGGAACCTTGATATTCAATCTGTGGACCATGGTCCAGCAACATTGCCACACCGAGGAGCTCATTAGAAATGCAGAATCTGAACAAACAGGTGAACCTGGTGGTAGTGGTGTGGTGCACTCAGACAGCATGGAGAGTCTTACCTGTAAGATTGCTTGGGGCACAAGTTGATGAGCCATGTCTAGAAGAATGTCGAGGGAATTCTGTCCTTGGACTTGATTTCCAAGGCCATTCATTCCAAGAAAGTTGCCGAGTAGAGCAAACAAATGAAAAGTGCGGCTAGTGTTTCAAAAAACATGGATGCCAGACTTTGGCCAACTAAAAACAACTGTTCACTGTACAGGACGAGGCAGATACCCAGGACTTGGAGGGAGTTTATCCTGACTCTCACATCACAGACTAGAACATGATCTGTCCTGCCTGTAGTCTCAATACTCTGCAAATGTAGCTTGAGAAAATTAACAAAGTTAAGGAAACACATCTCTAAATCTTCACCTTCAGAAATAAGAATTGATACCATCTCAAGCTGGGCAGCATTTTGCAGAATAATTTATTTCCTTGTTTAACTCATTGCCTAATAAACTTGGAGAAGGACTTCAGTGTGACTCTAGTGAATAGTGAAGGACTTAGCAAGTGGTAGAAGTTGAGAAAATCTGAAAAACTTGATTTTTCCTTTTCTTCATGTAGTATGATGCCAGTGAGACAGCCACTCTCAGCAAACCAGGGAGCTTTCTTCTGCAGCATGGAGAGGGTGAGGTGTGTATGAGAATTTCATGCAGACCTATGTGGAACTTAGATGTCTTGCATGATAAATCTGAGTCAATTATCTTTGTGGAGAGAGGAGAAAAAAGTGTAGAAGAGGACTCATTAACTTGATATGTGTGCCCTGGTCACACATTTGATATATAATAATTGGCAAAAGTGAGCTCAGTAGAAATTGATGCCCCAGGTAATTAACCATAGCTCCTAAAAAGAACCCACTCCCACTTTAGCACATGAATTTAGAGGATCTGTAGGAAAGATTTCTTGACATATATGGTTATTAAACACCAGAATTAATCATTAATCAACCTTTCCTGGAAGTCTTTAAAAGGAACATGGGTTTTAATTTGCCTGGAACATTTTATTGGAATTCTTCCCAAAAGCAACAAGGTAGCTGCAAGTCATGGGTAAGCATACTTGTACCTTTTAGATTCTGGAATTTCATTTATGAAGCTGAACTAGCAGGAAGGCTGTGTATAAATAAATGGGAAATATAAGGGGAAGGCAAGTGGGACATCTCAGTAGCCATGCGGCTTTGGTTGGGAGGGTATAGCATGGGGCAGATTTATGAAGGAGAACACAAATTCACTGTAATATTCCTAACAGTGGCTAATCCAGATCTTTTCCTTTCTATGTAAGGACATAAGGAAGAAAAAGAGGAAAGGAGGAAGATGGGAAGGGAGAGAAAATGAATGTAGGAAGAAAGAAAGAAAGAAAGATGGGTGGAAAATTAGAAACTAATATTTACAGTGACTTCACAGCAAACATGCTGGCATTTATTATCTCTCATCTCTAATGGGATATGTATTTTGGTTATTTGAGTTATTCTCCCCATTAACCAGATAAACAAATAGAGATTCATACTCAAAATTACATGGTAGATGGTAGTAGAAGGCAGGTGTGTCTGACCTCGGAGTCTGTTTCCTCTCCAGGGCACCACATGGCCAACCTCACTCTGATACTTGATTCCATTTCCAAGGATTCCTCTTCTCTCCATTTCATGAGGAGGGAAGGACAATTCCACATGGCCTTCTGCAGTGTCCCCATTGTCATCTCAACCTGACTCTCTCCTCTCTTTTCTTTCTCCTCACTGACAAGGTGATCACTCTGCTGTGCCTCCACCCTCTTCCCTCCATCCCTCCTGGATATTTCGTGTCCTCCCATCTCTCTCTTTCCTTCTACTCAATACTTTATCTTCATCTACTATTCACATCTCCCTTTTCTTAAATAGGTTTTCCCCTTAAGTGCCTTTTCCCACAAAGGTCCAAGGATTACATTCCTTACTTTCATTATTAAATTTATAAAAGTCACAGTCTTTTGGGGTGCAACCCTCACCCCAAATGTTGCCTTTAAAAGCCCTTCTCTGAAAGTCATCAGGGAGTTTGGGTCTTCTGAGCATGAGCTGTCCATTCTCCTTGCTTGGTGCTCTGCAATAAACACTGTGCGTTCCTTTATCACAACCTAGTGTCAGTCGATTGGCTTTGCTGCAAGGTGGGCAAATGGGTCCAGGTTAGATTTGATACCAGTAATGGTTGAATCTGTGATATTCTTCATGGTTTTCTTCCAAAAGTCAGTAGGGAATGCCCAAATGCCTGATAAATGCCTCAGAGTCAATACAGTTGAATCTAAGTAATCTCCTAAAATATGCTTCTCTTCCTCTTGTCAGTCCTCCAGGCTGAGAGTCTCATTGTCCTGATCACTCTCTCCCCTTGTCCTCCAAATCTGATCTTGATCTTTTCCTTTCCGGTTCAAATGAAGATATTTCTAATTCAGGCTCTCATTACCTCCCATATGGAGTTTTGTAATTATACCCTGTCTGACCAGGGTGCTCACACTTACTGTTCTGCTGATGTGCAGGTCATTCACGTCTCCCATTTAAAGGAGAACCATCAATGGCCCTTTGTGACCTGTCCAAACACATCACATATCTGCACGTTACTCAAATTGGTGTTGCTTTAAGTAATGCTAATAGCCAGGCCATGATAAAGTTGTTTTATGAACAAAGACACTTGAGAAGTGCTGGATTAAACAAAGATTAATAAACTGTTTCTTTAGTCCAGGACTTCTCAAAGTATTTAATATATTAAAGCACACTGAATTTCCAGGATTTAAAGATTTCCCAAATTATGTGGTCATATGCTTTCATTGTGTGTTAGTGGGTATATGCATTTATATCCCCAGAAAACATACTCTTCTGACCAAACATTTTCTTATTTCTAATTTTTTCAAGTTATTTATTTTCATCATCACAATTTGTATCCAATTCCTACTAACTCTTAAAACCTCTATTTATATGTTCCCTTTTCCATGCAATCTTTATTATCTATAAAGAAGTTTTAGGTTGTAAATAAGGAAAAACATAACTTTCCCCCTGAAAATATGAATTGATTGGTTTAAATCAAGGGTCAGCAAACTGTGGTCCTCAGGACATCTGGCCCATTGTTGCTTTTGTAAGAACTAAGGCTGGATTTTACATTTTTAGGGGGTTAAAAAAAATCAAAAAGATAATCTTTTATAATTTATGAAAATTATTTGAAATTCCAATTTCAGTGCTCATAAATAAAGTTTTATTGAAGATACAGAGAGGTGCATTCTTTTATATATTTTCTATGGCTGCTTTCCCAACGCAACAGCAGAAGTGAGTAGCTGCAATAGATACCACAAGACATACCAAACCCAAAATATTTATTATCTGGAGCATTTTAGAAAAAAGTTTTCCTAACCCTGGATTAAATAGCTGAGCAGATGAGCAGTCCAGGAGACAAACAGAGTCATTCACAACTTCACCCAGAACTCAGCTGAGCATAGGACTCAGTTTCTTTCTCTTTGATTCTATGATCCATCTTTAAAGTTCTCCCACATTCTTAAGATAACTGCCTGCAGATTGGAGCTACCTGTTCTTCATTTCCAATGTACGGGAAATAAATGGCTTTGTCTCAGCCTCCCAGAAAACTACTGATATTTTCTCAAACTGGCTAACCTTGGGGAAATAACTTCCACAACCTCCCAACACACCCACACCTCAACCAACTCCTGTGTCCACAGGGAAGGGCAGCATGGCTTGACCTGTACATGTGCTCATCCCTGGAGCCCTGAGGGTGGAACCAGGCTCTCCAACAAATGCCAGAGTCTCCTGTGTAGGAGAAATGGATGCTTGGGAGGCAGCCGTTAGTGTCCATTGTTTATTATATACCAGTAATATGATAAAATATCTAGAGAAAATAGTAAAAAAAATGCTGCTAATGAAATGTCTGTTTTTCTCTTTTTTCTCTTGGGAAAAAATATCTCATTTTAATTTCTCCAAAGAAATTCCTGTTTTATTCAAAGACAATTGAAAATTGCATCTACATATTGGGTGGGCCAAAAGGTTCATTCATTTTTTTCTGTAAGATGGCTCTAGTAGCTCTTAGTTGTCTTTAACTTTATTTGAAACAGTGTTGCTAGATTGAATTGTGACAGTTGTCATATCAGCATGCATTAAAAAAACTTATCAATGTTGGTGAATTTTTGTTTAGCCATTTTAATATTGAAGATGGAAGAAAAAAAGCAACATTTTTGGTATATTATGTTGTATTATCTCAAGAAAGGTAAAAATGCAACTAAAGGACAAAAAATGATTTGTGCAGTGTAGGGAGAAGGTTCTGTGACTGATCAAAAGTGTCAAAAGTGGTTTGCAAAGTTTCTTGCTGGACATTTCTCACTGGACAATGCTCCACAGTTAGGTAGACAAGTTGAAGTTGATAACGATCAAATTGAGACATTAATTGAAAACAATCTATGTTATACCACATGGGAGATAGCTGACATACTCAAAATATCCAAATCAAGCATTTAAAATCATTTGCACCAGCTTGGTTATGTTCATAGCTTTGATGTTTTGTTTCCACATAATTTAAGTGGAAAAAAACCTGATTGATCTTATTTCCATATGAAATTCTCTATTGAAGTGTAATGAAAATGTTCTGATTTTAAAACAAATTGTGATGGGTGATGAAAAGTGGATACTTTATAACAATGTGGAATGGAAGAGTTGTGGGGCAAGCGAAATGAACCACCACCAACCACACTAAAGACCGGTCTTCATCCAAAGAAAGTGATGCTGTGTATATGGTGGGAATGGAAAGGAGTCCTCTATTATGAACTCCTTCCAGAAAACCAAACAATTAATTCCAACAGGTACTGCTCCTAATTAGACCAACTGAAAGCAGCACTTGATGAAAAGCATCCAGAATTAGTCAACAGAAAATGCATAATCTTCCATCAGGATAATGCAAGACCACATGTTTCTTTGATGACCAGGCAAAAACTGTTACAGCCTGGCTGGGAAGTTCTGATTCATCTGCCGTATTCACCAGACATTGCACCTTCGGATTTCCATTTATTTCAGTTTCTACCAAATTCTCTTAATGGAAAAAAAAATTCAATTCCCTGGAAGACTGTAAAAGGCACCTGGAACAGTAAAAATTTTGTCTTTAAAAAGATAAAAACTTTATCTTTAAAAAGATAAAAATTTTACCTTTAAAAAGATAAAAATTTTGGGAAGGTGGAACTGTGAAGTTGCCTGAAAAATGGCAGAAGGTAGTGGAACAAAAGAGTCAATACATTGTTCAATAAAGTTCTTGGTGAAAATGTAAAATGTGTCTTTTACTTAAAAACTGAAGGCACTTTTTGGCCAACCCAGTACTAACTTCCACAAAACATGAACAAGTAGAGGTATCCAAGCAAAATACATTTTACAAAACATCAGTGGTTATATTAGGAATGACACAAGTTATCTTTCTCTCATAGATAAGTAGTCTAAAATACTATTTTGAGTGGATCCTAAAATAAAATTGATTCAGTAGTATTTGATCTTATAAAATATTGGTAGGATAATAATTTAAAAAGCAACAGAAATTCTTTCAAACTCAACATCTGGAGCAAGAATATTTTGCAATGCAAATTTTTGTACACCTTACACTTATGACTTGAATTTATTAAAAACAGATCTCTCCATGCTATTTGCACATGCAAATACAAGGAAGGAGTGTTACTGTGATCTTGTGTTTAGAGCCCTCACCCTCACTGTGCATTGCCTGTCTGCAAAGCAATCTGATTTGATTCTGTGAGACAAATATCACCAGGTAAGTTTAAGAACAAAGCTCCCTCTCTTATTTTTGAATCTCCAGCATCTTCTCTCAGTGCCTCCATTGGGTCTCATCTATAGCAGATGCTCAATAGGAAAGTATGTCTCATGCACATTTAAGATGTAAATTCTGAGAACTTATAGCCATGCCTATTGTATTAGCTTTTAAGGTTGCCATAACAAAGTCCTACAACTGAGGTGCCTAATCATCATAAATGTATTGTCTCAGTTCTGGAGGCTGGAAGTCCGAGTTCAAGGTGTGGGCAGGTTTGGGTTCTTCTGAGGCTGTGAGAGAGGATCTGCTCCAGGCCTCTCGCCTGGCTCCTGGTGGTTTGCTGGCAATCCTTGGCTTTTCTCAGCTTGTAGAAGCTTCACCCTGATCTCTGTCTCCATCTCCAGCTTGTATTCTCCATGGGTATGTCTCTGTGTCCAAATTTTTCCTTCTTATAAAATCACCAGTCATATTGGACTAGGGGTCTACCCTACTCCAATATGACCTCATGTTAGCTAATTACATCTGCAACAACTCTATTTCCAAATAAGGGCACATTCTGAAGCACTGGGGGTTAGGATTTCTACATATGAATTTTGGAGAGAAGGACACAATTCAGCTCATAATACCTATGAAGAACAATCACTACCCTAGACAAAACTGACCCATATCAATAAACATTTTTTAAGATGTTTTAGCACCAAAGTTCTCAAAGTTGGCTGCATCTTATATTTGCCTGATAGGCTTTAAGAAGTCCTTATGCTCAGCTGGCCTCCTAAACCAATTAAATTATGATCAGGCAATGTGGGGTCAGGCACTAGTATTTCTTAAAACTTCTCAAATGTATAGTCAAGGCTGATGGCCAGTAGTTTAGAGTCAACACTGTCTATTGGAGGTCTTGCAAGCCTCATTCCTCAACAAATAATCAAAGAGACCTCTGATCTCCCTAAAACAGCTCCCCAAAGCCTGAGCCCTCACCCAGATTCTAATCAAATCTTATTTAGTATGCCATGCTTAACATGCAGTGTGGTCTGGAATCCTGGCTCAGAGCAGACTGGAAGCACAAAATCAGTGGAAATTGGGAGGCAATTAGAGGGAGGTATGATGACAGGTAGGGAAGTGATAACTGACAACCTGACATGAATTGGAGAGGCCAAGGGGCCCAACAGCAGACATGGCTCTGCATTAACATTTTCATTATGATGACTTTGAACATCAGGGGAAGATTAAAACCAGTTCAACAGCTCTGCCTAAGACACAGGAAAATGCATATTACATTTTTGGAGAGAAATAGAAAAAGACATGAAAAGAAATATTAGTTTAGGAAAGCATGTACTTCAGTTAACTGAAGAATTGATTCATATGAAACTTTTCATTTCTTGATAATACTGGAGGAATGTGGTATTTTTATGGAATAAATATGCTTTTTTATTTGCAAACTTGGGTAAAATTTATTTATAGAGTTGGCAGAAGACACTAATTATCTTACCCCTGGTCTCAAGATGGTGAGATCTGACACATGTTCTGACCTCGGTGAGTGGATCTTCATTGTACCTCCAACTTTATGGTGTAAGATTGCAAAGGAGCATCCGCAGGTGGACTGCCTTTAGGAGAGCTAAGCTGATGGCACTTGACTAAACATAGACCGTTACATGCCTTTTTAACAGCAGCTAAGGAGTGTGTTCGGGTCTTGCTGTGCATAGCTCCTCCACTCTGAAATTCTCAGGGTTTTCCTGGGAGGGTCTGACAGAGCTTGTGATCAGCTGATCTTGAGGTTGAGTTTGTCATTCTGGAAACCTCTGCATAAGCTACCCGTGAAGCCAGGTTTGATCGGGACTCTCCTGGGTAATCAACATGCAAGAGAGCTGCTGAGAGCATGCATGCACCCCAGGAGCAACCACATTGTGTATAAATATATATGCACACGTCAGATTAGATCAGAATGGTGTTTAGTAAAACATATCATCTGCTTTGAATTATTCCAACACATAAACCAAGTTTGCTCGGATTGCCTTTTCAAATTATTCAAAGAAATGCACCACGATGATGGAAGAGTAGTAAACACTGGTGACTAAATGAACTTGAAGAACTCATAAGAGATACAGAGATAAAGGAAAACAATTTCCTTTCTTATACATCTAAGGAGCACCAAACCTGTGATGAACACTGTAGGGCAAATGAATGCAGTGAAAAAAGAACATTTTAGTTGTTTTTTACTTTTTTTCAGACACCTGGCCACATAAGAAGGGCTCGTTTGTGTAACACAGACAGCCCAGAATAACTGGTTAATGCAATTTAACAGGTATAAACAAGCAAACAAACTCTACAAGCACAGTTTGGGAAGAGCTGTCTTAATGATCACATAGAAAAGAGGAAAAAGATCAAGGGACTTAGCCAACCATAAGCTCAACAAGAATCCAGAGGAAGGTATATCTCTTTAAAACTAACATGCAATCCTGAGCCAATTTAACCTACATCTGTCACCCAAATCAAGGAGAGAAATAGCTGTGCTCTGCTCTGCGGTGTTTGTTCCCTATCTGGAGACTTCAGGACCTGAGATGTCAGACACTTTTTGCCAAGTGATTTATGTAAAAACATGACTGTTTATGAGAGCCTCATTCTATCAGCTCTTGAAAATGTGGTAGAAAGTTAAGTAAAAGACTTTTTAGTAATTAAGAAGAATCTTGTGATAAAACAATCCTGTTATGGATCTCTTGGAGGAAAGACTCAGTCAAATATGCAGGTAATACTGCCACCAATGTGCATTTTGACTATCACCAGCTTATGTCCAGGAGGTGTAGTCAAAGGCTTAAAGCAGTGATGCTAACAAGGAAGCTGGAAGGAGGACAAAGGGGCATGAGGTAGGGATGGAAGGAGAGCCAGTGTAGGGCTGCTACTCAATGTCAAGGGCTTCTGATTGCTCCACATAGATCAGTACTGCATCTCCGGGATTCTCATCCAGAGGAAGGCGGAGTTCAGCTGATTATCTCACACGATCTCCCAATGGGAAATTCAGATTATGCTTGGCCAGGGCTTCCATGTCTCTAGGGAAGTCCTGGTGCAGGCAGGGGGTCAGAAGCTGTGCATAGGGGCATCAGGACAGGCTGAAGAAAAGGGCCCTCAGACTGCCTCTGTGGGAGACTAGCTGGAAACCCCACAGCCTTGGTCATTGCAGTGCTGGTTGGAAGTAGCCAAGACCAGGAGATGCTAAGGGGAACCGAGGTGACGTGCTAGAGGTCTGGCTCTCTGTACTTAGGATATGACACTGGGAGGATGTTCCTTTGCAGAAGATAAACCTCTTCACTTTAGGACCTTGAGACTACAGTCTGAAACCCCATCAAGCACACCCTTCCCACTAGGGGAGAAGGTACCAACTTCCTCTTTCTCGCATGTTTGTGCAGCCCCAGAAAGGCTTCCTCTGAAAATATTTAAAAGAAATCACGTGATTTCTTCACATGAAAGCATGTGAAGGATTAGAAAGGCTGCCATACTGCCTTTTTGGGGTGCAGGAAGTGCCTCAGAGAGACATGGGAAGGCTGAAGCTGGTACGGTGACCTCACAAGAACTGGTGGCAGAGCTTCGTCATCGTTGTGAATGCTTCTCCTTGTGATTATGGGTCATTTATCTCAGTTATTGGCTTCTCCATCCTTTGAGTGGGTGGGAGTCATGTCTACATTTAATTATCATATGGAATTCCACTTTGGACCACTGGGTTTCATAGTTGTTTCCACCAAAAAGCATTGTCCACTTCCCAGCCATGAACTCTTTTGGCTTTAAACAGAACTTAAAAAAAAAAACAAAACTCTCAAATTGGGCTTTTATAAAAGTACAGTCTTGGTTTGTTCAAATGATCATTTATTAAGAACAAAAAAGCCCAAATATGGCCCAGATAACCCTGAGTAGCAAGTCCATTTAATTTGAACATTTTGAAAACCAATTGTGCTCATTGGTCAGCCACCAAAAGATGTAGCAAAGGTCTGAGTGGAAGAAATGAACCCTTGAAAACTGACTTTACATATTTTCTAAAAATCTTGAGAAATGTGAGGAATAACTGGTGATTGTGAGTAACTTGGAAATGGTATGCCAGCTATGCATTGTGTAATTTTCTTCATTAAATGGTCATAAAGCTAAAAAAAATCTTGTTGCCAGAGTATTATTTATTTTTATTATTGTGACAAAAGTTGTTCTGTCTCAGTATGTATGGAAAAAGTAAGTAAAACCATTTGCAGGGCTTCCCTGGTGGCGCAGTGGTTGAGAGTCCGCCTGCCGATGCAGGGGACACGGGTTCGTGCCCCGGTCTGGGAAGATCCCACATGCCGCGGAGCGGCTGGGCCCGTGAGCCATGGCCGCTGAGGCTGCGCGTCCGGAGCCTGTGCTCTGCAATGGGAGAGGCCACAACAGTGAGAGGCCCACGTACCGCAAAAACAACAACAACAACAAAAAAAACATTTGCAACTCTGTTTTCAAACATGTGAATAATTATGGTAGTAAAATTAAGTGAAGGGCTGGAGGAGATTCCCCCATGACGCAGCCTCTTCCATTTCCGTGTGTGGCTACAAACAAAATCCCCATTGTTCTGAAGTTTACCCACCAACACCCAGGTGAAATAGACAAAAAGGCGCAGAAATAGGAGAGAACAATGGGAGAGGCATGTACAATTATCCAAGTATAAGTATTGGCCTTTCATTAAAAAGAAGAAGCAGACATATTGTCAAAGAAGGAAAGAAACACATGTGCATGCCAGGTGTTCTCAGCTGACCGCCTAAGGCCTGCCTGAGAAACTTTCGAACACTTCCAATCTTTATTTCTGATTAAACCAGATGCTGTGACCCATCTATGTGGAAGCACAATCACATGGACAAGAAGGGATGGTGATAGCCTGCTCTCTGTTTACATAGCGTCTCTATGTGCACCTCACTGTCCTGGGTGATTTCCTACCCATGTCCAGTCCAGTACAATCCCAGACTGCTGAAAGCACCAACGTGAGGAGCAAATACTCACGGGGGTCGTTGTGAGCGAAGTGGGCTGTCTGTGCCCATGGGCAGGATGTTGGGAGCAGTGGTCTCCCACTGTGCCCTGTGGTCCAGGGCTGTTCTTCTGTCTGCACAAGGGTTCTCTCTGATTTTCTCAGATCCTTTTGCTAAGGAAGGACATCTGCAAGGCATACGTTCACCAGGGCAGCATGGCTGGCCAGGGAGTGAGAGTGAGCTGGAGCAGGTCAAGTCTTCTCTGGAGGAGGGCTGCTGGAGCTTCTGGGGCAGGGCTGCCTCCCCAACCCTAACTACAAGGACAGAAGAAATGGGCCTGGGACTTCCAGACCTGATTTCCTGGAAGTCCTCATGTGGGGATGACTCAGTGTCCCAAAAGACTTTCTAGGAATAGAGGGACAACATTCAGAATAGGGGCTGCTACCCTGGGACTCATAGGAGACCTCCAATTGATGTGTGCATGCAGGGGACCCATAGATACCCCAGCGCAGCCCCACGGGCATCTTTGCTGCAAAGAAGAAAGCTGTTCTGGATACCATCCTCGAACCAGGTAACCTCCCAACTGCAGAGCCATGAAAATGCTGGGACCTGTGCAGGGAGCACGGTGCTGCCTTTCCCTTGCTGACCCTGCTGTGGACATGGCTTTGTTTCGACTTCTCCTGTGCCAGTAGGAAGGGCACAGCATGTTCTTAGCAATGAGATGTTAAGATCTGTCTGTTCCCTAGGGATGAGCACACCTCAGAGGGATGAAATTTGAGCTGGAAGGTTCTCTCCAGTAGAACACAATCTCCCTGATGTGTGGCACTTCACTTTCTTTATTTAAAACACTCTTCCAAATGGTTCTGTGACAGCAGGAGGTTATATTATGACAGAGCTGTTTAGCTGTTGTGTTAGAATCAGCCATTTGGCTTCAGGAAGTTGATTTGTCAGTGCTTTTATTTTATTTTATTTTATTTTATTGAAGTATAGTTGATTTAAAACTTTGTCAGTGCTTTTGGCTGGTTGGTGTTCTAGCTCCTCAGTAGGAGAGGTATGCACTGTCGTTCTTCACACTTAATGAGACAGGATCTAGGGAGCTCAGCTCACTTCCCTGGGTGGGTCACCTGTTGCATCAGGGACCCAAGACCCTCCGGTCATGCCTTGTGCTACTGCCCTGAAAGGTCTTTCTGGATGAATTGGAAAGGGAGTGGGAAATACTTAATTCAGCAGCACATCTGGATCAGATGCCAAACTAAGTGAAAAGCAGCAGGGAAATTCATCCTCAGACCTATCTCACTTTATTCAGACTGAAAGCTGCTACTGCAATGCAAGGCTACCCAGGGCTGTGCTCAGGTTGTTTCCAAGGAGAAACAAAGATCTGGAGATGAAGGCAAGAGGGACAAGATTGTAGGGCCAGAATCCAGGCTGTGAAAATGAAACACTGGAGCTCAGACAGCCACGAGTCCCATCTCTGGCCACCCAGATGAGCCTGGCAAAGTGGAGGTGCCACGGTACATCATGCTGGACAAGAGGGGACAGGGAGGGGGTGTGTGTGCACAGATGAGAAGATGGGTCGAAGGTGAAGGAATACAGAGAATAAGAAGCACCTCAGGTAAATCAGGAAATGAAACAAAAGAGTGTTTATTTTTATTTTATTCTAAGTGTTGTATAACCAGCAGCCTGGCTAGTTTGCAGTGTAATGTTCTCACTTCTTCAGAAAACAAAAATGTTATGATTCTCAATTTTTTTCCTTTGCAGTTCAACTGGATACATGGCACATGCAGAAAGATAAAGACATGAAGACCTACAAAATTCATACAGAAATCTGGAACTCCAAATAACAAAAAATACTAGCACTTGTAGAACACAGGCAAGCACATTTCTCTGGACCTCTCCTAGCCCAAAGGAATCATTTCCTGCCGTTGTCTTTGAGGTCCTTTCTGAGGATGAGGGGTCAGTGTTATCCTGAGTGCTGGGGACCTGGAAGGCCAAGCCACTCAGCTGGTGGCCCTGGGACCCTACGCATCCTGCTGTGAGCATGGAGAGGCTGAGCCCGGCACTTTCCCCTTGCTCACCATTCTCCTCCCGCTTTCTATTCTCCTTCCTTTCTTTCTTGCTCCTTGTTTTCTTGCTCATCTAATATCTCAGAGCCAGGGTGAAGCTCGGCACCTGCTGCTGTAATAAATGGCAGCCCTCTACAGATGGACCAGCACCACGGCTCCAGCTCGAGAAGCTTGTCATCCCTTCCAGCGCATCAATAAACTTCCACCATGTTTATCTTTACATTTCAGTACTTGACGGCTGGGGTTTAATTTCCGGGTGTGCTGCAGCGTGAAGAAATACAGTATCTTTGCTTTGGATAGTAGACTCAGATTTTTTATTTTTTTTAAATTTCATCCAACACAGTCTCTGTCAGACCCTCTGAATTCACACTGCCTGGGGAAGGTAAACATAATGTCCTCCTGTGCACCATCAAATCACGGTTCCCAGGGATCCTCGCCCAACCCCCACCTCTGACCTTTCCTGGATGCGTGTCCACCCATGTGGCACACCACATCCGCTGTCTCACCATCCAGATATCTTTTTGGGGGTCACATCATAACATTCTCTGTGGATAAACCATTTCAACTCTGACAGAATGGCCCATACAGTAAAACAATAACACACTCTCTGTTTCCCAAAAGCACCAACACTCATTATAAAGAAGAGCCACTGAATTTCTAATGAAGAACAGGAGAAAGGGAGGGTCCCTAGAAACAGATGTTACAAAAATAGCCTATGCCATCAAGGCAGCAAAACAATATGAAAATGGAAGGCACTTGAGACCAGTGTGTATTTCCATAATATATGGAAATGGCTTTTTCCTACGTTTAATGGCCATCAGGAACACCATTAAGAACGTGCCCCCTCTCCTTCTTCCTTTATATCCTCAAATTAGAAATCCCTACATCATTCTGTGTTTCTTTGTTTTATACTCATTTAATTTATTGACATGTGATCTGTTGTATTCTTTGATAGATATCCTGGGATGTACAGCAAGCTCAGCAAAGTCCTGACTGGAATAAACACCAATTGTTTTTGGCGTGATGTGTTCGTAATAACCCTACTGCAGGCTGCCTTCATCCAGGGGTCTTTCCCACAGTTCTCCTTCTCCCCCTGGTGGGGGCAGCTGGCAGAATCAGCAAGTCCAGGGTCTTTTTCAGCTGACTCTTCAGCACCCCAACCTGACATAGCAGCCCTGACATTCACCATGAGTCCAGTTTTAATTCTTTCCTCAAGTGATTGTTTTGAAAGGAAGACAAATATTGTGGCTGCAAAGAATGCATCACTCTGGGCCTCACTTTCGATGTGAATAAAATGTGTGAAGGGCGAGTGGAGGCTCCTCCTGCGGTCTACCTGGGAGATACGTGCAGGGCTGGTTTGGTATTCTGGTAGAGGCCGCAAAACCCCCAGCACGCCGTGCCTCCTATGAGAGCATGCTGTTGTCAGTGATTCCCAAGTCTGCTGTTCAGCATGCCCTGTACACCCACTCATACGTTTATTCACTGAATATATTCTGTCTACTGAGGCATCAGGGAAGCCAAGTTTAATGGGACACACTCTCTGCTATGAGGAGCCAATATCATTACAATTCCAGATGACTAATGATATAAAAGGGCACAGAAGTAATCACCCTGCTGGGGGCACCCAGGGAGAGCTCCTCGGAAGACAGGGTAGTTGATTTAGACATTACACGGTAAGGAGGGCTTGGGCAGAGAGAGAAGAGGGAGAAGAGGTTTCCAAAGAGAGAACCAGCTGCCCTTGAAGAATGAGGTCACCAGGAGCACTGGGGTCACTAGGGCCCAGAGTGGCAGGACCCTGAGCCGGAGAGGAGGAGGTGGTCCACAGGACACACAGAGGATGCATCATGACCTTCATTTTTACCCAAACTTTACCCTCAGACAATGGGGGGCCCTATGGACTTTTAAAGTTAGGCAGTGGCATGAGCAGATATTTGCTTACAGATCCTAACTAGGGACCACGTGGAAAAGAGAATGGAAGGAACAGGTCAGAATATTGGCACAGCAATGAGGGCCTGAGTGAGAGCCTGACACTGGGAGTGGAGAACTGCTGCCTTTGGTGGTTCTATCAGATGGAATTGGTAGAACTTAGAGAGGAAAAGAGTCATTGAGGACGATGATGAGCTCCATGGCTTAGCAACTGGGAACAGAGTGGTGACATTAATTAGGACAAGAAATATAAGGGTAAGAACAAGAGATAAAAGTGTTCTCTATTTCTCATGCAGGGCAAGGGAGAAAGGCCTCAGGTGGAACAAATAGGGGATCTCTTGCTTTCACCAATCATCTAGACGTCCCTGTAGAATTACAACCATTGAGAAATAGAAGATATCCACTAGTGGGGAAGGGAAACACACAGAAGCTTCAAAGTAACCAAGATAAACAGGGATGCTGTAACAAGTTGAACAAAACAGCAAAAATATGGAAAAGGAAAAAGGAAAACACACAAAGCTAATAAACTTAAGTAAGATGGAGGGAATAAAGTCAAGTAAGTCCATTAGAATATACATGTGTACAATTCTCTCTTTTTTGGTAAACTTTTTATTTGATACATTTTCAATTTTACAGAAAAGCTGTAAGTATATTATAAAGAACTTTCTATATAACCTCCATCAGAACCATCAATCATTATTATTTTGTCACATTTATTTTATCATCTTCTCTAATACCTATAATATTTTTCTGAACTATTTGAGGGTACGTTATACACAGGATGACCCTTTACCCTTAAATAGTTCAATGTGAATTCCCTAAGAAGAGGGATATTCTCTAACATAACCACAGTAAAATTGTCAAAATCAGGAAATTCATGCCTCATTATCTAATCTGTATTCCACTTTCATATTTCACCAGTTGTCTCTATAATTTATAGCTATTTTTTTTCTGTTTGGGATCCAATTTGGGATCGCACGTTTCATTCAGTTGTCGTATATAATCAATCTCCCCCAATGAGGAAGAACTCCTCAACCTCTCTTTGACTGTCAAGACATTGACATTTTTAAGGAATTGAGGCCAGTTATTTTGTAGAGTCACCTTCAGTTTGGGTTTGCTTAACTTTTCCCCATCAGTAGATTTAGCTTGTTATGCATTTTGTAGCAACGTTACAGAAGTGATGTTGTATCCTTCTCTGCACATCATATCAAAAGCCATAGGATGTCCTTTGTCTCTCCGTTTGTAAAAGTGTCTTTGATAATTTCCTTAAAGTGGTGCCGACCAGGTTGTTCCATCATAAAGTTATTATTTTTCCACTTGTAATTAGTCTTTTGTGGAGAGTGCTTTGAGACCATGAACGTATCCTGTTCTTTGTCAGTCTCTTACCCACTGATATTAGCAACCAATGATGTGGGGAGAGAGAACAAGAAACAAGAAGGATACAGAGCAATATTAATATCAGATAGGGCAGGATTTAATATTGAAAATTCTAAACAATATAGAGAGATATTATACCAAGAGCAAAAGTCCCAATTCGTGAATGAAGCACATCAGTAATAAACCTTAATATTCCAAACAAATTAGCATAGAGAAAAACTAGAAGTATAAACATAATAATGTGATGAAAGACTTTTATAAACATCACTCAATCAGATATTTCCCCGAAGAAAATAATAACATAGATTAATTTTAAAAGTTAATTAAAATTTATAAATGTGTAAGTAAGTAATGAGTATACAGAGAAAGGTGTATCTTTAGAGAGCATTTTGTATGTTTATATGTGGATTATTTACAAAATTTGGTATGTACTTAGCTACAAAAGCCATAGCTCATTTTTAAAAGTAGAGGATTTTTTAGTTCATTTCTCTGATTATGATCTAATAAGTCAGAAATAAGTGATAAAAGATAAGGAAAAAGAAACCTTGACTCTTCACATATTGAGAAACCCTCTGTTAGATAACTCATGAATTAAAGAGATAATTAAAACTGAAATTAAAATTATTTAGAAAGCAATAAAAAGAGAATTTTATACCAAAACCTGTGATGCAAAATAAATGCTATGTATGATGATTGCTACCGTTATTCAAGAAGAAAAGCTATGTATAAAAAATACTTGTATTCACCTCAGTAAACTGGGAAAAAAGCCAAGAAACACAAAGAATCAAAGAGAAACAAATAAAAAGATGAAACAATGAAATATGAAACAATGAAAACAATGAAACAATGAAAACAATAACTGAAATGAAATAATAAACACAAATCTGTTTTTTAAAAAAAATCAGTATGATAGATAAACATTTCACAAGCTTCAGTAAACACGTTACTGGAATTTTAAACATAAGCCCATCAGGAAAATATATCCACCACACAAAATGCATGAGCAAGATGGTTGGGCAGCTAAATATATGTCATCTTGAAGTATCTCTCTACTCTCAAAATACCTAAGAAACTACCCCACACTTTTTAGATGACCTGACTGCAAAAAGGATGTAATCACACTGCAGGCTAGTTAGACCACTCTTTCAAAGGCAGTGTTGGGGAATCTTTATATTGTGGAAAAAATAAGCTTCCTCTCCCTGCTTTTAGTTTTAAAAGATTTATCCCCAACCTCTGTCCTCCCCATACTTCCTCTGCATACCTCAGGCATTCACACATGCCCTCCTTCCCCTTCTTGGCCAACATTTCACAGCCACGCCAGGAGGGGTGGGACAAGATGGGACACATTTCTGTTTCAGTGAATCCACTCCAATGTTCTGAGCCTTGGTTTTAGGGCTGCTTGAAAGAATTCAGATGTGATATTTCCATGATATTATCATATAAGGAAGTTCTTACATATACCTCATGGATGAATATCATGTTTTCACTTAACACAGACAATTATTTTTGTTATGTTCTCAGACTTTATATATGGTACATACAAATTGTAAAGATGAACAAAACACAACCTTCTCATTTCTGCATATAAAACATATAAATCTCACCAGGCTGGATCTTGTAGACATCATTGGGAAACACACCAGCACAAAGATGTAAATGGCAGAGGGCAGTTGTGGGAACAGCTCTGTGATGTGCCCTGGGGATCTGGCTTTGAGTCTTCCTGAGTCGTAGTTTCAGGAACTCAAGAGGTAAATAAAGAGTGTTGTGGTTAAAGCATGGACTTGGGAACAAGAGTGTTTGGGTTTGAATTCTGGCTTTGTTACTCATTAGTTGTATAACTTTATTCAAATTATTTTTTGTTTCTGTGCTTCAGTTTCCCATCTGTAAAAAAGGTAATAATAATGTTTTTCTCAAATGGTTTCCTTATATGGGGATTAAGTGGGATATGATGTAAAGTGCTCAGAACATTGATTGATGCACAAGAAGTGCTACGTTTAGCTGTAATTATTTCAAGCTAGATCAATACTTTGGGGGAGAAGCATTTTAATTTATTGCACATTTTTATTTCATTTTTGTAATGAAAAAATGAGATATGGAAAACACTGAGTCTTAATAAAGCAGGATTTTGCTTGTAAAAATTATTATGAAATGTGGGTTTTGGGAACTAAGTTTCCAGTAATAAAGGTGAGAAGATGTTGGGAAATTCCCCCCACAGAATAAAAGAACAAAACTGGTCAAAGTATTAAAAACAACTATTTCAGGACACTGAGAAATGACCAAAGTAGGTAACAACATGAGAAATATTTTCTCATGAAAAAGTGTTACTACATTAGATAAGAAAGGTGATGACACGTCACAGCCTTCTTGCCTGTGGACATCTCCATTCAAATCTGGCAGCAAAAAAACACAAACCTCTACTTACTGGGGGTGACAAACTTCATTTGAGGTGAAGGCAGAGCAGCTACGAAGTTAGGTGGAGATCTTTGAAGCAAGAAATCAATAGACAAGTGAACGAACTCACCACATACCCACAGATGACTGCTAAATTATGCATGCAGGTAGGAGACCCCAAGGGTATTGACTAAAAGCAAGAGGCTGGAGAGACTCATAAGTTTGTGTTGCTTTGAATGTGTTCCTCACCCACATAGATCTGGAAGCCAATCACAAAATTCCTACTAGCTTGAGTGAAGGGTGTAACATCTGCCCAAATTATTATCTGATCCTTAGACTACACAAGTACAAGGGAGACCCATATGGCTCCAGCTTGAAACTATATGAGCAAAAGCCACAGTGATTTCATAAGGATAGGTTTCACAGTTTATGTCTAGGTAAATCAATTGCCTGTTAAAACAAAATGTCAAAAACTCTTGGAAATAGGGAGGGTGGGAGGGAGGGAGATGCAAGAGGGAAGAGATGTGGGAACATATGTATATGTATAACTGATTCACTTTGTTATAAAGGAGAAACTAACACACCATTGTAAAACAATTATACCCCAATAAAGATGTTAAAAAAAAAAAACTCTTGGAAAGACAAAACAGAATTGAGAATTCTACAAAAGTATCCCTACAATGTCCAGTTTTCAAGCTAGAATTACTAGACTTTCAAAGAAATAAGAAAGTGCACTAAATAATAAGGAAATAATTGTCAATAAAAAAGACTCCAAACATATTCAGACATTGGGTTTAGCAGGCAGAAATTTGAAAGTAGTTATTAAATGTATTTTCTAATATTTAAAAAATGTACAAAGAATTAAGGAAAATGTGAAAATAATATATGAACAAATATGTAATCTCAACACATGAGTGGAAACAATTAAAAGTAAGTGGATACAAAATGTAAAATAGATAGCTAGTGGGAAGCAGCCATATAGCACATGGAGATCAGCTCGGTGCTTTGTGACCACCTAGAGGGGTGGGATAGGGAGGGTGGGAGGGAGACATGAGAGGTAGGAGATATGGGGATATATGTTTATGTATAGCTGATTCACTTTGTTATACAGCAGAAACTAACACACCTTTGTAAAGCAATTATACTCCAGTAAAGATGTTAAAAAAAAAGTAAGTGGAGATTTTAAACTGAAAAGTGAAATAACTGAAACAGAAAATTGGGTCAAATAGCAGATTCAAGATGACAGAAGAAAGAAACCATGAATTAGAAGTTAGAGCAATGAAAATTATCCAATACATAAAGAGAGAAAACATGTAAAAGATAATATATTTTCAGAGATCTCTGGCACAATAGCAAAAATTTCAACATATTTGTAATTGGAGTCCCAGGAGAAGAGGAGAGAGAGAAAGAGGTAGAAAAAATATTTTTAAAACTAACAGATGAAATGTCTCAAATTTGGTGAAAATCTAGCTTACAGATCTAAGGATATTAGTGAACCTAAAATAAAATAAGTACAAATAAAATAAAACCTAGAAACAAGACAGGTAAAATGCTGAAAGACGAAGAGAAAGACAAACCTTAAAAGCATCAAGAGAACATCAACCCATCACACACAGTGGGACAATACAATTAATGTGACTTCTCATTAGATGTGGTAGAGGCAAGAAGACATTGGGATGGCATAATTCAAGGTGCTGAAAGAAGGAAAAAATAACTCATCAAGCAACAATTCAATACCCAGCAAAATGATTCTTCCAATAAAAAAAAAGGTGTAAACAAAAGACACTGTCAGGAAAATAATAACAGAGAAAATTTGTTGCTAGCAAGACTGCCCCAGAAGAAATGCTAAGAGAAGCCTTTTAAGCTGAAGGAAATGTCACAGAGGGTAACTTTGATCTGAAAGCTAGAACAAAATATACCAGAAAGAGTAAATATGTAGGTAAATATTTTAAAAAGTTTTTAATTTTTTCTCTTAATTTCTTTAAAAGACATATGTTTGTTTGAAGTAAAATTGTCACACTGTAGAATAGGTCCTCTGTATCTGTGAGTTTCTTACTGTGAGTTCTGCCATAAATTGAAAAACATTCCAGAAAATTCCAAAAAGCAAAACTTGAATTTTCCCTGCACCTGGCAACAATTTACATAGCATTTACATTGTATTTGCAACTATCTACATAACATTTACATAGTATTGGGTATTATAAGTAATCTAGAGATGTTTGAAAGTATATGGGAGGATGTGCATAGGTTATATGCAAAAGCTATGCCATTTTATATAAAGGACTTGAGTATGCTTGAATTTTGTTATCCGTGGTGGGGTCCTGAAATTAATCCTTCAAGGATACCAAGGGACAACTGTATTTTTGGAATTATAATGTAAAGGCATGGAATATGTACAACAGGAAGGAAAGGGTGTAATGGAGATAGAAGGTTGCTAAGTTTCTATATATTACCAGAAATAAGTTAGTATTAACTTGGCGTAGATTTTGCAAAGTTAAAGACTGATATTATAATACCTAGAACAACCACTGAAAAACATATACAGGAATATAGCTAAAAAGTAAAAAGAGAAAATGTGCACTAAAATATTTCTTTAAAATGAAAGAAATTAGTAATAGGGACAGAGGATTGAAAAGAGATAAGAAACAACATAATGATAGATATCAATTCAACCATATCAATAATCACATTAGATTGAATGTAATAAATAATTGAATCAAAGTTATAACTTTTCAAACTTCATGAGAAGACAAGATACAGTTATATGCTGCCTGAAAGAGAAGCACTTTAAACTCAAGAACATAGCTGAGATGAAAGGAAAGGATATAAAAATATATCCTGCAAACACTAAGCATACAAGAAATAGAATGGCTATTCAAAGGTCAGACAAAACATACCTTAAGATAAACTAGAGAAAAAAATTAGCATTTCATAATGATAAAAGAGAAACTAGAGAAGGAACATATAAAAATTATAATTTTTTATGTAGTAAAAAAATGACTTCTTTCATCTTTTTTTCTAATTTTATTTATTTGTGGTTGCGTTCGGTCTTTGTTGCTGCGCATGGGCTTTCTCTAGTTGCGGTGAGCAGAGACTACTCTTTGTTGTGGTGCACAGGCTTCTCGTTGTGGTGGCTTCTCTTGTTGTAGAACATGGGCTCTAGGTGTGCGGGCTTCAGTAGTTGTGGCACGTGGGCTCAGTAGTTATGGCTCGCGGGCTCTAGAGCGCAAGCTCAGTAGTTGTGGTGCACAGGCTTAGTTGCTTCACAGCATGTGGGATCTTCCCAGACCAGAGCTCAAACCCATGTCCCCTGCACTGGCAGGCAGATTCTTAACCACTGCACCACCAGGGAAGTCCCCCAAATTATAAATGTTTATACACATAGAAACAGACCTTCATAATATATGAAGCAAGAACTGGAAAAATTGAAAGAAAACTAGAAATATCAACCATTATATTTGGAAACTGTGGTATATCTCTTTCAGTAAGTAATGGAACAAACCCCTAAGCATAGTAGAGCAGCACGTTCCATCAACTTGGCTTAATGAAATCTACAAAACAGCTGTGTACCCAAACAGCTGTGTCTACATACTTTTCAAATTCAAGTGGAACTTTCCCTAGGAGAGACCTTATTCTGGGCCACACACCAAGACTCAGTGAATTGATCTATATGTTAGATCAGTTGATCATACTGTTATGACAATATTTTACTTTTTCATTACTATAATTTCATAGTCAACTTTGAAATCAGGTAAGTCCACTGCCTTTGTTCTTTTATTTTCAAATTATTTTGTTATCCTAGGTATTTTACATTTCCATGTACATTTCAAATCAGTTTGTCAATTTCTGTAAAATGCCTGATGGGGTTTTGATAGAGATTATCTTGTAGCTACACATCAATTTGGAGAAAATTCCCATATTGACAATATTGAGTCTTCTAATCAAAGAACTTAATACATCTCTATTTATTCATTTCTGTTAACAGTTTTGTGGATTTTAGTGAAGAGGTTTTGCACATATTTCTTATATTTATTTTTAGTTATTTTTTTATGTTATGGTATATATATATATATTTTTTTTTAATTCCAATTTTGAATTTTTTGGCCACTACTGCAGAGAAATAGAATTGTTTTTATATATCAACCTTGTGTCCTACAATCTTGTTAAACTCTCGTTTTAGTAGATTTTTTTTGTTGTTCCTTAGCACTTTTTACATACAAAATTATGTTATCTGCAAATAGAGATTTTCTTATTCCTTCCCAACTGTATGCCTTTTTTGTTTCTTGTGTTATTGCAAGAGCTAGTACATCCTATACAATGTTAAATGGAAGTGGTGAAAGCAGACATCTCTGCTTTATTTGTGAGCACTAGCCTTTTTCCATTAAATATGTGGTTAGCTATTGGTTTTTCATAGATGCCCTCTATCTGGTAGAGGACATTTCTTTCCATTCCTAATTTCCTGAAAATTTTTTTTTTTTAAATCATGAATGTGTACTGTACTGAATTCTGGGAAATACTTTTTCTGCAAATAGTCCTGAGGGAATTTGAGGGATAATATGATTGTTCTAAAACTTGACTGTTGTAATTGCATAACTGTATACTTTTATCATAACTATCAAACTATATGTTTAAATTGGGTGAATTTTATTTTATATAATACATCTTATTAAGCTGTGTAAAATTATTTGTGATGAGGGACAGATCACCATTATTAAGCAATAATGGTGTCAGCAATGCTAATAGTCACAGTTACTTAGTAAGGACATGCAGGGGGTATTAACTTACATTTTATAGTCACCACTATGGGAGAGAGCAGATTCTGGCTGAGGACAAACACATCCTGGCTTGTGGGGTACCTTGTGGAGCATGTTTCAAGTAATATCTCCCAAGATGGAGGGAAAATGTCTATTGCCCTTAAATTCTGTTTCAGGCATATATATACATGTGTGTGTGTATATATATATATATATATATATATATATATATATATATATATATATATATATATAAATAAAATACATGTACATATGAATATATATATATATGTCACTTCATGAAAAGTAATTTTAGTAACTGCTTATTTAGTAACTGCTTAGACTATAAGCTGTATGAGTTGGGAGAACACATTTGTATCTTCACAAATGTTTTCAGTACTTATCCCAGTGCCCTGGGAATCTTAGTGGGTAACAAATATCTGTTCAACAAATAAAAGAATTATTTTAAAACTCTCGTGATTTTTCCAAGAAGAACAAAAAATTGCATGATTTAATATCTGTTCCCAAGACAGTGAGTCCATAAGTGACAGTAACTATAGTAACTACAGAATGTTTCAGTGTGCTATCCTGAATTTCTGGCAAAGTCCACATCCTGAAGCCTCTCCCTCCGTGTTCTCTTTCATTGGGCTGATGTCATTCCACTGACAAATTTTAAACCATCCACACTGTGTTGTCGTTGGTAAAATTGAGTGGAGCCACACCAAATCATAGCTTCACCACTGTGTGATTCAGAATGAAATGGTTTAACCACTGTAAGTCTTAGTTTTTTACTCATAAAATGGGAATATCCGTAACTTGCAAGAAAAAGCAGTGCGTATCGCAGGGCTCCTGGCACAGTGCTTGGTGTGGGGTTCTTGCTTGTGCCTGTGCTTGTGTGCATGTGTGTGTGTGTGTGGGCACGTGCATGTACATGAACCATTATGGTAGCTACACACTTCTTAATCACTTAAAAACACAAGCTTCCTGAGCTGCAGACCTTTCATTCTAACAGGATTCAATGCTTTAAAAGAACAGGTGGAGTTGCATCTACTTGAAAATCACACATTAGAGTAAGAAACGCAGCCATCAGTTCATTGTGTCATTTAGACCAACTCTCTGAAGGATTAGGGCAAACAGCCAAAATGTCCACTGTCACTTTTTATCTACATAACCATTCATGAGCCTTGAGAAAATGTTTGAATATGCCTGTTGCTTTAAGCATGAACTGAATATTTCCTTAGTTGCCTTACCACGTGTCTGACTAGCTGCTTGTACTGTGGAGCTTGTGGGCGGTTCGCCTGCTCAGCTCGGCTTTGGGGACTTAGCGACATCACCCCCTCACATCACAGGCTGCCCTGGCTTCCTTGACTCACTATTTTATCTCTTTGCGACTTGAAACTCACAAGAAAACTCTCCCTTTGAATGAATGATTTAGAGTATTTCTTCAGGAGATAAAAAGAAAAATCAAGGAGGAATATTTTTCCAGGTTTGTCATATTTCAGACGAGTGAGAGTCTGTCTTTAACAATTAATCCAGGTCTTTTCCTGCATGTCTGTCCTGGGAAGGAACGACTTCTATTTGTCTTGTTTTTCCCGGGACAGACTACTTCCAAGCCTGGGGCACAGCAATCACCCTCACCATCTGCACGTTGCTGAGGGCAATGAGTCCACACACCTTCTGCCTTTCGTAATCAAAAACAGTTTTGTGTATTTATGTCAAATCTGATAGAGATTAGTTTTGAGTGATGGGATTAGGAAGAGGGATTTTTATCTTCTTCTTCCCAAATTTCTGTAATGAACATATTTAACTTCTATAAACAGAAAGACAAACACTTTCATTTTTTCAAAGGACAACTATTATGAAGTATGGACCTTGATCACTGACACTTAAATTGAAGAATCAGAATGTGTTGAAATTGTACCTTCACACAGAGTTGGACAGAGTAAGTAAAGACACATTAGGGCTAATTTTAATTTCTAAGCACCTCAAAATTATAAGTTCACAAAACAGTAGTTTTATAGCATTTCAGAAAATTAGTAAACTCAGGGACAAGAAAGGTACATAGTTGTTTTTACAATAAATAGCAGAATGTTAAGCTTATACTGCTTTTATTTGCACATGAATTTGAGTTCGAATATAATATGCAAATTGAAAATACAGGTAGCCCAGAGAGATTATATCCTTACCATTTCATCACATAATAAATAACTTTTAAATCCTTCCTAATGAATTTGCTCCTTGTATTTGTATTAAATTTAAATGTATTGGCATAGAAGTTTAATTTTATAATTTAGTTTGTACTATACCACAGTGTAGGGAATGAGAAAGGGGATGGGGTTTGGGGGAAGAGAAGGAACAGGGGCTGGGAAGATAAGGAGGGAGTTTGCCGTCTGATCCAGGGGATGCTGTCTTCATTTGCTTTCAGGACCACTTTCAAAAAGCAGCAACATGTGATTTAGATGGGTGATAGAAATCAGGGACTCTTACAGATGGAGGGTCTGAGAAGTTTTTTGAATCACCTTAGCCACGACCTCTTGTCTCCAACCAATGCCGTTTACATCTTGTAGCTGTCATGAGTGTAACGCCTAGGCCGAGGCAAGTGGGAGAAGGTAGATGTGCAATCCCAGGCCTTCTGAGTGAGGGGACGTAGTTGTGGGTGGGTCTCAGGGAGCAGCCTCCTTGTCGTCTCTGAACTGGCCAGGAGCGTGTCCTTCGGAGCCAGGATGCTGGGTTCTCCAAGCCCTGGATAGAGCCACGGTGAGCTGATGAGCATCCTTTCTTACAATTTCCTGCCAGAGAGCATGCTCTGCTACTCTAAAATTGTCTGGAACAATGTGTCTTAGAGCACCCCTTCCAGCATCTATGTATGTTGTCAAACTTGGAAGAATAAGCCAGCTCCAATGGTAGGCTTCTCAGCTCATTTCAGACTGTTTCTTTTCTGCATCAGTCTCTGCATGTTGCTTTAGTCCCTAAGCCTGAATTTCAGCTGCTATGATGGTGTGAAACATAAAAAAAATGGAGTGAGAATGAAGGGGAGTGATTATGAGAGTATGAAAGCCACGTCTTTGATTATAAATGGAAAAAAGAGCAATTGTCAACCCCAGTTGGCACTTGATGAGACACCAGGGAGGGTTTTCTGTCTGAAGAAAACCACTCTCTGTTGCGTTAGAAGCCGACCTTGGGCTGTGGAGGCACGGTGATTCTTACAAATCTCCAGCCTCCACAGTCTACTCCTGGGAAACAGGACGTCCTAGGCAGATGGGAGGAGAGGTGAGAGGGAGAGGGGTGAGTGGGACCATTCTTAGTAAATTTTCTTTTCCAGGGAGTGGACTTCAGAGGGGTGGGGCACTTGAGGGGACCAGGGAAGCTGGAGGTTTCCAATATTTGTATTTATGGTTGTTTTTTATTTCCAAGAATGTGTAGTTGGCTTCATCAATAAGCTAGGTTGCTTTTTGTTCTTTTGGAATAACCATCTGGGAATTATTAGTTCCAAATTTAATTTGCACAGGTAGAATTGTAATGGAAGTGATTTGTCTGGTTTGCTCATTTTCTCAATTTTAAATGTTTCTTGCAAGGAAGCCATCCATCTTTTTCAGCAAAGCCTTTGTAAGCCCTCCCCTAGTAGAAGGGCACCTGCAGGGCAGGTGGAGATGGGGGTGGTCCAAGACTGCCCTCGTTGTCCTTCAACATGGAACAGGAGGGCTGTTACTCCTTCCTCCACACAGAAGCCCAGGGAGGGGAGGGGAGGGGAGGGGAGGGGAGGAGACTGCTTGTGCAGGGCATTGTCCTGTCATCCTGTTTCCTTGGGAGTTGCCATCTCTCTGTCCTTCCCACCCTCTGGACCTTGGGAATTCTGGTGGGGAAAGGTGTTAGGCCCAGGATCTGAGATACTACTTCGCATGTGAGTCTTGGGATTCTCAGGGAATGAACTGCACTGCCCAGAAGACCAGATGACCATTGGAATAGAGTCTTGGGTCCCTTATCTCCTCTGTCCCTTGAGGTCTCAGGGAGGATGGGATGCTCCTGGGATGGTTTGGAAACTCCTTAATTGGTAAACAGGGCTGGGAGAGTGCTTGGGATTCTTGAAAAAGAAGGTGTTGGCTAAGCACTAGAAGGAGACATAATTTTATTCCAGATAACTAGGGTTTGTAATTGATAAGGGATAGTCTGAGCGCAGAGTGACAGACTGAGTGTGTTTTTGTAGTCTCTCCCCTCAGTGCTCATAAAGGACAAATCTGCCTTTGAAAACAATAGGAACCACTTAAGCTATTGAAGCTCTTAAGCGAGAACAAAAAGCAGCTTTGGGACAACCATGAAACAAGCTCGGAGCCAGGTCCCCAAATCAGAGTGTGTGAGTGAGGGCAGGTCCTTGGGCCATGTCCATGTGGTCTCCCCGGCCTCCCCTGCTGAACCACCATAGTGGCTTCTAGGGGAATCCCTCTCTGTGGGGAAACACACTTTCCTGTAAGAAAAGCTGCCCCTAAGGGATGGGGTGGGAGGGAAGAGCAAGGGTAGCAGAAGAAGGAACTTCTCAACATTTGTCCAAATGTTGTGGTGAGGATGGAGCGGGAGGTGGACCCAGCGAAACTGCTGGAGACTTTTTATCCACCTGCCGACTTGGCAAGCCCACCTGAAAGTTCTAAAACAGATTAAATGGAATGTGTCAGGACAGCCCTTCCTCCCCTCTAAGCCTGCTCCTATTGTGGCTTCACTAACTATGTCTTAGTCGGCTGGGGTTGCTATATCATAATACCATAGATGCGGCATCTGAAACAACACACATTTACTTCTCACAGTTCTGGAGGCTGAAAGTCTAAGGTCAAGGTGCCAGCAGATTTGGGTTCTGGTGATGACCTGCTTCCTAGCTTGTAGACCACCTTCATGCTGTGTCCTCATGTGGCCTTTCCTTGGTGGGCAGTGGAGGGAGCAGGCTCTGGTGTCTCTTCTTGTAAGGGCACTAATCCCATCTCGGGGCCCCCATCCTTATGACCTCATCTAACCCTAAGTACCTCCAAATACCATCACATTGGCGGTTGGGACTTCAACATATGCATGGTGGGGTGGGCACAGGGACATTCAGTCTATAACATTCAGAGAACAGACACGATCTCCAGGCAGACCCGAAGACCCTGAGTCATGTAATCACTCACACTGTGCTCCTTGCTCACCTGCACCCACCTAATCCTATAGTCTCCAGGTCTCCAGCTCAAGACAGCACTACCCTCCCCTGCTGCCCCTGCCCCTCCCATCACTACTGCCAGGCCTCCTCAGCTGGTCTCAGCCCTCCTGCTACCATCTGTCTTGAGCTGCTTCTTCCCTGTGGGTAGCAGAATAAAGCTGTAATCCCTGAGAATGTTTGAGATGGTCATTCCTGCTCTCAACACACACGTCACCTCCTCAATCCCATTACACTTTCAGGTCCCAGGGGCCCTTCCCTCCCCTCCATTAAGGCGTCTGTTCTACCTGATAATTGTTTTCTTACCTGTCCTCCCCCTTTTCCACTGGGTCCCCAGTTCCTGCAGGGCCACCTGCTGTCTTTGCAAACTCACCACCACAGGGCGTTCAGCACTAGCACCAGCCAGGAAATGATGCTGCATGGGATGATTGACAGGTTTCCAAACACTCAGCATTCTCACCACTGAATCCAGACCCTCCAGCGAGTAATCTGTCTTAAAGGGCTTTCCACCCAAAGCCCAAGCGGCATCCATCTTGGATGATCACTGTTCAGAGCTGTATCCAGGCACCTTCTATGACTACTATTTGGATAGCAGTGCACCATGGTAGCATCCTCTCATCTATAAAAATTAATGGCACTTTTCTGCCGCCCAAGAGTCAGAAATGGGAATCCTCAGAGCTTTCAACTCATTGTTAGGGGGTCTGGCCTTGGTTTTGGAATTCACACTGCAGATGACAGGAAGGCCATTTCTCTTGATTTACCTCTCTCAGGAGTGCTGCTCTGGAAATGGGGTCAGCTCAGAAATACTGATGGCCTAAGGCAGCTAGCTGGCAGGAGGGACAGGAGATTTTATCTCAAGCCCTAATGAAAAGGAAAGAGTCCTCTGAGGTGAGTAAATCTACAGACAATCCAGAGTGATATTATGACAGGTACTTCCTTACACACGGAAGTTGCATTCCTTTTGCAAATGTTTGTTTCTTAGTCCCCTGGGATTAAGAAAAGAAAAAAAAATGGCTTTTTCCAAACTACATGTGGAAACTCCAAGCTAGATTATACTTGCAATTTTTGTTCTTCTGGGATGACTTTTATGTTATTGCATGTCAATTACACCTGAAAGTGAAATCCCAATGTACCTGTATCCCCAGTCATTTTCATATGGAGGTGGTCTTGTGAGGGGGCCATGGGTGCATAGTCATTGTAGTAACACTGCAGCTCAGAGGTCAGCTTGTTGCCAAGGTCACAATGGCTGTGAGACTGAGTCTGGGGGCTGAGACCAACTCCAGGCAAAGCACATTCCTAAGAGAAATGTCATGTCAGGTCACAGGTATGGAGACTGAGCTACTGCTCTCCATATGAGTTGGGGGCAATGGAGGGCTCTGGCATCACACCTCTGTCCACCCATGGTTGGTTTTCTCTAGAAGGACATTATAAGGATATGAGCTGTATAAATTTTTATGTGCACTTTTCCTTCTCTTCCCCCAAACTCAGCTCCTGATACTCTGGCAAACAATTAGAAAACTGTTAAGTCAAAATCACCTATGCTTTTAGGATGCAGATGGGTACATAAATGTGAGGCTTTTTTAAACCTTTGCAGCTAAGCTTTAACGTGCTACTGGGTTAAATATTTTTTAAAACATCTTTATTGGAGTATAATTGCTTTAAAATGTTGTGTTAGTTTCTGCTGTATAACAAAGTGAATCAGCTATGTGCATATGTATATCTCCAAATCCCCTTCCTCTTGCTTATCCCTCCCACCCTCCCTATCCCACCCCTCTAGGTGCTCACAAAGCACTGAGCTGATCTCCCTATGTTATGTGGCTGCTTCCCACTAGCTATCTATTTTCCATTCGGTAGTGTATATATGTCCATGCCACTCTCTCATTTCACCCCAGCTTACCCTTCCCCCTCCCCGTGTCCTCAAGTCCATTCTCTATATCCATGTCTTTATTCCTGTTCTGCCCCTAGGTTCATTAGAACCTTTTTTTTTTTTTTTAGACTCCATATATATGTGTTAGCATATGGTATTTGTTCTTCTCTTTCTGAATTACTTCACTCTGTATGACAGTCTCTAGGTCCACCCACCTCACTATAAATAACTCAATTTCATTTCTTTCTATGGTTGAGTAATATTCCATTGTATATATGTGTCACATTTTCTTTATCCATTCATCTGTTGATAGACACTTAGGTTGCTTCCATGTCCTGGCTATTGTAAATAGTGCTGCAATGAACATTGGGGTACATGACTCCTTTTGAATTATGGTTTTCTCAGGGTATATGCCCAGTAGTGGGATTGCTGGGTCACATGGTAGTTCTATTTTTAGTATTTTAAAGAATACCCATACTGTTCTTCATAATGGTTGTATCAATTTACATTCCCACCAATAGTGCAAGAGGGTTCCCTTTTCTCCACACCCACTCCAGCATTTATTACTTGTAGAGTTTTGATGATGGCCATTCTAACCAGTGTGAGGTGATACCTCATTGTAGTTTTGATTTGCATTTCTCTAATGATTAGTGATGTTAAGCATGCTTTCATGTGTTGGCAATCTGGGTATCTTCTTTGGAAAAATGTCTATTTAAGTCTTCTGCCCATTTTTGGATTAGGTTGTTTGTTTTTTTGATATTGAGCTGCATGAGCTGCTTGTATATTTTGGAGATTAATCTTTTGTCAGTTGCTTCATTTGCAAATATTTTCTCCCATTCTGAGGGTTGTCTTTTCATCTTGCTTATGGTTTCCTTTGCTGTGCAAAAGCTTTTAAGTTTCATTAGGTCCCATTTCTTTATTTTTGTTTTTATTTTCATTTCTCTAGGAGGTGGGTCAAAAAGGATCTTGCTGTGATTTATGTCATAGAATGTTCTGCCTATGTTTTCCTCTAAGAGTTTGATAGTGTCTGGCCTTACATTTAGGTTTTGAATCCACTTTGAGTTTATTTTTGTATATGGTGTTAGGAAGTGTTCTAATTTCATTCTTTTATATGTAGCTGTCCAGTTTTCCCAGCACCACTTACTGAAGAGGCTGTCTTTTCTCCATTGTATATTCTTGCCTCCTTTATTGAAGATAAGGTGATCCTATGTGTGGGGGTTTATCTCTGGGCTTTCTATCCTGTTCCATTGACCTATATTTCAGTTTTTGTGCCAGTAACACACTCTCTTGATTACTGTAGCTTTGTAGTATAGTCTAAAGTCAGGGAGACTGATTCCTCCAGCTCCATTTTTCTTTCTCAAGATTGCTTTGGCTATTCAGGGTCTTTCGTGTTTCCATACAAATTGTGAAATTTTTTTGTTCTAGTTCTGTGAATAATGCCATTGGTAGTTTGATAGGAATTGGATTGAATCTGTAGATTGCTTTGGGTAGTATAGTCATTTTCACAATGTTGATTCTTCCAATCCAAGAATATGGTATATTTCTCTCCATCTGTTTGTAACATCTTTAATTTCTTTCAACAGTGTCTTATAGTTTTCTGCATACAGGTTTTGGTCTCCTTAGGTAGCTTTATTCCTAGGTATTTTATTCCTTTTTTTGCAGTGGTAAATGAGAGTGTTTCCTTAATTTCTCTTTCAGATTTTTCATCATTAGTGTATAGGAATACAAGAGATTTCTGTGCATTAATTTTGTATCCTGCTACTCTACCAAATTCATTGATTAGCTCTAGTAGTTTTCTGGTGGCATCTTTAGGAATCTCTATGTATATTATCATGTCATCTGCAAACAGTGACAGTTTTACTTCTTCTTTTCAAATTTGGATTCCTTTTATTTCTCTTTCCTCACTGACTGCTGTGGCTAAAACTTCCAAAACTATGTTGAACAATAGTGGTGAGAGTGGGCAACCTTGTCTTGCTCCTGATCTTAGAGGAAATGGTTTCAGTTTTTTACCACTGAGACTGATGTTGGCTGTGGGTTTGTCATATACAGCCTTTATTACGTTGAGGAAAGTTCCCTCTATGCCTGCTTTCTGGAGGGTTTTTATCATAAACTTTTGTTGAATTTTATCTAAAGCTTTTTCTGCATCTATTGAGATTATCATATGGTTTATATCCTTCAATTTGTTAATATGGTGTGGTGTATCACATTGATTTATTTGCATATATTGAAGAATGCTTGCATCCATGGGATAAATCTCACTTGATCATGGTGTTTGATCCTTTTAATGTGCTGCTGGATTCTGTTTGCTATTATTTTGTTGAGGATTTTTGCATCTATGTTCATCAGTGATATCGGCCTGTAGTTTTCTTTTTTTGTGACATCTTTGTCTGGTTTTGGTATCAGTGTGATGGTGGCCTTGTAGAATGTGTTTGGGAGTGTTCTTCCCTCTGCTGTATTTTGGAAAAGTTTGAGAAGGATAGGTGATAGCTGTTCTCTAAATGTTTGATAGAATTCACCTGTGAGGCTGTCTGGTCCTAGGCTTTTGTTTGTTGGAAGATTTTTTTTTTTTTTTTTGCGGTATGCAGGCCTCTCACTGTTGTGGCCTCTCCCATTGCGGAGCATAGGCTCCGGACGTGCAGGCTCAGTGGCCGTGGCTCATAGGCTCAGCCTCTCCACGGCATGTGGGATCCTCCCAGACTGGGGCACGAACCCGTGTCCCCTACATCAGCAGGCAGACTCTCAACCACTGCGCCATCAGGGAAGCCCCTGGTGGAAGATTTTTAATCACAGTTTCATTACTTGTGATTGGTCTGTGTATATTTTCTATTTCTTCCTGGTTCAGTCTCAGAAGGTTGTGCTTTTCTAAGCATGTGTCCATTTCTTCCAGGTTGTCCATTTTATTGGCATATAGTTGCTTGTAGTAATGTCACATGATCCTTTGTATATCTTCAGGGTTAGTTGTTACTTCTCCTTTTATATTTATAATTCTGTTGATTTCAGTCTTCTTCCTTTTTTTTTTTTGATGAGTCTGGCTAATGGTTTGTCAATTTTTTTATCTTCTCCAGGAACCACCTTTTAGTTTTAATAATCTTTGCTATTGTTTCCTTCATTTCTTTTTCATTTATTTCTGCTCTGATTTTTATGATTTCTTTCCTTCTGCTAACTTTGGGTTGTTTTTGTTCTTCTTCCTCTAATTGTTTTAGGTGTAAGTTTAGGTTGTGTATTTGAGATGTTTCTTGTTTCTTGAGGTAGAATTGTATTGCTAAACGCTTCCATCTTAGAACTGCTTTTTCTGCTTCCTATAGGTTTTGGGTTGCCGTGTTTTCATTGACTTTTGTTTCTAGGTGTTTTTTGATTTCCTCTTTGATTTCTTCAGTGATCTCTTGGTTATTTAGTAGCTTATTGTTTAGCCTCCATGTGTTTGTATATTTTGCAGTTTTTTTTCCTGTAATTGATATCTAGTCTCATAGCATTGTGGTCAGAAAAGATACTTGATACAATTTCAGTTTTCTGAAATTTATGAAGGCTTGATTTGTGACCCAAGCTATAGTCTATCTGGAGAATGTTCCATGAGCACTTGGGAAAAAAAGTATATTCTGTTGTTTTTGGAATGAATGTCCTATAAATATCAATTAAGTCCATGTTGTTTAATGTATCATTTAAAGCTGGTGTTTCCTTATTTATTTTCATTTTGGATGTTCTGTCCATTGGTGAAAGTGGGGTATTAACGTCCCCTACTATGATTGCATTACTGTCGATTTCCCATTTTATGGCTGTTAGCATTTTCCTTATGTATTGAGGTGCTCCTTTGTTGGGTGAATAAATATTTATAATTGTTATATCTTCATCTTGGATTCATCCCTTGATCATTATATAGTGCCCTTCTTTGTCTCTTGTAATAGTCTTTACTTTAAAGTCTATTTTGTCTGATATGAGAATTGCTACTCCAGCTTTCTTTTGATTTCCCTTTGTATGGAATATCTTTTTCCATCCCCTCACTTTCAGTCTGTAGGTGACTCTAGGCCTGTAGTTGGTCTCTTGTAGACAGCATAGGTACAGGTTTCATTTTTGTATGCATTCAGCCAGTTTATATCTTTTGGTTGGAACATTTAATCCATTTACTTTTAAGATAATTATAGATATGTATGTTCCTATTACCATTTTCTTAATTGTCTGGTTTTGTTTTTGTAGGTCTTTTCCTCTCTTGTGTTTCCTGCCTAGAGAAGTTCCTTTAGCATTTGTCGTAAAGCTGGTTTGGTGATGCTGAATTCTCTTAGCTTTTGCTTGTCTGTAAAAGTTTTAATTTCTCCGTCGAATCTGAATGAGATCCTTGCTGGGTAGAGTAATCTTGGTTGTAGGTTTTTCCCTTTCATCACTTTATTTTATTTATTTATTTATTTATTTTGCAGTATGCAGGCCTCTCACTGTTGTGGCCTCTCCCATTGCGGAGCACAGGCTCCGGACATGCAGGCTCAATGGCCATGGCTCACAGGCCCAGCCACTCCACAGCATGTGGGATCCTCCTGGACCAGAGCACAAACCAGTGTCCCCTGCATCAGCAGGCAGACTCTCAACCACTGCGCCACCAGGAAAGCCCTCATCACTTTAAATATGTCCTGCGACTCCCTTCTGGCTTGCAGAGTTTCTGCTGAAAGATCAGCTGTTAACCTTATGGGGATTCCCTTTTATGTATTTTGTTGTTTTTCCCTTGCTGCTTTTAATATTTTTCTTTGTATTTAATTTTTGATAGTTTGATTAATATGTGTCTCAGTGTGTTTCTCTTTGGGTTTATCCTGTATGGTACTTTCTGTGCTTCCTGGACTTGATTGACTATTTCCTTTCCCATGTTAGGGAAGTTTTTGACTATAATCTCTTCATATATTTTCTCAGACCCTTTCTTTTTCTCTTCCTCTTCTCGGACCCTTATAATTCGAATGTTGGTGTGTCTAATTTTGTCCCAGAGGTCTCTGAGACTGTCCTCAATTCTTTTCATTCTTATATCTTTATTCTGCTCTGCAGTAGTTATTTCCATTATTTTATCTTCCAGCTCACTTATCCATTCTTCTACCTCAGTTATTCTGCTATTGATTCCTTCTAGAGTATTTTTATTTCATTTATTGTGTTGTTCATCACTGTTTGTTTGCTCTTTAGTTCGTCTAGATCCTTGTTAAATGTTTCTTGTATTTTCTCCATTGTTTTTCTGAGATTTTGGATCATCTTTACTATCATTACTCTGAATTCTTTTTCAGGTAAGCTGCCTATGTCATCCTCATTTATTTGGTCTTGTAGGTTTTCACCTTGCTCCTTCATCTATAACACTTTTTTTGTTGCTGTTTGTTTGTTTCTTCTTCTTTTTTTTCTTTTTGATGTGTGGTGCTGTATTTCTGTCTTACTAGTTGTTTGGCCTGAGGCGTCCAGCACTGGAGTTTGCTGGCAGTTGGATAGAGCCAGGTCTTGGTGCTGAGATGAGGAACTTTAGGAGGCCCCACTCTGATTAATATTCCCTGTGGTCTGTGGTTCTCTGTTATTGCAGCAGTTTGCACTCGGAACTCCCACCACAGGAGCTTGGGCCTGACCTCCAGCCTGGGAACTAGGATCCTGCAAGCTTCATGGTGTGGTAAAAAAGAAATAATAATAAAAAATAAAAGAAAGAAAGAAAAAGAACAGTATAATATCAAAGAATAAAAATCAAAATAATATTACAATGATACAAATATATTAGGAAAAATATAATTGAAACAACCAGTCGCTGGGAGGTCCTCCCAACCCCTAGGTGTCTGTGGTCCCCCACCAGTGCCTGGTAGGTGCCCTAGCTGTGCAGAGACACAAATTCTGCATTCTCCTACTATGCCATCTTGACTCTTCCCCCTGGATTAAATTTTTAAATAAAGGGGAAAAAATGACAGGTTATAGATTTATATAAGTTCTAATTCTGAAACAGTTTTCAAATGAAAACTTCCCTTCAAAGTTTTGGTTTCAAGGGGCTGGGGTGATGGGTTCAGGGAAGCAAAGTTTTCAGCTCTGACTTTTAGGGTGAGCCCCAGACCTCAGGGATGTCTGGTTAGTCAGCTTGTGGACAGCAGGCAGCTTCAGTTGGCATGCAGAGCATGGTATATCAATCAGCATGATGTTTTTTTGCATATCTAAACTCAGCACTTCAATTTGAAGCAACTGAAATTCACTTGATGAAAAGAGGTGACAACAGCAGAAGGGAGCCAGGATGGCACAGGAGAGCTGAGCCTGGAAGTGTCAGAAGCCAGGACAGACCCCTGTTCTCCCCCCACCCACAGAGACCTGCTTCCTGCTGTGAATCAACAAAGGCAAAGGAGAGAGGGAGGTGTAGTCCAACATCCTCTTTGTTCTCTTCTATTTAATTGCCCTCCACCCCCATTCAGATCCCTATACACCAGTCTCCAGAATTTTCCACAAAGCGATGTCTCTTGTGACAGGGCCCACTGTTTCATATTAGTTTCTATGTGTCTTGTTCAACCTCTATTCAGGAAGGAGACAATGGCAGACAGCTTCTCAGCAAGAGCCACAGCTTGCAACACTGCAGAGCAGCAAAAATGAGATCAGAGTCTAATGTGTCTAGACAGGATATTTAAACAGCCAGAAAGGAAACACGGGTACCTCTGGCTCCCTGTGTCTGGACTACATGGTTCTGTGCTCTCTGCTGCATTGTCTTCCTTGATTGTTCTTAAAGAGCTAAGATGCCAAGTGTGTGGGAATGGAGGCTCTAGTTTTCTTGGCTTCTTAGTGCTGACTCTCACCAATTCTCTGTCCCATAAGAACCAGAACTTCTTCTATGATTTAGAGGCTTCCTGTCACAAGTTGGTACCAAAAATGTGCAAAAAAATCTCTTTTTTCTGGACTTCCCTTGCTAATGATGACTTCTTTCACTTGTTTCTTGACAACTCACCCCTAAAGTGCTGCAATGTGGGAGGAGAATTACCAAGAGGGATAGACACTAAAGCATGAGCAACTGATTCCAAGCACATGTTACATAAGATGGAAAATAACAATTTAATGCAAAATAGAAGGAGCTAGCAGGGCATGTGTGGCAGGTATGGGGAGGCTTGAAGGACTGGGAGGCTTAAACCAGTTGGGTTGATGTCCCTGGAAAGGCCCTGACAATGGGATGTTCATAGACCAACAAGGAGATGAGGTCCAGGTCTGTGCACCACCATGCTGACCTCCTTCCTGAATATTTTTATTATAGAGAAAAAAGCATTCTCACAGAAAAGTGCTAACTGAGAACAAAACACAAAATGCACAAATGGACTCCAATCTTACAACCATTGTCCACCTTCAGCCACATGGTGCCTCCCATCTGTCCCCTTGCTGGGCCCCAACACACCAGCAGTGGGGCATCTTCACACCTCAGCAGTCAACCAAAACCCTGGATTCTTAACTCTGAGAAGGAACCCATCCAACTTGGCTGAAACTTTTTGGTAGCTGAGGAAGGAGAAAAACACCAGACATAGAAGTCTAATGAACTTTTGGGGAATAATAAGAGAGAGGCATATTGATGGAAAGATATCTTTCAATCCTATGATTAAATGTTAATGAACCTTTACATTCCCGCAAACAAACAAACAAACAATCAAATTGTATTTCTTCACAGAGGATATGCAAGAGTTCAAGGGAAAATGTTCAGTGGCTTTTTGATCATAGAACATCACAGAACAAAACAAATGTTAATACAACCAGTTTGAACTCTCCAACAGACTGAATTCCAAAAGTTTATTTCAAGACATTTGTGAAGAAGTTTGATCACTTATTCTAAAACAAAACAATTCTATGTATTCTCAGATATAGCTGAATGAGGTGAAGTAATGGTCTCTTTCTGTAATTGTGTTTGAAATGCTCTGTGCACCTGCCCAGGAACTCACACATCATTTCTTCATGGGGAAACGAAGTTCCAGCTACAGTGGCCATGAATTCATTTTCAATTTGGAGAAAAAAACACTCATTGTGGTGCTGGGGAAGAAATACTGTACTACCACATTGTCACAATTTTCCTCTTACAGGTATTCTTAATTAGGATGTGGGGCAGGGTCCGGGGGTTTAGATTGGGTTTTCCTGACACCTATTAGACATATATTGGTCTTTCATTGAATTAAGTGTTGGCAAAGGGACTTCCCTTGTGGCCCAGTTGTTAAGACTCCGTGCTCCCAACATTGGGGGCCAGGGTTCAATTCCTTGTCAGGGAGCTAGAGCCCGTATGCTGCAACTAAGAGACTGCATACTGCAACTAAAGATCTTGCATGCCACAAGGAAGAGCCCACACATGGCAATGAAGATCACACATGCTGCAACTAAAAAATCCCATGTGCCACAACTAAGACCCGGCACAGTCAAATAAATACATAAGTAAATAAAAACAAATGCTGGTAAGGCAAGGACAACCTGCAGGGCAGTGTATGGTCACAGACAGTGTGGGGCAATCTCTACTCCTGTCTAGATTTTCCTCCATTATAATCACACCCCAAACCATAGCCTAGTCCATCCACCTGTCCATTGTGTATGATGTTTTGCATCCCAATGGAAGCTTAGATTTGCAAATTCAGCACTCATCTAGCTCCTTCTCCCTTTCTTGTACATAGCAATTCAGGTACACTGAACAGAAAGTGCTGGGGGAGGCATGTCTAGTATGTTATGGTACAAAAAAAATCTGGTTACTGCTAGAGTCACTAAAGCTAGAGATAAGACATACCTGTTTTCAAAACAAATAGAAAGAGCGAGGGCTTTAGGATTAGTCTGGGATCTGAATCCTCATCAATGCTGAAGCTGTGAGAGTTATCCGCATGTCCAGTTTTCTTACTTCCTAGATGGAGAAAATAATACCAACCTTTCAGGGCTTGTATGACAATTGAGTAAGACAATTTATGTACATAATAAACCAATATAAAATGAAGCTTTTCTGTAAAAGAGCTGATTATTTAAAACACAGTTGAAAGAATACCATATTGAAGGGGACATGTATTCCTTGCAAGCTGACCTTCTAAATAACCTGAACATTTAACAATTATAATGATAGTTACCACTTACATAGAGCCTAAGAATATCTCTAAATGATTTGCATATGTAAAGTTACTTATTCCTTACACACCCTATGAGAAAGGGAATATTATCATTCCCAGTTTACAAATGATATAACTGAAGTACAAAGAGGTTATAAAATTTTCAAAACTTTTGACATCTACCACTTGGTGGGACTGGGATTTGAACCAAGGCAATAGGCTTCAGAGTTCCCCCATCAGCTGCTGTGCCATAGTATATGCTGGATAGAGCGTCGTGGATATATGTTGAGATATATATATATATATATATATATATAGTATCCAGAAATCAATAGAAATTTCCAACAATGTCAAAGTTTGGGAAGACCCTGAAAGGAAGGTGCAAGGAGCAGCTGTTGCTGCAGCTTTCTGGCAAGGTTAGGAGATGGGAGACCAGGCTGTAGTGAGAGGAACAAACCTGTGTAATAAAATCCATGGGTCTACACATAGTCTGTGGCATAAAATTATGACTCTCACAGAACTACATATTCAGTAAAAGGTAGGGAAGAAAAGTTTGCTGATTAGTTCAGGAAGCAAACAAATAAACTGACTAGCCTTGACCTGGGCACTGAGAGTGAAAAAAAAGTCTTTCAAAGCATATGTAATTTGGGTCTGCCTAACAGTTGAAGTTTACATTACCCATAACTGAAAGTTGATTAACTGGCATAAAAGGGGCACACAGCCAGAATTATCTCTGTGGTAACCAAAAAGGAAACACAAAAATCACATTTTAGGGACTCACCTCCAACCCAGGCTGCCAAGGATAGCAGATATAACATCCATTCAAGACAAATCCAAAATCCAACACACGAGGAGGGAACCTACTGTGACAATAGTCAGGAGATGTGATTAAGTCAGGAAAGATGCCCAGAACTTCACATGGTAGAACTGCTGGGGAGGACTAGGAGATGAAAACATTCACAAGCAAAGGCATGAAGAAGAGGACTCACCTTGTAAGGGAGGTGCAGGATACAGCCAAATAGCACACAGATATAAAAATTATGAAATAATTGAAATGAAAAAAACTGCGGGAATGAGGAGGCTGCACAAAGCAGAATAGACATATAGTGAACTATAAGATTACTCTAGGGATTTACACAGTATTATCTCAAGGGTTGCTTTAAGGACTAAATTAAATAGTATTTATGAAATGCTTAGGAAAATATAAGCACTGAATAACTTAAATTTATTTAAAAACACACACACACGTATATATATATATATACATATATATGTATATCTATATATGCAGAAATGAAGAGCAAAATTATTGCCCAACATAGATTTAATGTGGATTCCAAAAGGGGAAAATAGGAAGAATGAGAGAGAAGAAATATCTGGAGTATAAAGGTTAGACACTTTTCAGAGTTAAGGAAAACACCTGAATTTTCCTAAGCATAATTACGAATGAATCCAATTGAATAAATATCAATAAAACATATAGACAGCTAGACACATCATAAAGAAACTACAAAGTCCAAAAAGAAAAAAGTCTTAAATTTTTCCAATAAAAACTAAAACAGATTTCCTTATGTAGTAAAAATTTACCTGACAAAAGACTTCTGTATATTAACAACATAAATCATGTGATAATAGAATAATCTTCAAAGTATTAAAAGAAAATAAGCTTATTCTTGAAATTTTACATCCAACTAAGCTATTGTTTAATACTGAATTTTAAATAATGATATTTTCAAACAAAGATTGAGGCATTTCAGCACTAACTAAAGTTTTATAAAAGAATAAAAGAACTTACTCTAGAAAGAAGATGACTGAAGCTAGAATACACTGCAAGAAAGAATAATTGGACCCAAATAAGCAAAATAAGAAGTGAGAGAGAAAAATAACAACAGGTATCACAGAGATACAAAAAAAATCATAAGAGAATATTATAAACAGTCATATGTCAACAAATTGGACACTCTAAAAGAAATGGGCACATTTCTAGAAACATGCAACCTTCCAACTATGAATCAGGAAGAAATAGACAATCTGAACAGACTAATCACTAGCAGTGAAATTGAATTTGTAATTAAAAAAAAACTGCCAGCAAACAAAAGTCCAGGACGTCATGGGAGAATTCTAACAAACATATAAGGAAGAGCTAAAGCTTATGCTTCTCAAACTATTCCAAAAATCTGAAGAGGAGAGAACACTCCCAAATTCATTCTGTGAGGCCACCATTGCCCAGATACCAAAACCAGACAAAGACACTACAAAAAACACTACCTGTCAATATCTCGGATGAATATAGATGCAAAAATCTTCAACAAAATATTATCAAATCAAATTCAACAATATATAAAAAAGGTCATACACTGTGATCAAGTGAGCTTTATTCCAGGGATGCAAGGATGGTTCAATATCGGCAAATCAAGCAATGTGATATACCACATTAGCAAAAGGAAGGAAAAAATCACATGATCTTCTCAATAGACATAGAAAAAACATTTGGCAAAATTCAACATCCATTCATGGTGAAAACTCTCTCAAAGTCAGTATAGAAGGAACATGTCTCAACATAACAAAGGCCATTTATAACAAACTCACTGCTAACACTATATTCAATGGAGACAAGCTTAAAGCTTTTCCTCGAAAATCAGGAACAAGATAAGGATGCCCACTCTGCTGGGAAAACTGGACAGCTACATGTAAAATAATGAAATTAAAACATTTTCTCACATTATAAACAAAAATAGACTCAAAATGGATCAAAGACCTAAATATAAGACCAGAAACCATAAAACTCCTAGAGGAAAACATAGGCAGAACACTCTGTGTTGTAAATCATAGCTATATATATATATATATATATATATATATATATATATATATATATATATATATATGATCTATCTCCTAAAGCAAAGAGAATAAAAGCAAAAATAAATCTAATTAAAATCAAAAGCATTTTTTTTTTCTTCAGAGGAAAGGAAACCATTGACAAAATGAAAAGAAAATCTACTGAATGAAGCAGCCTCACAGCACAGAGGGATCAGCTCGGTGCTTTGTGACCACCTAGAGGGGTGGGATAGGGAGGGTGGGAGGAAGGGAGACGCAAGAGGGAAGAGATATGAGAACATATGTATATGTATAACTGATTCACTTTGTTATAAAGCAGAAACTAACACACCATTGTAAAGCAATTATACTCCAATAAAGATGTTAAAAGAAAAACTACTGAATGAGAGAAAATATTTGCAAAATATGTGACTGATAAGGGGGTCAATATCAAAAATATATAAGCAGCTCATACAGCTCAACATCAAAAAATCAAACAACCCAATTAAACAATGTGCAGAAGATCTGAATAGACATTTTTCCAAAGACAATATACAGATGGCCAATAAGCACATGAGAAGCGCTCAACATCACTAATCATCAGAGAAATCAACAACTACAATGAGATATCACCTCACACTTGTCAAAATAGTTATCATCAAAAAGTTTACAGATAACAATGTTGGTGAGGATGTAGAGAAAATGGAATCTTAGTACACTTTTGATGGGAATAAAAACTGGTGCATCCACCATGGAAAACAGTATGAAGGTTTCTCAAAAAACTAAAAATGGAACTACCATATGATCCAGAAATTCCACCCTGAATATATATCTGAAAGAAATGAAACACTAATTCAAAAAGATGCCTGTATACTAATAGTAATAGCAGCATTATTTACAATAGCCAGGATATGGAAGCAACCTAAAAGTCCATCAACAGATGGATAAATAATGAAGATATGGTGTATATATACAATGAAATAATACTCAACCATAAAAAAGAATGAAATAATGCCATTTGAAACAACTTTGATGGATCTAGGTGGTATTCTGATTAGTATTTCACTATGTCAGAAAGAGAAAGCTATGTACTGTATGTTATCACTTCCATGTGGAATATAAAAAAAAGAAAAGCTAACAAATGAATATAATAAAACAGAAACAGACTCACAGATACATAGAACAAATTATTGGTTACCAGTGGGGAGAGAAAAGTGGAGAAGGGAACATTGGGATAGGGGATTAAGAGGTACAAACTGTTGGTGGGGATGTAAATTGATACAGCCACTATGGAGAACAGTGTGGAGGTTCCTTAAAAAAAACTAAAAATAGTACTACCATTTAACCCAGCAATCCCAGTACTGGGCATATACCCTGAGAAAACCATAATTCAAAAGGAGTCATGTAGCCCAAGGTTCACTGCAGCACTATTTACAATAGCCAGGACATGGAAGCAACCTAAGTGTCTATCGACAGATGAATGGATAAAGAAAATGTGACACATATATACAATGGACTATTACTCAACCATAGAAAGAAATGAAATTGAGTTATTTATAGTGAGGTGGGTGGACCTAGAGTCTATCATGCAGAGTGAAGTAAGTCGGAAATAGAAAAACAAATACCGTATGCTAACACATATATGGAATCTAAAAAAAAACAAGAAAAAGAAAATATAGTTCTGAAGAACCTAAGGGCAGGACAGGAATAAAGACACAGATGTAGAGAATGGACTTGAGGACAAAGGGAGGGGGAAGGGTAAGCTGGGACGAAGTGAGAGAGTGGCATGGACATATATACACTACCAAATGTAAAAAAGATAGCTAGTGGGAAGCAGCCACATAGCACAGGGAGATCAGCTCAGTGCTTTGTGACCACTTAGAAGAGTGGGATAGGAAGAGTGGGAGGGAGATGCAAGAGGGAGGTGATATGGGGATATATGTATATCTGATTCACTTTGTTATACAGCAGAAACTAACACACCATTGTAAAGCAATTATACTCCAATAAAGATGTTTAAAAAAAGTCTACCATTAAAGCAATAATAAAATAAAATAATAAAATAAAATAAGCTACAAGGGTATACTGTACAACACAGGAAAATACAGTCATTATTTTATAATGTTAAATGCAGTATAATCTATAGAAATATTGAATCACTCACTATGTTGTACACCAGAAACTAGTCAACTATAAATCAACTGTACTTCAATTTTAAAAATTAAGAATAGTTAGTAAATCTAAATAAACATTGTCTTTGAAAAGCAATAAAAATAATACTTGTAATTCTTATTATTTGCATGCTGTGATAAAAAAGGAACTGAAAAATTGGACATTAGTAACACTTGATAGGAGTGCAGTGATCTAATAAATTATTATTATTATAATAAATTTTTATTAGATCACTGATGAGGAAAGCTATAGAGATCATGATTAACTTTATTTTTTCATATATCTGTTAATATCTTGAGTGTGATCACAAAAAAAAGACTTTCAGGAGAATGTAACTTCCAAATAATTAAAAGAATAAAATGGAGTGAAGAATATTTGTTTAGCATAGTAGCAACAATAAGAGAAAAGAGAACAAATTTACAGAAATAAAGGGAGATTTTAACATTCTTCTCAATTATAAGGGTATGTTAATTATATACATTGTAACTGACTAGTTTAATTGAATAAAATATACATAGAACTTTGTCCTCATAATTATTTTTGAGCATATATAGAACCATTATAAAAATTGACTTCCTACTGATAAGTGAATCTCCTCAAATACTAAAGAAGAGCTATCATAAAGAGGACATAAAGATAATAACATTTAGAATAACAAATCTAAGAAGGAAACATTCTCAAAATCGTGAGAGAGACAGAGAGATTCCGTGGAGAGACCCACGTTACTGACACAGGAGTGAAGATCAGGTCGGTAACACACTTCTTGTATGCAGTGATGGATGCTACAGTAACTTAGGGGGGAGGTCTTCCAAGTTTTCAAAGTCCTTGGGAAAAATTACTTTAATCTCAGAATACTACATCCTGCTAAAGTCACATTCAAGGATAAAAGCTAAATACTTCTGGGTGTAAAATTGGACGAACCTCTCAACTCATTTCCAGAGGCTGACACCCAGTGTTACATGCAGCTGAGAGAGGAGTAGCCTGCGGTGAATTGGTGAAAGACTTGCAGGATAGCAAAGCAGGACCCAACTCCCTTCTCACCAGTCTTCATCCTCCAGGGCTCCTTTTAACACTCATGATGATAAAGGTGTCGGTTTCTAGAACCCAGGTTACTCCATGACACTGCATCTCTCCTGGGCTCCTTACATCACATATCCTTCCTTCAACAACCCCCCGTCATGACAGGGAGCTTACCTTGTTCGAACGCAAATACCTTCGTAAAACAATGTCATGCTAACATTGCTTTTCAAACTTGAATGAAAAATATGTATTCAGCGCAATTGTTAAAGGTTACTAAACACTTTTATTCCTATAAGGAATAATTATAGATGCTGATTGACATTTACTAAAAGGGACAAATTTGACATGAACTAGAATGTTAGAAAATGCTATATGGTAGGAGGGAGATGGTGAGTGTAGGAGTTGGCAGAGAGTGTGTATAGGTGGCTATTACTTTCTCTTCATCTTCTTTTCTAGTTATATTTGATTTCTATGATTCCATGGAGAGATTTAGGCTTGGATGAACACACACACACACACGCACACACTATACTCATAGCGAGAAACAGAAAATGCATTCATATGATGTAAGTTCAACTCTCTCACAAATGCAGTAATGTCTTGATCATTGTTTTGATTATTCAACAGGATTAACCTTGGTACTGCCAGGGAGGAAAGATATTGCCAACAAAATAACTATGCATATAAATTTGCAGGCCTAAGATAGCAATTTTTTTTACATCTGTCAAGTATATTCAAATTACCCAATTGCTTGTCAACAATTGATATACGCTAGTTAAAAGAATAAATCAAAACCCTTCCTTAAAGTATCAACTGATGTAATTTAAATTTCTTTAAAAACATTCAATAATTCAAACTCTCCATTAATTTCTCTAATGAGATCCTGCTGACAACGATGACTGACATACATGTACACACACTCACACCTACGCACAGGTGTGTAATCTACCTGAAGGATGACTTCTCAAACATCTAACCTGTGGTACTTAACTGGTCTCAACTTGAACTGTCTGTTTATCACAATTATAATATTATTTATTTTTACTCTTAGTCTGAAATTCCTCTGCTTTCTGGCTTTAAGCAGAATATCCTACATCTATTGTTTGGTTATAGAACATGTACTCTTTAACTTTGATGTTTTCTGACATACCAAGAGGCAAATCTCTGTTTTACTCTATATGTCAATGTATTTAGAGATTTGGACTTGACACAGTGATAGAATTCAGGAATACTATTCAAAAAAATGCCAATACATGGACATATATACACTACCATATGTAAAATAGATAGCTAGTGGGAAGCAGCCGCCTAGCACAGGGAGATCAGCTCAGTGCTTTGTGACCTGAGGGGTGGGATAGGGAGGGTGGGAGGGAGACGCAAGAGGGAGGGGATATGGGGATATATGTATATGTATAACTGATTCACTTTGTTATAAAGCAGAAACTAACACACCATTGTAAAGCAATTATACTCCAAAAAAGATGTTAAAAAAAAAAAAACTCAAGTGAAAAGAAAGGAAAAAACTGCCAATAAAAGACAGACAGAATCACAGAAGTAGGTGTATTATTGGGAAGTCCATATGTGGTTTCCAACTGATGTAGGTAAGCTCTCCAGGCAACAAGGGCATCACTTAAATACATATTCAGAAGGCAAGCAGGCTGCTTTACAAAGGCAAGTTTACCTCCCACTTAATCCTGATGTTCAATTCAAGGGGAAACAGCTTCTTGACCTTCAGACGGATTGTTGAGGAATCTTCCCGTGGCTGGAAATGACCACCCTGCCTTGGCCATTTGCCCTTTTAAGGTAGCTAAATGGTTTTTGAGGATTTTCAATGTTAAGGGAGCCCACTGAGTCATGACCATCACAGAAAGGAGAAAGCCAGGAACTCCCCATTAGGTAAATAGAGAAGTGAGTTTCAGGAGACACTGACTAGTGATTTGAAGACTAACTAGCTGTGACTCAGATGCTTAAGGTTAAGACCCAAGACAATTTTAAAAGCTAAGCATGCACACAATAGACATAAAGAGCAGAAGACAGCTGGCCATGGGACCAGAGAGAAGCAAATGCTCTAATAAAAAGGAGAAATTCTCCACGACGGAATGGGCTTCCAGGGAGCAGCTGGTGTTTTTCTTGGCTACTTAAAAAGAGGGATAAATCCCTGAGAGCCCGAGCAGTACAAACCAGAGGAAAATGTCTGTGGAAAAGTGTGTGCACAATAAGGTTGATACTTTCCTGGCATTTCTCAAGAGTGTGTCATAGAATGTCAGTGAGATTTTCTGCAAAAACACTTCATGTTTTTGTTTGGACGCATGATACCCACTCCCTTCTCTACATTTTAGTGGTCAAGAGCACAACTGAGATGACCTTCAATGGTTAGTGTGATGTCAGAGGAGGAAGCAAGAAGCAAGTGAAGGAAGGAAGTTAACATGGTGTGATGGACACGGACACAACCTGGGAGTCAGAGAGTCAAGGTTTATCTGGCTATTTTGCCATTTACTAGCTGAATGGCTAAATTAACCAACACATCTCAATAGTTACTTATGGAGCACACCAAGTGTCAATAACCATATTGAAATGTTCAGGATGGTTACAGTTTAGCTGGTAGCTTGGGAAAATCACATAGCCCCTTGGAACCTCAGTCTCTTCATCAAAAAAAAAAAAAAGGCAATTAAGTTACAGAATTCTCCAGGTGGCCAGAATTGGGATAGACTCTGTATATGGGCTAGAATATAATTATGGTATATAATGAGAAATTATCCTATGCCATGCACTATGCTAAATGCCTGATTGATTCTATCGTATTTAATTCTAAAACCACCATATGGAAACAAGAATGACTTGAGAGCTTCCTTTGAAAGTTCCCTCCCTTCCACCCAGCAGGAGGTGCTGTGCCCACACTCAAATTCCTGTAGGACTGGCACCCTTCTTCCTTAAGATGGGGAGAAATAGGTCACAGCTCCCCCACCCAGCGCACAGTGCCCTGGTCCCTCGAGGTGTCCCCGGCCGAGCACACCTCTGCAGGATGCCAACAGAGCAGAGGAGCCCTCACCCGACGTCCCACTGCAGGTGAGCTGCAGTTTGTCCAGGGCTTTTCATGACAAAGCACAGAGGCATGATGACCATGTTCAGGTGAGGGCACTGAGGCACAGAGAGCTAGAGGACTTTCCCCAAGGGTGTTCAGCACTGGTGAGGTGCAGGGTCACCACCCATGTCTTCTCTCCTCTTTGACTTTGTCCTCTAATGCTCTGGCTGTTCCTCCCTCCCCTTCAACTCTTCACGTTGTACCTGTGGTGGTAAGTTTACTCACACCCTTCATTTACTTACACACTGCAGAAAGAAACAGGACATCACTCTCTTGCAGAGCCTTGTGGTTGGAACCCCCTCAGTTCACTCTCTTACATCCTGTTGCCCCAGATCTACACCCAATGGTCACTGCAGCACAGGTCATTGCAGCCCTCCTGGTCCAGGAGCAGAAAAGAGAGGGAGCAGGTGTGCCTGACTGAGGCTGTCATGCCCGGTATGTGGCTTTATCCACCAGCATAATATCTCTCTCTGTTCTCCTTTAAATAATAACTTTGTATGGAGTATGGTCTTCATCCTTTCCAGAAACTTATTTTAATCTGAAATTAGTTTTCCTGAATTGTTAGAAGGAGAGGAAATTCAGGAATGATGAATTAATCAATTTTTAGATCCTGCTGAAAGATTTCCCTTCTTTCCTTAATCTTCAGGATTTTCCGCATGTGACAGCAGACTCTACCCTTCCTTGGCCTGGCCATTACCTAACTCTATCTGGTGCCACCTTTTCCAACCTGCCCACAGGTTGGCAAGGTGCGCTCCTAGAGCTGGCCAGCCCGTGAGGATGAACAGGTTTCCAGCAGCATCCGTGACAACAGAGGAATCGCCTGTTCATATGTCTGTGCCCATTCGGGATTTCACACTCTTCATGGGTGTTTACTGGTGGATATGTTTTCAGGATTGCAAACTCTTCACATGTCATTTTAATATCTGGATAAAATCACATCACATGGAGGTATTATCATTTATTAAGTCATTTTTAAAGTAGTATCTTGGTAGAAAGATAATGCTTATGTTAGCAAATTTCAGGGTGGAAACATAGGCTTGAAACCTTGTGGTCCCTTTCACATCATTCTAAAATAGTTGTATGTTAGCCATGGAATCCTGTGTGTTTGTTGAATATTTTGGCCACGGGATTACTGTATGGGAAAATGTAAGAAAAAAAGTTATCATTATTTGTGTTATTTTAAAAAATGGTCAAACTTCCAAACCATTTAAAGTTGCATCAGTGGAGGCTGAGTGTCTAGTCCTGGAAATTACTTTACAATAAGATTTGGGAGTGATAAGATCAGAATCAGTCTTGGTGCTTCCTGGAGGTCCCATTTTCAGGTGGGCACCATGCAAAGATACAGAAGGTAAAAAGTAGTGGGAGATCTGGACCCCATTTCATCAGAGTAATGGTCCATGAGATCGGACATTCAAAGAAAACATTGAAGTAAAAGATGCATACAGAAAAGAGTACACTTCAGTGGATGGCTTGATAAATCTCACAAATTAATTCAAAAGTGTAGTCAGCATCCAGATGAAGGATCGGAAAGCTGCCAGCACCCAGGAGTCCCTTGCCTCGCTGTGAACCTCCCAAGGGCTTCTCAGCATGGAGCAGCTGTGGCTCTTGCACTGGATCTAAATGAACACACAGTGCGTGCTTTCTTACATCTGGATTCTTCTGCTTGGCGTCACTTTTGTAGATTCACGCATGTTGTTGTGTGTAGTTGTGGGTTGTTCGTTCTGAAACCTGAACATTTTTAACCTAGAAAATGATACTCTGAAAACACTTGAAGGACTGGCTTGAAGCAGAGGAATTCCCTCGTTCCAGATCTAATGGCCTGCAGGGGGACAGCTGCGGGTGCAGGGGTTTCCCGTTATTACAGCCCGGAGCAGGAGATGGTCGACCTCAGGGAGCGCTGGTGCTCCTGGTCTGGATGGCTCTTTCAGGGATGCTGCAGAAGGGGCTCCCAGGTCAGGTTGTAGATTAGTCTCTAAGTTTCCTTGTGACTTGAAGATTCTGGAATTTTCCATATATGACACATTTATGACACACCTGTGACTGTTAGGGGGCTTCATGTGCCACACTGGACCACCCACAGATCTGCTCAGGTGCCTTTGGCCAATCGTTCCAGGCCCAGCCTCACCACCCTGCTGCTTCCTCTTGTATGATCTCCAACCATGGTTATCTCACGGACACAAGCTAGTAGAGCCGTGCCTTGTGTGAGCCCCTCATACCTTGTTTATCTCTGGCTCCAGGGTTTCTCAGGATATGCTGAGGGCACCACGTGCCCGACCAGAAAGCTCAGGGACGTGTGATGCCCTGTGGAGACCACCTTCCACCAGTGAGAGGGAACTGGAGATGTATTCTTCCTCTTCCCTCCTCCAGAAAGCCTGCGTTGGGAAGCAGCCGCTTGTACAGCCGCTGGGAAGATGGACCCACAAGTCTGGGTACGTGACTGCTCTTCATAAAATGTCGGTCAGTCTGATGACACACCTTTGTGTTGCCCTGCCCCTGCTCCATGGATGGTGTTTCTCATTAAGTAGTTACAGAGTCCCTCTGCCTCAGGCTCTGCTGTCTGAGGCCAAGACCCTGTGCATCCTCTTGAAAAGAGGTGTTATTTGGAGATGTAAAAACATGACAAAGCTAGAGGATTCTGGGAACATAGAGGAGAAAGTGGTGAACGCTCACTGGAAAGATGAAAAAGACTTCACAGAAAAGGGTCAGAAACTGGGTTTAGAATTGCAAGTGAATGTCAGCATCGAAGAAGTCAAGTCAAGCAGAATAGGAGGATGTATGAGCAAGCTGGACCCTCATGACATAACGGACAGGAACCTGCACCCTCATTCTGTGCCCCATGAAGTGACTGGTTGCAGGTTTGCTGACGAGAGGCAGAGCTCATTTTCCAGCTTCACGGGACTGGAGTGTTTCCCGATGCACAGAGGATGTGTGGGCTCATCCCAGAGCAGCCATGGAGGTTCACAGGGGCACCGCAGTCAGGTAAGGGCAAGCACCATATATCCATGTGGCTTTATAATCCTTATGGTGGTTAGAAACTTCCAGATTGGCTTTCCCACTTTTTAATACTTCTACATTCTTGATCTTGCACCTGAGCAATAGCTTGTGTGTGACAAGCAAGGGAGAATAACACAGCACCTGGAGACACGCATGCTTCTGTTTCTCGTGCTGCCTCCCTAGAGGAAGATGGGTCAGATGCAGTGTTTCAGTGATGGTCTGCCCCATTTCCAAACCCTGCTAAACTCTCCTTTTAAGACTTTGCGGGGAGAGTAAAGCCTGCCAAGCATCCGTGGAGTGACAAAAGATTTTCTGCCTAGCGTTACAACCGAGAGCCAAGCCTCCCTCCTCAGAACAGGGGTGAGATGTGTGAGCTTGGTGACCACAGTGACAAAGAGTGAGGTGGGCAGCTGTGGACCGTGGTCACCCACTGAGACTTCCTCCTAGATGGACTCGAGGTTAGAATTGTTCCCACTTAAAAGAGCCACCCAGGAGATTCTTCAAAGCACTGCTTGGCCCTTTCATTTGTGGAGACTGACTGTAGGTAGTATGTTATACCTGTGGGCTGCATGGAAACAGAACTGGAATCAAAGACAAGGCCTTTGGCCTTGGGGAGTTTCTGGGTGAATGAGGCAGCCATTCTCTTTGTTTCAAGGATGAAGTTTGCTTCCCCACTCCAGTCTCTGCTACTGAGTTATAAATAATGGCATTGCTAGTGCATACTGCATTTCAGACCTGAAGCAGAGATTTTTCCTCTGAAAAATATGAGGGGCCATATGTTTCTGGAAATTGTATGAAAAATGTTTTATGCTTCCCATCCTACCCCCATCCCTCAGAGAGTTTCCATAACTTTCTCAGATACTCAGAGAGGTCTGTGACCCCAAAATATGAAGAACTATTGATTTAGAAAAAATGACATTGCTTAATTTGTCCATGACCTTAATTTCCCCCTAAATTGGAATTCAGGAGGAAATGTGATGACCTTTATTCTACTGTCAATCTGCCTATATGAGTGTGAGTGTGTGTGTGTGCATGTGTGTATGGGTATGTAAAATCAAAACTAATTTTCTACAAACCGAGAAGACAAAGGCTCCCTTGAACTTGTGTCTGTGAAGCCACTGACATCAAAAGAAAATTATTTTCCTTGTCTAAATATAAAAACAAAGATTTAGACTTATTTCTGCAGTTAGCTAACTTATTGAAATATCAAAATCAAAGTCAATAAACTCAGGAAGAAAAAAAAGTCCTTGATTCAAGTGCATTTTTTCCTTTATTAGCAGAAACTGTATGAGCAGATAGCATAGGATGCTTTGTAGTCATAAGTATGGCCAAGCCCTCAGTGGGCACACTCTTCCTTTATCCTTCCTCTCTACCGAGGTTATGTGCTGCATTGTATAGTCACTGCAGCAGATTGTGAATGATGTATGAAAAAAAAAAACTTCCAGGGCACTGAGCCAGACTCTATGTTCATGGCTATTTTTGCTTTCATGGCTCAGAAGTGGCTGGGGAAGCAAAGCGTACACACACAGAGAGAGAAAACCACCAGAGACACTAAATGATGGTTTAAAAAAATCAGTGTTGCTTTGCTTCCTTCCTCTTCCTTTCCCATCTCATAGGAGGAGTGTCAAACAAAATATCTGGACAGAAACAAACATGTTAAAATAAATCAGCCCATTCATCCCTCACCAGGTTCCCAGCCAGCATGTGAGGAGGCCAGTCTCTATCTTCTTGAAATGAGAGGGGTTTCCCTTAGGTCCACAGTTGGCCTTGACCTAGACCAGCCATCTGCAAACATATGTGATCATGCATCACTATCAATCAGACATTTTTCAAGGTATGTCCTGCATATGTACACTTATGTACTTAGGATTTATAATCCATTTTGTCATCATGAGTCAATATCTCAAGGCAACACATACTTTGAGCAAGGTCATTAATTAACCATAGTAGATATACATCCTTCTTTAAAATAGACTTCTTGATAAATTCAAATGTTTTGGCCAACTTTGCAGCTGCACGTGTGATTATTTATCCATCCAACAAATATTTATTTTACTATTGTCTGTCTTCCCTCAGTAAAACGTGAGTTCTATAAGGGTAGGGAACTGAATTTGTTTTGCAAATTGTACATAATTAACAGATGTGTAAAGTGTACAGGAATAGGGGACCTTTCCAGTTAGTTGTTTTAGGAAAAGTTTCAATAAGAAGGTGTTATTTGTTTGGAATTTTGGAGGATGTGAGAGAAGGAACTATGCAGAGCAAGGGGTGAAGAGTGCTTCAGGCAAAGAAAAAACAGCAGGTACATGAGGTTTTTACAGAATAATTTGCTTGACAAAATGTTACTTTAAGAATAAACATTAGTTCTGCTAATTTTATTTTTTATTTATGCTTTCATTTCTTTTGGGGAACTACCTAGGGATGTAATGTCTGGATCATATGAGAAGGGTAAGTTTAACTCTTTAAGAAACTTCTAAAATGTTTTCCAGAACGTTTTTGCGTTTCTCCCAATGAATAACGATGTTGAACAACTTTGCAGGGGCTTATTTGCCTTCAATATAACTTCTTTAGTGAAGTATCTGATCGAATGGATGTGCACATATTTGCCACTTTGTATGAGTTTGTATATATGTTTATTGCTGAGGTCTGGATGTTTCTGTCTCCCTAAAAATGCGTACGTTGAAATCCAAACCCCAAAGGTGATGGTATTAGTAGGTGGAGATTTCAGGTGGTGCTTAGTCATGAGCGTGGAGCCCTCATGGATAGGATGAGTTTCATAAAAGAAGCTCCAGAGAGCTCCCTATCCTCTTCCTCCATATAAGGATGCAATGAGGAGTCTGCAACCTGAAGGAGGACTCCCACCTGACCATGCGTGTGCCATGATCTTAGGCCTTCACAACTGTGAGAATTAAATTTCTGTTGTTTATAAGCCCCCTAGTCTGTGGTTTTTGTTATAGCCTGAATAGACTAAGACACTTATCATTAGTTTTGAGTGTTCCTTATAAATCCTGGATGCAAGTGCTTTTTAAGGCATATGGCTTGAGGATAGTTTCTCCCAGTTTATGGCTTGTCTCTTTATTCTTCTAACAGTGTTTCCAAGAGCAGACATTTTAATTTTGAGGAAGTTCTATTTATCAATAATTTCCTCTAGGGACTGTACATTTTGACATTCCATTAAGGAAATCCTTGCCTGACTCAAGGTTATGAACCTTTACTCCTGTGTTTTTCTCTAGAAGATTTCATGTTTTAGGTTTTACATCTAGGTCTATGGTCCATTTGGGGTTTATTTCTAGATATGGTGCAAAGTGCAGTTTGAATTTCTTTTTTGTTTTTTTAACCTATGGATATCCAAATATTCTACCACTATTTGCAAAAAGACTATTCTTTATCCATTGAATAGTCTTAGTACCATTTTCAAATCAAGTGTGCATATATATATATATATATATATGTCTGTGTGTGTTTATTTCTTCTATATTATTCCATCTATCTGTCTCTACAATACTACAATCTCTTGGTTAATATAGCAGTATAATAAGTCACGAAATAAGGCAGTATTTATTCTCAAGATTTGTTTTTCTTTTTTAAAGTTGTTTTCTCTACTTCTAGTCATTTGCATTTCCATATGAGTTTTAGAAAAAAATTGTCAATTTCTACCAAAAAAAATGTCAGCTAGGATTTTGATTGGGATTACTTTGGTTCAGTTTCAGGCAAATTGATATCTTAACAATATTGAGTTTTCTGACCCTTTCACAGGGTATGGCTCTTCATTTATTTAGTTCTCTAATTTCTCTCAGCAATATTTTCTTATTTTTCAGTCTGCAGGTCTTTCAGATCTTTGGACAGCTTTATCCCTAATAATTTAAACTTTTGATGTTATTGCCAATGGTTTTGTTGCTTTAATTTTAAGTTTCAATTATTTGTTGCAAATATATAAAAACATGGTTGATTTTAGTATACTGATTATATACTTTAGACTTGTTAAACTCCTTATTGGTGCCAGTAGGATTTTTTTTCTTGTACATACATTTGGATCTTCTACATAGATGATCATGTTTTGTGATGGCTACTATTATTTTCCTTACTTGATTGTATTGTCTAGAACCTCCAGTATAAAGTTAAATAGAAGTGCTGAGAGAGATATACTTGTCTTGTTCATGATATTTGGGGGGAATCATTCAGTCTTTTAAGTATGATGTTAGCTATAGATTTTCATAGGTGACTTTTATCAATTTAAGGAAGTTTCCTTTAATCCTACTGTGTTGGGACCTTTTTAAAGAAAGGTTGCTGGATTTTGACAAATATTTTCCTGTATTTGTTTATTCAATAGATAATCATATGATTGGATCTTCTTTTTTAGTTTGTTAATATAGTGAACTACATTGATTAATTTTTTTAACATCTTTATTGGAGTATAATTGCTTTACAATGGTATGTTAGTTTCTCTGTATAACAAAGTGAATCATCTATACATATAATACATCCCCATATCTCCTCCCTCTTGCATCTCTCTCCCACCCTCCCTATCCCACCCCTCTAAGTGGACACAGAGCACCGAGCTGATCTCCCTGGGCTATGTGGCTGCTTCCCCCTAATTATCTATTTTACTTTTGGTAGTGTATATATGTTCACGCCACTCTCTCACTTCATCCCAGCTTACCCTTCCCGCTCCCTGGGTCCTCAAGTCCATTCTCTACGTCTACATCTTTATTCCTGTCCTTCTGCTACGTTCTTCAGAACGTTTTTTTTTTTTTTTTAGATTCCATATATGTGTTAGCATACGGTATTTATTTTTCTCCTTGTGACTTACTTCACTCTGCATGACAGTCTCTAGGTCCATCCACCTCACTACAAATAACTCAATTTCATTTCTTTCTATGGCTGAGTAATATTCCATTGCATATATGTGCTACATCTTCTTTATCCATTCAACTGTTGATGGACACCCAGGTTGCTTCCATGTCTTGGCTATTGTAAATAGTGCTGCAATGAACATTGTGGTACATGACTCTTTTTGAATTATGTTTTTCTCTGGATATATGCCCAGTAGTGGGATTGCTGGGTCTTATGGTAGTTCTATTTTTAGTTTTTTAAGGAACCTCAATACTGTTCTCCATAGTGGTTGTATCAATTTACATTCCCACCAGCACTGCAGGAGTGTTCCCTTTTCTCCACACCCTCTCCAGCATTTATTGTTTGTAGATTTTTTGGTGATGGCCATTCTGACTGGTGTGAGGTGATACCTCATTGTAGTTTTGATTTGCATTTCTCTAATGATTAGTGATGTTCAGCATCCTTTCATGTGTTTGTTGGCAATCTGTATATCTTCTTTGGAAAAATGTCTATTTAGGACTTCTGTCCACTTCTGGATTGGGTGGTTTCTTTTTTTGATATTGAGCTGCATAAGCTGCTTGTATATTTTGGAGATTAGTCCTTTGTCAGTTGCTTCATTTGCAAATATTTTGTCCCATTCTGAGGGTTGTCTTTTCATCTTGTTTATGGTTTCCTTTGATGTGCAAAAGCTTTTAAGTTTCATTAGGTCCTATTTCTTTATTTTTGTTTTTATTTCCATTTCTCTAGAAGGAGGGTCAAAAAGGATCTTGCTGTGATTTATGTCATAAGGTATTCTGCCTATGTTTTCCTCTAAGAGTTTTATGGTGTGTGGCCTTATATTTAAGTCTTTAATCCATTTTGAGTTTATTTTTGTGTATGATATTAGGGAGTGTCCTAATTTCATTCTTTTACATATAGCTGTCCAGTTTTCCAAGCACCATTTATTGAAGAGGCTCTCTTTTCTCCATTGTATACTCTTGCCTTCTTTGTCAAAGATAAGTTGACCATATGTGCATGGGTTTATCTCTGGGCTTTCTATTCTGTTCCGTTTATCTATATTTCTGTTTTTGTGCCAGTACCATACTGTCTTGATTACTGTAGCTTTGTAGTATAGCCTGAAGTCAGGGAACCTGATTCTTCCAGTTCCATTATTTTTTATTTTTTCTTAAGATTACTTTGGCTATTCAGGGTCTTTTGTATTTCCATACAAATTGTGCAACTTTTTGTTCTAGTTCTGTGAAAAATGTCATTGGTAGTTTGATAGGGATTGCATTGAATCTGTAGATGGCTTTGTGTAGTATAGTCATTTTCACAAGTCATGATGAAGTTTTAATATGTAGTTTGGATTCCTTTTTTAAAAAATAAATTTATTTATTTATTTATTTTTGGTTGAGTTGGGTCTTTGTTGCTGCCTGCAGGCTCTCTCTATTTATGGTGGGTGTGGGCTACTCTTTGTTGAGGTGTGAAGGCTTCTCATTGTGGTGGTTTCTCTTGTTGCGGACCACAGGCTCTAGGCACGTGGGCTTCAGTAGTTGTGGCATGTGGGCTCAGTAGTTGTAGCTCATAGGCTCTAGAGTCCAGGCTCAGTAGTTGTGGTGCATGTGCTTAGTTGCTCCGTGGCATGTGGGATCTTCCTGGACCAGGGCTTGAACCCATGCCCCCTGCATTGGCAGGCAATTCTTAACCATTGCACCACCAGGAAAGTACCTGTAGTTTGGATTCCACTTACTAAAATTCTCTTAAGAATTTTGCATCTACATGCATGAGGGATTACTGGGCTATAGTTTTCTTTTCTTGTAATGTCTTTGTCTTGTTTTGGTATCAAGGTAATGCTGGCCTCATAAAATCAGTTGGAAACTATCTCTTTTTCAATTTCTAGAAGAGTTTATATGGAATTAGTATTATTTCTTCCTTACATTTTTGGTGGGATTCACCTATAATGCCATTCATTCAGGCTTAGAATTTTCATTTTTGAAAAGTTTATAACAAATTTGAAAATGTAATGGATATATAGAGCTATTCAGACTACGTATTTCTTCTTGAGTGAACTTTGATAAGTTGTGTTTTTCAAGGCATCTGTCCATTTCACCTAAGTTTTAAAATGTATTGGGCACTTCCCTGGTGGTGCAGTGGTTAAGAATCCACCGGCTAATGGAGGGGACACAGGTTTGAGCCCTGGTCTGGGAAGATCCCACATGTTGCGGAGCAACTAAGTCCGTGTGCCACAACTACTGAGCCTGTGCTCTAGAGCCCATGAGCCACAACTACTGAGCTCTTGTGTCACAACTACTGAAGACCCCATGCCTGGAGCCCGTGTTCCCCAGCAAGAGAAGCCACTGCAGTGAGAAGCCTGTGCGTTGCAGTGAAGTGTAACCCCCGCTTGCTGCAACTAGAGAGAGCCCATGCACAGCACCAAAGACCCAATGCAGCCAAAAATAAATAAATAAATTTATAAAACAAATAAAATATATTGGCATAAAGTCATTCATTGTATTCTCTTGTTATCCTTTTAACATCCGTGGAACCAGTAGTGATACTGCCTCTTTCGTTTCTGATATTAGTAAAATGTATCCTCTCTCATTTTTTAATCAGTCTGGCTACAGGTTTATTAGTTTTAGTACTATTCTCAAAGAGCTAGCTATTAATTTCATTGGTTTTCTCTTTTTTAAAGTTTTCTATTTCCTTGATTTCTGCTCTGATCTTTATTATTTCTTTTCTTCTACTTTGAACTTTATTTGCCCTTCTTTTTCTAGTTTCTCAAGTTGGAAACTTAAGTCATTTATTTGAGATTTCTTCCCCCTAATATTAACATACAGAGCTAAATATACCCTCCTCCAAGTGCTGCCTTAGTAGCATTCCACAAATTTTATTACCTAATGTTTTCATTTTAATCTGGTTCAAAATGTTCTACAATTTAATTTTGATATTTTATTTGATGCATTCACTTTCCAAATATCCATGGATTTTCCAGAGATCTATCTGGTTTTGATTTCTAATTTAATTCATGGTGACCCAAGAACATATTTTGTAGAAATTTATTTATTTTTAATGTATTGGGACTTGTTTTATGGTATTGAATATAGTCTGTCTTGGTCAAAATTATGTGTCACTTGAAAAGAGCATGTATTCTGCTGTTTATTGGATGAGTTTCTCTATAAATGTCAATGAGGTCAAGTTGGTTGATATTGTTGTTTAAACATTTTATATCCTAACTGATTTTCTTTTATTGAAGGAGAGATATATTGCAATATTTGAGTATAATAGAGGATTTATCTTTTTCTCCTAGTTTTCAGTAAGGTGGCATTTTCCTGATTCATTGCACACTTGGTCATCTTTAAGAGAACATGCATTTTGAATCCTACCTTGCTGGTACCTGGATATTTTTGCATCCCTGTAAGTGTTCTTGAGCTTTGTTCTGAGGCACAGTTAAGCCACTTGCAAACAGCTTGATCCTTTTGGGTCTTGCTCTTAAGATGTGTTAGGCGGGACTGGAGCAATGCTCAGTTCAGAGATGACATTCCCCTTCACAGAGGCAAGAGTGTACCGAATGCCCCGCCCAGTGTCCTGTGAATCCAGCCCAGCTGGTGGGAACAGGCACCAGCCTGGCCCTGTCCGAGCACGGGGTACTATTCTCTAGTCCTGTTGGGTGGTCCTTTCCTCAGACACATGAGTTGGTCAGTTCACAGCCGAGTATTTGAGGGAGGCCTTCTGCAGGTCTCTCTGCACAGCTCTGCTCCCTTCTTTTGTCATGCACCCTGACAACCTTGATCTCCAGGCGCTGGGCTCCGTGTTTCGCTTCAGGCAGTTTGCTCTGCTGACACCTGTCTCTCCCCACAGGTCGTGAGCTGTGGCTACTGTGAAGCTCATCTCACTCCTTTCCTCCCTACCAAGGATAACTGATGTCTAGTGTCTTGAAAATCATCATTTCCTATATTTTGTCCACTTTTTCGTTGTTTCAAGAGAAAGGGTGTATTCAGTCCCTGTGATTGATTCCACATTGGCCGTAAGCAGAAGTCAAGAATCTGTGTCCTCGTGGGGGTGTGGATGTAGGTGTCCCTAGATCCACCTGGGATCCTCTGTTTGCCCACTGAGTTCTGCTAGGGTATCACTGGACCAGACTGTTCTGCTCTCTGGACCAGTGACACTGAGATACAACTGGTATCTCCGTGTATGTCTATTTGAAACCAGTTTTTTTTTATTCTGCAAAAGAATAGTTAAGTGAAATTAGGTAATACAATTTTTAAATCTACTTGTTTTGGCCCATTTAAGCTGCAAAGCATGGCAATAAAGCCAGTAACTAAGTGAGGTGGGACTGCCAATATCTCCTCTCTAAAGACCCATCAATCAGCAGTGACCCGCAGACAGATCCAGGACTCGATTAGAGACCTGCTATTGAACATTAGGGCTGCATACTTCCTTTCTAATTATAATTTAATACAACAAAAAGCTCTTAAATTTCCTTCTCATGGGTCAGTGGCTCATCTTGTTTACCATCTTTGGGCCCCACATCTGACTTTGAAAACATATCTATGGATAAACCCAGACTGAGGGATTTTTCTCTTATTGGCTCCCTAATCAGATTCCCTGACTTACTAATACATCACTGAGAAAACCACTGGAAATGAAATAAAAGTATTTACAGTAACCAGTGGCACCTCTTCAATGTTCCAGGTAGTATTTTGTCCACATTTATACTCTGAGACATGGAGAACTGAGGGTCCAGTTCCTAAATCTGATTGGACACAGAGAGATGGAGGTAGCATTTGTTTAGCTTCTCCTGGGAGCAGTACACAAACATTTCTCCACTTTACTAGGAGAAGAGACAACTTGCCTTTATGCAAAACCTTTTCTTTATTATACCTAACGTTCAAAGATCAAGATGACAGACTACAGGATTCTTTTTCACTTGGGATTCTCCCCTGGACTCAGGACTGAATGTAAACCCTGCACGAGAACCCACTACACAACTAAGATGTCATTTTTTTCTTTATCCATTAAACTATATTTCAGGGCCTTGAATGTAAATATTGATCGTGTTAATATAACCCTTCTTTTGCCGAAATTATTTCCTAAAACTTGTCAGAAACAGTGTTGGCTAAGTTATAAGTCCACTGCTTGTGCTAATTTCCTCTTAATAAATTCATGTGAGAACATGAGTAGCAGGAGTGCTCAATTTAAGCTTCATCACCTAGATTTTTTTAAATGCTTGAGTTCCTATCTTCAGACCCCATTTTTCACCAAGTGGTTAGCTTTATTTTTTGTCATCTTCTGCCCCCAAGTTGAATTGATGAAACCTCCATCACAGAAAATGACCTTCAATAAATATGGTTTCTCATTTTCCATCCTCTAATAGCTTAATAGAAAGTGTCTTCCATGATAATATTAAATGTGCATGGTTGGACTGAGAGAGTAAAAGTATTTTAGATGGTTGCAGGTTTTAAAAGTTGAGATGTAATTACTATACAATAAAATACACAGATTTTAAGTGTTCAGCTTGATGAATAATGGCAATTATAAACACCCGTGTCACCATGCCCAAAACAAGATATACAGCATTTCCATCCTTCCAGAAAATTCCACTGTACCCTTTCCAGTCAACCTCCCCTCTCTACTGTCCCCATAACCACAATCCATTTTTATCACCATATTTTAGTTTTACCTGTGTACGGCTGCTGGAATAACTGATGCCACCTTGGGCCCATTTAGTCCCTCCTGTCCTTCCGCTGACCCTATCTAGGTCTGCACCGTGTAGTAAATCTCTTCTCTGTCATCAAGGGCTTTGTTAATAGATACTGTTTAGTGATCTTTAGGTCCAGGTGGCCTCCATGCTCTGTTAGTCCCCAAACAATGATGAAGACCTTCGCTGACGTACTCCTGGCACACATGAGACTAGTTACCCATTCATAAATCTTAGGAATGCACATCCTGTTTCCAAGCATGCACCCCCATACACTAGGTTAACTATAAAATGGTCCCAGTGGCTCCTCAGCAGTGCCAAGTACAGCTACAAATGCTTACAGATCATTGTCTGTCTGTTCCCACCCTGTGAGTAAGTTACCCTATAATAAACTGATCCACTGATTACATGGGGCTGCCTGCCTCATTTTTTGGTCTCAAGATACCCTCTCAGTTCAATGGACATTTTTTGTTCCCTCTGTCCTCCAACAAACTGTATTAGTATTTCATGCAAAAGAAATCGTGCAGTACGTATTCTTTTGTGAGATTTATCAATGTTGTTTCATGTGTAAGTAGTTTTCTCTTTTTTATTGTGGCATATTCATTTTATGAGTAAAGCACAGATGTTTATCTACTTTTCTGTCTAAAGACATATGGATTTTTTTTCAATTTTTTGGTAGTTATTCACTTTCTTATATAAGTCTTTCGTTGACATAGTTTTTCATTTTTCTTGGGTCAATACACTGGAGCGGAATTACCAGTTACTTATCTTGCTCATGAATCTTCAATTTGGACCACATTCAATGGGCAGCTTATCTCTGCTCCATGCAGTGTCAAGTGGGGCATCTTGAAACCTGGCATGCCCTGTGTCTGAAATTATCAGAAGGCTCACTCACTTTCTTCCTGGTGGTTGATGTTGGCTGGTGTCCAGGACCTTAGCTGGGGCTGACATCCATATCACCTACATGTGGTCTCCTTGAGGACAATTGGTTTCCTTGCACCATGGTAACTGGTTCCAAAAACAAGTGTCCCAGGAGGACAAAAGTTCATGACATTTTATTACCTACTCAGAAGTACATAGTGTCATTTCTGCCATACTCTATTGGTTGAGACCGTCATAAAGTTTCACCCAGGTTCAAGTGTAGGAGAACTAGGACTTAGGCCCTACTACACAAAGGGAATATTTTTAACATCACATTGTAAGAATAATATGTAGAATGTAGTGATTTTGTTGTTCGTCTTTGGAAAAATACAACCTGCCACAGAGGCTCAAGAGGTGCCCGCCTTCTGCAGGGCAATATACATTCCAAACCTCAAAAATATTTATATCCTTTATCCCAGTCATCTCACTTGGATATTATTCTAAGGGAATAATGACAAAGATCTCATAGATTTATGTATGGCACTATTTGTAACAATATTGTTAACAATGGTAATAATTAGAAATCAATTAGAAAATATGTAAATGCAAATATAGAAGTAGAGTTATTTCATGTTGTGGTTTGAAAGTGTTCCTACAAACTCTCTGATGCTCTTCCTTACAAGAGATGGAACCTAATTCCCTTCCCCTTGAGTGTGTGATGGGCCTCCTGAGTCACTTACACGCAGTATAATAAACGGGAAGTGATCTGTTTGACTTTGGAAACTACACCATGAACGTTACTGAGACTTACCCCTTGCTTTCTCTATTTTGGATCGCTCTTTGCAGGAAGTCACCTGCCCTATTATGGGGAGAGGTTCACATGGTGAGGAATTGAGGCCTTCAGCCAACAGCCAAGTGAGGGAGTTGTTTTAGAAACAAATCCTCCAGGCTAGGTCAAGCCTTCAGATGCCCACTGCTCCACTGCCATTTTAACTGCATTATGCCTGCAATGCTCCCCCTCCCACTGGAGACTGTGAACCAGAACAGCTCAGCTAAGCTGCTTCCAGACTCCTAGGGACCGTGACACAGTAAATCTTCATGGTTTCAGGTGTCTAAACTTTTAGAATAATTTGTGATACACCAGTAGATAACAGATTGTAATACATTTTACAACATTCCACTCAACAGAATGCCATGGGGTTATTGAAAACAATACGTTATAAGATTAGTTTATGATATGGGGATACTCCACATTTTTAGCAACACAAGCTGACCAATTATTGGATTGTAGTTTATGTACATACAATATATGTAGTATAATCTCAATTTCTTTTCAGAATGTAAATCTATACAAAGAAAGATGGAAAGAAATAAGCATTTAACACGACAGATTATTACAGTGGTAAAAATGTATTCTTTAGAATTTGATCTGGGATCAAATCCCATTTATTAGCTGTGAAATCATATTGTGGTTGTATAATAATTACAGTCACTAATCCTCACTCTACTTATCTCTATAATATAAGTAATATAATTTTACCTAGTTTGTGAGGCTTGGGGAGGAACAAAGTATAAAAAGTATTTTGTTCCCAGATTGTAGTGAGTGCTTAACAAACGTCAAGTAATTTTAACTATTATCACAAGGTTTTTTTCTGTAATTCACAAATTTCCTAAAATATATCTGCATTATCTTTATGACTATAAAAGTACTCTTTAGAAATGTTTTCTAAATACAATACCCATTTCTGTAATCTTGTGTTTGAGATCCTCTAGCTCTTTGCTTACAGGGTTGGAGGATCTGAAGCAGCAGCAGAAGCTCAGACTATTAGAGTTGGAAGGATCTTAGTTGTGCTTTAACCCAAGTCTTGGATGTACAAGTGAGACACTGGGAAAACAATCACACAGTGAGCTTGTGAGCAGTGGCAGCCTTGGAAAGAAGTCAGCCTGTACATGGCACAATCCCATCTGCATTCCTCGGATAACAAGATCCAGCAGTTATTTCTGGGAAATGAAGACAGCACAGTGGATGAAACCTCTTACAGCAAACCTCCTGGGCTGGTGGGGACAATTTTACGTGAGCAAGGCATCCTCCATGTGCATTGCATCAGATCTAGTGGACTCTGTATGAATATTCTTGTAACCTTACATGAGTCTTTATCTGACTTTTTAAATTCTTCCATGTGTAAGGGCACCCATGTCCATTGCTAATGCTATATAAAAAGGACATAGTGTTAACCCTTCCTGTTTGTCTTTTAATCAGAGCTAAGAGATCATGAATGTGTGGATCACGTTCACCCCCTACTTCTACAAATCCAGCTTTTCATGATTATTTTTAAAAATAAAAATTGCAAACAAACAGAAAATGAGCCTCCTATTATAGATGTGAAGACACTCTACTTAGGTTTCTTGTGTAAATGCAATTTTAAAAACAAATAAATGAGCAAGGAATATGCACATTGTTTATTGATTATCATTTTTCCACTCAAAAGCAGCTGTGACAAAACACATTTAAAACATCTTCCCCTGTGTATACTCAGGCTCTACGTGAGCACTTGGAGATGACACAATCCACTTTTCAGCAGCAATGAGAACATGCTAGAATTGCTTCTTGTCCATCAGAGAATAATACAGCATTCCAAACAAATTTTCCCCACGTGCATACACATTACATTTATTTCCGCTTCATCTTTTTTTTTTTTTCTTTTTTAATCCACTGAGTTCAAAATGCCTTGCTGAAATCAAGATATTCTTTATGGACAGCTCTCTCAAGATATTCCATTTCAGTAAGCCCTTCATAAAACAAAACCCAAAAAGCCAGCTTGCGAGTTTGCTCCTCTGAGTTTTAATAACTATTAGCTATTAAAATCAGTGATTACTAGTCTTAACTAGTACTAGTGATTACTCCTCATTGCTGTAATCTTGGCTGGTCCTTATTTATTTATTAGCTCTTCTAGAACTTTTCAAGGAATCAGTTACAATTTTAAAAATCTGTTAAGCTAGGAATTTACCTTTACTACGTAAAATGTACTTACTCTCATCAATGTTTCAAAGATTACTTACTTTGATTTGCATCATATTACAAACATCTTTCTGTGGACCAGATTGTAGCTAATCTTTCCCAGACATCTGCATGTTATCTTAGCATATGCTCATCTATTTGCAACGTCCCTGTAGGGATGTTTGTTCTACCTTTCCCATTTGAAGTGAAATACATGAATGTGGATTTCACTAAGTGTGGTTTTCTTCATCCGAGAGTCAAATCCCCTCTGGTTAAGCCAATTTTAGTCACTTTGTAGTGCCTTCAAAAATGTTTATTGTATTTTACACAAATTTATAATTACTATTGATTGGAGAGTTAGTCCAATACAAGGAATTCCTCTAAGAAGGAATGAGAAGGCATAGCTTCTTAATATAGTTTCCACCATATAATATTTCTGCTTTTAAAGTGTAGCAATTGTATCGATATAAGAAATACAGTCAATTCTCATTATTCTTAGTAGTCATCTTCTATAAAATGTCCACAAATACTGAGTTAGTGGATACTGAACATTGCTCCAAGGGGAAATACAGAGTTAGGTTCCTGTGAGCCTACATTTTCATCAGTCAATCAATGCATAATTTGTGTTTCTGTTGAAGACGCCTTATTTGGTATGTAATGTCAATACATTAACAATAAAGTGCATCACAGCTTTTTTGTGCTCATGAACACAGACAGAATTTCTGTAATATGCTTGAGTGTCATTTTAAACATCTTAAACAGTTACTCACTAACAAAAAGCACAAAAATGCAGAAACATGACCTGAAATGGATCACAAAAAGGCAGCTTGTTGACAGTAGGAGAGCTAAAATAAGAAGGTGAATGTTGTCTTGTTCAACCATGAAAGTGCTGCAAGTATTGATTTGGGGGTGATAAATAAATTTTAGTGAGTTCAATTTCTTCCAGTCAATTTGTTTTTTATGCTTCATTTTGCAGAGTTTTTACAGCTATGTTCAAATTCATTTATTTTTTACATTTCATTTTTTGTTAATACCTCCAGTGAAATTTTTCTAATAAAGTGGAAGATTTTATGAGTACATGGGACTTTTCATAGATATAACATGTTTCCATCTCTACAAGTTACATGAGGTTCCTGTTTATATCTTCAACTTTTTTCTCATATTCATGCTTTCTGAGCATATTATAAATACTATTTTAAAGTCTTTGTGTGATCATTTATAATCTCTCTCATTTATACGTCTGTTTGTATCGATTTATTTTTCTCCTGGTAATGGGTAATGGGAAGCACCGTTTCCTGCTTCTTCTTTTTAAATAATTTTTGGTTGGATTCTAGACATTGCGTATTTCTGATTTTGAGTTCCGAAGGTTGTTTTATGGCTTGAAAGCATGTTGGACTTGGGCTGGCACATAAGCAGACACTTACACAACTTGTGCATCAGCTTGAACATTTTGCAGCTTGGTTTTAGGTACTTTTTTGGACATGTGTAGAGCAGCCTTTACTCGACGATTACTTATCCCACTTTTGTTTGGGCCACTTACTTAAAATACTTGTTATTTTCTGGGATCTCTACATAATGCCCCATTGTATTCAACAAGATACTGATATATCCGTATTAGCTGGTAGGAGCTGAAATTGTTCTCACCTCTGTGTGGTGATTTTTCAGCTTCCCTGCTAATTGTTCTGAATCTGGTAGCAGTACTTTCCGCAGCCTCGTGGAGTTTCATGTCTTTCCTGAGTGTATGAGAATTAAGCCAAAGACTCAGGAGACATTTTCTCTCTCCACTCTGATACTTTACCATCTAAATTCAAGCCACTTCTGCCTCTTTCAAGTACAATCCTTGTCTCTTCAACTCAGTAACACCAAAGACCACAGTGTTCTGCTTAAGTTTGCCCTCCCTGAACTGAAGTTTAGAAATTGCCTAGAGGCACAAATTGAAGGTAGGGATCACTTGTTTATTTCCTTCTGTTAGAGATCAGAATTCTGTGCTGCATATTGCCTATTTTTTTAAAGCATGATTTCAATATTTTATCTAGTTCTTATATCTAGTTGTTCACAGTGGGTGGGCACATCCCACACCAGTTACTTTCATGTGGGCATAAGCATAATCGTTTTAGTAAATTTTTAAATTCTTATTTCTCATCTTTAGATTTTATCCCTCTTAGCTTTGGTTTTTATATACAGTATAATGTAGCATTTCATATATATATATATATATATATATATATATATATATATATATATATATATATATTTGGGGGATAACTATATTTTCCCAAACTCCTTAATAAACATGCCAGCATTTCTTTTTTTTTTTTTTAACATCATTAGTGGAGTATAATTGCTTTACAATCGTGTGTTAATTTCTGCTTTATAACAAAGTGAATCAGCTATACATATCCATATATCCCCATATCTCCTCCCACTTGCGTCTTCCTGCCACACCCCCATCCTGACCCTCTAGGTGGACACAAAGCACTGAGCTGATGTCCCTGTGCTATGCAGCTGCTTCCAACTAGCTATATATTTTACATTTGGTAGTGTATATATGTCCATGACACTCTCTCGCTTAACCTTCCCACTCCCCGTGTCCTCAAGTCCATTCTCTACGTCTGCATCTTTATTCCTGTTCTGCCCCTAGGTTCATTAGAACCACATTTTTTTTTTTAAGACTCCATATATATGTGTTAGCATATGGTATTTGTTCTTCTCTTTCTGAATTATTTCACTCTGTATGACAGTCTCTAGGTCCACCGACCTCACTATAGATAACTCAATTTCATTTCTTTCTATGGTTGAGTAATATTCCACTGTATATATGTGCCACATCTTCTTCATCCATTCATCTGTCGATGATGGACATTTAGGTTGCTTCCATGTCCTGGCTATTGTAAATAGAGCTGCAATGAACATTGTGGTACATGACTCTTTTTGAATTATATTTCTCTCAGTGTATATGCCCAATAGTGAGATTGCTGGGCCGTATGGTAGTTCTATTTTTAGTTTAAGGAACCTCCATAATGTTCTCCATAATGGTGATATTAATTTACATTCCCACCAAAGAGTGCAAGAGGGTTCCCTTTTCTCCACACCCTCTCTAGCATTTATTGTTTGTAGATTTTTTGATGATGGCCATTCTTACCAGTGTGAGGTGATATCTCACTGTAGTTTTGATTTGCATTTTTCTAATGATTAGTGATGTTGAGCATCCTTTCATGTGTTTGTTGGCAATCTGTATATCTTCTTTGATGAAATGTCTATTTAGGTCTTCTGCCCATTATTGGATTGGGTTGTTTGTTTTTTGATATTGAGCTGCATGAGCTGCTTCTATATTTTGGAGATTAATCCTTTGTCAGTTGCTTCATTTGCAAATATTTTCTCCCCTTCTGAGGGTTGTCTTTTCGTTTTGTTTATGGTTTCCTTTGCTGTGCAAAAGCTTTTAAGTTTCATTAGGTCCCATTTGTTTATTTTTGTTTTTATTTCCATTTCTCTAGGAGTTGGGTCAAAAAGAATCTTGCTGTGATTTATGTTATAAGGTGTTCTGCCTATGTTTTCTTTAGGAGTTTTATAATGTCTGGCCTTACATTTAGGTCTTTGATCCATTTGGAATTTATTTTTCCATATGGTGTAAGGGAGTGCTCTAATTTCCATACATGTAGCTGTCCAGTTTTCCCAGCACCACTTATTGAAGAGACTGTCTTTTCTCCATTGTATATTCTTGCCTCCCTTATCAAAAATAAGGTGACCATATGTGTGTGGGTGTATCTCTGGGCTTTCAATTCTGTTTCACTGATTGATATTTCTGGTCCTGGGCTTTTGTTTGTTGGAAGATTTTTAATCCTAGTCTCAATTTCAGTGCTTGTGATTGGTCTGTTTATATTTTGTATTTCTTCCTTTGTCAGTCTTGGAAGGCTCTGCTTTTCTAAGAATGTGTACATTTCTTCCAGGTTGTCCATTTTATTGGCATATAGTTGCTTGTAGTAATCTCCCATTATCCTTTGTATGTCTGCCATGTCATTTGTTACTTCTCCTTTTTCATTTCTAGTTCTGTTGATTTGACTCTTCTCCCTTTTTTTTCCTGATGAGACTGGCTAATGGTTTATCAATTGTGTTTTTCTTCTCAAAGAACCACCTTTTAGTTTTATTGATCTTTGCTATCATTTCCTTCATTTACATTTCATTTATTTCTGATCTGATCTTTATTATTTCTTTCCTTCTTCTAACTTTGGGGATTTAGTTCTTCTTTCTCCAATTGCTTTAATTGTAAGTTTAGGTTGTTTATTTGAGATGTTTCTTGTTTCTTGAGGTAGGATTGTATTGCTATAAACTTCCCTCTTAGAACAGCTTTTGCTGCATCCCATAAATGTGTGGTCATCATGTTTTCATTGTCATTTGTTTCTAGGTATTTTTTGATTTCCTATTTGATTTCTTCAGTGATATCTCGGTTATTTAACAGTGTATTATGTAGCCTCCATGTGTTTGTATTTTTTACAGTTTTTTTCCTGTAATTGATATCTAGTCTCATAACATTGTTGTTGGAAAAAATACTTGATATGATTTCAGTTTTCTTAAATTTTCCAAGATTTGATTTGTGACCCAAGATATGATCTAACCTGAAGAATGTTCCATGAACATTTGAGAAGAAAGTGTATTCTGTTGTTTTTGGAATGAATGTCCTATATATATCAATTAAGTCCATCTTGTTTAATGTATCATTTAAAACTTGTGTTTCCTTTTTGATTTTCATTTTGGATGATCTGTCCATTGGTGAAAGTGGGGTGTTAAAGTCCCCTACTAGGGGCTTCCCTGGTGGCACAGTAGTTGAGAGGCTGCCTGCCAATGCAGAGGACACAGGTTCATGCTCCAGTCCAGGAAGACCCCACATGCTGTGGAGCAGCTGGGCCCATGAGCCATGGCCGCTCACATCTGGAGCCTGCACGTCTGGAGCCTGTGCTCCACAACGGGAGAGGCCAAAACAGTGAGAGGTCCACGTACCACAAAAAATAAATAAATTAATTAAGTCCCCTAATATTATTGCATTATTGTCGATTTCCCCTTTTATGGTTGTTAGCATTTGCCCTAGGTATTCTGGTGCTCCTGTGTTGGGTGCATAAATATTTACAATTGTTATACCTTCATCTTGGATTGATCCGTTGATTATTATGTAGTGTCCTTCCTTGTCTCTTGTAATAGTCTTTATTTTAAAATCTATTTAGTGTGATATTAGATTGCTACTCCAGCTCTCTTTTGATTTCTATTTCCATGGAATATCTTTTTCCATTCCCTCACTTTCAGTCTGTATGTGTCCTTAGGTCTGAAGTGGGCCTCTTGTCGACTGCATATATACGGGTCTTATTTTTGTATCCATTCTGCCAGTCTATGTCCTTTGACTGGAGCATTTAATCCGTTTACATTTAAGGTAATTATCGATATGTATGTTCCTATTAACAATTTCTTAATTGTTTTGGGTCTTTTATCATAGTTCTTTTCCTTGTCTTGTGTTTCCTGCCTAGAGAAGTTCCTTTAGCAATTGTGGTAAAGCTGGTTTGGTGGTGCTGAATTCTCTTAGCTTTTGCTTGTCTGTAAAGTTTTTAATTTCTCCATCAAATCTGAATGATATCCTTGCTGGGTAAATTAATTGTGATTGTAGGTTTTTCCCTTTCATCACTTTAAATATGTCCTGCCTCTCCCTTCTGGCTTGCAGCGTTTCTGCTGAAAGATCAGCTGTTAACCTTATGGGGATTCCCTTGTATGTTATTTGTTGCTTTTCCCTTGCTGCTTTTAATATTTTTTCTTTGTATTTAATTTTTGATAGTTTGATTAATGTGTGTCTTGGCGTGCTTCTCCTTGGATTTATCCTGTATGGGACTCTCTGTGCTTCCTGCACTTGACTATTTCCTTTTCCATATTAGGGAAGTTTTCAACTATAATGTCTTCAAATATTTTCTCAGTCTCTTTCTTTTTCTCTTCTTCTTCTGGGACCCCTATAATTTGAATGTTGGCACATTTAATGTTGTCCTGGAGGTCTCTGAGACTGTCCTCAATTCTTTTCATTCTTTTTTCTTTATTCTGCTCTGTGGTATTTATTTCCACTATTTTACCTTCCAGCTCAGTTATTATTTCTTATGCCTTAGTTATTCTGCTCTTGATTTCTTCTACAGAATTTTTAAATTTCATTTATTGTGTTGTTCATCACTATTTGTTTGCTCTTTAGTTCTTCTAGGTCCTTGTTAAATGTTTCTTGTATTTTCTCCATTCTATTTACAAGATTTTGGATCATCTTTACTATCATTACTCTGAATTCTTTTCTGGTAGACTGCCTATTTCCTCTTCATTTGTTTTGTCTTGTGGGTTTTTACCTTGCTCCTTCATCTGCTGTGTGTTTCTCTGTCTTCTCACTTTGCTTAACTTACTGTGTTTTGGTTCTCCTTTTTGCAGGCTGCAGGTTCATAGTTACTTTTGTTTTTGGTGTCTGCACCCAATGTCTACAGTTGGTTCAGTGGATTGTGCAGGCTTCATGGTGGAGGGGACTGGTGGCTGTCTTCTGGTGGATGAGGCTGGATCTTGTCTTTCTGGTGGGCAGGACTGCATCTGGTGGTGTGTTTTGCAGTGCCTATGACCTTATTATGATTTTAGGCAGCCTCGCTACTGATGGGAGGATTGTGTTCCTGTCTTGTTGGTTGTTTGACATAGGGTGTCCAGCACTGTAGCTTGCTGGTTGTTGAGTGGAGCTGGGTCTTAGCGTTCAGATGGAGATCTCTGGGAGATGTTTCCCCATGTGATATTATGTGAAGCTGGGAGGTCTCTGGTGGACCGAGCTCCTGAACCCAGCTCTCCCACATCAGAGGCACAGGCCTTATACCCAGCTGGAGCACCAAGACCCTGTCAGCAGCATGGCTCAGAAGGAAAGGGAGAGAAAAAGAAAGAAAGAAAGAAAAATAATAAAATAAAGTTATTAAAATAAAAAATAAATAAAAATAAATTATTAAAAATTAACAAGTAATAAAAAAAATGGAGACAGAACCCTATTACAAATGGTAAAAACAAAGCTATACAGACAAAATCACACAAAAAAGCATACCCATACACACTCACAAAAAGGGAAAAAGGGAAAAAAATCTATATATATTAAAAAAGTAACAAATAATTTTAAAAAAGGAGGAGAGCAACCAAATCAATAAACAAATGTACCAATGATAATAAACTCTAAATACGAAAATAAGATAAACATAAAACCAGAAACCAATTAGATGTAGAAAGCAAATCCCAAGCCTACAGTTGCTCCCACAGTCCACTGCCTCAATTTTGGGATGATTCATTGTCTTTCCAGGTATTACGGAGATGCAGGTATATCAAGTTGATTGTGGAGATTTAATCCACTGCTCCTTAGGCTGCTGGGAGAGATTTCCCTTTCTCTTCTTTGTTTGCACAGCTCCTGGGTTCAGCTTTGTGTTTGGCCCCACCTCTGCATGTAGGTTGCTCTCTAGCATCTGTTCTTCTCCCAGACAGGATGGGGTTAAAGGAGTGGCTGATTCTGGGGCTCTGGCTCACTCAGGCTGGGGGAGGGAGGGGTATGGAATGTGGGGCGAGCCCGAGGAGGCAGAGGCTGGCGTGAAGTTGCAATAGCCTGAGGCGCTCTCTCCTGGTGAAGTTGTCCCTGGATCATGGGACCCTGGCAGTGGCAGGCTGCACAGGCTCCTGGGAGGGGAGGTGTGGATAGTGACCTGTGCTTGCACACTGGCTTCTTGGAGACTGCAGCAGCACCCTTAGCATTTCATTCCTGTCTCTGGTGTCCACGCTGATAGCTGTAGCTCGTGCTCGTCTCTGGAGCTCATATCGGTGGTGCCCTGAATCCCCTCTCCTTGCACACCCAGAAACAATGGTCTCTTGCTTCTTAGCCAGGTCCAGACTTTTTCCCAGACTGCCTCCTGGCTAGCTGTGGCTCACTAGCACCCTTCAGGCTGTGTTCACGCAGACAACCCCAGTCCTCTCCCTGGGGTCTAACTTCTGAAGCCAAAGTCTTAGCTCCCAGCCTCCACCCACCCCAGCGGGTGAGCAGACAAACCTCTCAGGTTAGTGAGTGCTGGTCGGCACCAATCCTCTGTGCGGGGATCTCTCCACTTTGCCCTCTGCACCCCCTGTTGCTGTGCTCTCCTCCGTGGCTCCAAAGCTTCCTCCCCACACCCCCCATCTCCGCCAGTGAAGGGGCTTCCTAGTGTGTGGAAACTTTTCCTCCTTCATAGCTCCCTCCCAGAGGTGCAAGTCCCATCCCTATTCTTTTGTCTCTGTTTTTCCTTTTTTCTTTTGCCCTACCCAGGTACGTGGTGAGTTTCCTGCCTTTTGGGAAATCTGAGGTCTTCTGCCAGCATTCAGTAGGTGTTCTGTACGAGTCGTTCCATGTGTAGGTGTATTTCTGATGTATTTGTGGGGAAGAAGGTGATCCCGACGTGTTACTCCTCCGCCATCTTGAAAGTTCCCCCATGCCAGCATTTCTGCACTGACTTACAAAGCTGCCTTTGTCATAAACCAATTCTCTGTATCTATGTTTGTGGGGCTCTTTCTATGTTCATGGCCATGCTCTATTCATCTGTTTTTCTATCCCAGTGCTAACATTACACTCTCAGTCTCTTTTATTTTATAAAAAAAAATCTTGATATCTGAGTCTTTCTAGCTATGACATGTTATCTCTCTTCATTTAGTTAGCTCTTATGTCTTTTAATAATGTTTCATATTTTTACCCATAAAGTTATTGCATATCTCTTGTTAGATTTAATCCTCAGTAATATATTTCTTGTTTTGTAAATGGTCTTTTAATAATTAGATTTTCCACCTGTTTGTTGATGGTTATTGGAATACAATCCAATTTCATACACTGATTTTACAACTAACAACCTTCTGAGTTTTCTTATTAATTCCAATAATTTAGCTATATGTTCTCTAGGGTTTTCTATGCACACAAACATATCAACTGCTCTATCTTAATATTTACTTCTTTACTCTTGTTTAATAAGCTTGTCTTAGGCAACCAGAAAAAAAATTGAACAGAAGTAGTGAGAGTAGGCACTCTGCTCTTCTTCCTGAAGTTAAAGAAAAGTATTTTTTTGGTTTCACAATTAAATACTGGATTCAGTATAGTTTTTAGTAAATACCTCTTATTATAATAAGGAAATTTTCTCCTCTTTCTAGTTTTTAGAAAATCTTACTCTTAAATATGTTTGAATTTAGCTAATGCAGTTACTGTTAAACTGTTTTCCACCTATATTTTGAATCACAATAGTAGGTTTTATAATGTTTATTGTCTTTGTGTTTGTGGTATAAAGCCACTGTGTTAATAATGTATTATTTTTTTATGTATCACTGGATTTAGTTTACTAAAATATTTAATATTTCAGCTTCTATGGTCAACAGTGAGATTAGTATATGTAATTCCTCTCTTAAATAATGTCTTTGTCTCTGTTTTGAACAAACTTATTACTAGATTTGAGACCAGCACTTGAATTCCTAGTCCTTGAAACAATTTCTACAATAGAATTTTAGTTCTTTCAATTTTGTTAGAATTTTCAATTAAAACTGCCTGGGCCTGGGGAGCTGTTTGTTTTGTTTTGCTTTACTTTTTTGATACAGTTTTAAATACAGATAGTTATGTTTCTACACAAGTTGTTCTTCTTCCCAGATCACTTTTAATATAATTATTCCCCACCCAGGACATTGTCTACTTAATTTTTCCTTGAAATTTATTTTCCATACTGTATCTTGTAATTTATTGCTTAAAAAAACATTATGAATTTATGTTTTTTTTAAATTTTTATTGTACCAGTTTAGGCAAATATTTTTCTAGTCTATTATATTTTTAAAAATAAATATCCTCTTGAGTTTTTGTCTCTCTTAAAAAATGCATTTACCATTTGTTTTATTAATTTCTGCTTGTATCTTGCAACATTTTTCTTAGTTCATGCTTATTCTTTTTCTTTTTCTCTAACAGTTTGAGTTCAATAATAATACCATGTATTTTCTATTAATCATCTTTGCTAGTGTTAGTACAATTCTAAATATCCTCATGGTTCTTTTTTTGAGAAGTGGTATTATTCATTTCTAGGTATGGTCTAGTTTTTATTATACTTTCCCCTTTGAGTTATGAGTTGTACAGAAGTTTGCTTTGAAATTTCCTAGCATGCATACTTTTTAAAAATAAGTCATAATTTGTTTGTACTGTGGTCAGACTAAATAGTCTGAGGAATTTATTGTAATTTGTTTTAAGGTATAAATAATATAATCAACATTAATAAAGGTTCCAATATCAGTCAGTGTTTTGGGGTGAAGTGTTTGTGTATGTTTTTTAAATCAAGATGTTCTATAATTACAGCATTAAACTATTCTATATCCTACTTCTCTTCTATATATTTATGTCTCAGTTACTGAAAGAGATTGTCTTCATAATCTCCCATAACAGTAATGCATTTTTCATTTTCCACTTGTAATTCTGTCATCTCTTTTCTTTATATGTCCTGCAGCTCTGAGATAGAGACACACGTATTGAATTTTATATGTATATCTTTAGAAATTTCCTGGAGAAAGTTACCTATTGTCATTATGTTGACATTATTTTCCTTTGCTGATTATTTTTGTCTTAAAGTCTACTTTGTCTTAAATTAACACAACTTTTCTTTGCTTAATAATTCCTTTGGTTTGGTTAAACTTGGTTTAACATTTTTTAGCCTTGTACTTTCAACTTCTTTATGTTTTTCCTGATTCAAATATTAGATAAGAACTTGTATAGGCATTTCTCCAGAAAAAAATATACAAATGTCTAACAAGCACATGAAAAGATGCTTGAAATCATTAGGAAATTGCAAACCCAAACTACAATGAGATATCACTTCATATCCTTAGGATGGCTACTATCAAAGAAACACAAAATAACAAGTGTTGGTGAAGATGTGGAATAGTAGGAACTCTAGTGCACTCTTGGTGGGAATGTAAAATGGTACAGTTGCCATGGAAAACAGTAGGCTGATTCCTCAAAAAATTAAAAACTTACCATGTAATCCAGCAATTCCACCTCTGTGTATATACCCAAAATAAATAAATCCATGTTTATAGCAGCACTATTCACAATAGCTAAAACATAAGGAGCCCAATTGTTCATCGATGGTTGAATGATAAGCAAAATGTAATATATACAGTTGACCCCTGAACAACACAGGTTTGAACTGTGCAGATCCATTTATATGTGGATTTTTTTCACTAAATACATACTACAGTACTACACGATCCATGGTTGGTTGAATCTGCAGACACAGAACCTCAGATATGGAGGGCTGACTGTAAGGTTATACTTGGATTTTCAGTTGCATGGGGGTTGGACAACCTAACCTCTGTGTTGTTCAAGGGTCAACTGTAAATTCACTGGAATATTATCCAGCCTTATAAATGAAGGAAATTGTGATACATACTATAACATGGATGAACATTGAGGACATTTTGTTAAGTGAAATAAGACAGTCACAAAAAGACATATATAGTATAATTCCACTTATATGAAGTTCCTAGACACAGAAAATGAAATGATGGTTCATAGGGGCTGTGGCGAGGAGGATGGGAAGTTATTGTTTAATGGGTATGCAGTTTTAGTTTTACAAGATAAAAAGAGTTCTAGAAACAGATGATGGTGATGGTCACACATTATAAATGTGTTAAATATCACTGAACTATACTCTTAGAAATGCTTAATATGGTAATTTTACATTTTCTGTATTTTACCACAAAAAAATGGGGGAAAATGTAATATTTCTCAGATTGATTCAATCATAGAAATTCCTCAGATCACTAGCTCTGCTAGCAGCACCCTAACTATTATACCATGGAAAACTCCCTCAAGGTTTGTAAATGGTGTTTTGATGCAGACTCTATTTCCTGATTCTTAAAACAATTTCTCCTCAAGGCCCTTAACTTATGTCTTTAGTTCCTTCCAGCGAGTGACACCAATAAATTTCATACTCTATGGGATTAGGGAGATTTCCTCCCAACTCACCCCAATAAACACACACACAGAGAGTCATGACTTCCTTTCTAAAGGAAGGAGGGACACCTTCTCTTAGGCTAGCTACTTGGCCTCCAGTCAATTCTGTGGGGAAGACAGTTTTCCTCCCCAGAGTCCAGAGAGGTAGTTTGGAGAAGGGCAATTCTTCCTCAGGAACTTCATCTCCCCCATATTCAGAGGCTCCACAGATAAACATTTGCACTCTGCTCTTGCACAACTGGGACACATCCCAGTCAAGAGCTTGTAAGGGTCCAGATGACCCTACTATTCTGATTCTTTAAGCTATTCTAAATTAAATACTTGGGGAACTCCCTAGTGGTCCAGTGGTTAAGACTCCACACTTCCACTGCAGGGGGTGTGGGTTTGATCCTTGGTCAGGAAAGTAAGATCCCACATGCCGAGTGGTGTGGCCAAAAAATATTTTTTAAAAAATTAAAAACAGATTTTAAAAAATAAAGTAAATGCCTGGGTGTTTGCTTGAATAAAACCTACTTAGACATTTAGTCTCCTTTGGTTGCTGTACAAAGGACATCTTCCTGCATTTGGGGTAGATGGATATTCTGGACAAATGAAAGCTCTAAGGCCTGTGGGGCAGGTCCATTTGTCTTCTCTTCCTCTTCCTCTTCCTTCATCTGCACACACTTGGGATGAAGTTCGGAGGGAACCGCCACAGGAAGTGAGGCCAAGCATCTTCCTTGAAGGGACCTGAATATCCAGAACCCAAGTGAGAGGTATGCAGGTCCATGGGAGAAATGCATCAAGCACCCACATTTCACCAAGGACAACAACGCAGAAGGAGGGAAAGACAAAGGTGAGTTTGGGAGTCACTTGCAGTGATGAGGACAGAGTTTAGAATAATTGCAATGACTCTACAGGGTAGACTTGGTCTGTCTTTGAACTTTTGAAGAAGTGAGTTTTGAAAAGGGGAGGAGCTAGGTTCAGTTGAAGCCTTTTTGGAAATCCCTGGAGCGATGCTTATGCCATGCTGATGGGAGAGAGGCAACCTAGAGTAGAGGATTACACAGTGGGTTTCTGTGTTGGAATCAAGTAACTTTAATTGCATTTAACCAAAGATTTCAGCTTGGGTAATGGAGGATCAGTTAGTAAGCCAACTTAGAGCCAATATTGGGGTTTTACTAAATTTTAGAGGCAGTACTGAGACACTATGAAATTCCATCCAAAGAAATCAAGATCAAAATGAGGCCTGTTGAAAGTAATTCTTTCTGTTTTCTGCCACGTTGACTGGACTGCAGGAATATTAGAAACAGGAAAGTGTTTCAAAAGCCACCATAGTAGCTGGTAGAAGCTGGAAGTTGGGGAGAAAACCAGCTGACCATAAAAATGGATACAGACGAAAGATGCTTAAAAACAAACAACCAAACAGACACATGGAGCCAAGTGCAGTGGGTTAAGGAGAGAGAAATCACTCAAAGTCCCAAGAGTCCAGGAAGAAAACAGTGACTTTCCATGGTGGCCAACAAAGACTGTGTAGGTCTCTGGCTACAAGGCTGGAGTTAGTGGATGGACCACGTAGCCCTGTCTTCATTCACTCACTCAGCTTTTACTGAGTTCCAATCATTGTACTAAGCACTAAGATACAAATATTTATTATGAAAATCAGTCTGTGTCCTTTAGGTGTTCACAGTGCACAGGAATACATGGACAGGTGAGAGGACAGGTACACCAGCTATCTCCAGAACTATCACAAAGCTGAGTGCAGTGTCCCAGGGAGTCTCTAGGACCAGTGCCTAACCAGGTCAGGAATGATGGTGAAATTAAGGGCTCATTTGAGTGCTAAGAACAAGTTAGATCCCAGTTCTGCCTTCTCTGGTGTGGTCGATGTCTCAGGTTCTTCCTTGCACATGGGGCTCTGAGGATGGTGCCCAGGAGGGTCACACGTTGCCTTTATAGTAATGTCCATGTAAGTACAAATGGCTCAAACTGACATTTTCGTCAGGATGAGGTTTGATGAATGATTATCATTCACTAGAAAGAAAGAAACCGTCGGGCACAAAGGGGTGAGCATGACATGTGGAGAGGAAGGGCACAAACTCAAGCACAGGGCAGAACCAAAGCAAAAAGGTGAGCTTCTGTGACTGCAAGTTTGAGATGCAAGACTTTTGCCCCAGTTAATAGGTTAACATTCTAATCTTTAAGGAATCTCATGCTATCACATCACAAACATGATTTCATGTCAACCTAGGGGTGTCTGGAAGGATCTGGGCTTCTCATGTTCTCATTTTGCTGAAATTTCCATTCACCATAGGGACACATCCAGTTCCACAGAGTCTATGATCCCTCCCTGGGATCGAGTGTGACCAGCTCTGAACACTGCTTCCTTGCCCCAGAGCTGCTGCTTCCTTTGGTGCTGTGACCTTTGCACCAGAATAATATAAAAATGGAAATTTGCTCAAAACTTCACACATGCTCACCCGACCACCACACAATGGGACTTCCATCTGGATTCTCCTCCAAGCTTTTCCTTTAGTCCACAGGTCTTGTTCTCTGTACTAGAATTTATTAGTGTAGTTTCCCAACTGCTACATCTCCTTTCAGAAAATCAACTATTTCGAAGGAACAGGAATTGATGGTACAGGTACGGGAAGTGGGAGAAGGAAAGGAAGGCAGTCAATAAACTCTGCACCATTATTGATTCATTCATTGACTTCCAGCAGCCATTGTTTGAGGATATTCCCAAGGAGTGTTAATTCCTTGCCCTTTGCTGTCTTTGTGGAGAGTGATTGTCCTTCACTTTGGAAGGAGCTCTGGGTCAACAAGATGCATATTCCAGGAGTATGAGGCCAGCTGGAGGAGTCTGGGGAGGTATGGCCTTGAACAATTGACTGACACTGACCACACAGCTACAATATGCTAGGCCTGGAGAAAGCTGTCCACCTTGGTTCCCCAGCTTCTCCATTATCTGTCAGGGGCTACAGGAAAATCACCCAGATTTCCAGGGCCACAGCTTTCTCTTGGGAAAGACCACAGGGTCTTTCCACCTCTGAAATTTATTGAAAATTCATTGAACATAAAACCACCGAACAGTTCCCCTCTAAATGCACTCTATATATTGCACCCCAAAAGTGCATTTCTTCCTGGTTTTCTGAGTTTCCTCTCTAGATCTCCTGCTCCATTTCTGCCACACTTTCAGACTGTAGAATTTGTATTGCCACTCTTAGAGAATTAAAACATTTAAAAAAAAAAACAGAAAAAAATACAAGAAAGTCACTTCTACAGTCAAGTGTTACCCTACTTCTCTGTAGAAACATCTGCACTACCCACAGTGATCCTGTGATCCCCTGGCTATCCCCCCTCTCTGAGGTACTCTTCCAAAAGATCAGTTTACCCTTCTACACCTGTTTTCCTACAGGCTCAACAAGCTAAGTAGTGCTGTGTTTTTAGAATCACAAGGTCTTTGTTGTTGGCTTGGTGTAGAATCATCCCTCCATCTTTGGACACCCAGCCTATTTTTATACCATATCCCAAGACCTTCTCTGATGGATGTAAACAACACCATGAAAGGATATTGTACATTGGAGTAAACATACATTTTCTGAACTGATTAAATGTGGCTACAGTCTTGAAATGGTGTGGTAGAGGTTGCTTAGTTTTCCCCAAATCCATCTTCTTTCCTCTAGAGCACAAGATAGACAAAGTTTCCAACTTCCTTTTCATTTAAGTATGGTCAGGTGACAAAGTCCTTGTCTACAGAATGCCAGAACGTGATAGATGACACTTCCAGAGCTAACCTATAAAATCTGCATCCTTAGATGCTCCAAGGAGGGTAGAGCTCCCAGATCGAAGAAGCCTGAGTGCCAGCTCACAGAAACATCTGGTTGGACTTCCCATGAATGAAAGTCAACTTCTCTTGGGTTAAGCCACCAAGATTTGGGGGTCTTGGCTGTTACTGCATTAGTGAGGGTCTGCAGGAAACAGATGGCACTCTTAAAACCCTAAACAAAGAAAGTTTGATAAGGGTTATTTACAAAGTAAGACAGGGTTAAGGAAAACAGGGCTTAAGGATTGCATCCCAGAGTTCACAAACCCCGGAAGCTGTCACCTCTTCTTGATGTGAAGGACAGGGGAGGGAGCTGTTACTGAAACCTGGAGAGATCTGTGGCTGCAAGAGGAAGCCTCCAGGGAACAGCAGGAAGTGAGCTGGGACTAGGGGCACCTCACTCACTCCCCCCACCTGCGGATGCCCTGCACCTCATTCCACTGACAGACCCAACTTGAAGCTGGAGGACCAGGGAACCATTCTGATGCATGTTGTAGGGCTTAGCCTGGGTGTCACAGAGTGCACTGTGGGTGGGGAGTGGAAATCTTGAAAGGGAAACAATACATTCTCAGCACAGTTATTTTAAACAAAACAGGGAGATGGTGGTTTATCAGCGGGTCATAACAAGCTTGGTTCAATCCACAATCTAGCATTTTAATCCCCCATTTCTTCTCTAAAATGATCTCCTGGGGAGAGGCTGGGGTTCGATTACCACTAAGAAGTTCCAGTTGTTCTGCATGTCTATGGCAGATCTTCAGCACTTTATTTCCATTGCAACTTTCCTTAATTCCAGGAGACTCTGAAAACTACCAGCAGGTTTTCACTGTTCTTGAATAATTTCTAAACCTTTCTTTTCAGTCTTATTTCAATTAAATTCAACCCTCATTTATTGTTCCCCACTCTATGCCATCCAGTGAGATGGGTAAGCCTAGACTGCTAACTTCACCGCCTATTTATTCCCCAGACATTTAGTGAACATCTATGCATAGGTGTGAAATAACACAGTTAACAGTCTGCTTAGGCTCTATGCAAGGCTCTATGTTGAGCATCGGGCTGGGTACTTGCAATTAAAATTCAAATAAAACATCGTCTCTCACCTTATGGAACTTGCAGTCGATAGTACATAGTGAGAGGACATCGAAATCTTTAGAGTCACTTGCCCTGGGTTCAGACCTATCCCTGCTCTTCTTAGCTGTGTGATAGAAAGGGAGTTGCGTATACTCCTAGAGTTCTCAATTCTCAAGTAGCAAATAGTTGGAGGGACAGCAATACCTTCGTCAATTAATTGGTTGTAGACTTAAATGAGATAAAGTGGACATATGTCCTCTCACATAGCAGATGACCACTGCAGGAAAAGTATTATTTTCAGTAGTTGGGAGGTAATGGGTCTGGGTAGAATGGGCAGAGCACAAGTATGAGTCAGCTGGAGGAATGGGCAGAGATGAGAGAAGGTCATCCCTCTATAAAGGATAAGGGGAGAAAGTGACATGCAGAGGGTCACCATGTGGCTGATCTCATCTAGCTTGAGAAAGATCTGAACAGTTATTGCCTTAAGGTAGATTTCAGTGTCCACTAAAATAGAGACGATGGTGAAAGGTGCAGAGAATGTGGTAGGAAGGAAGAGCTTTCCTCTGTAGGTCTGAGTTGCTTATTTTTGCACTTAGTTCCTGTGAAGTTAAGGCTGGACAGGGGTAGACAGATCCTCTCAAAGTTCACTCTACATCCAGAAACTCAAGGCTACAGTAATAAGAATAAGATGGATTCTATTGCAATGGGTGAGTGATTAATAAATCATCATCATCATCATCAAATCAGCTAATACTTTGGAGCACGTACTACGTGCCAGCTCTACTTTAACTGCTTCATATGGGTTATCTTATCAGGTCCTATTATGGTCTTTATTTTACAGTGGTACCTTTTACAGTTTACAGTTGAGACTTAGCGAGTTTAAATACATGTTCCCAAACTCATGCATTTCCTGATAGTGGAGGCAAGATCCACCATCCAGGACACAGTCCACCGAGTGTAGTTGCGCAGTCCTCTGTCTACACAGATTGTGGGGAGGGAGAACGAGCGCCCTCACCAGATGGTTCATGGGAAAGGACCTAGGTCCTCTAGGGAGAGCAGATAAACATCAAACTGATGGAGCAGGCTTTGGGCCTTAGGAAAATTCTGAAATCTTAGCCAAACTTCTAGCACTTCCAAAAACTGTATCACCACAGTGAAACAACTGCAGCTGAGGGTGTGTAGACAGAGGTGCACTCGTCTAGAAATTGATTCATTAATTCAGCCATTTTAGCAAATGCTCCTTGAAAGCTTATGACACGCTGGGCACAGTACTGGAGAATCAACATCCATAAAACTCTCCCGTTGCCCTCAAGGAGTTCACAGTGCGATGAGTCCTGTAAACCAGGATCTCTCCCCCATTCCCTGAGGGGCAGTGAAGGCTGGTGGTAGGAGGACCTCGTCTGTAGGTAGATAACCACAACCTCCCCGCCAAGGCAGCCCTCACAGCTGCTCATTAGGAAGCCCATCCAGGCATCCCTCCCAGGAGTGAACTAAACATCAAAGGGAAGCACAGGGGCAGAAGAAGCAGATTCAACTTTTAGCCCAGAGACCAGAAAAGGAGATAGCAGAGAGCAGAGAAAGGAGCAAAGATAAGGCAGCAGAAGCTAGCAATTAATGAAACAAAAGTAGCCTGTGTGTTTAGTGCGCCAGGCATGGGAAGCGGTGCTTGGGGTTTAACTGGAATTCTAGCAGTCCTGCCAGTGGAGCCAGCCTGGGAGAAGGAGACCCAAACCAAAAATGAACACCCTACTGCAGGAAGAAGGAGCAGGGCCAGAGGCTGGTGGAAAAGAGGTAAGACACAGTTGGAGAAAGGGGAAGAAGGCAACAGGAGAAGGAAAGGGAAGTCAGTATAGAAATCATCTTGACATCACTGCATATGTGGACCAGTGTTTATGTTAGGGAACCATTGACCCAAGTCGCCCGCCTTGGCCAGGCACAATAATAACCGCTTGCATGAGTTGTCTCACAACTGGAGGTCCTGATAAACATGGTGCTGCCGTGGATAATTAACTGGGAGAATTCAGGAGGGGCCAAGAGGAGGGAGAAAATGCCAGCCCATAATATGTCCTGCCAACCTCCCAGAAATTCTGGTGTTGGAAACCATCTCAGCTGAGAGATGGGCGCACCACCAGGAAGGACAAATATGGGTCAAGCAACATGACTGACCAGAGACAACCCAGAAAGCTAACCCCATGACCATAGAACCAGAGACTGCGAGCCATGTGGCAGAGTCATTCCCCTGGGTTCCCTTACCTTGATGCTCCCCACAGGCATCCCTTCTCAATAAACTCTTTTGGTTTGTCAACACATGTGTCTTCAGACAATTCATTTCCCAGTGTTAGACAAGAGCTCGCTCTCAGGCCCTGCCCTTCTGGTAAGTTATGGCTAGGTAGGTTTTTTGTTTTTGTTTCTTTTAATCTAGCAACAGAAAATAAAGGTAAATGCCATGAGAGACTTACCTTCTAATCGTTTGAACCAGGAGATGTTTTGTACATCTGGCAGGAAATCCATCGATTTATGCCTGTGCTTCCTTGCTCACTAGTTGCACTTGCTCCTGGCTTTTGCTCTGGCTTGTTTGCCACAGAGACAGGAAAACTGGCTCTGGTTACCTCCAGCCCTTGCCAGGCACCTGCAGCCAAAGAACTTGAGTGGAACGGCGGTCCTTGGGGACGGCTGCCATGTCTCATCTCCAACCCGCAGACCAGGAATGGGCATCCCTCCCTATGAGGAGGTGCCACACAAGTGCTTTGGGACCTCTCTCCACAGTTGTTGGAAAGCAGTTTCCAGCAAAACTAGTCTTTTAAAAAAATTTTTTCCTAGAGTCTCTCTGTTATTAGAAAGGTATATGTTTGAGATGTAACTCTGGTTTTCACATCTCTCAGTCAGTTTTCCTGTCACTTCCCCTGGATCCTAACAGAAAGCTCATGACAGGCAATTATGTGCTTGCTGTGGATGAAGTGGGCAAACGTCAACTCCTCAGACTCAGAGGGTCCGAGTGCCTTTCTGGATGCTTTCTTCAGATTAAATTCTGCACAGAAGCAGATCCTGGAGGCTCTCCTCCAGACAGACTGTGGGTAAAACCTTATTGTTTATCTAATTCATCTCCTCACCAATTTGTTTTAGCAACCCATCCATCACCTCTCTTCCACAGCCACCTCTCCATCTATTTCCACGTGCAGCTAGATATTGCATGAGGCTGGCTGGCAGAAAACATGGCAACTTCTCTCATCTTGGGCACTTGCGGTGAATTATTCACAGCTCTGTAAACCCTGTGTGCTAAGTGAGGTTCCCAGGGCCTAAATTGGAAAGATTTTGCATGAGAATGGGCTTAAGGGTGGGTCTTATAGTGAGAGCTGTTCACTTTCTCCTCTGCACAGAGGGAAAAAGGAGAAAGAAGGTATGTCAAGACGAAGTAATGGTGGTCTTAGAAGCAGTATCTGAAGGAAACTTTGAGGATGATAAATTATGATGTGGTCTGCACTGAAAAGTCGTAGCAGTGCCCCAAGGAACTTAGAAGTAAATTTTGATATAAAAAATGCTTAAATGAAAAAAAAAATGCTTAAATGAATAATCTGATTGCATAATGGAACTCTAACCATGTTAATAACACACTAACAATAGTAAAATCAATAATTAAAAAATAAAATTAAAAATAAAAAATCATCATTAGAATTTTTAAGAAGTTCCGAGAGCCAACATAACCTAGCAAGCTTTCCCCGCACCCTGGGGTTTTTTTCTCATTATATGGTTTCCATGGCATCTCCCAACATCAGGACCTGCAGGACTACTGTTGGGATTTCGACTCTAGGGACACAATGCCACTTGCTAGCTGTGTGACTGTGGGAAAGTCATCCAGCCTCCGTTTCCCTGCTGTATGGTGGGGATAACAATAGCGCATCCCTTACAGAGTTGCAAGGATCTTGGGATAACATTCGTCAAGCAGTTAGCAGTGAGTCACAGCAAGCAGCCAGCAACTGCTGTTTATTCTTCCTTCTCTCTCTCATCCACTTCCCAGAGCACTTCACTGTATCCTGGTCAGACCCAGAGGCCTACTGCCTGCCCTCTCCCCTCTGCCTTGACGCTGCCCTAAACGCTGTGCATCGTGACTGCTGCTGACATGCCAGCCACATTCTATAACCCATTCTGGAGAGTGTTGTCACTTGGATTGGACCCAGGATCCTAGCTGCTGAAATGTTTTAGAAAGGGGGCTCCTTGGAATGCCATGTGGCCCCATGCCGCCTAAGTGACCACTTGGCATTTCACTAAGTAGAGATTTCTGTCATAGCTCATTCCTGTGAAGGTGAATTTAGGTGCTGTATTCATTTCGATTGCTGCCATAACAAATTGCTCACATTCTGTGGCTTAAAACGACCCACATGTATCATCTTGCTGTTCTGGAGGTCAGAAGTCTGACGAGGATCTCACTGGGCCAACATCAAGGTGGCGGCAGCTGCCTTCCTTTCTGGAGGCTCTTGGGGAGAATCTTTCCCCATTTTTGCCAGCTTCTAGAGGCCACCACATTACTTGGCTTGTGGCCTCTCCCTTGTCTTCAAAGCCAGAAATGTCACATCTCCCTCTGACTGACCTCACTGGGAAAGTGTCTCCATTTTTAAGGACTCATGCAATTAGACTGGGTCCACCTGGAGAATCTAGGCTAATCTCCCAGCTCAAAATCCTTAACTTAACAGCATCTGCAAAGTCCCTTACTCCACATAAGGTCGTATATTCACAGATACTGGCCTGGATGTCTCTGGGGGCCATGATTCTGTCCCCCACAGGTGTAGGCACTGATATAGGTGTGTTGATGCCAAAGACCGCACCTGATTTCATGGTGGATGTTTTGGAAAATTGTTGGAGCCACTTGAGATGCCCAGGATGCCATTCACCCAGGGGTTGGCCCACCCTTTCCTTTCTAAGTCCTGGTTGGGATTAGAGCCATTCTGACCTAGGTGTCCCCACCAGTCCTTTTGTTGGCCTGACTGCCCATTCAGAGACTGACCAGTACATTTAATTGGGTACCCTCCCAGTCAAATAGCCTTGGCCCACTTATTGTACTGTACCTGGTGTGTCCAGCAGACAGGACCAGAATGAAGTACAGCAAAAGGTTCTTCTCACTGTGTGACCTTCTTCTCTTCGGGATATTTTCCTAGACTGGGGGGGGGGGATTTCTAAGACCCAATCACCCCTCCTTCTAGAATTGGGATTCATTTTCAGGGAGTCATCACTGAACCTGTTTTTGTCAATGTTTTGATCCACAGGGGCTGTAAATGTGAAGGCTATTTGAATCTGTGAGGCTATAATAACTTTGGGACTTCCTTTCTCTAAGATGGAAATTACATTACATAAATGCATGTAAAACTGCAATTTTAAACAGAAAATAACTAGGCTGAATAACCAAATATATATATATATATAATAAACATCTCAAAATGTAGCCTATCTTATAAGTCCTAAAGTACAATTCTCTTTTATGAAACAGACACTCAACGAATATTTCTATCTTTAAATCATGGAAATGTTGACTTCCTACTTTCCGTATCAGGTATCATTTCTGGATCTTAGTGATAGAAAACCATTTCAGGTTTAAACAAAATTTGAAGAGTCATTCTATTGCCCCTCACCTCTCACTCCCTTAAAATTACTTTTCAGAAAACATGAAAGGAATTTAGAATTTTACTTTGAGTTAAAACTATAGTCAACTTTCTTAGATAGCCATCAATGTCATCCCATATAGGACTCGGAAGCAGAGACTCAGAATTCAAAGTTATTTTCATTGCATCAAAGGAAAGTGGGAAACCTTTCCCCCCTCTCACCTTGCTATGATCTCTGAATGGTAGGATGTAGAGGCCACATTTAACCAAGAATCAAGGGAGGATTGGGGAAGATTGAGTTTGTGAGGCTGAGTGAATGCCAGAGTTAGGCTGAGACACTTCATGGTGGCAAAGTCACTTGCTGAAATGCTGCAAGTGGCGGATCACCTGCCACATGGGGATGGTAATAAATGATTGTTTCTTTATGGATGAAAGGTTACAGATGCTATAGCACCTTGGCGTGCCCATGCTGACATTACCTGGAGGGTACCACACTGAGGTATGAAACACAAGAATTGTATATTATTTTGGGTTCTGTGGCGTGACCTCATGGACATTATTGAATTTCTCTGTGTTTTCATTTCAAAGCCATTCTTGATGAGCTCTACCCTACTGCCTATGAGAAGAGCTTGTGTCCAGCAGACAATAAGGGGACAGTTTCATCTGTGAGATTAGATACACATTGTCATCTTAAAGAACAATTCTGGACAGGTGAAGATTTGTGTCAACCTAACACCTACAGGGTAATCTAGCTTGAATTGCAGAGGAATCCAAAGATGAGTTTTCCCATCACTCCTGATCCCACCCATCATTTAGTTCCATTTCTTTAAGGCATATGGTAACTCTGTTCTTTAATTGAGATATTCAGCTGAATGAGAAAGAGAACAGGGCTTAGATTCAGTATGCTGGGGCTGGCAATGCAGCACTGCCACTTCCTGACTGTGTGATTTGAGTTAATCATTTACCAATCTATAAATGTATAATACGTATGATAATATTTACCTTAAAGTATTGTATTGAAAGTGGTGGTGTTTGTTAAAACAATTTCTAATTTCATAGTGATTCATTGCCAGAATTAATATTCCCATTTTACCTTTTACGTGGTTTTTCAACCTTCATACACAACCCTTCCCTGAATGCAAGCAAAGCACCATCTGTTTTTATGATAGTAGAATTCTTTGCTAAGAAAACATAGCTTTGTATACATTTTAGATGAAGATATATTTTAATTTCTCCCCTGAATCTTGATTAAATGCCAAAGGCTGTGCCACCTTCCCTAAATCCGCCTTTATTTTTGTAATATATCTAGTGAGGGGAGAGCTCTGCTTTGTCTCATAGCTTTCTCCTTTCATTCTTCACTTCAATGGCAGAAACACTTGGCTATTAGGCAGAATAATTATAACACATAGTGTTTTTATATTAAAAATTATTGTAAATGTACGTATACACCTGTGATGGTTAATTTTATGTGTCGACTTGGCTGGGACATGGAGTGCGCCTATATTCAGTCAAACATTATTCTGGGAGTGTCTGAGAGGGTTTTGTGGGTGAGATTAACATTGAAATCAGTGAACTTTGAGTAAAGAAATTTGCCCTCCATAATGTAGGTGGGCCTCGTCCAATCAGTTGATGGCCTGAATAGAACAGAGGACTGGCTTCCCCTGAGCAAGAGGGAATTCTCCCCCAGATGACCTTCAGACCTCATGTGGAACACTGGCTGTTCCTGATTCTACAGAAGAAAGACTGCCTTTGGACTTGATTTGGAACTCCAGCTCTCTGGACTCCAATCTGGAGGCCTTCAGAATGGAACTGCAGTACCAGTTTCCCTGGGTCTCCAGCCTGCTGGCCCACTCTGAGATTTTGGATTTGCCAGTCTCCATAATCCCATGAACCAATTACTTGTGATAAATCTCTGTATACACACAGACACACACACACATCCTACAGTTCTGTTTCTCTGGAGAACACTGACTAATACAGCACCCTAATTCAGGAAAAAATTCACAAGATACTGTTTTTTCTTATCTGTAAGTAATTTTGAAGTGCCTCATATTCTGTGTTAATTCAAGAACCTTACAAAATGCAGGGACGGACCCAGTGCAGTAATAACGGTGAAGTAACACAGAGCAGCACAGTGTGATAAATGCAGGGGAAAAGAACAGGGCAGCATTTTAGCATATTTCTAAGATCAGTGAGTGCATTAAAAAATAGGTTATTGACAATGTTGATTTTATAGATTTCAGTGGCTTTCTATATGTGTTTTCTTAAGGAAAATCATGCATTTATAAAAGGAAGTTAATGTATTTTGGCTTCTAAACACCTAAAGCAATGAGCTTTCTGATGTTATACATGTAAAACAAACAAACAAACAAAAAATGAAAAATAGTCCTATTTTGAAAGTTTCAAGAGGCTCCTGGCAGATTGGCTTAAATGAGGATTATATGTTCAGTGACAAAATCCTGATACAGAACTACAAAAATAGAATAAGGTAAATAATGTGACAATTTGTAAATATGTTAATATTCATTCATATATATATACATGCATATATGTATGTGACTTTTACATGAATATATAATATGTTAATATTTTATATTTGTTATGTTAATATGTTAATATTCATTCATATGTTAAACATGTTAATGTTCATTCATATGTAAATATGTTAATATTCATTCATATATATACATGCATATATGTATGTGACTTTTACATGAATATGTAATATGTGTATGAAACAAATGCCCCTGGTTATGGACTTCTCTCTTGGTGTGCAGTGTGCCTGCTCAAGCGTCAGATCTGCAGCCACAGCCCACTGCCTGCACTGGGAGGTGCTCAGCAACGTTTTATCAAGAGGAGTATCTATGCTTTTCCAGTGTTTTTCAAGTTTTCTACCATTTTGGGTAGAAATGGTCTTCTATCATTAAGTGAAATAAAAATATTTAACATGTGTGTTGTGAAAATATGCTAAAATGTTTATTTTGGATTTGCTTAGTACAGTTGGATTAAAAAAGACAGCGGATTCAATCTGAGGGGGTGTCCTTGATCCCAGGCAGTGATCCTGGCTCTGGCTACACAATCACACAGAGAGATGCAGCTGGAAAGCTCAGAGGGAGCCCGGCACCAGGAATGGGAGGGCGCCTCCCCACAAGCTGCCTCTGTGATGGGTAGACAACCACGCTGCCCTTGTTCTTTGAAGCTGAGGTGTTGCTGCCGGGCTGGGGTTGAGACAGTGCTGGCCACTAGAGAGTGCAGCTGAGCTGGGCAAATTCAAATTCAACCAAACCCCATCTCACAGGAGACGTTTAGAAAGGGTCCTGGGGATTCAAGGGCTGGCAAGGGAGAAGAAAGCATTGCATTCATTGCCAAGTGCATTTCATTTTTAAATATAACAGAGTTATGCATGAATTTCTTCCCTAGGACAAAATAGCATTATTTGAGAATGAGGGCTCCCAAAGTTGCCCTCTTTCCTGACACACATTATTATAATTGAAAGCTCAGTTGTTTTTGTCCAAAATTACATAAACGGAGAGGCAAGGCCAAGAGCCCTTGATACAAATAAAAGTCATTACATTTTCTTGTTTTGTTACATGATTCAAGTATCTGACAAACACAAGTGCAAAAAAAAGATAAGCATCTCATAAATTAATGGAAGTTCTAGGCAGTGCGCCCAGGCTGTGGCCATGGATGGTCACTCCATGTCTCTGGCCAGGAGATCACTGCCACTTCGGTGTGGGTGTGTGGGTAGAAGTGGGTGGTAGCAATATGGTGCTTTAAAAGGATGTGGGCTTGGACCCAGCAAGAAACACACATATTTGATCAATGCCACATCTACTTTCTGCACCTTCATCATCACCTGGTATTTATTCAGTTCTCACATGCAGAGGGATCATATTTATTGGTGTCATTTTCACCTAAATGTATGCCTCACTTTTCCTCTGAAGAAGCGTCAGTGGGCCCAAGGACAGGGGGGCTGTAGGAGAGAGAAAGAGTGCTCCATTTGTGATAAAAATAAAATGCCAAACCATCGTGGAGCACAAAGGTGTGGGACTCCTCACCCCAGCCCGACCCAGCCTCTGAAACCTTTGTACTTTGGTAGGATGTGGGAGACAAAGGTTTAGATGTCGGTGGGACAACAAGACCTCCTGGTTCCTTATGCCTGGCAGATATAAGGGATTAACTGTGCAAACCCACACAAGGCCAGGGAGACTTTCATGAAACAGAGAAAGACTCCCATTCTGAGGAGGTATCCTGTTAAGATAAGTACTCAGGCCTGGGCTCCATCAGCCTGGCTGTATGCCTGGCCACGTCTATGCTGTAAAGTCCTGGACAAGTTGCTGAATGTCTCTGAGCTCAGTCTGCTCATCTTCAAAATGGGGACAACAGGGCTTGCTCCAGAAGCTTGTGACGTGACCTGGGAAATACTGAGACAGGTCCTGCCATATGGTGTGTGTATGAGTTTTCTATCACCGCATACCAAATGACCGCACACTGAGAGGCTTAACCACACACGCATATATTAGCTCACCATTTATCTGGCCAGGAGTCCAGGCACAGCTTACCTGGATCCTCTGTCAGGTCCCACAGGCTGCAATTAAGGTATCTGTAGTTGTCTTCTCACCCAAAGGCTTGACCAGGGAAGACTGCTTCTGAGAGCCGCCGGGTAGATGGAAGAATTCAGTTCTTTGCAGCTGTAGGGCTGAGAGCTTTAAGCTTTGCTGGGCATTGGCTGGAGCCTGCCCTCACCTCCTAGAGTCCACCTGCAGCTCCTTGCCATGGGTTCCTCCCCCACCCCCAACCAGAGGCAGTTTACGATGTGACTGTTTGCTTCTTCAAAGCTAGCAAGGGAGTGAGAGCAAACGTACGTGGTGTAATCACAGGAGACTCCATCACCTGGTACACATTCTATGATTAGAGGCAAGCCCCAGGCCCCATCCATACTCATAAGGAGGGGATTTCACAAAGGCTCGAGCAGAAGGAAGTGGGGATCATGGGGCCACCTTGGAGTCTGCCCACCATCACATGTGCTCAGTAAAGAGTGGTCAAGGCTCTGAATGTTTGTATTGTGATTTCACATGTCTGAGTTGATACGGAACCATTCTTCAAACACTGGCCACGTGGTCCACCCAGGTTCACAGTGTAAATGTGGCCAGAAAAGGTCAGATCCTACACACTGCCAAGACTCAGCTGGCAAGTTCTATCAGAGGAAGGTTATATGTGGGAGACTATGAATGCATGGTTTCATGCAACATATACATTTAACATAGAATATTTGTCTATACAATTTCTCAAACATTGTTTAAATAAAATATATTCTGAAGGTCAAGGTATGTCTCTAGTGCAAGGAGTAATGAAAAATTTTCATTCGTATAATTTATATATACCTTTTGTGTATTTTTATATATATATATATATATATATATATATTACATGAATTCCGTAGCTGTTACACAACAAGAAAACTATCGTCAAATGTACTCAGATGCAGAGAGTGAGAAACAAGGGTTAATTCCATCTCCCTCGTCAGCACTGAGAAAGGAGTCCGCTGACCAGTGAAGTGGACTTACCCAGATGAACTTTCTCTAAACCAGCAAATCATTTTCATCAATCAGAGCTGTGAGGAATGCACGGCTGCTCAGAGGAAAGGGTTGGTTAAGTTATAGGACTGCGGCAAGAAGGGGCGTGTGCTGTGGTTTCCCTGCTGCTGACTTGTCCCTGTGAAAGTCAGATTTTACACATACAGGGACATCCTCCAGAGAAAAGGCTGTGATCAGTCGTGTGGCCCCTCCCCAATGCCAGAGGAGCCTCCTGTGGAGGAGCAGGGATGCACACGGCTGTTTTACCATCCGGCCCCAGCAAACCAATGTACCCCACCATCTGAGGATGCATAAACGTTTCCACAGGCTACAAAACAACACTGCTTTAATGGTGAAGTGTCATCTGGTACTATGCAAGGGCAGAAAAGACCCAGGTGGTCCTAAAGCAGGACGGAGTGGTAGGCGGAGCAGAGAGATAGGCAGGTCGGGAGGACCTGGGTCTGGTGCTGGTTCCACCTCTCAGTGGCTGCAGGACCTGAGGCTGACACTTACCCTGCTGAGCTTTAGTCTACTTGCCTGGAGAAAAGCTAATGATGCCCACCTACAGGATGTGTACCAGCATTAAATGACCACAAGAAGCTAAGTGATACATGCATTTGTATAAATAAAATTTCATATATGCGTATACGTAGGGACATAGATGTGTGAATTTATGGGGGCATATGGATGTGTATGTATGGGGATATGGGGAGATATATATATATATATATATATGCGTGTGTATAATATATGGGAATAGATGTCTGGTGCAAACAGATATAGATGCATGTGCATGGGTGGGGTTATGTATTTGTGTACACAGGGGAATATGTCTGTGAACATATAGGCACTTATGTCTCCATATACATATAAATATAGTTATGTGTATATATGAGGATATGCATCTGTGTACATATGGTGATATTGCCAGTGTATAGATTAGATCGATAGACAGGTAGATAGATAGATAGATGGATAGGTAGACAGAGAGAGTTTGTGTTTGCCTACATACAGATATATAAGTATGTGCACAATGGGATGTATGTGTTTATATGAGGATATGTGTATGTGTATAAATGGGGATACATGTCTGCATATATGTGGGAACATATACCTCTGGGTGTACACAGGTATAGGTTTGTGCATATATGAGATGTATGTGTGTGTTTAGATGGGATATGTGTAAGTGCATATATCTGTGTACACATGGGAATATACATCAGGGATACATGCACACATGGGGAAGTGTGCATGTGTTCATGTGAGTCTCAAATGTGAAGCTCATTCAGTTGTCCCATAATGGCTGTTATTATTGTTGTTGAACTTGGACCTGCCTTCTAGAAAATGGTCCTGTGCTAGACAAATGAACGACTACATGAAATTCACACTTCAGGCAGCTTGGGGTCAGCTATGTGGCTGTGTTTGGACTTGAAAATAAGACCACGAAAGGTGAAACAAATCTGGGCTGTTGAAGTTGTTGGTAACGAGACAGACCTGGGGCTGGACTAAAGCCGTGCGGTAAAAATGGAGGGGAGGACACACACTGGGGATCCCCCAAATGCACCCCAGTGGCGAGATCCATAAGCCTTGGCCAGTGTTTAATGCAGGTGTGGAGGAGGAGAGGGAGGTCAAGCGTGGCTCCAGGTCCCTGGGAGAAACGACGTCCAGATGGCCACAGATGGCCGCATCCTCAGAGACAGAGTGCTTGGGGTGCAGAGGGGGCGGGCAGGTTTGGAATAGCCCAGGTGCCTGAGCTGGCATCAGAGAGTTGTGAGCATGAGGCTGGAGCTTGTGGTCTGTGATGGAGCGGCCAGCTGGGATTCATTGTGGAGATGCAGGACAGTCTGTTGGTCACAGCACAAGCTGCAGCGTCTGCGAATATGGATTTAGACCCTCACTCCACGTGCTCCCTATGGGAACTTAGCTTGTTTTTAACCTCTCTCTTCTCCAAGCTTCTGATTTGTGAAGTGATGACAATAATGGAATCATTATGAAGGCTGATGTATGAGTTGACCCAGGTGTGTAGAACAAGGGCTGGAAGGAAGAAGTGCTCAGTTATGTCTAATGACAGCCAGCATTATATAATGCTCGTTCACACAATTCTAGCCAAAATCAGCTCTCAAGTGTGCCTATTAGTTTTACTTGTGGGAGTTAAAGGCACAGACATGAAGAATTTGCACTGGGAGACAGAAATGAGTGAGAATAGCAAAAGGAAAAAGAGGAAACTGGGAACAACTCCACCATTTGGAGAGGAGATAGAATAAGAAACTTGAAGGGTAAAATGAGGCAGAACAGTGAAGGATACCAGAAGACCAGGCATAAGGGGTGGCTAGAGGGGGAGCATCATCAAAGGGACTGGCCTCTGTCACGAGGGACCCTCATCTCAACCTCAAATGTTCTTTGACCTTTGACGAAGCGTTCATCAACTTTAATGCACATGCAAATCATCGGAACATCTTATAAATATGCAGATGCCAATTCAATTAGTCTAGGTTGTGGCCTGAGAGTCTTTCTGCATCTCTAATAAGCTCCCAGGAGAAGCTGATATTGCTGGTCTTCAGACCTCCCTATGAGGAGCAAGGATCTAATACTGGTGGTTGCTTTTTGTTATGCTCTGTTTTACCTTAATAAATAATAGAGCACCGATCACCCAAGCAGTACATCTTACTTCTGCATAAGCTGCTCATCTTTCTCTACCAGTAGGTAGGATCCCCAGAGGACTGTCCTTCTCTTTGTTCTCAGCTCAGGACCTACATCTAAGGAGCTCCCCCTTGGGCATGTTTCCCTCTCTGGGACAGTCAGCTCAGTCTTAAGACACACAGAACATATGCTGAACATGCTCTTAAAAACTGTTTTAGACTGAGCCATTACTAGGCTTCAGTTGTTAACCACAGAGCCTGAAATTCTTGGTCTCACGAAATGTAAACTGAATTTTAACATCCCAAGGGCTTCAGAGGTGGGAAAGTCAAGTATGTGCATTGTGCTTTTTAACTCTGTTCCCAAGGTCTCTACACTGTGCACCAGCTACATGGCCAGGTACTAGATTCTTGGCAGGAATTAAATTATGAATGTAAAAGTCATAAAGGGAAATATATAGATGGCTTCTCTTGCACTTAAACTTAACATTTGAAAGTTGCATCGGTTTCCAAATTCCGCCTTGTGGTGGATCAATTGCATCGTGGAATAATTTGCTCTCCTATGTGCTACAGGCTGTTGCTTTCAGGGCAAGCCTGTATAGATTTGTCCACTGCCTCTTGCAGGGACACCCAAGTTTTAGATGCCTGATGCATCCTCATCACAGATGGGAGGCTAGGAGTGGACTTGGTGATGGGAATGGGAGTGAAGAGGTAATTTCTTGTCCCTGGAGCTCTAGAGAAGGACAAAGTCAGAGTCTGACATCCATCTTCATGAAACCCTCCTAAAGAAGAGCAGTGGGTCCAAGACACCCACTGTTCCCTCATTTTGTCATGGATATAATTAATCATGTCCTAAGGAAAAGAAAACTAGATCCCACTTATTTTAAATTTGTGTAGTTAAAATCCACATAAATCCTCATACCACAGACTTAAATTGTATTCCAGGGGTATAAATATGAAGTGCTGTGAAATATAATATCTTCTACAGCAAAATCTTCTCAAACATTCTCATTTTTATGTTCTACAATGGTACAATCACTCACTGTTCCTCCGTTGACTTTTCACATCTGGGTGTTTTACTGCAAATCATGTCTAATTTGTCCTATCTCTAGCAACTGGAGAAATGAAGGGAAAGCAGAGCCCTGAATAAAAAATAAAATGACAACAAGAAGTGAATTCAAGCTGCAGGATTTTGACCATGTGTTATGTCATTTCCATTCTCAACAACCAAAGCCAAACTGGACCAGTGCTGATGCTTAAGGGGGAGGAGGAGAGGTGGATTAGGGACACCCAGATGACAGTCGCTCATCCTAAATGTTCTGAACTTGGGCCGAGAGGAAGCCCTCTCTGGTGCTGCCTCTGTTTCCCTAGTGACCTGTGGGCTTCACTTCTCATCCACACAGCACCCTAGACTCTGTCTACCCAACCTGATTTCCATGATCATGGATGGGATCCTGCCTTGTAAGATAAAGAAAGCATATAAATGTTACGTCGTGCAGTCAAAATTTGAGAGAAAATCATGTTTCTGTCTTTCCTTCTTTTTATAATAAGGTTTCCATTTTTTTAATAATTTTTTTTTTTGGTTGCATTGGGTCTTTGCTGCTGCACACAGGCTTTCTCTAGTTGCGGCGAGTGGAGACTACTCTTAGTTGCAGTGCGCAGTCATTGCGGTAGCTTCTCTTGTTGCAGAGCACGGGCTCTAGGTGCTCAGGCTTCAGTAGTTGTGGCACACGGACTCAGTAGTTGTGGCTCGAGGGCTCCAGAGTCAAGGCTCAGTAGTTGTGGATTGCAGGCCCAGCTGCTCTGTGGCATGTGGGATCTTCCCGGACCAGGGCTCAAACCCACTTCCCCTGCATTGGCAGGTGGACTCTCAACCACTGTGCCACCAGGGAAGCCCCTCTGTCTTTCCTTCTGGTTTCCACCTCCTCTCCATCCTCTGCCTCCACTCCCATTACCTCTGTTTACTTCTCAGTCCACAGCTGGCTTTACTCCATCGCGGTACTGAAATGGCTCCCAGCAAAGTCACTGATGCCTTACGGCGACCTTTCAGCCCTATCTTGCTGGGTCTTGGGTATCACTGACACTGCCCACCACCCCTTGCTTCTCAGAGTTCTCTGCTCCATTCCCTCTGGGACACATCATTCCCCACTCTCCTTTGTGTCTTCCGACCATTTTAACTTGGCTTCCCTTTGAACCCTCTTCTGCCCGTGAAATTAAGTGTTGGTATTTCCCAAGGTTCTGTCTTTCCTTCTCTATTTACTCAACATGCTTACTCTGGGTAATTCCACCTGCTTTTCAAAGCTCAAAACTAAAACCCATGTGCCGACCCTACACATGTGCCTGCAGTTACGACCTCTCTTCTGGGCTTCAGATTTTTTATCTGATTGGTTGATGACACTCACTCCACTTGGATAAAACACAGGCTTCTCCAACTTGAAATGTCTACAATGGAGCCCATCTCCTTTCTTCTCCTGAATTCTTCACAAACTGTGACTCTGCCCTAACTAGTCACTCCAGTTAGCAATCTGTGGAGCATCCTGAACTGATCTTTTAACTTACCCTATATCCAGCCAACAAATAAATCTCACCAGTTTTACCTCTCATATATTGATTGCATTTTCCCCTCCACCCTCCCTTACTCTTCAGTGTCTTGGCCTCTGCAAAAGCCTCATCAGCTGGGTTCTGCTGTCACTCAAACACTGTCCCACACAACTGTTTTCTGCACTGAGGTCAGCTGCCTGGCAGATCTGACCAGATCCAACACCTGTGCTTGTCACCTTCTAAATTATGATCTAGCATTGACCTTTTGCTCATTAAAGGGAAGATCCAACTCTTTAACCTAGTCAGGGACTACATTTCCAGCACTACCCATAACTTCCCCTCAGTACTTTACTCACATATACTATTCACCTTGTTGCCAAACCCAGGGTCATATCAAAGCATTTCACAGTGGACTTGTAAGGAGACTAGCTAGTCAGATAGATGCTGGCCACAGGCTGATGCAGGGTCCTGGCGGCACCATCCCATGCCAGCTGTTAACCCTTCATGCTGCACGGTGGAAGGGCAGTCCTGGAGAGGGGCTAGGGTAATGGGGGACATCGAAGGTCCAGAGCAGAAGACATTTACCACCTGTACTTAGGTATTTCATTATCTTGGTGTAACCATACTTGTGCACACTAGCTGAGCCTAACCCTCACTCACTCACCTTTTCAAGTTACTCCTTCTACACTCAGATGACTCTTAGAAATCTTCATATTTCAGCCCAGCTGTACTATCACCCTCAGTCTCAGTTTATATGTCACTTTCTCAGAAGAGAGTCACACCTCCTCCCATCACCAACAAATATGTGGTACAGCCTCCTTGCTAGTGTTTCTCAGAGCACTTGCTCTTTCCTTTCTGTCCTTACTATAATTGGAATTATACTTTAAATACAATTTTTATTTTTCTGTCTATCTCACTACACTACAAGTTTGATGAGAGCAGGACATAGACAGTCATCCACCATAGGATGTACTCCTCATATGTGAGCATGATTTGTAAAACAATCAAACACTAATCATATTTCAAGAATAAAAGCATAATACTTGAAGAGTTTAGGATGCTGGAAACCTCAGAGGCAGTGCCTTGTCCAGGCTTGGCATACACTGCATATGTGATCTTGAAATAATCTCTTCAAAACTTCCAGATCTACAGTAAAAATGCTTACCTTACCTTCCTCGCAGGATTGATGTGGGTATCAAGTGGAATTTGGACTCTAAAAGTGATTTGTATAATGTAAAATGAGACCTAATTTTAAGGCATCATCATTAAAATACATTGAAGAATAGTGTTGGACTTTTTTTTTTAACATCTTTATTGGAGTATAATTGCTTTACAATGGTGTGTTAGTTTCTGCTTTATAACAAAGTGAATCAGTTATACATATACACATGTTTTCATATCTCTTCCCTCTTGCGTCTCTCTCCCTCCCATCCTCCTTATCCCACCTCTCTAGGTGGTCACAAAGCACCGAGCTGATCTCCGTGTGCTGTGCGGCTGCTTCCCACTAGCTATCTATTTTATGTTTGGTCGTGTATATATGTCCATGCCACTCTCTCATTTTGTCACAGCTTACCCTTAGACTTTTATTTTTATATCCTTTTAAGTGTCCCTTAAAAGAATCAACAACAGAATAATTTAATTATGCTCTAACATTGATCAATAATATATTGAAGAATAGTGCTGGCCTTTTAACAGGAATGTGCTATTGAGAGTTTCATTAACTGCACTTTGAAGAATACAGCTTTTGGATTAAAGGAAACTTG